>NC_081311.1:42867291-43516250 GCF_026419965.1 Kogia breviceps | reverse complement strand
AGTTAAACATAACTTAGAAAATGTTTTTTGGAGAAAGGAAAATGCTTTATATTTGGGGACATTTCTAAGCAAAAAGAGGCTTCAGTGCATCAAAATTTCAAAAAACAAGATAGAGCATTGTTAAAAAGCTTAATTATAAGTGAGTTTGGTAATATGGAAAATAGCCTTCCTTTTTTGTGAAATAGTTTTCTAAGCTTTCAGTTATTATTATTTTTTAATAATATTTTTTTAATAATAATTTTAAAAATTATTTGGTGAAATTCACCACTGAAACCATCTGAACGAGGAAACTTCTTTGCAGGAAGGCTTTTAACTTCAACTTTAATTACTTTAATAAATATAGGAATATTCATGTTTTCTATTTATTTTGTGTTAGGTTGATAACATGTGTCTTTCCAGAAATTTGTCCATTTCATTTAGATTATCAATTTGTAGACATGCATCTGCACCATATTCCCTTCAATTATTTTAATGGATATGAGACCTCTGTTGATGGTCCATATTTCATTCATAGGTCACTTTTATACTACTGGCAACTGAGGTTCTTCGTCTTCATTCCATTTCACACTTTGAGACTTTTTTTTTCCCTAAGAGAAACAGTGATAAGAAATAGCCTTATGCTTGAACTCAATGAATCTTAGGCCCTTTAATTATTTCCTTTAAAGTTTTCTTGTAAACCAAACACTTATTTTGTTCTCATTGTTGTTCATTTCTTGTCTTAGATTTTAGCATAGACAGCTTAAAGAAGCAAGTAGCTACTTTCTGTTTTCAGCATGAAAATTCCCCCCAGAAATATCCATGCTTATTAGATATTTATTCTATGACAGTTTATACAAATTTCTGCCATTACAAAATAATGATCTCTTTTCCCAGCCTCCATGAACATTTTCTTCCATTCTTTTTAAATCTCTTACCAGCCATGTCATCAGGTCACTTCCAGATGTTACTGATTGCCTAATCCCAAAACCACTACAAATCATTTTTGTTTTTTTACAGTGGAATTGTGATTTTGGTGATGAATACTGTTTTAGTATCTTTTGCTGCATAGCAAATAATCCTCAAAGTCACCACATTATTATCTCTCTTGGTTATAGGAGTTAATGATTTCAACTAGTGTTTTCACTTGGCTAGCTTGGGCTTCCTCACAGCTGGAGATCTCAGGGTCGATGTACTTTTTACATTATGGCTAGGATCTTATGATCTAGTTACAGAAATCATGCAGCATCACTTATAGTGTACTCAATTGAACAAAGCAATCACAAGTCAGCTCAGATTCAAGTAATTGGGGGCATAGACTCTACATTTCAGTGAGGTGATAGCTTGAATGCATAGAGAGGAAAGAAAGTGATGGTGGGAAAATACTAAATTTACTATATTATATACCTATATGATATATTATATCCACATAATGTATACATATTTGTACATATATGTATATGTGTGTATATATATGTACAGTATATATATATTATATATGGTTGTGTATATGCACACACATACACACACACAAGGTATCATTCCATAATTCTCAAGAATTCTTCATCATTAAGGAGTTTAGATATTATTTTTAGCTTCTCCTGTGAATAATTTACCTGTAGACTTAACAGGGAAGGGATATTAAAGAGATCAATTATGAATCACTTTCTTAAATCAACAGTATATGACAATCAGGATAGAAAATAATTATCACCCTAACCAAAAATGATGACAAACTGGTAACAAAAAAGTAGAGAAATGTCAAAATTAGTTTGATGGAGAATAATATGCATCAATTAATATACTCTAAATATCTATTAGACACTTAATATGTGCAAGCATCTCTGCTAAGCACTAATTAGAAATTCTGTTTTATTTAGGTTTCTAAAGAGACACTAAATATTTGACTGTCGATTTTGAGTTACAACAGAAAAGTGCTTTATATAGGCTCTTCCAGACACTTATGGGACAAATTATTGTTTTCAATGAAATCTGTTCCAAAAACTCATGGTGATATTTATAGTATTAGATGGAAACTATTTCTTTTTGGTAACCTGTTGTGCAAGCATCCCATAATATTTACTTATTGGAATAGTTTCAATTAATGGAGAATATATGTCACAAACCTCAAATTGGAAGAATAGATGTTAATGCTAAACATCCAACAGAAGTTTCCTTCTGTTCATATATGTACATATATATGTATATATAGACACATATACATATTCTCCATAAAATTCATGTTCAGACTAAGGAATAATTACAGGGAGGGAGAAGCTCGTTATGCTCAGGACCCAGAGTTATTCCTATATGAATATATGAGTATATTGCTTCCTATATGAATATATTCATGTGATATCAGTCCTTCCTTTTCCTTCCTCAAGGCACAATATACTCTATGGGGGAAAAATGGTGTGTTTGCTATAGCAAAACAACTTTAAAGACAAGTTATTTAACTTATAAACTCTCATTTCCAACTAGATAGTCTACATAAAATGGACTGCTCCTATATAGTAGTTCTGAATTTTTCAGATGTCATCATTTTCTTTTTTTTTCACACCTGCCTTAATATAGTATCCTCTCCCCCCTTTCAGAAGTCATTAGTTTGTCAATTTCTGTGCAGATATTATGTACTCAAAACTTGACTAGATCTTTGTCTGAGTGTGCTAATGAATCACCCCTAATAACATTGACATTGAGTAGTGGGTTTAGCTTTTTTCTAAATAATAGAACTAAAGTTCTTGCAGTAGATATTTAAGCAAGAAAATGTGAAAAATATTGATCCAGTTGTTATAATTGCTAACATTTAAGGTTACCAAAGATGTTAACAGAAGCTCTTTGGATAAAGATCTTTAAAACTAGGTTTAAATTCCTGATATTTCAGTCTAGTAAGAAAAAGAGCAGGAATTTATATAACATGCAAAGAATGTTCTTCTTCATTTGAAAGATTTATTTTCTGATAATAACTTCTACTACACCTGACTGTATTTGAAAAGTTCTTTACCTTGGAAGCTTGGCAACATGTGGCAGCAATGGGTAATTGGGATATTTAAAGCATTTTTATTGCTGCAATTGAAGGAAAACTAGCAGGAAAAAACAAAATACTGAATGCTGATTTGCAGACTTCGGTTAAATTCAAAAAAAAATTTTTAAGACCCTTCCTATTTCTTAGTTTATTGAGTTAATCTAGTAGAATTACATGCAAATTTGATTAGATGATCAACATATTGTTATGAGAAAGCTGAAGGAGGGTTTACACAAAAACAGAAAGTGACGAGTGTGTTTGATATTGGTGGTGGGTTATTTTTTCAACTGACGTTGCATGGAACATTATGTATATTTAGGTATCTATTTTTAAAGTACCTTTTACAATTATTAATAAACATATATCTTGGTGTCATTGACTTAACTACTGGAGATGATATCAAAGTGAAGACAGCATAAGTTAAGCCTTTGTCTACTACTCATGTGAGGAAGCCAGATCAAAAGACAGTTTCCTATTTATATCATTTAAACCACATTTTGACAGACATCTTTTTTCTCTAAGGAATATCCTTTTCCCTAAACAATTTGGAAGGCTGTTCAACTTTATTTTTGTTTGTTTTGTTTAAATTTTATTGAGAAATAATTGATAAATATAATTTCCTGTATTTAAAGTGTACAACATGATGATTTGATATGCATATACATTGTGGAATGATTACCAAGATCAGGATAATTAACACATTCATCACATAGCTAACTCTTTTTTTTCAATGTGATGAGAATGTTTAAGATCTATTCTCAGCAATTTTCAAATATATACAATACCATATTAAATATAGTCACCATGCTGTACATTTGATCCTTAGGACTTAATCTTCTTACAGCTGAAAATTTGTACCTTTGACCTACATCATCCCATTTAAGTGCCCCCCCCAACCCCAGCTCCTGGCAGTCATCATTCTGTTCTCTTTTTCTATGAAATTAGCCTTTTTTTTCCTTTTAGATTCTACATATAAATGATACCAAACAGCATTTGTCTTTCACCACCTGGCTTATTTAACTTAGCACAATGCCCACCAACTCCATCCATGTTGTCACAAATAGCAGGATATCCTTCTTTTTTTATGGCGGAATAATGTTCTATTATGTATATATGTATACATATGTATATGCTTGTGTGTATACACACACACACAAACATATCACATTTTCTTTTTCCATTCATTTATTGAGGGACATTTATGTTGCTTCCATATCTTGGCTGTTGTGAACAGTGGTACAATGAACATGGGTGTGCAGATATTTCTTCAAGGTATTAATTTCACTTCCTATAAATATATACCCAGGAGTGGGATTGCTGATTCATATGGTAGTTCAATTTTTAATTTTTCGAGGAAACACCATACTGTTTTCCATTCAGAGCTTTCAGTTTATTGATTTTTTTCCTTTATTGTACTAGCTTCTTGGCTTGATGAGTCCCACTTGTTTATTTCAGCTTGTTTGTGTTTGCTTTTCATGTCTAGCCCAATTGCCCCAGGTTGTATCTTATGTAATTTATTATATAAAACCAAAGAAATCCAATTTCAAGTAAGAAAGGTTTGCATTTTGCAAAAGATTAAAATAATTGTGTACCATCAAACTCTGCTTCGAGCTCTGATGAAGCAACTGGTATCAGAAGGAATCTTTTCCCTGGGAACAACTATAAAAACTGGATTAAAAAACACAAACACTGGGCTTCCCTGGTGGCGCAGTGGTTGAGAATCCGCCTGCGGATGCAGGGGACACGGGTTCGTGCCCCGGTCCAGGAAGATCCCACATGCCGCGGAGCGGCTGGGCCCGTGACCCATGGCTGCTGGGCCTGTGCGTCCAGAGCCTGTGCTCCGCAACGGGAGAGGCCACAACAGTGAGAGGCCCGCGTACCACCAAAAAAAAAAAAAAAAAAAACCACAAACAGGGCTTCCCTGGTGGTACAGTGGTTGAGAGTCTGCCTGCCAATGCAGGGGACACAGGTTCGATCCCTGGGCTGGAAGGATCCCACATGCCGTGGAACAACTAGGCCTGTGAGCCACAACTACTGAGCCTGCGCATCTGGAGTTTGTGCTCCACAACAGGAGAGGCTGCGACAGTGAGAGACCCATGCACCGCGATGAAGGGTGGCCCCCATTTGCCGCAACTAGAGAAAGCCTCACACAGAAACGAAGACCCAACACAGCCAAAAATAAATAAATTTTAAAAAAGATGCATCTCTTTAGATATCTATTTTAAAAAAACCCACAAACAATCATACTAACAAAATAAGAAAGAGAACGTTGAAGGTACAGAGAACAACAAAGGCAGCAAGATTTGAGGGGGTGAAGAAAGGAGAATATTTTCCTCATAGGATATTTGTCAGCTCACTTAAAGGGGCACAACTTGAAGAGAAAGCAGCAATTAGGACTTGCAAAAATCTCACTAGATAGGGGGGAGATAAAAAGGTGAAAGAATTTTGCAAAGTTTCGAATTAGTTGCTTTTTAGGTCATCCAAAGAGGATTGTTCTGGGCGCATCTCACTTAATCAGGTGGAAGCCTTTATAACTTAATTAAGTTTCTGTTTGAAGTGGGAAACTCTTGTTGTCTTGAAGAAGGCAGTAGCCAAGTAGTGGAAGCCCACATGGAAAAAACTACCGAAGACTCTAGGAATACTGAGCATCCTTTAGGATGAGGGCAGTCTCTTTTTGATAGCCAGCAAAATGCCTCAGTCATACAGACACAAAGAAATAAATTATTCTAACAACCTGAATGAACTTGGAAGTGAATTCTTCCTCAGTCAAGCCTCTAGATGAGAGCACAGTCTGGCCAACAACTTGAATTCTTGTGTGACTGTGAGCAGAGGAACCAACTATAAGCTTTCTTAGAATCCTGACACAAGCAAATTGCGAGATAGTAAAAGAGTGTTGTCACAGCCCCCTAGTGTGGTAATTTATTACATACTGATAGGAATCTAAGAAAACATTTGCAACACATATGCTGTGTATGCGTGGAGTCAGAATCGGAGAAATTAAGCAGAAAATCATTGTTAAGAGACCAAAATATAGATTCTCACGGTGTTGGGAAATGAAAAATTGGAATTCAGAGTCTACCAAGAAGAAGAGACTAAGGACATTACACAGACTTTCAGGGTTTTTTTTTTTTTTTTTTTTAATCTTTTTTCTTTTTAAAGCTATTTCCAATGGGAGAACAAGAAAAATGGGGGGGGGACTTTTTGATAACAGTTGTTGTTTTATTGCATCCAATGTATCAATAAATGAATTTAAGCCCAAGCCTGTATACGCCCAAACTTGACTCGCCCAGCCTGGGCCACCTGACCCTTTACAGTGTGTTGAAAGCATAACCACCCTTCTGAGCCCTCACAGATCTGGCAGCTCCTGAGAAGCTACTACTGGTTGGCCTTGTTCTGTTCAGGCATCTGACATAAGAAGGAAGGGCTAGAGGAGCACCTTACCCAGCCTCCACCATGGTGGCAAGCATATAAAAACAGGTAATTTATAAATAGAAGTCCAGGTATCAGCTGAAAACAACCACAGGAAAGGGTGAAGACCAGAGTACAATATCGTTAAATTGCTGAGAAGAATATGTGCAGTGGAAAATTTCATAATATAGCCTTCAAAAATGAATGATGTCATACATTGTTTCCTACATCATAAATAGTTTACTTACTATCGTATTATTTTCTGCTTCCTCCTACTAGATTGTAGTGGGAAGAAATGTGGATGCTGCTTTGAGAGCAGACATCTTTTTTGTTTTTATGTTGTTTTGTTTTTTTCCCTATATCCCCAGGGTTTAAGATATTGCTCTTTAGTAAGATCTCCTCTCTCCTTTTATCATAATACATTATTACACTAAAAATCATATGAGTATGAATTTTGTGAGGATTATTTTCTTCCTCTTTGAAGTTTCCTTTATGATGTGAATCTTTCTAGTTTACAAGTATGTTTGATGGTGATAAAAAGCATTTGAATATAGAGATTTTTATCCTTCTGAGTCATGGTTCTCAAATGTCAGTGTATATTAAAATAACCAGAGAAGCTTGGAAAAATTTTAAATTCCTATGCCAAATATTGATTATGACTGAAGTAGGCCCAAGTAATCTGAACAATGATTGTACAAACCATGTAATTCTGATGAAGTGGTCACTGGACAGTATAAAGGGAATTTAGTCATCAAGGAATGGCCCACAGCTGTATAACCATCTCCCAACAACTGATAAATATCCCTACATTTTAATTTTTTTTTAGTTTCAGTTCTTTTCTTTTTAAATTGGGGTATAGTTGTTTTACAATGCTGTGTTAGTTTCTACTGTACAGCATTTTTAAAAATAGTAAAAATGTACCACATTTGCAGGTTGCCTTTAAATGGGATAGATTAAAACAGTGAAAAAATATTTGATTTCTACTGCATTTAATTATTCCTCATATTGATTTATGCTATGACCACATTTAAATTAACCATATAGGGGCCTCCCTGGTGGCGCAGTGGTTGAGAATCCCCCTGCCGATGCCGGGGATACGGGTTCGTGCTCCGGTCTGGGAAGATCTCACATGCCGCGGAGCGGCTAGGCCCGTGAGCATGACGGCTGAGCCTGCGCGTCCGGAGCCTGTGCTCTGCAACGGGAGAGGCCACAACAGTGAGAGGCCCGCGTACCGCAAAAAAAAAAAAAAAAAAAAAACTAACCATATAATTATATAATTTCTAAGTTCAATGGCAAATTTTTTTCTTCGCCTCATGTTCATCTATAAATTAAATTTAAGTTGTACATTCAGCTATAAACTTGGTAACTTATCCCAAATGGCATTGAGTTGATAATTAAAATGCAGTCATTTATTTTCCAGAGAATACCAGTGACTGGTACATTCAATCTAAATAGAGTCCTGTCAAGACTGCTTTATCTGCATTCGCACAATTCAGACTCTCATATCATTTTAGGCAACAGCTCCCAAAGTCCTTATGCTTTACTTTTTAGGCTAAATCCCTCTTTATGTGAACCAATAACGACTGTAATGAATCTTGATGGCAAGTCTATAGACTATTCTCCCTGCTGCAATAGATGACTTGTCATAAAGACTTACACAAAATATATGTCTTCTGGAGTTATTTTTACAAAATTTAGTACATTTGTACTAAAATTGGAAAAACACTAGAAAATATATAACTAAAAAAAAGAAATAGTAAAGAATGAAAATGTGTTCTAGAGAATCTTCTATTAATTCTTTAAATTTCCTGTATTTAACTTAATTTTTTATTGTAATAACCCAGAAAAACTGGGAACTCTCAAACCATGACATTTAAAAAACAATGACATTGTCTATTTTTCTGAAGGATGTTAAGAATTGCTGTAGATTGACTTCCTACTGACTATGGAAATGAAAATACTTTTTACAAAGTAAAGAGAGGATAAAAAGCAATTTTCCCTAAAACTAAAAATACACAGAAATCATCTTATTCTGATATACCCAATTATTTGTGAAGTAGTATTTAACTTGTAAAGACTCTTGCAATATACATCCATTTGCCTATGTGTTTAGAAACAGCTTAATATGAATCATAAATTTCAAATACCTTTAGACATATTACTTTGGCATGTTATAGAAAGCTTACACCAATAGTTTGGAATTCATTTCAATAAGTATCTCTTGAGCACATAACATATGTGTATATTGTGCTCAATGTTGTCTGGGAAAGGGTAGAGATAGGCAAAGGAAAAAGACAAGATATGTTACCTACAATTAGTGTATTTATTAACTCAGGTGAAACAAAAACAATTTTAAAGACCCATGGTAAAATGATTCTCACTGAGCATATATGTCAACAACAACTGTAATTCAAGCAAGCAATCAATCTTTCTGTATTTCATTTTTCCTTCACTAATCTCTTCAGCACAAAGGTAAAAAAGATCCAGTAAGCGTGAAGGGTGCATTTTAGATTTGTGATACAGATATCATTTAGAATTGGCTCTCATCAATAGAGTTGATAAATCCTGAGATTAAGTCGGAGAGGGAGAATGAGAGAAATTGAAACAATCACAATTCCGTGGAAGAAAAAAGTAAGATAGAGGTTAAATATGCATCACTGCTGTCTCACAACCTCCTCTCTTACCTTTTCTCTGTATGTTTCAAGCCTTAAGTCAAGGAGAAGCTTCTCCTACCAGTTATTTTTTTAATTTCTTAACTAGATTTGTTTATATTACTCTATATTATAATTGAGGCAAGTCATTATCTCACTAGTCTTTAAGAACTATCAATATTTTCATCTCTATATCTGGAAAGTAGTTAGTTGGTTTCCCATTAATATTTCTCTCAAAAATTATTAGGAGCAACAAATATTCCATTGACTTCATCTTTTTTAAAAAGGGGTCAGGAAGAAATAGGAATAATTAAAGAAGATTAAAACAGTTAAGCAAAAGTTAATTTGTGACTTGAAGAGCAGAGTTTTAATAGAATAGTAGTCACTGAAGGTAAATTATAGGGAGGTACTTTAAAAAGAAATGAATATTGAAAAACCAACCTTAAATCTTTTGACAGTGTAGAGAAAGAAAATAGAATTTAGAAAGGGTGGCAAGATCATGCAGAGAATGTTAACCAAGGGGCAGAAGAAGAAGAGGAACTGATCAATAGGATATGAGAACATACTAGAAAGGTCTAGTTTTAAAACAGGAGGAACGGGCTTCCCTGGTGGCGCAGTGGTTGAGAGCCCGCCTGCCGATGCAGGGGACACGGGTTCGTGCCCCGGTCCGGGAGGATCCCACATGCCGCGGAGCGGCTGGGCCCGTGAGCCATGGCCGCTGAGCCTGCTCGTCCGGAGCCTGTGCTCCGCAATGGGAGAGGCCACAACAGTGAGAGGCCTACCTAGCACCAAAAAAAACCAGGAGGAACACAACATTTTATTTTCAGAAAAAGGAAGACGTGTAGATGTAGAGAAATTTAATGGTAAATAATAATAATGAGAGCAGAAATAATAGTAATGATCATAAAAATAATTGCAAACATTTTAGAGGTATTTATATGTGCTACATAGATACACAGATATTTAATCCTCTCTATAGCCCAATGTGGTAGATAAAAGTTTTCATATTTTATAGAAAACACAATTTGAGATTAGAGATGTTAAGTGAGTTTTATAAAATTTTATACCTAGGATTTAGTAGATTCACAGACAGAGCTAGTACTTTTAATCACTATGCTGCCATCTTTCATTTGTTGCTGCATGCCAAATATATATTACAAATTTGAGGGAACTGTATTTCACTGAGTGCCTTGCCAACAGTATTCTGGTTTCCATTCAGCTAATGTGAGGTACTCTTCAGATATTTTAAAGGCATAAGAAAAGCAGAAGCTATATTTTCCCTCCCACAGCCCAGTGGATAGTTGGTGGAACATTGTTGATGCAAGATTTTGCTTTTTTTAATCTTTTTTTATTTTTGTCTGCATTGGGTCTTCATTGTTGCATGTGGGCTTTCTCTAGTTGAGGCAAGCAGGGGCTCCTCTTTGTTGTGGTGCCTGGGGTTCTCATTGTAGTGGCTTCTCTTGTTGCAGAGCACAGGGCTCTAGGTTCATAGGCTTCAGTAGCTGTGGCACACGGGCTCAGTAATTGTGCCTCATGGGCTCTAGAGAGCAGGCTCAGTAGTTGTGGCACACAGGCTTAGTTGCTCCATGGCATGTGGATCTTCCTGGACCAGGGCTCGAACCCATGACCGCTGCATTGGCAGGCAGATTCTTAACCACTGTGCCACCAGGGAAGTCCCTCAAGATTTTGCTTTGATATCAGTTGTTTGGTAAAAATAATTCCTCTTGGGGCTGCAGGCACTTCAGATCTTTGGTAGTTTCTATCCAGGAAGACCTCCAGGGCAAATCAGAAAGAGCTAACAGATTTTTTCTGAACTTGTTCCTTCGGTCCTTCCAAGAGTATATTAGTTTTCTATTGCTATTTAACAAATTACCGTACATTTAGCAGCTTCAAACAACAGGTATTATCTCATAGATTTTGGAGGTCAGGGGTCCGTGCACCACTTAGCCATGTCCTGCGCTCAGTCAGTGCATTGGCCAGGCTGGATTCTCACATGGAGGCCCAACTGGGGAAGAATCTAATGGGGAAGAATTCCAGAGTCATCAGGTTGATGGCATTATTTATTTCCTTGGGACTTTATGACTTATGGCCTCAACTTTTTGTGGCTCTTTGTTCTCTTAATTGGAGGCCATTCTCAGGTCCTCAAGTACCCTCATAGTTCTTAGAGTCCATCTGAAGTTCCTTGTATGTAGGCTTCTCCAACATGGCCTCTTATTACTAATCCCACAAGGAGATTCTTTCAGCCTGCCAGAATGGAGTGCTATATAATGTAACGTAATGATGGGTATGACTTTCATCATCTTTGCCATGCTGTGTTGATGAGAAGCAGGTCATAGGTTTTGCCCACAGGCAGGTGGAGGGGATGAAACAAAGATGTGGATTTCAGGAGACAACAAATCATTGGCTCACCTTAGTATCTATAAAATTGTAAACACCTCTTACCTTGTATTAAATTTCTCCTTGCTTGACTGCCTTTGAGGTTTCAGTTTTTCTGATCTAACCATGCCACTGATGAAATATAGAAAGTATTTTGTCCGTAGTCAACGAATATAGTATTCAGAAACCTGCAGGTCATTTACAGGCCTAATCACATTTACTTTTTCTCTGGAAAATGTATAACAGCAGGCTCATCCTTAAATACATGAAGTCGTGGTAAATAAATTGTCTTGTTTAGACAGAGCAGTCACAATAGGCGTTATTTAGCTACTTGGTACAGATAACTGGAAAGCATTAACATAAAACGGTATTCAAATAATCACCTTTATTAGACCAAATTAATTCTTAGATTTGCTTATATTTAGACAAGCTTTTCTCAAAAAAACTATCTTAATAAAAGATTAAGAACAACAGATTTTAAGTACTTTTTCAATATAAAATATATTGAAATGTGTTTGCTCTTAGGTATTACATCCATAGACTTTAATTTTATCTGTTCTTCCAACTAAACTCTCCAATGATATAAGTATATATCCAGTGAGGTAGATTGAATGTAATCATTCATTGTTAGATTTGAACATATTCTTAAGCAGAATGTAATATTAAATTTGATAGAGAAGTAAGTTAAACATTAACATTTTGCATGTTTTTTGGGTGGTTATATTGCTGATTGGGAAATGTTAACAGTAATACTAACTGAAAACACACCTAAGGATTATTTTCTAACACCACATCTTAAATACTTAGGATGGTTTTACAGTACATCTTTTTGTTACCTTATGAATAAAGCTATAGGACTCATATCCCCTTGTGTGTCTCAATGATTGAATGCCTACAGTGTTCTTCTGTTGTCAAAGATTTTGTCCGAGACATGCTAATAGAAATATTTGTATAAAGCACATACCTAAGGACAACTATTTTAATGCCTACACATTAGAGATTTGGAATACTTACTTTATCCTTCTTACTTTGCCTTATTGAGTAAAAATGTAGGATTTTCATTCTCTTTTTG
The DNA here is from genome assembly GCF_026419965.1 of Kogia breviceps. Lineage (NCBI taxonomy): Eukaryota > Metazoa > Chordata > Mammalia > Artiodactyla > Physeteridae > Kogia > Kogia breviceps. Next base: position 43,503,742 of record NC_081311.1, on the reverse strand, counting down.
ACTTAATGGTTAGCGCACAGATTATTTGACAGTTTGGTCATAGAGCTGCGGTAATGTGGGTAGCCTATGTCTCAGCACATATTGGTTGGTGTAAATTTCCTTCAAACAAGGAAAAAGAATAACAAGAACATCTGTTCTTGTTAAATTTCTGGGGAAATTTAGCAAAGCATTTAATGATTACTTGGCCATAAATTGAAGCAAAGGGAACAGAAATTTTACAGAACAGCTTTTCAATTAATCTTTTTTGTAAATACTTGGCGTTAGGTGATTAAAAGATCATCTGCATTTTATGTCTCTTACTTCATTATTTGAGGTTTTTTTATTCTAACTTTTGGCAATGACTGACTGATTCTGTGTATGTAAATGAAGATATTTTATCATCAACATAATTATTTTCCTATTTGAAAAAAAGAGTGAAGACGTAAATTGAGCTATTGTATATCAAATCAAAAATCTGCATTCTTAATTTACAAGGTCCTTTCTACAACAGAAATATTAAAACAATATTCTTGGAGGCGGAGTTAAGATGGCAGGGTGGAAAGATGTGGAGTTAGCATCTCCTCACAACGAGGGCACCTGCCAGCTGCTAGTGGGGGACTCTGATGCCTAAGGAGACGGGAGGTACCCCAAAGTGAACTGGTAGCTTGCAGGATCTTGGTTCACAAGCCCAGGGTTAGGCCGAAGTCCTGAAGTGGGAGCTCCAAATCCAAACCACTGGACTAAGAGAGAACCTCAGACCCTAGGGAATATTGATCAGAGCGAGGTCACATGGAGTTCCTCATCACAACACCAAGACCCTGATCTACCCAGTAGCCTACAAACTCCAGTGTTGGAAGCCTCAGGCCAAACAACCAGTAAGACAGGAACAAAATCCCACTCAAAAAAAAAAAAAAAAAAAAAAAAAGAAAAAAAATGAGATACAAAAAAAATATGCCACAGATAAAGGAGCAAGGTAAAAACCTACAAGACCAAATAAATGAAGAAGAAATAGGCAATCTACCTGAAAAAGAATTCAGAGTAATGATAGTAAAGATGATCCAGAATCTTGGTAATAGAATGGAGGCATGGATTCAGAAAATACAAGAAATGTTTAACAAAGATCTAGAAGAACTAAAGAACAAACAGAGATGAACAATACAATAACTGAAGTGAAAAATACACTAGAAGGAATCAATAACAGAATAACTGAGGCAGAAGAACGATTAAGTGAGCTGGAAGACAAAATGGTGGAAATGATTGCCAAGGAACATAATAAAGAAAAAAGAATGAAAAGAATTGAAGACAATCTCAGAGACCTCTGGGACAACACTAAATGCACCAACATTCGAATTATAGGGTTCCCAGAAGAAGAGAAGAAAAAGAAAGTGTCTGAGAAAATATTTGAAGAGATTATAGTTGAAAATTTCCCTAACATGGGAAAGGAAATAGTCACCCAAGTCCAGGAAGCACAAAGAGTCCCATACAGGGTAAACCCTGGGAAAAACACACCAAGACACATTTTTTTTTTTTTTTTTTTTTTTTTTTGCGGTATGCGGGCCTCTCACTGTTGTGGCCTCTCCCGTTGCGGAGCACAGGCTCCGGACACGCAGGCCTAGCGGCCACGGCTCACGGGCTTAGTTGCTCCGCGGCATGTGGGATCTTCCCGGACCAGGGCACGAACCCGTGTCTCCTGCATCGGCAGGCGGATTCTCAACCACTGCGCCACCAGGGAAGCCCAAGACACATATTAATCAAACTAACAAAAATTAAATTCAAAGAAAAAAAATATTAAAAGTAGCAAGGGAAAAACAAAAAAATAACATACAAAGGAATCCCCATAAAGTTAGCAGCTGATTTTTCAGTGGAAACTCTGCAGGCCAGAAGGGAGTAGCAGGATATACTCAAAGTGATGAAAGAGAAAAACCTACAACCAAGATTACTCTACCCAGCAAGGATCTCATTCAGAGTCGATGGAGAAGTCAAAAGCTTTTCAGACAAGCAAAACCAAAGAGAATTCAGCACCATCAAACCAGCTTTACAGCAAATGCTAAAGAAACTTCTCTAAGTGGGAAACACAAGAGAAGGAAAAGACCCACAAAAGCAAACCCAAAACAATTAAGAAAATGGTAATAGGAACATACATATCGATAATTACCTTAAATGTAAATGGATTAAATGCCCCAACCAAAAGACACAAACTAACTGAATGGTTACAAAAACAAGACCCATATATATGCTGTCTACAAGAGACCCACTTCAGACCTAGGGACACATACAGACTGAAAGTGAAGGAATGAAAAAGATATTCCATGCAAATGGAAATCAAAAGAAAGCTGGAGTAGGAATACTCATATCAGATAAAATACACTTTAAAATAAAGACTGTTACAAGAGATAAGGAGGGACACTACATCATGATCAAGGATCAACCCAAGAAGAAGATACAACAATTATGATTGTTTATGCACCCAACATATGAGCACCTGAATACATAAGACAGATTCTAACAATCATGAAAGGAGAAATCGACAGTAACAAAATAATAGTAGGGGACTTTAACACCCCACTTACACCAATGGACATCACAGAAACAGCAAATAAATAAAGAAACAAAAGCTTTAAATGGCACAATAGACCAGATAGATCTAATTGATATTTATAGAACATTCCACCCCAAAGTGGCAGAATACACTTTCTTCTCAAGTGCACATGGAACATTCTCCAGGATAGATCACATCTTGGGTCACAAATCAAGCCTTAGAAAATTTAAGAAATTTGAAATCATATCAAGCATCTTTTCTGACCAACGCTATGAGATTGGAAATCAATTACAGGAAAAAAAACCTGTAAAAAACACAAATATATGGAGGCTAAACAATGTGCTACTAAATAACCAAGTGATCACTGAAGAAATCAAAGAGGAAATTTAAAGAAAAACATAGAAACAAATGACAACGAAATCACAGCCACCCAAAACCTACGGGAAGCAGCAAAAGCAGTTCTAAGAGGGAGATTTATAGTAATACAATCTTACCTCAAAAAATAAGAAAAATGTCAAATAAACAATCTAACCCTACACTTAAAACAACTAGAGAAAGAAAAACAAAGAAAACCCAAAGTCAGTAGATGAAAATAAATAAATAAGGTTAAGAGCAGAAATAAATGAAATAGAAACAGAGAAAACAATAGCAAAGATCAATAAAACTAAAAGCTGGTTCTTTGATAAACAAAAATTAAACAAAGTTGGTAAAACCTTAGCCAGACTCATCAAGAAAAAAAAAAAAAGAGGATGCAAATCAATAAAATTAGAAATGAAAAAGGAGAAATCACAACACTGTAGAAATACAAAGGTTTATAAGAGACTACTACAGACAACTATATGCCAATAAATTGGACAACCATGAAGAAATGGACAAATTCTTGGAAAGGTACAATTTTCCAAGACTGAACCAGGAAGAATTAGAAAATATAGAGACCTATCACAAGTAATGAAATTGAAACCGTAATTAAAAATCTTCCAACAAACAAAAGTCCAGGACCAGATGGCTTCACAGGCAAATTATATCATTTAGAGAAGAGGTAACACAGATCCTTCTCAAACTCTTCCAAAAAAATTGCAGAGGGAGAAACACTCCCAAATTCATTCTATGAAGCCACCATCACCCTGATACCAAACCAGAAAAAGATATCACACAAAAAAAGAAAATTATAGACCAATATCACTGATGAACATAGATGCAAAAATCCTGAACAAAATACTAGCAAACAGAATCCAACAGTACATTAAAAGCATCATACACCATGATCAAGTGAGATTTATTCCAGGGATGCAAGGATTCTTCAATATAAGCAAATCAATCAATGGATACAACACATTAACAAATTAAGGAATAAAAACCAAATCATCTCAATAGATGCAGAAAAAGCTTTTGAAAAAATTCAACACGTATTTATGATAAAAACTCTAGAGAAACTGGGCATAGAGGGAACCTATCTCAACATAATAAAGGCCATATATGACAAACTCATAGCAAGCATCATACTCAATGGTGAAAAACTGAAAGCATTTCCACTAAGCTCAGGAGCAAGAGAAGGATGTCTACTCTTGCCACTTTTATTCAACATAGTTTTGGAAGTCCTAGCCACAGCAATCAAAGAAGAAAATGAAATTAAAGGAATACAAATGGGAAAAGAAGAAGTAAAACTGTCACTGTTTGCTGATGACATGATACTATACATAGAAAATCCTAAAGATGCCACCAGAAAATTACTAGAACTAATCAATGAATTTGGTAAGATTGCAGGATACACAATTAATGCACAGAAATCTCTGGCGTTCCTATACACTAACAACAAAATATCAGAAGAAGAAATTAAGGAAACACTCCTATTTACCACTGCAACAAAAATAGGCAGGAATAAACCTGGAATAAACCTGCCTAAGGAGGTGAAAGACTTATACTCAGAAAATTATAGAACACTGATGAAAGAAATCAAAGATGACATAAACCGATGGAGAAATATGCCATGCTCTTGGATTGGAAGAATCAATATTGTGAAAATGACTATACTACCCAAAGCAATCTACAGATTCAATGCAATCCCTATCAATTTACCTATGGCATTTTTTACAGAACTAGAAGAAAAAATATTAAAATTTGTATGGAGACACAAAAGACAAACTTTGACAAAAGTCATTGGTAGTTTGACAAAAGTCAAACTACCAATGGCATTCTTCCCAGAATTAGAACAAAAAAAATTTACAATTTGTATGGAAACACAAAAGAACCCGAATAGCCAAAGCAATCTTGAGAAAGAAAAATGGAGCTGGAGGAATCAGGCTTCCCGACTTCAAACTATACCACAAAGCTACAGTAATCAAGACAGTATGGTACTGGCACAGAAACAGAAATATAGATCAATGGTACAGGATAGAAAGCTCAGAGACAAACACATGCACATATGGGCACCTAATTTACAACAAAGGAGGCAAGAACATACAATAGAGAAAAGGCAATCTCTTCAATAAGTGGTGCTGGAAAAACTGGACAGCTACATGTAAAAGAATGAAATTAGAACACTACCTAACACCATACACAAAAAATAAACTCCAAATGGATTAAAGACTTAAGATCAGACACTAAAACTCTTAGAGGAAAACATAGGAAAAACACTCTTTGACCTAAACCACAGCAAGATCTTTTTTGACCCATCTCCTAGAGTAACAGAAATAAAAACAAAAATAAACAAATGGGACTTAAAAGCTTTTGTACAGCAAAGGAAACCATAAACAAGACAACAAGACAACTCTCAGAATGGGAGAAAATATTTGCAAATGAAACAACAGACAAAGGAATAATATCCAAAATATACAAACAGCTCATGGAGCTCAATATCAAAAAAACAAACAATCTAGTTTAAAAATGGGGGAAGACCTAAATAGACATTTCACCAAGGAAGACATACAGATAGCCAAGAGGCACATGAAAAGATGCTCGACATCACTAATTATTAGAGAAATGCAAATCAAAACTACCATGAGGTATCATCTCATGCCAGTCAGAATGGCCATTATCAAAAAATCTAGAAACAATAAATGCTGGAAAGGGTGTGGTGAAAAGGGAACCCTCCTGCACTGTTGGTCGGAAGGTAAATTGATACATCTACTATGGAAACAGTATGGAGTTTCCTTAAAAAACTAAAAATAGAACTACCATATGGCCCAGCAATCCCAGTACTGAGCATATACCCTGAGAAAACTATAATTCAAAAAGAAACATGTACCACAGTGTTCATTGTAGCACTATTTACAATAGCCAGGATATGGAAGCAACATAAACATCCATCAACAGATGAATGGATAAAGAAGATGTGGCATATATATACAATGGAATATTACTCAGCCATAAAAAGAAATGAAATTGACTTATTTGTAGTGAGGTAGATGGACTTAGAGTCTGTCATACTGAGTGAAGTAAGTCAGAAAGTAAAAAACAAATACTGTATGCTAACACATATATATGGAATCTAAAAAAAAATGGTACTGATGAACCTATTTGCAGGGCAGGAATAAAAGAAGTAGACACAGAGAATGGACTTGAGGATATGGGGTGGGAGGGTGAAGCTGGGGCAAAGTGAGAGTAGCATCCACATATATACACTACCAAATGTAAAATAGTTAGCTGATGAGAAGCAGCAGCATAGCACATGGAGATCGGCTTGGTGCTTTACAATGACCTAGAGGGGTGGGATAGGGAGGTTGGGAGGGAGGCTCAAGAGGGAGGGATATGGCAACATGTGTATGCATTTGGCTGATTTGCTTTGTTGTGCAACAAAAACTAACATAGTATTGTGAAGCAATTATACTCCAATAAAGATCTATTTAAAAAAATATTCTTAATTGTAGTCAAAAATGAGATAACTTGAATTTTTGAATAAAATTCATTTCTACATTATTTTAACAAACACATTTTAAACAGTATAGCTTTTTTAAAATGAAAAAAATTATTTAAATGTGTATTTATTTATTTAATATATCTTTATTGGAGTATAATTGCTTCACAATACTGTGTTAGTTTCTGTTGTACAACAAAGTGAATCAGCCATATGTATGCATAATCCCCATATCCCCTCCCTCTTGAGCCTCCCTCCCAACCTTCCTATTCCCCCCTTCTAGGTCATCGCAGAGCACCGAGGTGATCTCCCTGTGCTATGCTGCTGCTTCCCACAAGCTATCTATTTTACATTTGGTAGTGTATATATGTCCATGCTACTCTAACTTTGACCCAGCTTCCCCCTCCCCCCAACGGTGTCCTCAAGTCCATTCTCTATGTCTACCTCTTTATTCCTACCCTGCAACTAGGTTCATCAGTACCTTTTTTTCTTTTTTTTAGATTCCATATATGTGTTACCGTATGGTATTTGTTTTTCTCTTTCTGACTTACTTCACTGTATGACAAACTCTATGTCCATCTACCTCACTACAAATAACTCAATTGCATTTCTTTTTATGTCCGAGTAACATTCCATTGTATATATGTGCCACATCTTCTTTATCCATTCATCTGTTGATGGACATTTAGGTTGCTTCCATGTCCTAGCTATTGTAAATAGTGCTGCAATGAACATTGTGGTACATGTCTCTTTTTGAATTATGGTTTTCTCAGGGTATATGCCCAGTAGTGGGATTGCTGCATCATATGGTAGTTCTATTTTTAGTTTTTTAAGGAACCTCCATACTGTTCTCCATAGTGGTTGTATCAATTTATATTCCCACCAGCAGTGCAGGAGGGTTCCCTTTTCACCACACCCTTTACAGCATTTATTGTTTGTAGAGTTTTTGATAATGGCCATTCTGACCTGTGTGAGGTGATACCCAATAATGTACTATTTACATAAAGTAAAATAAGAATGTAATTCTACAGAAAATGTCAGCTTAAAGTGATCTTCACGTATGATAAATGTGCATGTGTGTATTTGTGTGTGCATGCATAAGTGCAAAACTCAAAAGTTAAACTACAAGGTAAATTTCCATGGATATACTTCAAATGCTAGAAGTCCAGTACCATATTTAAGGTGAATGTACAAGTGTCTTGTAAAAATAATGCCAAGCAGTATTAAGTGACGAAGAAAAGGGCAAAGAATCATTAGAATTTCATAGCTGAGAATTATTTTCATGATTCAGTTTGAGGTGAGCATCATCCTGATTGTGATATAATGATGAGTATTTGAAGCAAACACTTGGAATTTTGAATTAACATAAGTTATATCATATTGCATGTCATCCCTGCCTCATATTCCATATCAGGAAATGGGCTTCTTTTGTTCACAGATGAAGTTGCCTCAAGGCCTACATCCTAGGGAAATATTCTACTGGGCACCATGGATGGCTTCCAAGGGAAAAGAAGAGATTCATCTTCAGGCATAGACCCATGCCTTCAATCAGGAGAAAATATGTCAGTCTGGCACATCACTGATCAGCCAGAGAATCCCTTTGCCAATTTCAATGAGTGGGTCAATAGAGAATTCTTGCCTAACAAATCCTTGCCTGGATTTAATACATATATATTCTAGTAGTTGTTTGCAGAAAATATGCCCTTTGAAACAATAACATCCCTTAGTATATTTTTCATATTTGCTTAGGTTGTCAGCTTACATCTTCTCTCCAGAAAGAGCTATTTCAAGCACAGGCATTCATGGAGTAGCCATGGGCTTTCTGGCTAAGATATTTATCTGTAGTTTTCCCATCAGATCTTGAATTTTCCTCCACTGAACTTTTCATATATATCTATATTCTTAGTAATGAAATATGTATTCATTTTAAAATGTGTAGAATTTATAAGGGTTTCAGTAACTGGAATCCTCATGACTCTGTCTTTCCCTGTTTGTCATTAATTTTTTTTTTTTAATCTTTTCATATCCTGTCTCTTTTATTGTGGGATGTTTGTATGTGGATACTGGCATGTACTAGATAGTCTATTTTAAATTCTAGTGTATAGTTATCTTCCTTTAAAGGGATTTGCATCTGTTTCTTGAAGTTAAATGAGGCATCAGTAATCTAAGATCATGTAAATTTAATTTGAGAGCTTGAATTTTTCTAGGAGACCAAATGATGAATTATTTTCAGTTTACCATTAAATCCCAATTCGAAATGCAAGAAATTTGTCAGTACCTTAAATTTGGCCTGTCTAACCATGAGAATAACATTATTATTCCACATTTGCCTGTCTAACCATGTGAAGTTGTCAATAGTTTTGCTCTACCTCTGAAAATAGTGAAACATTTTCAGGAGGAAAACAACTCTAATGCTGAATTCATTTCTCTGATTTTCCATCTTCTGTATGTTGGCCTAGTAGTTCTATACAACCTGTGTTTTCATATTCCTATGCCTTCAAACAGATGTGCATTTGTACACACTTAATATTTTGTCTTGTTTTTGTAGTTTTTCTTGGTAGCAGAAGTAATCTTGACTTTAAAAATATGAAGAGGTAAATGCAGGGGACACAGTTTCAAGCCCTGGTGCAGGAAAATCCCACATGCTGTGGAACAACTAAGCCTGTGCACCATAACTAATGAGCCTGCGCTCTAGAGCCCATGAGCCACAGCTACTGAGCACACGCGCCACAACTACTGAAGCCCACCCGCCTAGAGCCCATGCTCCGCAACAAGAGAAGCCACCATAATGAGAAGCCCATGCACTGCAATGAAGATTAGACTACACTCACTGCAACTAGAGAAAGCCCACATGCAGCAACGAAGACCCAACACAGCCAAAGATAAAATAAATTAATTTAAAAAAATGAAGATGTAGACCCAGAAAAATTAAATAGCTTCCTCATAATAGCATAGATAGTTATGACAGGTGGGGGACTGGAACTTGTTCCAGCCTCTATGGTTCTTTTCCTTATCAGAAGAACCATTCCATCTATAGCCACTTGCTGTGGATAAAGGGCAGCTCTGACAATGGGGCCAAGCAGGTGCATCAAATGCCAGGGACAGAAGTTTCAATGGTGTGAACTTTGTCAGTTAGTGTTCCACAGTAGAGGAAGCAGCAACCTAATCACAGTCATTCTGTGACATGATTTGACTGTGACACTTGCAGCATAGCCTGTCTTTTTCCCACCATTTTTAAGAGCCTTGTCTCCGAAATATCTGGGTCATTCTGAGGATTATCCAACATTCAATGTCATTAAATGAATTCCTGCATAAAACAGTTTCAGAACGTACAACTAAGAACTTCAGGGATACAGCAGTATATGCATGGGCCCTATGAGGCATATCAGGAACATGTAAAACTACTTGAATTAAAGGTGAATAAAGACAAACCACCACTGCAGCAACAAAAACAAGAAATGTGCTTCAAAGAATATAACAAGAAAAACTCTAGAGGCAGAAAGGTTTAACCTCTCTAAGAGGCATTTCTTGAAATGTTATGCCTACAACAAAGATTGTGAAGCATTATTAATATTTAGAGCCTAGGGGCCTGGGATGTGATCCATGTTGCAAAGTGTCCTATATTCCTACCCAAGGAAGAAAATGCCCGGAAGACTGAACAAATTTCAGTATTCTCCTTGGGAAGATCAGATCACTGATGACAGTGTTGCCGTATCATGTCATGTTTAATTGCCTATGGAGTGCAGCTGACTTTCTGAATTGGCATGCATCACTTTTGCTTTGAGTATGATTCTATGTATGGGGTAACCATAACTAATTTATAGTGATCTTTAAACATATTAAGTGTATATTATTTATTACCTCCTTTATTTTTTCTTAGGATTATGGTTAGGAGTTTGGCTGTTACATTGATTTATTTTTGTGTTTTATGTGTAACATATAAAACTCATAATTTTATTTCAGAAGAATAAAGGAGGCATTGCATAATATTTTTAAGAAAAAGAGGGTATTGGATGTGATAGAGAACCACAGGTATGTTCTCAACATTGACAAAATGAAAAATACCTTGTGGATAGCTCAATATTCATTCACTCTTTCTCCCTTACAAAGACAACCCTACAAAGAATTGTTTCAGTGTGGCAGTGTGTTGGATTAAAAATTCTATGCTTTCAAAATTTCCTTGGAATTATGAGAGTATATAATACATTTATGGCCAATAAGATATAAGAATCACTGGGTGAGGTTTCTGAGGAAAAATAGTATTTTTAAGAAAGACCAATCTGTTCACATACTCCCTTCACTTTTTTTTATTTTTTATTTTTTCCCCGTTACTCTTGGCTATAACATAGATATGATGCTCAAAGTTGTAGCAGATATCCAGCAACATAATTTGTGGGATTTAGTGTAAATGAAAATGCTGGGCCCCCATTCAAAAAGCAGGGGTAAAATATGTGGATAATTATAAAACATTTTCTTTAAAATATTTCATTATCTTAAGACTTAAAAGGGATAATAGTAATACATAAATAACAATATAATGGCAGGAAAATATTATAAATGGCATAAAATATTTTCATCCATAAATTTTTATAACATAATAAATAATAATTAATGTGATATTTGATTGATCCTAAGATTTTTCTGGCTCATTTTTCTCCAGATCTATCCAGTATGTCATCAAAATACTTTTAGCATCTTCATTTTTAAATAATAAAGTTGAAAGTGACACCACTTTCTTTTGGCAAATGCAAGAAATAATTTTTAATTTTGAGAAGGATCTTTCTGCTGATGTCATTGCTACTGCTGCTGTTAATTGTACTTTATAGGATGTGAAAACTTTGGGATACAGTTTTATAAATTAAGTATGAATTTTAGTATTTCTAGAGCTAATAAGTTTTGTAAAAATTCAAAAATACTTAACTCTTCAAACCATCCTTTTTTGAAAGTCTAAATTTAATTTAAAATTTAAACAATGGCATTTTGCTAGTTCTTCTGACATTTACTGTATATTGTGACCAGCAGGTGGCCAGTTGAACTGCTTCACACCCAAGTTGTCCATAGCTCTCGTTGCCTGCAGTCCTGAGCTGATGTGTGCCTACATTGCCACCCCATATATCTCCTCTGCTCATGCACATGTTTTATTTTCCCATAAGACTTCACTTACAAGATGCATGTTCAAAGAAAAATTGTTAACAATTTCAAGGGGTATCAAACCAAGAGCAGAATCCCTTCTGAGAGTAGGACCTTGTGTTACTACACAGGTCTCACGCCTATGAAGTTGATCCTGTGGATAACTTAAAAACATGATGGAGGGGTCAAAAAGCCACAGGCTAAGAATGATGGATAGAGAAAGCAGCATCGAGGGTCGTTGATATAAAAATGGAGTCACTGTAAACCCTCCACAGCCAACTCTTGACTTATTAGGTCATAACAACAACAATAAAAAAAAAAACAGATAAATAAATAAATACTTAAATGATCAACCACTCTTTATTTGGGTGTTCTGGTTTTTTCACATCTAAATACATTCATAAATGACACAATTAGTTTCACAGAATCGTGTTATGGCAAGTAACAGAATTTGATATACGGAATGGAAAAGAGTGGGCTGGAAATGTCTGGAAAAGTGTAGGCTGTAGGCGTTTGCGAACCTTGATATGAAAAGGTGAAATGCTGAGGACTTTTTTGACACACATGCAAATGCATCAAAAACTTTAGGCAGACTTTCATATACTGACCATTGAGCAAGAGACCATATATTGACTGAGCTATAGCACAGGTTTCTTCTGCTATCTGAAAGTAGGGTGTTCCTGCGAAACCTTTCCTAAGCCAAAATGGCATAAATCAGAGAAGCAATTGCCTTAGGACACATCTTGCTAACAGATACCCAAAATAAATCAAGATAAAGCACAGTGCTCAAAGACACAGTTCAAAGCTATGGAGGCTTGAGATGCTGACTGTAGTTCTCCTGGGAAGGAGCTTGGCAGTGTAAAACTTTTAGGACAAACATAAGAGTAAACCTTCATGACCTTGAATTTGGCAGTGGATTCTTAGATACGACACCTAAAACACAAGTAACAAAAGAAACATAGATATTTCAGACTTCATCAAAATTGGGAACTTCTGCACATTAAAGAACATTTTCAAGAAGGTGAACAAACAACTCCATTTATAAAATGGACGAAGAACTTTAGTAGATATTTCTCCAAAGAAGACTATAAATGGCTAATAAGCACATAAAAACTATTCAACATCATTAGTCATTAGAGAAATGAAAATCAAAACCACTGAGACACCACTTCACACTTACTAGAATGGCTATATTAAAAAACAAAGAAAAAATCAGAAAATAACAAGTGCAAGCAGAAATGTGAAGATGTTGGAACCTTCATAGATTGCTGGTGGACGTGTTAAATTGTGTAGCCATTGTGGAAAACAGTTTGGGGATTCCTTCAAAGCTAAACGTAGAACTACTGTATGACCCAGAGAGTCTACTCCTAGGTATACACCTGAAATCATTGAAAACAAGGACACAAACAGATATTTGTATGCCAGTGTTCATTGCAGTATTGTTCACAATAACCATAAGATGGAAGCAATCCAAGTGTTCATCAATAGATGAATCGATAAACAATGTTATACATATACAATGAATTATTATTCAGCCATAAACAGGAATCAAGTCTTAGCACATGCTACAACAGGAATGAAACATAAAAACCATTGTGAAGTCAGACACAAAAGGACAAATATTGTAAAATTCAACTTATACGAAATATCTAGAATAGTCAAATTAGAAATTGAGTAAAGTTTATCAGGAGCCTGGGGCAAGAGGAGAATGGGGCGTTACTACTTAATGGCTACCAAGTTCCTGTTTGGATGTTGAAAAAGTTTTGGAAATCTAAAGCAATCATGACTGTGTAACATTGTGGTTGTAACTAACTCGGCAGAACTGTACACTTAAAAACAGTTAAAATGGAAATGTTATGTCGTATATATTTTCTACAATAAAAACTTAGAATTTAATACAAAAATTGTGAGTGAAGATAAAGAACAATACCTTATAATGATAAAAAGTTCAATCTATCAGAAAAAAAATCAAATTGACTTAAATTCAACATTCCAGACCCCCTAAAATGTCTGTAGACATTTATGTGCAGTGTTCAACCACTTATTTGGCCACTCAATACATATTCAAAGCAGAGAGTTCTACAAAGTATATAACTTTTCCTCTCAGTGTCACATCTTTTAGACAGAGTCATCAGGTGCTATGAATGACATACAGTGTGTCAAATGACTAGATCTTTAACAGTGAAGTAATTTATTTTTAATTTTTTAGATTGATTTTCTTGAGTAAACGATTTTTTCATTAAACTATAGCTGATTTACAATATTGTGTTAGTTTCAGGTGTACAGCTTCAAATACTTTTCCATTATAGGTTATTACAAGATATTGAATATAGTTCCTTGTGCTATACAGTAAATCCTTGTTGTTTATCTATTTTACATACAGTGGTGTGTATCTATTAATCTCCTAATTAATCCCTCCCCTTCCCCTTTCTCCTTTGTTAAGTTTGTTTTCTATGTCTGTGAGTCTGTTTCTGTTTTGTAAATAAGGTGATTTGTATTCGTTTTTCTTAGGTTTCACATATAAGTGATATCATATAATATTTGTCCTTTCTCTGCCTAATAGTCAAGTAAACAGTGCAATGTAAGTCCTACTCTCACTAATGTTTATGAGGAAGGTAAGTGAGTGGTTTGAATTATCTTCACCTTACAGCTGTAGAACATGGATAAAGGGAGAGTAGTTCTTAGTAATGCATCACTGAGACAAAATATCAGAAAAGTGGTGCAGACTTAAGGAAACTAAAGCAAGTAGCTATGTTTGACAAATGAGATCCTGTTTTCAAAACATTTGAGCAATGTGCAGTTTGTATATCTTTATCAGGATCCTAAAGCTAAATAGACAGTAGTAATTTCATTCATACCAAAACATATCCAGACCACATCCTTGCCAGATACATAATATTGAATAGATTATAACCGCAGAGACTGTATCTTTTAATTCTTTGTACTTTTAGAACTGGCATATAAGAAGCATTCAATAATATTTTGTCAGAGGTTACAAAATCTTCCTGTTTATTAAAAAAAATATATTGTTGGTGATTTCAAAGATGTGCAGGAACCGGGAGGGAATTGCTCCCGTTCATAAAGTGGTAAATCAATAACATCTCAGTGACAACCTGTCTTATATGTGAAGTGGGATAATCAAACCACTGAAGGAAAATATTTTTCCATTAACTGATTTATGACATTTTGTCTTCATTCTGATGCTTATTTAGGATTCTAGGATGATGAATCAGAGTCAGAAAACACAGAATACCCTGAGAAAGACAGGCCTGGATTGCCTGCCTTCGGCCAATTATCAGTTCTAAGTAGTATTTTCTGAGTCTGCTTCTCTCTTGTCACTGACTTCTGAGCACATAAAGGGAAGAATCAGAATGGCCATGCAGAGGAATTACAGAACACGGTAAAGGTCAAATCTATACAGCTTAGTATTATCTTTCAAGGAAAATGTGAAGCCATAAAATTCTAAAACCTAGTGCCTTTGACAAAGCCTATAACAACAACAACAACAAAATAGCACAACATAAATCCAGTCTCCTACCATTCTCCAGAGCAGGAGGAAACCGTATCATCTTAATCTGTTTTAGTTACAAGCCTAAGAATATAATCTTATGGCTGGCTAACAGTCCTTTAATCAGAATTGAGTGTCAAATGAAGAATCTTATAACAGAATTTTATGGCAGAGCTTCCTTAACTGTGCTTTATAACCAGCATGTTTCCTTGTTTTACTAAAGATTTGGTTGGAATTTAAAATTAATCTGTGAGATTTGATACATTAAAATTGGGAGAAATTAAAATGTATAATCATGAAAAAAAATTAAAGATGTTCTCTAACCTGTAAAAGTCAATTTGAAAATAATCCTTTGCTAATCAACTTCATAGGTCTTTTCAATAGCAAATTTTATGAGAAACAGTAAATTAATTCAAACAGGCATTAACTCCATGATTAAGTCAGTTTAGCTTGAAGCAGCTTTGTTCCAGAAAAGTGTGCATGTGTGTATATGTGTGTATTAGTTCCAGACTGAAAGATTTCTAACCAAAATATATTTTGTTTTCAAATACTCGTAAATTTGCTAGCTTAAAGTTTTAGTTAATTAGCAACCCCCTTAGAATGTAGCAAAATGCTAGGTAAAAACCCTAAATTATTTAGACGAGACTTTGTTAAGTTGCTCGTGTTCTGGTAGTACTTTAACTAGTATAGAACTCCATTACCAACAACATTAAGAGTGAATGTGGAAATGAAATTAGTATCACACTTAACATGAAAGTTTTTCAATAAGAAAGAGTCTTATTTTGGAGGGAAGATTTTGATGTCCTAGATTAAATGGCTGTTTGATTTTGAGGTAGTTGATTATTTCACATTCCATATATGTATCCCAGAATGAGAGATGGGACTAGTTTTCTTTGTTACACCAAACCAATTTCAGGTGAATATTCCTTCATCCTTGGGTCATCCCCATGCTATTTTGAGGCAAAGGCCTTTTGGACGTATTATACCTCTTGCTGCTGTCATCTACAGAATTATATGTTAATTTTCCCCTCTCATCAAACCCTTTGCCACCTAGATATTCTCTTTACCTCCCCCCTTCTTTTTTGGCATGATTTGAACATTTAGCTAGCCCTTCAAAAAGAACTTCAGCCTTTGGGTCCATGACTTTATAATTCTCTCTAACTTTTTCTTTCAATCCACTTTAGCCATTTCTTTCTGTGGCAGATTGCTTGACCTTGTTTTTCTCAGGGTGGGACTGGCCTACTGATGAAGTGGGCCGTAGAAACACTCCATAAAAGGTTCCCGTTTTCATTTGCATGACTTCTTTATTTGTTCTTCAAACTCAAAGGGGAACTCAGTCCCCTAGTCACTCTGTTTTCTGTGCACCATTCCACTCTTTTTTTTTTTTCCCTTGATTTTTGCTCCAGGTTGAATTTAATGGTCCATAACCTCAGCTACTCTCTTATAAATATCTCCAGTTCCCCGAGTCCCTTGTCCTTCATAAATTCCTGTTCAATTTGATTGTCAGACTTAACAGTTAAATGTCCCTCAAACTCCTACCACAAATCCTTCAAAAGCAACCTATTTTCTCCTACTTATTATAAAAATTTATATTTCTGTATAAAGCTAATGCTTCTGCCTTTGCTCTGAATCCAGCCACACTTGCCTCATTAAGAACAGAACTTCAATTCCAATCTTTCTTTTCTGGCATACTTTCAACTTTCTCTCGGTACTGGCTTTCTACTGTAAACACGGAACCATGCTCCAGGTTTTCAACCCTCCCCCGCCCATTGCCAAATCATTACATTTCTCTTCCCTTTCCAGCCAAAAGTTTTGGTAGACATATATTTTAATTTAATTACCAGTTGTACATTCATTACTTAACCTATTATAATCTACTATCTCCCCGAATTATTCTAATGAAACTTGTCTTGCAATGATCCCTAAATCTCATCCATTTAACTCATGAGACTAGTAGCACCTACTTCTTAATTTGATTTTGTTAATCAGTTCACTAATTTCCATATCACTGCCACCATTGTACTGATGTCTTTGACAGGCATTGCTACAAAAATGTTTCAATTTATTTAGCCAGTGTACAATCTATTTCCATACTGCAGTTAGAGGATTGTTTTGCAAATCTGAACAGACAACAGCATTCTTCACTATTCTTACCCACTCAATTCTGTTAGGGCTTTGCTGTCCTTTTGATTTTTATTTCCTAGAACAAACCTCTCTTGCTGAGATAACAGCTGGATGGTCAATTGTTCCTTCTTCCCGAAATTATTATTCTTCAGATACCTTGCCTCCTATTTGCTAAGTTCTCTTGACATTTCAGGTTTCAGTTAAAATTTCATTTTCTCCAAACTCTTTGTGACCACCCCTCCAAATATGAGTCTTTCCACCACACCCCCATCCCATGCAACCTCAGAATATATTGTGTTCTCCCTTCTAAAACATTTATCAGACTCTTTTAATTGCTCAATTGTTTCTCTATGTCTTACAGGGTGACTTCTATCACCAATCTCTAGAACCAGTGTAATACATTCTCTACCACATAGTAGATACTCATAAATATGCATTGAATGAACCAATGAATGAATGTATAATAAATAATGTTATACAAAATGTCATCACAATTCATTAGGAGATAAAATGACTGGTTTCAGCTTATAGGGAGTCATGGAGCCTCTTGGTAGCTCTATGACTAAACTTCTGTGTCATTTTCTTCTTCATGCCATATTGAAATTTTGCATTGCTTTGCTTCCAAAAGGATTCAGGGGTTTGCTTCATTTGATTCATCTCTTTTGTGCAACCATCATCAAATGTTTGTCTGCATTAATTACAAATCAACTGTATAGCACAGCAGTATACAAATGTCTTAACTCCCTGCTATATCTGAACAATCCTGCAGACTTTTCAAAAACGTATGCAGAACTAGTAACTACAAGAAGAGAGAGAACTTTTTTTTAAAAAAAGAAAGAAATAGTCAAGAATTGACTCCTTTAAAACTTCTTATATTGATGTAATTGTTCACTATTGAAATTTTAAAGGAGCTAGACCTGATATATCAAATTCAAGCCCTTTTCTCAATAGGCCCTTTGTTTTCTCAGAAAATAGATCCACTTTTGAATCATTCATAACTCAATTCAGAAAAGATTTTAGTAGACCCAGATGTAACTTGATATATTATATATTGATTTGACTGATCCTGCTTATGATTCTTTTACCTAAGCTGAACCTTTCTTTGATCAATTTATGAGACTAAACAATTCATACATTAATTCAGGGAAGATTTTAATCCCTGGGCTTTTTCATTACCTACTAGAACCTTCTGCTTAGTTTTCTCTTCAAGCATAGTCTCCTGAGATATACCTTTGACCCGATAGTAAAGATACTTTTAAAATCCTGGAAGGATTTAATGCTCCAAAAGCTCCTTAAAAGCTCTCTCTGGAAGCTTTCCCTTCCCCTGTTCCTCATTTGTTTTTGCCTTCCTTACTTCGTCAACACCATTTTAATTATTTGTTTTAAATGCAAATTAAAACTTTCATTCCTAATCTGTTGTTTTAAATATATGTGTCTGATCCCACTGACCCATTAGCTCTCTCTGACAAATTCAATAGATATCTAACATCTCCTTTTACAAACTTTTATTCTCTGTTTGTTTCCCATTAAGTTCCTATTTTCAGTCCAGTCTGTGTATCCATTTTTTAGATTTTTTGCAGATCAGACAACAGATAAATCCGAAAAATAATTGACGTTTTACTGGAATTGAGTTCCAGCGATGCCTCACTCCCCGTTTTTTTTCTTGTATCACCACAGTGAGGGAAGAAGCCTCTAGAAATATACCCTCATATTTGAATTACCAAAATGCCATAAGCATACACACAAACAAATACATTTTTCAACCAGTGAAGAAAGTTATTTCCTCTCTCAGGACAAGGAAACTCAGTGCAAGCAGTTGCTAGAATCCAAATAGTGCAGACCCATTAATAATGCTTGTCTCTTACAAAGGTCACTTGAAACTTGGTTTTGAGTTAAAAATGACCCTGGAGTGCCTCGAGGCATTAAATATACTGCTCCATACTTTGAAATATAATTATTCTGTTGCTGATCTTTTTTTTTTTTTTTTTTTTTTTTTTTGTGATACGCGGGCCTCTCACTGTTGTGTCCTCTCTCGTCGAGGAGCACAGGCTCTGGACGCACAGGCTCAGCGGCCATTGCTCACGGGCCCAGCCACTCCACGGCATGTGGGATCTTCCTGGACCGGGGCACGAACCCGTGTCCCCTGCATCGGCAGGCGGACTCTCAACAACTGTGCCACTAGGGAAGCCCTGTTGCTGATCTTTGAGGTCATAAAAAATGTGTTTCAAAGTCTGATAAACATAATCCCAGTTAGGTGGTGTCAATCTAAAAATACCAGGGAGGGGTTCTGTTATTACATTTCCCCAAAAGCTTTACACCCTCTTCTGCTCAGCTATCCCATGGGAAGGGCAGGCATTTTACTCACTGAGGGATTTGAGATGAAAGTGAAAAAAAGAAGAAAAAAAATGGAATTAAATTGAGATCCCTTGCAATAAATCTTTTTGTTAATACCATCATGGTTCTATCATTTTAACTCCTTTTGTGTACTGGATTGCATGTTTATTGCTAAATATCTCTAAAAGAAAATATCCTTTTGAAATATTTGAAATAGATTAAATATACATCTCTGAACATGTCATGTTTAAAAAACCCACAGGGGACTTTCAAATAAAGTTCAAACACCTTATTTTGGTGTTTAAGCCATCGGCATCTGCCTGTGTTTTAGCACTGGTCCTTACTATGCTCTCTTGTTCATATTAGGATGTGGTTATTCCAACTCCCTAGGGTTGCACAAATGTGATGGATTTTCTTCTTCCTTTTAGCTTTATCACCTGCTGACTTTTCTCTGCTTAGAGCCCTGTTCCCCTCTTTCCTTGCCTAAAGTACCTAATCATTGAGTCCACTCCACTTAGAAACATTTCCCAAATCCTCCCTTTCCCACCTCAAACTGAGTTAGGTGCCTGTCATATGTATTCCATTAAGATACTCTAAATTCCTCTATATTATAATCTATTATACTTCTTTTTTTGTCATTATCATGTATGGATCATACTAGCTTTTGCAAATAGGGTTGTAGCTTTGTTCATTTGTGAATGACACGTATCAGGTAACCAAATAGTATTTATTGAATATATAAAATGAAGACCCTTTATAATGATATTTCAGAACAAATAGTTTATACAGATAGTTTAATTACAAAAATCGATATGAATTTTGAGTCAGTTAAAAACCTCAGTTCAGATTTTATATAATATAATCTGCAACATTTTAATTCAGATTTGTTTGGCATAATGAAATACATATCATAATATATAAAAATGAATATGCCCTCTAACTACATATAATTATATTAGGTGCATCACTCTACTTGATTCAATAGTTTTTAAGTGCTTGTTAACCTTTCAAATTAGATTTGTCCTAACGATTATACTTAACAAGGAAATTTTTATCCTTTCCTTTTAGATTTCTCTAATTAGTTCTTTTACTCATTTTAGTGTTTTTATAATATTAAAGATGTATAAATAGCTAGAAAGCATCCAAAGATTTTTCAGTGATTTGTTCAGTGACAGCTAGTTAGAGAGCAAGGTGTGAATTTTCCCCATACTTGAATTCATTGTTGTGAAATCTTGCTATAATCAGACTAATAAAAATGTGAAAGCAAATTTCTAGATATAATAGCAAATCCCTCTTCCATAAGCTTTCTTACTATATTGCTGTGCTCTTAGAAGTTTAAAAAGTTGTAATCATTATTGATGCTATTACAAATTACTGTAATGTATTACATGAGTGGTAAGCAGAGGGGAACACGCTTTTTTTTGAATAATTAATTTTTTTAGAGTGTAGTTGCTTTTCAATGTTGTGTTAGTTTCTACTGTGCAGCAAAGTGAATCAGCCATACGTATACATATAGCCCCTCTTTTTTGGATTTCCTTCTCATTTAGGTTACCCATTTAGAGCACTGAGTCAAGTTCCCTGAGCTGTATAGTAGGTTTTTTAAATTTTAAAATAAATAAACTCCTAATTTTATTTTTAAAATTTAGATATGATCCTTGTTTTTGCCTTTTTTCTTTGTCTTTTCCTATGATTTTTTAACATCTTTATTGGAGTATAGTTGCTTTACAATGGTGTGTTAGTTTCTGCTTTATAACAAAGTGAACCCACTATACATTTACATATATCCCCATATCTCCTTTCTCTTGCATCTCCCTCCCACTCTCCCTATCCCACCCCTCTAGGTGGTCACAAAGCACAGAGCTGATCTCCCTGTGCTATGCGGCAGCTTCCCACTACATGTCTTAATTCTTTATTCTAAGGACTCAAGGGACTTCTCTAATGAACACATCACACATTTTGTGGATCAGGTGTACCATATATTTCAATGGCATGTATAAGTGTGTATCTAAATGCTTTGCAAATTCAACTTGCCTTTAAGGCAGAGTGATTCCACCTTGTGTCCTAGTTGGGTATCTCAATTTACCATGTCATTAATCAGTGGCCGTATGACAATTTTGAAAGATTAACAGATTTATTTCCCTTGCATTCTGTATTTTGGGCCCTTTGATCTATGCTGTACTTTAAATACACCTCCCCAACATAAATACACACACACACACACACACACACACATACACACACACTCCATCATCATCACCATCACCATCACCAAATCAGTTGACAGTTCTGCTGTGCTCATTCACTCATGGGAGGAATATGAAACAGAAGAACTCAAAAATATTTTCACATTTTCATGCATTTTGGTTTTTCAAATCTAGAACCTTAATGACTATAATGATTCACAACAGTGAAAATAATTTTAGAGAAAGCAGATGGATAGATGAATAACGTTTCTTATTCTTGAGACTAGAAAAAAGAAAATTATTTTTGTGGGGTTGAAGGTGGTCAGGGATGAAAAAATATGAGGGGAAACCGGTGACTAGGCATTCATGGCTTCTTGGGAGTGGGGGCATTCTTTAAACCTCTTCAAGTGCTAAACCCTAAGAAAGATGTTAACATTAGGAAAGAAGATCCATGTACTTTAAGAATTTTAAAAGCATAGAGGTGTATGTTTCCTAGACTCACCTTCAGGAAATAGGAAAGAGAACAAAGAAGAAGTGGAAGACTAGACCTTAGAAAATGACAGAGCAGATTAAAGGAACAGCAGGATGAATGTGATACTGCTATTACTGATATGAGTGTGGGGGAGAAAAAAAATGCAGAACTAAAAAGGATTATGGATGGGAATTCACTGTCAACTTGTGTGGACTGATGGTTGAGGAACAAGACTAGCTAATGGGCATGAGAGTTGACAGCATAGACTGAGGATGATGAAGACAGAATAATTTCTCTTCTCCCAATCTATCAATTTAGGTGAGCAGTAGAAAGGAATCACAGATTAATTTCTTTCCTTCAGGTGAAATGGAGGCATAGGAGAAATTAACTTGGGTTAAATAAATACAAAGGAAGTTATGTTCTGTTTTATTGCCACGGCATTGCTCTTGACATTTCAGTAATATGCCATCCTCTCTTTCTCCCATTTCCTTCTTTTCAGACACTGTGGCCTGCTTCTCTCATCCAATGTTATGACTTTCCTGGCATGTGTGTGTGTGTGTGTGTGTGTGTGTGTGTATGTGTGTGTGTGTGTGTGTGTGTGTGTGTGTGTGTATATATATATATATATATATATATATATATATATATATATCCCTTTGACTTTCCTGGCATGTATACATATATACAGGGAAATATATATCCATTCTGGTCAAATCATTCTGATTTGAATGTAACAAATCAACTAGACATGCTTCTGACATCTAATTTGGAACAACTCAGAAAATTTAGCCAATCCTATTAAAAAGTCAGTGGAATCAAATGACAACATGAACTCAATACTATCACTCATGTCACTATGTGGTTGTTTCCAGAAACACACACCCATGCATGCATGCACATACACATATAAATATAATTATATGGAGATATATGAAGCTATAAAGAAATTTATTTTTTTTAGTTGATACATTAAATTATTTTTTTAAATGGGCTCTTCTATACATACCTTTCTTGAGTTCATGGCCCATACCTGCTTCTCAGGCAACTGCTCTTGTGATTCTTCTATGGCCTTTAAGCTTCAAGCATATTAGCCTTTTTTTAACCTCAAATATGCCAATTTTATTTCTTCTGTAGAGCCTTTGCAGTATTTATTCTCCCTGACTTTAGTTTTTATTTTTTTTACTTTATTGGAGTATAGTCGATTTACGATATTGTGTTAGTTTCAGCTGTACAACACAGCGATTCAGTTATATATATATATTTTTTTTTTGGGGGGGGGGCATAGCAAAGGAAATCATAAACAGAATGAAAAGACAACCCACAGAATGGGAGAAAATATGTGCAAATGATGTAACCGACAAGGCATTAATGTCCAAAATATACAAAAAGCTTATACAGCTCAATATCAAAAAAACAAACAACCCAATCAAAAACTGGGCAGAAGATCTAAATAGACATTTCTCCAAAGAAGACATACAGGTGGGCAAAAGGCACATGAAAAGATGCTCAACATCGCTTATTATTAGAGAAATGCAAATCAAAACTGCAATGAGGTATCACCTCACACAAGTCAGAATGGCTGTCATCAAAAAGTGTACAAACAATAAATGTTGGAGAAGGTGTGGAGAAAAGGGAACCCTCCTACATTCTTGGTGGGAATGTAAGTTGGTACAGCCACTATGAGAACAGTATGGAGGTTCCTTAAAAAACTAAAAATAGAGCTACTATATGATCCCGCAGTCCCACTCCTGGGCATATATCTGGAGAAATCCGTAATTCGAAATGATACATGCACCTGACTTTATATCTTTAAATGAATGTTTCCTTTTTGTCATTCAAATCTCAGCTTATATATAATTTCCTTAGTAATTCCTCGTCATTTTCGCATAACTGTTATGATTCTCTGTGTAGCACTTGTCACTGCCCTTTAATTCCCCTTACCCTCGTCTGTTGTTTGATGGCGCTTTAAAGCATCTAACATACAAATAAAAGGTACTTACTTGTTATGTAGTACATAAGGTCCACCAGGATGGAATTTTTTCCTGCTTTGTTCAGTGATGTATCCCAAGGAGTGTAGGTGCTTAGTAAATATTTATTGATGCTAAAGAAATATGTTATATCTTTCTTTTTTGCATTTTTTGGTAGTTTATTACATGCCCAACACTCTTAAAGTTAAGACCTATGAAACATTATGTTTTGTCTGCCTTCTTCACCAATTTATCTGAAGTACATAATGCTTGGCAAACATAGAAAGTATTTAAACGTATTTAATTAAATGATCCATTTGTCATGGGATGAGCAATTATTTTTTTAAGTTGATTTCTAGAATTTACACTTTTCTGGCCTCATCCAAAACATTAAAAACTCTTAAATAGTCACCATATATCTAACAGGTTCTAGTACACTTGAGTAAGTCCTTCACAAATTTATCAATAGATCATAATCAAAATAATTTGAAAAGTAATATAAAACGATGAAGAATATTATAATACTTAAAGTTTGCAGGTATCTATGGAAATTGGCCCTCTTATACCTTGTTAAAAAAAATCTAACATGGACCAGTAGCTATAAAGGGCATTTTCATATTTTAAATACATGCCCTAGACCGGGGCGCAAACCCGCGTCCCCTGCATCGGCAGGCAGACTCTCAACCACTGCGCCACCAGGGAAGCCCTATAATATTTTTAATTAGTATATATCCTAGGTATTCAATTTTTATGTATTATTTATTTATCTTTCTAAAATGAAAATGTAGTAGTAATTATTTCTTATTCTTGGAATTGCATTAATTTTCACTTTTTCTTTTAAATTGTATTAATATATGAATCACATATATATTTATATTGAATATTGTTTAGATATCAACTTACTCCAAGCTAACTTTTAGATTTAATACAATTACAATTTATATCTACAGTTATTTACACACACTTGTCCAGCTTATTCTAAATTTTGTATAGAAATGCAAGGGCCATTTAATTTCAAAAACAATCTAGAAAAAGAAGGATGAAGGTAGTTCGGTCAGAAGAAGCATGAACTATTTTTTCAAAAAGAGTGAATCTACTTTACCAAAATTAAAAATGTCTCTTCTTAAAGAGAAACAATTGGGGGGAAAAAGATTCTTCAGAGACTGAAGAAAATGTTAAAAATATATGTTACTGACTTGTATCAAGAATAAATGAAAACTCTTACAACTTAGTAAGAGGAAAGCAAGACCCAAGAAAATGGTCACAATATTTGAACAGGCAATTGACAAAATAAAATATCTGAATTCCTAGTAAGAACATGAAAATGTGTTCAAAAATTAATATTCTGAGAAATTCACATTAAAAATAACATGACACACAGCTATATATACACGAGAATGGCTAAAATTTAAAATATTGAGATAATCTAGTTGCGGCACGATGTAGACCAACTGGAACTCATGCAGTGCTGGTAGGAGAGGGGATGTAAAATGGTATAGCCACTTTGGAAATTCTTTAAAATTATTTATTTAGTTACACATACACTTACTTAGGAAAACATTTTAAGTTATTTATAAACTTATACTTACCCATACAACACAGAGGTTTCAATCCTAGGTATTTACAATTGAGAAATAAAAACATGTCTACTCTAATATTTATACATGAAGATTTATAGCCACATGGATTTCCATGGAATTCCAGGATTCAAACAGACAAGGCATCCAATGTGACTACTTGATTGATTACATAGGTATAAATGTTAAGTAGTTATCATTATTAATATATGAAACATCAATATTTTTTACATTATTATTAAATGATACTGATGTGATGTGATGTCCTAAGTAATCAAAAAGGATTCCTTGCTTAACAAAATGTATGACCTTTTGTAGAATATTAAGTTTGGAAAGAATCCTAACCTTAATCTATGCTCACCTCTACTGATATTTATCAGGCATGCTATCTATAATTAATATCTTGGGCTAGATAAACACAAATGAACACTTCCAGCTCTATATTTAGAGTGAGTTGATTTGACTGTTTACCTAGCCACCTACTTCCTATGCTACTTTAAAATATTTGCTCACCTTTATGTGCCTCATTCTGTAAAATGACTATATAAAATATACCACTCACAGAGTTATTGTACACCTTTGTGAATGGCTTAGCAAGGTACCTAGTACACAGTAAATGTTCAATAAATTTTAGTTTTTGATATTTTTAAACGTGGGCTCCAGGGGCCCTCAACGCTTCTCCCCTCATCCAAATTGGGCTTTACACCTTGTGGATGATTGTTGTTGATATGGCTCAGAAACAGTGTCAATGATGAGAGCTTTGCGTATGATGGTTTTGTCTTTCAGGCTTGTCTTTTTGAAGTCTTTGTCTTGTGATTAGGAGAACAGGCACTGGAACTAACTGCCTAAGTTTGATTCTGGATTCCTCCATCAATCATTTAAAATGCTGCCCATTTTTATACCATGGAGGTTTCCACAGCTTCAACGTGGAACTGTACTAAGATTGGGGTTGGTCGAGTGGATATCCCTTTCTTTTGTAAAGTTGGAGAAGAGCTGTGGATAACTCAAACATGTTCTCCAGCAAATCGTTTCTTTTAAAGAGTACATATGGAAGTTAAAGTGTTAAAATTAAGTCCCTTATATTCATGCTGTTATACTCTTCAAATAATCGTCACATACCCACATATGCAAAGTCACTGAGTTAGGCTGCAGATAGAGCTGTTGTAATAAAGAGACCTCAAAATGAAGTGAATAAAAAAACTCAAAATCCTACCTTTTTATCAGCTAAGTGTTCCTTGTCTACGTTGTTAAAGCTAATTCATACCCACAGTTTCTGCTGTTGGGCTGTGGGAAAGGAATAGAGAAAGTGGACAGCAAACTGATACTCATTAGGATGTGATATAGAAGTGGCACACAACCGTTCCACTAACAGTCACTGTACAAACCCTAGTTAGAAGGTCAAAGCTGGATACAGTAAACTAAGAAGGGTGACTTGTCACTGTTCAGCAAGTCGCTCTTCTAAAAACAAGGAATTCTTTATTAAAAGTGGAATGGTAAAAATGGATTTGGGGAATAATTAGCAGACTAATACTTTCAGACACTGTCAGACACTTAAAAAACTACATGTTTTGAAAAAGTCAACTTAAGATGATTTAATGGCAACCCAACACATTATTTAAGAATTCATGAAAAACAAACATAAATAAAGGACTATTTAAAAATGCATCTCAGGGCTTCCCTGGTGGCGCAGTGGTTGAGAATCCGCCTGCCGATGCAGGGCACACGGGTTCGTGCCCGGGTCCGGGAAGATCCCACATGCCGCGGAGTGGCTGGGCCCGTGAGCCATGGCCGCTGAGCCTGCGCGTCCGGAGCCTGTGCTCTGCAACGGGAGAGGCCACAACAGTGAGAGTCCCGCGTACCACAAAAAAATAAAATAAAATAAAAATAAAAATGCATCTTATATCTTTGTGTGACTACTCTACAATATCTATGAGAATAACATACATCTACCAATAAACCCATACTCAGCCTTCCCCTCCTTGAACAACAAAATGTCAGCACTATCGTATAATTATCTTCTTTTCAGTTTCTCTGAAGAGTGATTACTTGTTCTTCTTTGCCTTCAGGAGATGGCACTGATTTTCTTAATAGAAATCTCATTTCAGGCTTCCCTGGTGGCGCAGTGGTTGAGGGTCCGCCTGCCGATGCGGGAGACACGGGTTCGTGCCCTGGTCCGGGAGGATCCCACATGCCGCGGAGCGACTGGGCCCGTGGGCCATGGCCGCTGGGCCTGCGCGTCCGGAGCCTGTGCTCCGCGGCGGGAGAGGCCACAACAGTGAGAGGCCCACATACCGCAAAAAAAAAAAAAAAAAAAAGAAATCTCATTTCAACATCCTGAAACTTGAATTGTTAGAAAGTGCTTTTTTTTTTCAGGCTCATATTAACTATCACTTACTATTCATCAGTATCAAGTAAGCATATCAATGTGTATTTTTAACTGGGAATAATTAATAATTTTACCACTATGTGTAACTCAGAATTTTGTGGGCTGTTTTGAATATTTTTACTTCTTTGAAATAAGCCTGAATTATTGTTTTTTGTACATCTAAAAAGTAGTTGGTCCATATTTCTACATTAAATGTCTTTAGTAATTAAAAGGCATTTACTATCTGTAATAGTTTCATTGTTGTATGTATGTGTATAACTACTCTTTACAGTATAGAAAATCTTAGTAAAATTAAAATTAAGCATTAATTTGAGCCAAAATCGTGTGCATAAGCTTCTTCCTTTAAGGAATTCCATGTTCAACATTTCAGGTCACTAGGATACCATTTGGACAGTAAGTGTGTGCTGTAATTTCTTCACATAATACTTTGGAGGATTAAAACATGATTTTTAAGTTGCTTAACTTGCAACCAGTATGCAGTTAACCCACTCAGTGAGTTCTTATTGTATTTGAGATTCTATGTAAAACTCTTATGAATGCAGAGACTTTCAAAATTTCTTAATTAATTTTTAAAAGGCATAACTTTGCAGTCTTCCTCTGGAAACAAACATCCATCCTCCCCCAGATACATCAAATAATATTTTTCAGTAGAAAAGTTTATGCAGGGTCTATGAAAACTATGTGCTGAATTTAGTATTACTTTTTGTAACTAAAAGTAATTTTTGTAAATGCAGTTTAGTTTCTTTTTTAAATTATGAATATTACCACCAAAATAATTTAAGAATTCTGTGATTTATACAATACAGGCCTCCAATGACATTAAAGCCTCTAGGAAAAAACTCCCCACATGAATTTTTATTTATTTTACCTTTAGTAATAAGTATACATCTCGCAATACTTGAAGGGAGCAAGTATATAGCCATGAAGTTAAAAAAATAATCATTATAAAAGGAAAATTTTAGAAACTGTTGTTACAAGACAGTTTAGGAAAAAATGGTGTAAATAAAATAATTAGGAGTTTTATTTTTAAATATTCTCAAACTTAACAAAATAGAAGCAAGTAAAGAACAACTTTTTTTTCTGTACCATCTAAGTTTGTTGACCTGATAGTATCACCAAAAATATTCCAATACATATTCTGTACAAAAATGGATATTCTACTACTTGACCTTAATACAACCATCAAATTTGACATTAAACTTTGATATATTGCTACTAACTAATGAACAAACTCCATTACAGTTTTTCCAGGATTCTCCTTTTTAGCCAAAGAATTCAGCTCAGAATTATGGTTTGCATTTAATTTTCATATCTCTTTAGTTACCTCCAGTTTCAAACAATTCTTTAGCAATTCCTTAACATTTATGACCTTGACATATTTGCATATTACAGGCCAGTTATTTTGAAGAATATCTCTCAACTTGGATTTGTGCATATCATTCTTCATGATATGATACAGGTTACGACACTATAGCAGGAATATTACAGAATTGATGCTGTGTTCTCATTGCATCTTATTAGGTGGTGCACACTTTAGATTTGTCTCTTTAGTAGTGATGATCACTTTGACTACTCTAATGAGGTATTATGTGTCATATTTTATCACTCAAAAGTCATACATTTTTCCTTTGTAATTAATAAATATTTTCTTTGGAGTCAATTTGAAACTATGTAAATATCTTGTTTCTTATGAAACTTCCGATTTATTTATTTATTTATATTGCTTTACATTCATTTTTCCTATTTTATTTGATGTTATTAACTATTGTTATTATTGTCATTATTATTATTATTACAATTACTATTTTGATGGCCAAATTTCTCCAAATTTGACCAGTTGGAATATCTTCAGCTTCTGTGTGTTTTTGACATGCTTACATCTCTGAGCAGTTTCTTGCTATCTGGTAGAAGTTGTTCCAGGATCAATTGGGTTGGCAAAAAAGTGCCTTCGGTTTTTAAATAAAAATAAATGGCACATTTTTCATTTTTACCAAGAACTTTACTGAACAATGTATTCACCCTTTTGCTCCACTACCTTCTGCCATTTTCCAGGAAATTTCATAATTCCATATTTCCAAAACTTTTTATCTTTTTGAGCAAAGAACTGTTCCAGGTGCCTTTTATGGTATTCCAGGTAATTGACATTTTTTCCATTAAGAGAATTTTGTAAAGACCTAAATAAATGGAAATCCAAAGGTGCAGTGTCTGGTGAATAAGGTGGATAAATCAGAATTTCCCAGCCAAGCTGTAACAGTTTTTGCCTGGTCATCAAAGAAACATGTGGTCTTGCCTTATCCTGATGGAAGATTATTTGTTTTCTGTTGACTAATTCTGGATGCTTTTCATGGAGTGCTGCTTTCAGTTGGTCTAATTGGGTGCAGCACTTGTTGGAATTAATCATTTGGTTTTCCTGAAGGAGCTCATAATAGAGGACTCCCTTCCAATCCCACCATACACATAACATCACCTTCTTTGGATGAAAACCGGCCTTTGGTGTGGTTGGTGGTGGTTCATTTCACTTGCCCCACCATCTCTTTCATTCCACGTCATTGTACAGTATCCACTTTTCATCGCCCATCACAATTTGTTTTAAAATGGAACGTTTTTGTTATGTTTAAGTAGAAAATCGCATGAGGAAATACGGTCAAGAAGGTTTTAGTCGCTGAATTTATTGTGGAACCCAAACATCAAAGCGATGAACATAATGAAGCTGGTGCAAATGATTTTCAACTCTTCATTTGGATATTTTGAGTATATCGGCTATCTCCAGCATGGTATAAAGTTGATTGTTCTCAGTTAATGTCTTGATTTGATCGCTATCAACTTCAACTGGTCTACCTGACTGTGTATCATTGTCCGGCGAGATATCTCCAACACAAAACTTTGCAAACCACTTTTGACATGTTCGATCAGTCACAGCACCTTCTCCATACACTACACAAATCTTATTTTACATTTCAGTTATGTTTTTACCTTTCTTGAAATAATAAAGCATACCATGCCAAACATTGTTGCTTTTTTTCTTCCATCTTCAACATTAAAATGACTACACAAAAATTCACCAATTTTGATGTCTGTTTAAATGCATGCTGATATGACAGCTGTCACATGCAATCTAACAAAATTGTTTCAAATGAAGTTAAAGACACCTGAGTGCTAGTAGAACCATCTTACAGAAAAAAACAAATGAACCTTTTGGGCAACCCAATATGTATATGTATACTTTTATATGCCTATGCCCTGTATCAGTCATTCTGCAGGTGATTTGTTATGTCATAAAGGAAGATGGACTTTAGAAGCCAAAATTTGAATATTTGTTATGTTCATTGCTATTAGGACGGTGCTGCTTCCAGCTCTCTCGGTGAAAGAGTTAGAAAATTTATATTTGGTCACATTTCCATTTCTAGTTCTGCATCTCTCTGCCTATCTATCTATCTTTCTATCTGTCATCAAAAATCTTGAGTGCACACACATATACCCAAATTCAGTTCCACATCATTGGGTCCATTCTAGTTTTCTTCCTTTCTATATTTGTAATTACCTTCTCTAAGAGTAAGAAACTGGCTCCAGTGCTTCTATTTATTTATTTATTTATTTAATAAACACTCCTCTATGTTTCCATATCTCTGTTCAGATGCTCTCCTCACACCATTCAGGTTTCAGAATGCTGTGTTGTACTCTCCCCACACTCCTAATATGTATATCCTTTATATTCCAATCAGTTTTAGATGACTACCTCTGTTGGCCCCACCTATCTGAACATTCATGAGTTGAAAGGATGGCTAAGGAAGGGAAGAGTTGGAGGAAGAGAATGTGGAGGAGGAAAAGTCACCACAGTTTTTGAATATTTTCCTTTCTTCATTCCCACTATTACCCTATTCCAATTTGTAATATGGTAGTTATTACTCCATCAATAATGTCTCAACCACACATTCATATTTACTATCTTCTTGTCTCTCTTTGTTATGTTCTGTGAGATTTTTCTATTCTTCAGTGTGTCAATTCTGTATTCTGCTGAATATAATCTACTCTTTAATTCTGGATTGAATTTCTAACTTCAAATACCATATGTGTGTGTGTGTGTGTGTGTGTGTGTGTGTGTGTGTGTACATAAATAAACTTCTGGAAAACTCTTTTTTATATGTAATATTTTAATACCTTATTTTATGTCTCAAAATATAGTAATATATTTTGTATTCTGGTTCTGATAATTCCAATATATGCAGTATGATTTTGAAGTTTGTTGTTTCTCATAACTCTTATTCACAGTGGATTACTTCTTCATGTATTTTTGTGATCTTAAATGGTGAGTCCATGACACTTGCACTTTATCTGTGGGAATTTGTTGAAAGTTTAACTGCATTACCCCAGAAAGTATTTATAGTGGTTTCTGATAGATCCCTCATGGCCTTACAAATCTAGGATAGTCATTATTTTTATTTTTGCCTGTACGTTCTTAGGTGAGCACAATGTTATAAATGTCAGTTCCAATACTGTGTGATATTCAGTTTGTGATTAGGAATTGTTAGGGCAGAATTTTCTTATTTTGTCTCTGTCAGTGGAATGTTTCTTTTTTCATACTTTGTCCATTGTTGGCATTGAATTTTAGGAGACCCAGATTTGTTTGGGAAGTCTTTGCTTCACCCACACAGTGGAGGCCTTAGATCATCTCTCTGCAAAACCCATTAAAATCTAAGGGCTAGGCTAGTAGCCTTTGGCAGAAGTTCCAAGAACCAACATTATTTAGGCTTACTTTCCCTCTCAGGATTCTCAGTTTCATTTTATTTATAGCATTCTAAGATTTATTTTACCTTCTCACTAACACAATTGTCATCATGTGTATATATATATATTTTTTTTTTCTAAATTTTATCCAGTGTTTTGGTTGATTTCTTCTAGGTAATTCCCAAAGAGCTCTTTCCAACTAATTTCTCTGATCACTCTATCTGCCATACTGCCAGAAACAGAAATAAACAGTAGATTAGACATTTAAATAATCTTGAAATAATTTAGTAAACAGAATATGTGTATATTTTATGATGGAAACTAACATATACTGTTTAAGATTGATAATGTTACAGCTCTTCTTTTTTGCCTCACCATCCATTGTTTCCATTCAAAATCATTATTTTAAGAAATGAAAGCAAGATTGACAGTCTTTCTGAATACAAATTTTAAAAATAAATCTAGATGGTCAGATGACATCAAAATCTTAGTGAAAAAGCTTGCTTTCATTTTTTAAAAGAGCATACTATTTTAATCATCAATTAAATTTTTTGAAATTTTTTTTCTTTTGTACAATATTTATAGGATGTAAAATATCTCCTTTAGGCTAAAATTCCATAGAACAGAGTTCCATAATTAGAGTGAATTGTTGGAAAATTATATTAATTTCTGTTCATCCAACTTTGAATTTGCAGAGGATAAAAAAAAAAAAAAAATCTTTTTTTCAGCTTTGAAATTTTGTCAGTCTTTTTAACTCTTTCCTTGACAAGCCTTCTGCTTTGATAGATGTGTTAGTGTTTTGTTCAAATGTATCATTGATAACTATTTAAAACTACATACTTGAGCAAAGTGAGGAGGCTGTAGTTTACTAAGTGATTTTGGCAACAATCACTATAAATTTAAGCTCAAGAGACAGATAATAGGGAATACCTTAAAACTGTTTCTTGTAGAAATGGTTTCTCAGATATCAGTTCATTGCTAAAGTACATGGCAGCTCTATTTTTGGCAGTTTAGGTCTATGGCTGGTTAAATCAGTTGACAAGAGAATTGTGCTAAAGAAGCCAGAAAATGGGTTTAATTCTCAATTTGGTCAATTAACATTCTTTGACCCAAGCCAGTAAGGGCACCCTTGCGACTGATTAATCTGAATTTCCTCTTACTGACTAGAAAAAAAAAAAACATAGTATTTTACACAAAACAAAGCATTTTTACTTATAATAATTTATCTTTATCACAACACTAAAATATAGAGGATAAACCATCTTGCAGATGAAATAATGGGATTTGGGTGAAATTTTTTTTGACTTACCTTAGAGTCAGAGTGCCAGAATGAAGGATAATAACCCTAACAAAAAAAAACTCATTTTAAAAAGATGAGCAGGTATAGAGACAGTGTATATATATTAACAAATTCACATAATTTGTGAGTTGGTTCAGTCCTGACTTAAATCCAGATATTCAGACCTTAGATCTTATACTATAAATCATATACTACTAGATCTTATACTATTAGATCCTTCACTGTTAACAGCAAAAGTCAGTTTCTGCTATACTTTCTGCATTGTTGTAAGAGCTGCACAGTATTATGCTTGTACACATGTAAACACAAATTAAACTTTTATTTTCACCAAGTCTTATTGTCTTGTGAAACTCAAGGAAATTGTATTGATAAATTTAAAGCATTTGAATTACTTTTCTTCTAACACTAAGGATTAGGACGAAGGGCCTTCGTCCTAGGAACATGAAGGGCCTTCATGTTCATACCAATTTGTTTCATGTATGAACATTGTCAAACGCTTATTTTAGCTTTTGCCTACAGAGTGTTTTTGCTCAACTCTTCAGGTAAGTCACATGTCTGTGATCCATGAGAAAGTGTTGGAGTCCATTAAAGCTTCTATCAGTGAATTGTGAGCCTGGGGAATGGTGTCTGAGCTCCAAGGATTAATGGTCATTTGAAATCTCACACAGCTTGAAATTCACAACTTAATACCCTAAACTATTAGAAAGTACCAATGTAACCTACGTGCCCCACTCTACTATTCTCTCCTCTGTATAATGTGAAAATTTAATTTTGTTTTAGAGCATAAGGGATAGAATCTATCCATAACATAACCATACGGTGTTCTATGTTAAAAACATGCAAAGCATAAAGCTGTATTGCATATTTTAATTACTTAATAACGTTTTGATTAGAGAATACTCCAGGATTTGAGGCAGAGTTTCAGAATCGAAAGTTAATTTCAGTGTTCAGTCCGAATATCTATGTCCATGCAACAACTCAACAAGCTCTTTGCAAATTTAGACAATGAAAAAAATAAACAAGATCTTTATGGAAGATATTACCTGTCAAACATTAACTTGAATGGCCAATCAGTCCTTTAAAAATACACTGATAAATTTGCATATTATATATATTTATACAATCAAAATATGCAGAAGTGTTTATAAGATAAAATTAATTGCTTTTATTTCTTTGCATGGATGATATAGATATTCTCACAAGCACAGTCAGGTTTAACTCTCTATCTTTGAAAAAATCACATGACAGTGTTATGTGCTCTGCTTAAATTTCTAAATGAAGACTGTTAGTTTACAGACTATACTTATGTATAGGGGTGTATCTATTTTAAGGAAATATTAATCATTTGGATTGTTAATTTACCCAGATGTCAGGGAAATAAATTATCCTGGGAAAGCTTTCAAACTAAGTTGAATTGATCTAAATATAACCTCCATAAAATTCAGATAAGATATTAACTATTTTAGATATAGTTTTATATTTTGGTAATCCATAAGGTGGTTTTAAAAATAACGTTATACATAAAATTAACTCTCACCCACAATAAGTGAGTGATAAAGCATAGATGGAAATTTCGCAGTGAATATTTCAATATCATTTTCCCCTGCTAATTTTCTCTTCCTATTGTTTCATATAAATGATACATTAACAGTGGAGTTCCTAGAAGATTAGACTCTCTTGTAAAAGACACTTCATTTATCTTGATGATCATACTTCCTTTTAATCTGTTTGCCCTTGGCTACATCCTCTCATGACCCTCACCTTCAACGACAAGCTCTCTTCCCCAGTGCACCTCGTGTCACATCTTCACTATTTACAGCCGTAACTGAGTAATCTCACTCTTTGTACTGCTGATGCAAAGTATTACAAGTAATGGATGTAATAAATTACATCTCAGTTTAGACAGATAGAACCAAATGCTTTTGGATTTACCAGAATCACTTCAGAAATTGACATTTCTCTGCCACTGCTGCAGATGAATAGTGCTTCAGCTGTTGTCATCATAGTCAAATGATTTCTGCCTACACAGGTCTGATAAGAGGTCCTCAATAAATGCTCCCTAGGAAGGAAATTTACTGTTACTTGCTTGTGTGTTTGTTTTATTTCTTATTAATTAACTTTTTTTATCATTCTTTTTTCCCCACTTCTCAATCATATTAATTATCATTAGCTCTACAATCAATACAATGATTTCCCCAGAATGTGGCATTGGAAGTAGCCAACACTATCTAGCATGGCACTGTGCACAAAATTATATGATAAATACATATGACTGAATGAACTTTTATAGTAGATAGAAAAATTTGAGATGTCATGTGTGCACACATAAGCATATGCATGTACATATACACTAGAACACGTAAATTTCAGAAGCTGTTTTTCATTAAATTCATTCCTTCTAAATAATTACTGAACCCAACACTATGTCTAAGGAAGTTTCTCAGATACTTTACTGATTGCATATATATTAATAATTTTTCAATTTTAAATTAATTTTGTTATTAATTGAAGTATTTTTCCAAATCTAGGCCTGTAAAATAAAAATATATAAGCATGTTAGTTTATCCTTGAAGCATTCCTGGATAAAGTGACCAAAATTATACATGGCATACTCTCACCCTACTAGGTTTCCGAGAGTACTTCATGTTTTATTTTTTCAAATGTAAGCATATTGCTGTTATACCATACTTCACAACTTATCTAGGAAATCAAATTAAAACTTCTAATTCCTGAAGTAGTGTACTATGTTATAGATCTTATCCTAGAGGGAAAAAGTGTGAAGGGTAGCAAGCATAACTATGGAGGGCATTTATCAAGCTAAGCAGGCAAAGTGCTTCCCCATGCATATTAGTTTAATTGTCATCTATATTCAGATTATTTAAGAGAAAGATGGTACACATTGAATGTAAGCTTATATGCAGCTGATGAAAGAGTAAAAGCTAATCTTTGCAATTCTGTTGCTGCATTAAGCATTAATTTGATCATACACAGATACATACACACACATACACAGAAAGGGAGAAAGAGAGAGAATATGGTAAAACAGAATTTGGCTTCAAGAAGACAATAAAATGATGGCAAAAGTTGGGACAAATCATTTTGCATTGGAAAGAATATGGGAAAAAAGTGATCCCCTGGTCCAACAGTTTTATTCCTTATGGTTGAAAAAGATGAGCCTTAAAAATACTTTAGTGTTATACCCAAAATAATGCAGGGAATGGTTAACCCTGAAATAGATTTTGGTTCTTCTGGATTAGTCCAATCACCCTTCAATAACGAGTATGGAAAAGATGGCTAAGACCAGTTTTTGCATGAGTTTTTAAAATCTCAAATATAGGATATACATTCATATACCTTCCTAATAAAAACTTTCAAAAATGATATATATTTTTCCAATCATAAAGAGATTATAATAATTTAATTTGGAATCATGTTGACATTTGGTCATATTTACTCTTGCTATTTAGTCTGACTCAGCCTTAAAGGAGAGTGGTAAAACTGAAAAAGACACTCACTACCCACTCACTGATAACCTAAATAAAACTCTTTTTCCGTAGCTTAATATGCACTAATACTGTGCTTATTATTAATACATTTCCTAGGGCAGAGAATATTTTAAATTGTGCAAGTCATTTGGTCTAGCCTGAATAAGGTTATAAGTATGATGTCCTGAGGATATAAGCACTAAAGGCAGGTAGAACTTTTTATGATTTTTTCACTTCTACTAACCCGCATAAGGCTTTAAGAAAGGGACTTAGTCTAAGAGTTGGTTTCTTAATCTTTAAAAAAAACTCTCACTAATTTACTATAAGAATTAATTAAGACTAAGTATATAAAGCCCTCAGCATACTATTTAAAATATTTTAAGAACTCAATAAACAGTAGAGGTTGTTATTGTTTCTGTTACACTATGGATTCACTATTGTTATTTTCCTCATTACTATAATTTTATATAACAATGACATTTAAAAGATTTAGGAGGTTGCATGGTAATCACTAATAATATTATAAACCTATGAATTCTATTCCAAAATAGTTTAAAACACACATACAATCACACAAATTTTACAAAATTTTAGGGAGTATTTAGATCTATGAATCCAATATGCCATATCTAGAGAATTCCATTGGCATTAAGCTAAGAGCCCCTCATCCTGGAGCATGTTTTCACTAAAACATATACATGAGTGTGAAAATCTTAAATGAATATCATAAGATAGCTAATATAAAATACTAAAAAGACTACCAGTAACTCAGAAGACAGAGAATTACAGTGGAAAATGCATAGGATTAAGAATGAAATGGATAAGGACTCAATGCAAATGTTAGAATTTGAGGGTTTTTTTTCCCCCAGTTTTACTGGTAAATAATCGATACATCATGGTATAAGTTTAAGGTGCAAAGCATGATGGTTTGATCTACATATATAGTGAAATGATTACCACAATAGGTTTAGTTAACATCCATCATCTCATATAGATACAATAAAAGGAAAAGAAAGAGGAAAGCTCTTTGATGATTGTCACTGAGTATATCCTTTTGCATTTTTATGTATGCAGTTGGGAGTATTTTCACAAAATTCAAAACAGCTACAAAAGAATAGCAGGAAACTGGACCCTAGTGCAGGCAAATAAATGGTCAGGGATGGAGCAAACAAGTGCCATGCAATCTTTGACACAAATGGGTAGAGCTGCAAAAGGACTAAGACTGTATATGTTGATAATTACCCACCAAGAAGCACATGGGTAACAGGGAAGAATTCTAAAAGAGAGAAGAAGCC
The DNA here is from genome assembly GCF_026419965.1 of Kogia breviceps. Classification (NCBI taxonomy): domain Eukaryota; kingdom Metazoa; phylum Chordata; class Mammalia; order Artiodactyla; family Physeteridae; genus Kogia; species Kogia breviceps. The sequence continues at coordinate 43,464,885 of NC_081311.1, read as the reverse complement.
TGGGAGATAATGCACACAATGAAGGGACTAGTTAAGGATTGAAAAAAAATGAACAGCTAAAAATAGAATGTGGTTTTGATGTTGATATACATAAATGACACTTAGAAATGGCATGATGGCAGTGGATCCTGGAACAACCTAATTGTGTCCCTAATCAAGTATTTCTTCTCATGAAGATCCTGAAGAAAATGTACATTCAGGTCAAAGACTAAGGGGACAATGCACTTGTCTGTAATTATTCAACGGTTTGGCCCAAAAGGTTAATAGGGAATTCTAGTGAACTAGAATAGACTAGACTCTTGGCCTCTGCCATTTTCACTGAGGTGGAGTTGAGAGTACCTTGAAGACTTGAATGACAACAGACTGTTTGCTCCAACTACATACACCTACGACCTAGGACTATTATACTGCCACTGCAGTTATAGGAAATACTTAGGCAAACATGAGAAAGTTGCCCAGAAATGAAAGAAAGAGAAAGTCAGTGAACGTGTTTTTTCTTTTAGTTCAGAGACTGCTGCCCCATGCAGCAGACCAGGTCTTAAGTCAGAAATGGAATACCAGGTGCCACTATTTGTGTGCTTAGGATGCTGTTTTCTTCATTACAAAATTTTGTTTGTTTATTATCATTTTCCTGGCACATAAGAAATGTGGATATTAAGAACTGTGTTTTATTTCCTTGGCCTGATGGATGGAGAAAAAAAGGCACAACCATATCCATACATGCTGATGTTTCAACCCCTTTAAATTCCCTATCCTTAACTATTTTGATCTTATCTGGGTCCTCTAGTCTATTTATCAGTTTTACAGAGCAACCTTCCTCTTTAGTTGTAAATCAATTTGCCCTTAAATCTGACCCAAGTTTTTAGATAAATGAGGAAAGTTAAGGAAAGAGAAACAAGGAGACTTAAATTTATCCTAAAAAATATTCCTGTTCATCTACTTCTTAACTAGCTTCAAAGTAAGATAGCTAGCTAGTGGGAACCAGCTGTATAGCACAGGGAGCTCAGCTCAGTGTTCTGTGAAGACCTAGATTGGTGGGATGGTGGGGGAGGGAGGTCCAAGAAGGAGGGGATATATGTATACATATAGCAGGTTCACTTCACTGTACAGCAGAAACTAACACAACGTTGTAAAGCAATTATACTCCAATAAAAAAAACTGAAGAGTCTACTGTATATTCTATGACATTAAGTGACAAAATTAATAATGTCTGATACAATGTCAGGCCCTAATACATATGTTAACTAATTTGACATTTCTTTTTCTTAGTGTGACCCTTTGTACATGTTTCAAATAGGAGAACAGATTCTAGAGTGTTAGCTAGTAGCTACCACTGCCTATACTTTCAAAGTACAAGGAAAAAACTTTGTGAGTAATAAGGATCAACTCTATACATCCATATTTGTATAGATATAGATATGTGTATAGATATAGATATATCTATATCTGGAGGGAAGGCGGGGGTGGTGGTGGGGAGATTCCAGATTTGCAAATTCACCTACTTGCTATAACTCTTTGTAAATCAGTACTTAAAAGTGTTCTTGAGGTCATTTGGGACATGCCCAGAGCAGCAAAAGTTTTGTCACCTGTCAAAATGTTCCCAACTGATATCAATTAAGGAGAAGCTCTGCCTTCTTGCTTCAGCTCTCATGCCATTTAGTAAGTTCTAAAATTAATAATGTCTGATGACTCCAGGATGGAAGAGGTAAGGGGCAGTGCTGTGTAGTGCAGGGAACTCTGGCTCTGGGGCCAGTTGGATGGGGTTTGAATTTCAACTCTGACACTTATTAGGTGTACAGCCTCAGGCAAGTCACTTAACACTTCTGAACTTTGTTTTCTCTTTTTCAAAATAAAGAAAATAGAATCTGCCAGATGAGTTAATTTTAGGATTTAAGATTATAATTTATGTGAGATATATATGTATATACATTTATGTGTCTATAAGTATATATTATGATGAACGCAGATATAGTTTCATACATATCTCTCTCTCTTAGAAACTGCCATTTACTAGATCCACATTATGTACAACAAATATACATACAATTTATATTATTCTACTATGTGCAGGCTATAAACTAATATACCAGTTTGTTAGAGGACGACTGAGTATCAAAAACAGTGACTACAATGACTGAAATATCTTCCAACTTGTAAGAGGAAGAATTTCTATTTATCAAACACATAATGTTTTCAATAAACTTCTGAACTTGCCCAATTCGGTAACTTCCCCAAATTCTTAGAGCAACTAAGTGTAAGGACCAAGCTCTGAACTATTTGACTATGGATTCAGTGTTCTTTCTAACATTCCACGAGGTCAAGAGATTGAGTAATTGCTTTTTCATATTAGGACAGGGCTGATTTGTAAGATGGCTACCTCTGTTCATAAGGTTTTATCCACATGTAACTCCTAAATTATAAATATATAAAACTTGTTCAGTCTGTGTGTATATTCACATGAGTGTTGTGTGTGTGTGGTCAAATTCCATTCCTTTTTAAAACTTATCTTCTCATAGGAAAACCTTCCTGGAGAGAATTAATATGAGCTCTGTGTGCAGGTAAGTATACCAGGTTAAATAGAAATCAATGTTTTCTACTTCTAAAACCTGTCTCTATTTCAACTTCCATTTGCTAGCAGAGTAAAGGATGTCACTAGACTTCAGTATCCATCCATTACCTCTCACAAATTGGATTAAATTTGGGCAGTGTAAAGTTGGTAAATGTCCTTCTGTTTCTGAATTTATAATTGAATAATTACAAAAACAGGAAACTGTACTATGGGATATGGTCTGTCTGATCTGATTTCTGGGCATCAAAAATCTTTTAGTAACATAGACAATCATGAAAAACAATGCCTACATCTTGTGATTCCCTTTAAGTATTGGAAAATCACACAAAATTTCACCAAAGTATTCACACACAAATAACTTACACAAGTTTAAATGAGGTAAAATTTGTAGCCAGGTTTTTTTTAATGGACTCTATTCTTCAGAGAAGTTTTACGTTCATAGCAATAATGAGAGGAACATACAGATATTTTCCACATACCCCTTACTCCCATGCATGCATATCTCCCAGACTAGGGACATCTCACACCACAGTGGTACATTATTTGCAAGTCATGAACCTAAATTAACGCATCATTATCAACCAAAGTCCATAGTTTGCATTAGGGTTCACTTTTGGTGTTGTATGTCCTATGAGTTTTGCCAGATGTATTCTGACATGAATATGCCATTGTAATATCAATTCAAATAGTTTCACTGCCCTAAAAATCCTCTGTGCTATACCTATTCATCACTCCCTCCTCAACCTCTGATCTTTTTACTATCTTTATAGTTTTGCCTTTTCCAGAATGTCATATAGTTGGAATTACATAGTATAATTTTAAGTTTTATAGCTCATTTATTTTTAAGGCTGAATAATATTCCATTTTCTGAACGTAGCATCTTTTATACTGAAGGACATCTTGGTTGAATTCAAGTTGTTGACAATTATGAATAAATCTGCTATAAGCATTCATGTGTATTTTTTGTGTAGACATAAATTTTCAGTTCATTTGGGTAAAATTTTGAGGACGATTGCTGGGTTGTATGGTAAGAGTATGTTTAGGAAGAAACCACCAAACTTCCTAAGTGAGTATACTATTTAGCATTCCAAACAGCCATGAATGAAAGTTTCTGTCGCCCTACATCTCCACCAATATTTAATGTTGTTGGTGGTTTGGATTTTGTCCATTCTAAAGGGTGTGTAGTGCTATCTCATTGTTATTATTTTTTTCTTTTTAAAATTTATTTATTTATTTTTGGCTGTGTTGGGTCTTCATTGCTGTGCACAGGCTTTCTTTATTTGCGTAAAGCGGGGACTACTCTTCACTGCTATGTGCAGGTTTCTCATTGCAGTGGCTTCTCTTGCTGTGGAGCATGGGCTCTAGGAACATGGGCTTCAGTAATTGTAGCATGCAGTCTCAGTAGTTGTGGTATGCAGGCTCTGGAGCACAGGCTCAGTAGTTGTGGAGCATGGGCTTAGTTGCTCCATGGCATGTGGGATCTTCCCAGACCAGGGCTTGAACCTGTGTCCCCTGCATTGGCAGCCAGATTCTTAACCACTGTGCCACCAGGGAAGCCCCTCATTGTTATTTTAATCTGTAATTTCCTAGTGACATATGATGTTGAGCATCTCTTCATATGCTTATTTACCGTCTGTATATCTTTTTGGATGAAGTATCTGTGTAAGGTCTTTTCCCACTTTTTTAATGGGGTTGTTCATCTTCCTATTGTTAAATTTTAGGAGTTCTTTGTATATTTTGGATAACAGTCCTTATCACACATGTCTTTTGCAAACATTTTTTTCCCAATCTGTGATATGATTGTGTGCTAAAGTATATGATTTGGTAGAAGCTGTTTGGGGTCATAGATAAAAAGTGATAAAACAGTATCCATAAGGAATGGGTGGCAGATATAGGCCCACATGTGCAGAGGGAGATAGAAAGGCGAAATAATAGACTTTGGAAATGAGAGAATAATGGGATAGAAAGAGAAATAGCATTTTCTTAAATAATCCATTATTTGAAAAATGTTTCCTCTCCAATCAGGATTGTTTTATATACAAAGTTACGATATATAAAAAACTAATACCTAGTTAAGTTAAATACTTGCCCAGTTAGTATGTGTTAGAACTGAAACTCAGGTCTTTCTTGTACTACAGTACCATGGCTCTAATATAAGTCACTATGAATGAGTGTATGTGTATGTTTGCGTGAACATATGTACACAAATACATGACACATGTATATAAATATATATGTATGCATATTCATCTTCCAAATCTTTGATCCAACAGTGATCTCACTTTCATTTTAGCTTTATGCTTTAATATTTTTACAAATTTACATTTAGCTATTGTGAAACAACAATTTGGAACCTATTTTCCATTACTTGGTTATGTCTAATGATAAAAACAACCTTGGTATGGCATATGTAATAAAATATATTGTGTTTAAATGTAAGTAGTGGTTACGATGTATAGAATTTATAAATGCCATAATGGATACCTTACTTTCAATATCATTTTAATAACAAATTGAATTAATCAAATTATACATCAATTTTTATTTTCTAACAGTCATTCTTTTTATATGTAATAGGTCAGTAAAATTTTGCTTACTTTCAAACTATAGTATATGCATTTGGTGATAATTTTTATTTTGTCACATAGATCTGAATAATCTGGTTTAAATCTCCAGATTACGTTAATGACTCAGTGTTAAAAAAAAAAATTCATTCAAGTAAATTTGAAGGTCTAATTGGCCTTATTCAAAAATTCATGAATCGAGCAGTATCCCGTATAGTAAACAGACAGATGCTCTGAAGGCTTTTGCAAAACTGAAAGGTTCTTATAGGCAGAAGTAGGGTGGGACATGGAAGTTCTTAGCAAAAGAAAAGAAAAAAGCAAAAGAAAGAAAAAATTATTTCAGGCAAGGTCATCTTTTGGGAATAGGGAACAACAGTGAGATGGGAGGGGTCCTTTATCATTCAGATTAGCTCCTCTTCCTTTAGGGGATGGGGGATGGAAAGAGCCCATGTAACAGATTACCTCTTTGGTGCTGACCAGGAAATTCCAGACTGCCGTTTAAGATTACAATTCTGGGGCAGATCAAAACTGCAATTAGGTCAGGTATTAAATCTAGGTTTGGTATCACGGGGTTTAGAACAATCTATGCCATTTTGGGTCTGTGGTTTTCTCTTTAGCAAAAGTCTCCATTTTACATTAAAGTATGTCAAAAAAACTATTTCATTTCTAATTCTGATACTTAGAACAAAATGCTTTAGAAAGAATCAAGAATTCCAGTAAACTTCAAAGCATTCTAATACATATATATATACACACACACACACACAGAAGAGAAATAAATTGAATAGTGTACTATCTTATTTATTTATGTGAATTTAATATACAATTAAAAAGTCATACATTAATGAGCATTGAGTTATTAATTTTACAAATGATTTTATGAAACATATTTTGTAAAATTAAAAAATCAACTTTGTTCTTAACATATAAATTCCAAAGGTTATAAATACAAATGGATAAAAATAAAGTTATTTAATCAATTTTAAATAGGATAAGACTTTCAAAGACTAAAAATCAAGGAAAAACTACCAGTGATGTTATTTTATACAAGCTATGCATAAAATCTATGATAATTTTAAGGCAAACATCAAACTGAGACCATATTTGGATTAATATAATTGAAGCACGGAGACTTAATAAGAAACACATTAACATACCAAACAGATAAAAATATAAATTCTTAGACATTAAAAATTTTTAGAAAGGACATATAAATTTTATATCTAATATATATAAAATGTTAAAGTCAGGAATCAAAACGTTGACATTTTTAATATGTCAAATTACCAAAATTATCAAAATTATGAAATTAGGAAATCTATTAGGTATTGTTTCTCAGTTATTCAACATTAGGTACCAAAAGATTTTTAACAATGAGAATGCTTCATGGTATATTCCCAAGGGGAAAGTTAGGGCATAACCAAATTAATACTACACTTATACCCAGCAATTGGAGACCCGTCCCCTCAGATATGGTCCAAAAGTCCCCAAGCTTTGGAGTGCTTTCCTAGAAATTTGCTCAGTTCCCTTCTGATGCTTAGGATTGAGAGATCCCAAAAGTGCCATCTGTGAAGAGCAGTCCCAGACTTGAATTCAGTCCAAATTTCTCCCCTTCAGGGAAATTTAATCGTGTGGTCAACCACATGCCCTGGAAAGCTAGGAGGAGGGAAAAATTACACCTATGTGCTCATCCTGGTACCTGCTGGTCTTGCCTTTGTTCCACAAAGTAGTATGATAACCCACTTGCATTAATTAAGTCACCAAAATAGAGTTGACACCCTGATTTTGGATGATTCTTCTTCACATTAGAACCAGGTTAAGTTCAGGGCTCTGCCTACTAGTCCATCACCAAGTTAAAGCCATATATTTGGACCAATGTACGGAGTTTCGCTTTTCCAGTTCCTACCATTGTGCAACCTCAAAGGCAGTGTGTGTGTGGTAACAGGCTCCACTGACTTCAATATGCTGCCTCCACTGGCACCCAGGACAGTGAGTTATCCTCCCACCTAAGGTCTGAATCATGTAGTTAGACAGTCTTTCATGGTTGCACCCACAGGGTGGCTGTTCTGTCCTTTATGAGGACTTTCCAAACCCATGGCCCTTCTGATTGATGGGCTCTCTCTTATTGCTGATTAATGTGGAGGTGAAATTGGATCCTCACAGGCTGGAGGTAGAATAAACATTCTTTGTGGGAATGCAACCACTGACTCAATCAGACAATGGGCTTCTCAATATCCTCCTTGCTGATGATGGGTATATGAAAGGCAGGATGCAGTAGCATTCAAAGAGGTCACATTTAGAAATGGGGCAGTTAAGGCCTAAACTTAAAATGAAGACATAGTTGGAAGATGTGTTCTACATTTACTTAATAAAATTCCAAAGGCAAGATTTAACATGACTTTTCTTTTTTTTTTTTTTTTTTTTTTTTTTTTGTGGTACGCAGGCCTCTCACTGCTGTGGCCTCTCCCCTCTCCCGTTGCAGAGCACAGGCTCTGGACATGCAGGCCCAGCAGCCATGGCGCACGGGCCCAGCCACTCCGCGGCATGTGGCATCCTCCCGGGCCAGGGCACGAAGCCGTGTCCCCTGCATCGGCAGGTGGACTCTCAACCACTGTGCCACCAGGGAAGCCCTAACATGACTTTTTACTTTAAATAATCTTTTACATTTTTCTTCATGTTCTGGGTGAGATATACCTTCTTGTCATCATTAACAAAGCAGAATAACAAACTCAGAAAAAGCCATTAAAAGGCAGCGTTCTTGGGTGACACAATGGATGATGCAGCCTTATGAGTAACCAGCATTAACTAAATGATACCAGGGAACTATAGAGATAAGAGAATTTACATGGCTTCAATACAACAGCTCTATTGAAGAGATACAGCATTGTGAGTACAAGTACCACTGACATTTTTCTGGGGGGTATGGCATATGAAATTTGCAGGTAACATGTGGTGTGCGTGTGTGTGCTTTTGTTTGTTTTTTGTTTTGTTTTTCAAAAAAGAACAGGAAGAAATGATTTCTACACCTAAACAGAAAGAAGTGGTACCTGAATACTATGAAGAATTTTCATGTACACTGATTGGATAATAAACAAATATGTAACTTCTTTTCTACCCATTATTCTAAAATTTTCTTGAAAAATCACTGTACCTCAAATGAGCCCATGGTTTTATATTTTTAACAATTAAATTGTTTATATTCCCTGGCATTGAGCAAAAAAAAAAATATTTATACAGGGCTCATGCACCTGAAGACACACTTGAATTCTACCAATAGTTTTGATAGCTTGTTACTTTTTATATTAGATTAACATTTCTCAAACAACTGTCAATCACATATTTGCTATTTCTGTATACCATTTGTATCGCTATTTACTTATATGTTTTTAATCAGCATTTTAGTTTTAAAATACTTTTTAATGTGTAATATGATTTTACTTTTATAATTTGAAGCTAGTGTTATTGGCAAAAAGAAATGAACATGTTCCTAAAAATAAATATGATGAAAACAAAATATTGTCATTTTGATCCACGTAGAAAGAGTTGCCTATAAACACATGAGCCTGAAGCTGCCCCAGTAGTGTTAAAAAAAGATATGGTGTCAGACAATTGCAAATAACAGACCAACACCAAACTTTATTTTTGATTTTCTCATAGATTTGAAAGAGAATAAAAAGAAGTACATTCTCACATTAGTAACAAATGCCACCTATGTTACAACTCTCACACTTTGAAATCATCAATATTATGTAATAATTGTGTATTGGATTATAGATAATTTTTATTTTTATAAATTTTGTTTCTTTTCATATATTTTAAGAGGTCTATAATTGTCAATTATTATAATTAGAAAAAAGAAATAGAAATACCCTCCCTTAGAGGGGTGGAGCATAACTCTCATTGCTTGAATGTGGACTACATATGTACAGTATGAAAAGTGGGAAAAGAGATTATTTTCAGTGGAGAAACCTGAAACAAGTTGGGGAGCCAGGATGGCCAGTGATGTAGTTCTAGTTCAAGTACCCAGACCTGAGAACCAGGAACTCTGACTGTGTCAATCAAAGTTGCCATCAACAGTGATGTCATGTTAATAAGATATGCCCCTGATACAGCTGGATAAAAATTACACTTCTTCTCCATGGCCGACCTCCCATACAAAATCACCCCAATCTAATCATAGCAAAAAATCAGACAAATCTAAACAGAGGAGACAGTCTACAAAATACTTAATCAGTACTCCTGATCACCAGGAATACTTGAAAACTGTTAAGATCATAAAGACAATGAAAGTCTGAAAAAGTGTCACAGCCAAGAGAGCCTAGGGAAATATAACAGTTGGATGTAATGTCGTATTCTGGATGGGATCTGGAACAGAAAAAGGATATGCTGTAAGAACTAAGTAAATCTGAAGAAATTATGCTTTAATAAATAAAAGTAAATTGATATTGGTTCATTAGTTGTAACAAATGTACCAGACTGATAGTGGTTAGTTTGATGTGTTAATTTGACTGGGTCAGACGGTGCCCAGATAGTTGGTTAAACATTATTTCTCTGTGTGTCTGTAAGGATGTTTCTGGATGAGATAAGCATTTGAAGTGGTAGACTGAGTAAAATTGATCACCCTCTCCAAAATGAGTGGACAAGACACAATCTGCTGAAAGCCTGAATAGAACAAAGAGGCAGAGGAAGGGAGAATTTTCTCTTAGCCTGACTACTTGAGCTGAAATATTGGTCTTCTTCTGCCCCCTGACTGGGATTTACGCCATCAGAGTTCCTGGGTCTCAGGTCTTGGTACTTGAACTATAACTACATCACTGGCTTTCCTGGCTCTCCAGCTTGTAGGTGGCATATCATGGGACTTCTCAGCCCCCATAATTATGTGAACCAATTCCTATAAAGAAATCCTTCTCTCTGTCTTTGTCTCTCTCTGTCTCTGTCTGTCTGTCTGTCTGTCTCTGTCTCTTTCTCTCTCTCTCTCTCTCTATATATATATATATCTCCTATTAGCTCTCTTATTAGCTCTGTTGCTCTGAAGAATCCCCACTAAAACGTTAATGTAAGACGTTAAGACTAGGAGAAACTAGATGTGGAGTTGTGGAGTATAGAAATGATATATTCTATCTTCATAAATTTTTTTAAATTTAAAATTATCCTAAAACAAAAAGGTTATTTAAAAAATTTTTATTTTATATTGGAATATAGTTGATTAACAATGTTGTGTTAGTTTCAGGTGTAGAGCAAAGTAATTCAGTTATACATATACATGTATCTATTCTTTTTCAAATTCTTTTCTCATTTAGGTTATTACAGAGTATTTAGCAGAGTTCCCTGTGCTATACAGTAGGTTCTTGTTGGTTATCTATTTTAAATATAACAGTGCGTATATGTCAATCCCAAACCTCCGATCTATCCTCGACCCCCACACTTCCCCTCTGGTAACCATAAGTACATTCTTTAAGTTTGAGTCTGTTTCTGTTTTGTAAATAATTTCATTTGTATCATTACAAAAAAGTTATCTTTAAAAAGGACTTACAAATATTTTTTAAGTTAAAAACTGTAAATTGAAAAAAAAATTTACATCTGCTGCTTATCAGTGTCTTCTTCATATAGAAATTAAATATATTATTCTATGCATAGGAAAGGATTTTTGTGGAATATCAAAAGAATGCTATATACAAAATATTAGAAAAATTACAAAGCACCATTTACGTGTTATATGTTATATGAGGAATCTGTTTGGTATTGGAAAAGATCAGGGGTTATACATTCAGGTAAAAATTTGGATTCAAATTCCAACCCTTCTATGGATTCTTAGACCAATTGCTATTCTCTCTCAACATCATTCTTCCAGCCTATAAAAATGGGGCTAATTCCATATACCTCGTAGATGAAATGTGGAAGATGTTGAACATAAAATATGTGTGCAGGGAGTATTAGTCTGGGTCCTTATTTTGTGGTAAGCCAACATAATGTATGGAGCCCCAAAGTAAATTAGCTGACAGTAACAACATGTAAGATCCATTTATTCAAGATCTAGGTCATTTTCAGTTGTTGGAATGTATGTATTAGATTTTAAGTAATTCTTGAATTAAAGTATGGATATGTTGATGTTTTGAGGATGCTGAAAAAATGCCGAACTCCTTTTTGGTATCTTCTATTTTTGAAAGTATTAAATAACTGCAAAATTTAGGTAGAAGTAATATTTGGGCCTATGGGAATCGATATATTTATAGATTAATAACAAAATCCTCCAGAATTCCTCTAGAAACATGCCAAATGATAATTTTATCACTATAATGCCACCTTCATTTTTAAAGTATTACTATTTGGTTTTATTTCACATAATAACACTTTATATTAGCAAAAGTTGAATAAAAACAGAGAAATTCAATGTTACCCAATATAAATTGATGGTTATACTATTTTTGATAATCACTATAAATTGTTTCAACTTGCTGTGTTTAATTTTAGATTTATCAGGTTATTAAAATCATCCCTTAGTAAATTATTCTCTTCCTCACTGCTTAATTAGAATTTAACTAGCCTAGCAGTACTCTTTGTTCATCCTGCCCTTCCTGTTTTCCCACATGGCTGCACTTAAAATCTGCAAAGTGTCCATTTGAACCATATTTGTTATGAGATCTATAGAACATCTTTCTGAACTGTCAAACCAACTTCCCATTCCAACTTGGAAGTAAACTGAAATTTCATGAAATTAAAAATAAATAAATTAATTAAAATCTCAAAAACACTAATAGAGCTTTATTTTCTCCAACATTTATAAAGGATACTTACATAGAAACCAAATTCAACTAATTACTATTTCTTTTCTATATAAACCTCTCCTTGGAGGCCATATAACCATTACTGAGATTCAGCAGTAATAGCAAGTTAAAGAACATTTGCACATAAAGATGTAATAATCCTAAAATTGCCTAATGAGAGCATCAGGAATATCAAAGAGAACAGAGAAAAGCAGCAATAGAGACAGTAGAACATACATAGTTGGAACCCTGCAGCATTATAGGAGAGATCAGGAGGGCACTCTATGCAGTAAAGACAAATGGTATCAGTCATGGTGGACGAAGGGAGAGTGTCAGTTTGATTACATATCATTAGGGACTATATAAGGGAATTTTTTTAAAATTCTGCACAATATTTCTATATGCTACACAATACACAAACATTATAAAGTTTCTGGGTAACTGAGACACATATTAATGAAGAGTTAGGACGATGATGACAAGATTAATTTAGGACCTTTTAAAATCTAGAGAGTAGAGACCATGTCTTTACAGCTTGTATTTTAGACAATTTCAACAGAGAAATGTCTTCCTCTTCTAGTAGACCATTGCAGAATACAAAATTCTTAGATCAACTGCTGTGATTATATGTACTTATAACAACAGAAGATAAAACATTAGCTTGAGAAAAAACTGAGTCATATTAAACTTTAAAAGTGTTCATTCCTAAAATTACTCTCAGGTAAAAATTGTTAACACTATGTACTTTCAAACCAAACAGGATTTGGTTGGGTTAAATTCTAATGTAAATGTCTAAATGTTTACTAGGGACTACTAAGGCCCTGGAAGTCAGGGAAGAAAACTAAAACAATTAATAAAAGAAAGCATATACACCCTTTAAAACAAGTACTAGTACTTTTTAGGTGACATGTTCCCACTTTTTCCATTAGTATAATTTCTTATTAAATCCAAAATGTTTTTCTAAAGCTTCTAATAGTAAGAAAATAATTAGAAAAACTGCATGATTGTTTTGGGAGCAGCAATTTAAGGAATCCAAATTGGTGACCTGCAATATACATGTCTGGATATAGTTAAGCCAACATAGGAAAAATAGTTAAAGCAGGATTACAGAAAAGAAAGCAAAATTCTTAAACTCTGTGCTAAAAGTGAAAAGGGATAACTAAAAATAAGCCTTGAAGGAAAAAGGAATATTCCCAGGGAGTTCTATGTTAACAGATAACTCATACTCATCTGTACCACTTTTCTTTGTTTAGAATCTACTTCTTGATATTATGATCATTTTTCCCACAATCCACTGAAATCTCAACTTCAGTGTGTTAAAAACAAAAACAAAAATACTCAGAAACAAGATGGTCATGTCCCAGAGCAATTTCCTTCTGTGGCAATTTATCATATTCTGCATTCTTTAATTTAGAGCTTCACCACCAACTATATATTCTTCTGTTTATTAGTACCCCAACAATAGATTCTTTCAAATTATTGTAATTCATCTCTTTCCTGACACCATATTATTATGTTTGTTGGTGACTGTTCTTTTTTATGTAACTCTTTATTCACTAGGGGCTCAAAATAAGGCAGTGAAGGATAAAGATCTCTGTCCTATCAATTATAGCATTGTGTATGTATATACTGTTACTAGTACATTATGCATACTACATATATACACATGCATTTTATATATATATATGATACATATAATATGATTTTAATAGCCACAAGTTGAAATCCTTTCAAATTCTAGCTTTGTTGTATGCAGGGAAGTCTATATCCTTAAATATCATTTCCAATTTGATTTGATTGGGGGATAGTGTGCATCAAGCAATAAATATTTTCCCCTTTCAACTTAAGTGACACCAAGTGCCTTTGTACTTAGTATAACAGATGATCCTCTCTCTTTTGTGTTCCTTTCTGCATGAAGTTCAATTCCATTATAGCCTAAAAATTAATTTCTTCATAGCCAATCTTGTTTCTGGGATGAAATGACTTCTAAATTACTAAATATCAAAATTAGGAGTTCTTCACCATTAGATACTTGGTTAACCATGATATTTGTAATACATATGCCTATTTTGCTTTTTAGTCCATAGAAATTCCATTTTCCTTCAGCATTTAAAAAATGTCATTTTCCAAATGTTTTTGACTCTTCCAAAGTAATATACATATATATATTACATAAAGTGATATATATATTCTCCATTATATTGCTACTTTGGTGGGATTTAACTTTTTTTTCTTATTTTTTAAAGAAATTTATCCTCTCACTGTTTTTCTCTGTGGACTTTGTCAAATTCCTCTTTCCCAGTACAGAGGTACAGAACTTAGTTTATACTGTTGTCAACTTATCATTGATACCATCCAGGATAAAGTTTCTTTTATATCATGATGTACAATTCCCAAAATCCATTTTTCTGGATTTGATTCTGATAGTCACTTTTTGAGATTTGGAAAACTAATGAGAAGGAGAAGTCATTATTTCAATATTCATCCTCTGTGGACATAGTTAAATATGTGAGCAGATGTGAGATACACATCTCCTTGTTAAGATGCTGCTTATTTTATTTTTTTGCTCTATATTTCAATAACTTTTTTGACAACTTGGAAAATAATTTTATGGAACATTTCCATAATTTATTTGATTTTGTGTACTGTTTTTCTCTGATTTAATACAAAAATATATTTTGATATCCCTTTAGTAAGAAACCCAACTTTCTCATTTTCCCTTTATTTTAGATCTTCTAATTGTGCTATTCATTATTTTACTGACATGATCTACCAACTTTTCTTGAGTGTCTTCTGTATTACCACAGATGTAGATAGATAGATAGATAGATAGATGAATTATATTTTAAAACTGATTCTATCGTCAAATATATGACAGTTGAAGGAGGGATATAATGAGTGGTGTTCCAAATAGGGGTAGGGGTGGGAAGTGGAGGGTGCCTGTGGGTAGGAATGATCCTCCCTGGAGGAGAGGAATATTTTATCATTGTCATTATGTAGAATTGCTGACACATGGTGACAATAAAAAGCAGACTGCATCGTAGTCAGGTTTATTTTATTTTTTAATTCTCTACAGCCAATGAACTTCCCTAATCATTTGCAACTGTGGTAAATAGCTCCTACCCGCCCCCCCCACCCCCCAACCCCCACCTTTTTGTACCATTGGGTAAAATATATAAATCTATTTTAATAAAAGACTGTATATGTGTTGGTAATGTTACGATCCAGTAATGGAAATAAAGTAGAAAAGGAATAGTAGGTTCTGTTGGTAGGGCCAAAGAGCACTTCACAGGGGAGCTGTTATTTCAAGGCTTTGTGAATGGCAAATAGATGATTACAAATGCTCAGGTTGCTCTTTTTCAACAATGAAGCTGTTTTCTCATTACAAGTCAGTCCATCCATGTATTTTTTCCAACTTCTATGTGCTAAATACACTGAGATATATAGTAATGGATGTCTCTCACATTTATGCATAAAAACATTCTTAGATGTTTTCACAAAAATGAAAGAAAAACCAAAGATAACAAACAAAAATCTATGGGGTTATTTCTTATCATTCCAAAATGGAAGAACTCATGTTTTCATACTGTAACATTTTAGATGTACAATTGAGTTTACTCAAGCTAATCTTCTGCTTACTTCTCTTATTTTTTATAACTATACCATACAACTCATATTTTGATACTGTTATTTGGGGTCATAATGGTACTTGTATCATATTAAAGACACACTGAAAGCTTTATCACAGAAAGAAGCAGCTTCCTCAAGGCAATTTTCTAAAGTGTGAAGCTATCTCCAAGGTAAACCAGAGTAATTTTCCATTTAATTTGTCATTTTCTGGAAGATTGACTCCAAAATTCAAAGCTTTTCCAATTAAATTCAGTTGCATTTATGTCCAGATTTTCATAGAGGATTGGTTTCCTGCTGTGGAGCTGAGTCTTAAAGCTACTTGAACTAAATTGCAGACCCTAGCCAATGTGCATTCCTTTCAGCTCCTCCCTCCATTCAGTAACCTGATTCTCAGAATAGCTGATTAATTCACATTATGCCTTCACACCTAGAAAACGGTAGTCAGAAAAGAATCTCACTGTATTAGACATATAAAAAAAACACTTGTTAAAGGCATTAATCCATTTCAGGACATAGAAAATATACACATCCCAGAGGAGATAATGGGTATGTATAAAATGTTCTTCTGACAAAATTACAAAATCTATTCATTTTTGTCAGGATTTAATTTTACTTTTATTTAATTTTGTCATAGTTCTTTTGTGCTTTGAAAGCACAAATACTGAATATTTTCATCAATTCAAAAGATTATACTTCATGGGAGGCTTACTACTCTCAAATTAAGCAAGTCTATTCACAATGTTTTTCTACTTCTGATGGTAAAGGATACAATAAAATGTACATGGGGAGAGAGGATTGTATTATTCTTCCCCCAGATGAGGAATAATGAGTTGTGCAAAGAATTAACTACCTGTTCCTTTTTCGTTTCATGTTTTGTTTGTTTGTTTGCTTTGTTTTTAATTACTATGCCACAAAAAGGACAGGATTCTAAGAAAAATACTTGTTTTAAATTAATAAAAAGAAAGTGACTAAACATAAAATATAATACATAAATGCAAATTGAATATAATTCTTAATATAAAGTTGATAAATGATATGAACAGAACTCACAGTATATGAAATATTAAGACAAAAATTTAGAAAATGTCCAGTACTGGTAAAAATTTGTGAAATAATGCTTTTATAAACTACGAGTGTAAATATAAATTGATATGCTATTCTAAATAACTTTTTTTCAATATTTCAAAAGTCTTTTTTTTTTTTTAATAAATTTATTTATTTTATTTTTTATTTTTGGCTGTGTTGGGTTTCCGTTGCTGGACGCGGGCTTTCTCAATTGCGGCGAGCGGGGGCTGCTCTGTTGCGGTGCACGGGCTTCTCATTGCGGTGGCTTCTCTTGTTGTGGAGCACAGGCTCTAGGCACGCAGGCTTCAGTAGTTGTGGCACGTGGGCTCAGTAGTTGTGGCAGGCGGTCTCTAGAGCACAGGCTCAGTAGTTGTGGCGCACAGGCTTAGTTGCTCTGCGGCATGTGGGATCTTCCCGGACCAGGGCTCAAACCCATGTCCCCTGCATTGGCAGGTGGATTCTTAACCACTGCACCACCAAGGAAGCCCCAAAAGTCTTTTCAATAGCTGCCTCCTTTATCCTATAATTCTACTTTTTGGAAATTATTTTATACTAATCAGAAATACACAAAAAGATTTATTTTATAATAATTAACACCAGATAACTATAATAGGGAAATACCGAAAACAATCTATGTACAGTTAAAGGGAATATTTTGCATTTAATGAAAAGAATAGTATATAATAGTTAAGAATAATCTTTGCAAAATATTAAAATATTTAATAATATAGAAAGTATTTAGGGCATTCTGTTAACTGAAAGTAAGGATGCAAAAATGCATGTATGGAATATGCATTCATAGGTATTGTATGCATATAAGGGAAGAAAAAAACAGAAAGCAAATTACCAAAATAATAACAATGATTTTTCAGACTATAGGCCTGCTGATGATACTGGTTTGAATGATTTGTGCTTTGCTTAGCTTTATGTAACTCTCACATATAATACCTTACTAAGCAGGTGACAGCAGTAATTACTCAGGAATGGTTATTTTTACAACCATTAAAAAAATAACAGCAATCAATCAAATGATAGAGCCAGTATTTTCTTTTAGAAAAACAGACTAATGGAAAGAACAAGATATTGTATTGGGCCTTGCACATAGTATGCTTTTGATTAGCATTTCTCCAAGTTTGTGGTAGCTCCTTAAGAGCAATATTTTTTTCCTATGTATCTTGGGAAACCACCCTTGATCTAACTCCTGTAAGGTGGTGAGGATAATTCTTATGTGAATATAGACTGAATATAATGAAATGTCAAACATTGAAGTATAATTCGTTGTGTGGTTTTCCCCAAGTTATTTCATTTGAAATTAAATATCGTAATAGAGACTATATATATGATCTTTTCTTTATTAGTACCATTATTAAGAATGGCTGAAAAATTACAAATGAACAATTATTTAAATCTTATCCTATTCCCTTCTTTAAACAATAATTATCTTGTTCTTTAAACTCTCATATATCTGTTGCATATTGTAGTGAAGGATGACCTAAAAAGAATTCAGTGTATCTTGTTCTATAAGTAGATGCAGAGTAATTTTAAGAGAAATACAGAATCACTCATTTTCTTATTAGTAAAATAAGTATTACATGCTCCACTACTACATATTCAGGTTATTATGAGGTTTTAAGTGAAATGATTGATATGAAAAGAATGGATATACAAATATAGTGTTCCATTTACTCTATTTTCCTAATACAATTCATCTTTCACTTCCTTTTCCTCTTTCATTAGGACAAAACAATTACCAAATGCAAGATTAAGTAAATTAAATAAAGAATAAAAATATTTAAATTTCTCCTCCAACAGATTCATCGCTTTTAGATTTATATTTCTTAAACTAAATCTTCATATTTTATGCACTTTACTATCACAAGTTCCATAATGAAGGTATAAAACCACTTGGAATATGGTTTAAAATGCATCTGAGCCTCTGTGTGTGTGTGTGTGTGTGTGTGTGTGTGTGTGTATAGTGGGGTGTTATTTGTGTGTAAATCCAACTTTGATTAGAAAAAGAAGAAATAGCATTCCTTATAGAAGTCCTGAGGCACCCAAATAAGTGTAATTTGCTGTGAAATATTATGTAACCAGCATACATGTTTTACTGGCAGACTTGAGTTTGAAATGCTCCTTTCCTTCTTATTTTTCCAGCAAATATATACCATACCCTGCTTCACCCTAAAAGTGAATTGTTTGTAAATCCTCTGAAAGTATAAAACAGCTCTGTTTTTTAGATTACAGTAGCACTAATAGAAAATAAAGTAAGCCAGACATGTACCTTTAAAGTGTATAGTGTTCACATAAACATGAAAAATATATGCAAAATATTATCATTTCAACATGTAATCTAGGTAAAACTTATTAATGAGGTACTTAACATCAATTTTTTTGCTCTCAGTTTCCAAATTCTGGTGTGTACAGTCACAACACATCTCAATTTGAATTCTGTATTTTCAAAGTTTTGGTAAAATATAGTCCTAGGAAACAATAAAAATATGACTAACAAAAAATAAGTTTACTCTGCTTTAGCTTTTACTTAAAATGTTGTTTAATTTAAATAATTTAAATTAAAAATTCAGCTCCTTAGGCACATATCAAGTGCTCATAGCCACATGCAGCAACCATATTTGACAGTGTTGCTATAAAACTATGGCAGTATTAAACTCATGAAGCCAAAAAAATGTAAAGACAGACACCGGCTTTACATTTTTTCAAGGAATTACTTGAAATATCCATTGAGTTTCTATTTTTAAAAGTATTATTCATTAAAAACAGAGCAGTAACACTTGGTTACAAATGTGATATCTGTGGTACATATTCTCTTATATTTTCCTCCTCATATGTATTAAGTGAAACTTCTCTTGATAGTCATATATTTTCTTCTTTTATTTCCTTATGATAATGTTTAGATAAAATCTTGAAGCTAAAATCTATATTCTAACCAGGAAGCTTCAAATCAATTAACTAACTGCCCTACTTGAGGAAACTCAGTTCCTACGGCTGAAACCAAAATTGAAATAATATTATGAGAAAATGAAGCATAAATGAATTGATTATATGACCATATCTAAATTATATTGTTTTTCTAATGATTTCTAATGAGAATACAGAACAGCAGCAATATACCTGATTAAATAGTAATATCACCTACTGGGTTGTAGATATACTATTGGAAATAGTACCTAAACCATTCTAATGCTAAAATCTCAGTTTTATATAAAAATTCTATTAAATGTTCAGTATGTAAAAGGAAACACTGCAAATCTGGCATTTCATTATAGGCAAGACAGCACAGTGTTTGCTGACATGTTATATGGTGTAAGTTTAAAATGAATATGAAGGTCAAGGCAAATATCAAGCATAAAAGTCTACTTCACGGGCTTCCCTGCTGGCACAGTGGTTGAGAGTCCACCTGCCGATGCAGGGGACACGGGTTTGTGCCCCGGTCCGGGAAGATCCCACATGCCACAGAGCGTCTGGGCCCGTGAGCCATGGCCGCTGAGCCTGCGCGTCCGGAGCCTGTGCTCCGCAACGGGAGAGGCCACAACAATGAGAGGCCCATGTACCGCAAAAAAAAGTCTACTTCACTATCAAGATTGGCTCTCTATAGCACTTATGTGCTAGATAATTTTTCCATTCTCAGTTTGTCTTTTCTATGAGAAACATTCTCTCATCACTTCCTTCCACAGTGATGGAGTCCTCATGCCATTCATCACAATATTGTGACCATGCGTACATCTAATTTTTTAACCCATGGTATTGTTATGTGTTGAATTGTATCCCCCTCAAAAAGATGTGTTGAAGTCTTAAATTCTGGTGCTTTAGAATGCAACTTTATTGGGGAATAGAGTCGTTGCAGATGTACTAAGTTAAGATGAGGTCATACAGAAGTTGGATTGGCCCTTAATCCAATATGACCACTTTCCTTATAAGAAGAGAAGAGACACCGAGTAGAGACGAGAAGGAAAAACAGTCATATCTAACTGAAAAATATTTTAAACTGATTTTCCTGTTATTTATTTCACAAAATTATAAGGTGAGGGCTGTTAAAAGCCACCAAAAATTCAGTTGTATATGGTTGCTTCATTAAATGACAACCATATTTAAATTTTAAGAAAAAACTTTATACTTTATCATGAAGGAAAATGTAACTCTACAATATCAGACAGTTCTTTGAGGAAAACATTCAAAATCTTTTTCTTGTAAAACCTACCCTCTTGGATTGTCTGTGCTGGAAATCTTTTTTTTTTTAACTTTTTAATTCACTTCTTCAGAACATAGTTGTGTGGGGAAAAAAAGTGTATGATGCTTGTTACAGTTGACACATACATTTAGAATGCATTTTGAATTAATATCTGTTTGTATTGTGTGGAGCTGTGTCCTTTGGATATCCAACTTTAACAGCCTCAGGGGCCAACTATTTTAGAGAAAGAAACTAGAATTTAGCCAGCCATATTTCCACTCAACAGTCATTCACACTTAATGCCTTCCAAGACAAACTGGCATGATTTGTCTAGAATTATATATGTCAGAAGTGCTTGCTGCCAAACATTATCGTTTAGTCATATCTATGAGTATTTTTGACAAAAATTTATAAAACTAATAAGTAGATATAAAAATGTAAGAGAAATCTTTTTTCAATTTCCTAAGTCTAATCAACCACTTTCTCACCTTAAGATTCTTGTGCTGACAATGAGTATATTGAGCCTGCTTTAGTGATTTCACTACCTCAAGAGAGAGAATCAAAATTGCCCTAAAATAGAGGATTCTAAGAAGCCAAGTTCAACATTTTGCAAGATAAAATAGAGGCTTCTTTTACAGGGCTTTTTATGAGCTTGTGTTTCAAAGAATTCAATTAGCTAATTTTCTCTGATGAGCAGTAGTGCTCTATTGAATCTTTTATCCAAAATTCTGTTGATTTATGATAGTCCAAGTAAGGGAATTAAATATACTCTCCACATTGTCAAGTCTTTTATAAGCCTTTAAAATGTATAGATTTCTTGTGCTTATAAGGCAATTCTGTAGCGATTTCCAGAGATTCTTCAAAATGAACACAGTTGCTTCCATTCTGTTTCATGGTTTTAATTCAGTTGACAAATATATAGTTCAAAAGATAATACATCATGATTTTCCAGCAGTGCATGCTGTGGCAGTCCTCCTCTCTTCTGTGCAGCAACCATGAGAACTAATCACAGCTGCAGAAGTTTCCATTGGGGTCATAATATTCATGTGAGGCTATCTCAAAAATTTGTGCATTTCTGTAAATCCAAGGAATAATTATTTACAATAAACCTATGACAGATTTTATAAACTTAAAGGAAACTATGAAAGTAAGGCTATGAATATGTTTGTTTGAATTCCTGGATGCACTATTTTGTAGGGAATAAATATTTGCAATTAGTAGAGTACTAATTGTACTCTAATAGAGCAAATGTTAAAGCTTTTAACTTGTAGCCTGGGAAGAGAATACATTACAGAAGTGTTAATGGCCTTAAAAAATAGTTGAGTAAACAACATATGTAATTATTCTGTAGGGAAATGCTGCTTAATTAAAACACAGAGTCATTTTATTAGCATACACACCTGCTGCTTATATGGTTCATTTTTTTCCTAAAATAACTTAATTCCTGAACAGGGCTCTCTCTCCACTTCATTTCCTTGGGAAATATCCACTTTGAATTTCTGCTTCAGATTTGTCTATGTTGGCTCCAAATATTTTTTTTTTTTTTTTTTATTTATTTATTTATTTATTTATTTATTTATTTTTGGCCGTGTTGGGTCTTCGTTTCTGTGCACGGGCTTTTCTCTAGTTGCGGCGAGCGGGGGCCACTCTTCATCGCGGTGCGCGGGCCTCTCACTATCGCGGCCTCTCTTGCTGCGGAGCACAGGCTCCAGACGCGCAGGCTCAGTAGTTGTGGCTCACGGGCCCAGTTGCTCCGCGGCACGTGGGATCTTCCCAGACCAGGGCTCGAACCCATGTCCTCTGCATTGGCAGGCGGACTCTCAACCACTGCGCCACCAGGGAAGCCCCGGCTCCAAATATTTTTATATATTTGTCGTTGATATGTATATATATATGTATAAATCACAGGGAGTACATGAATTTATAATGATAACTGACCCTCTGACTTTATTCTCCTGTATTTTCTTAAAATATTCAGCATCCAGTCATGATAGACTGCAGATCGCATTCTTTTTTCTGAAGAGCCCAGAGGCAAACTTATTGTCTCTACCAAAACAAGAGAATTATTATTTACAAAGGCTTCTATCTGGCATAATCTCGTTTCAGACTTTCCAAGCTTTCAGCTTCACTCCAAGCTTCTTTAAAGGCCACTGCATTTTTTAAAGTTTCTCCATGTTGAAATGAGGTTTATTTTCTACAGTCACGTCAGGCTCTCTGTGAGAGTGAGTGTGTGTATTAATATTGTGTTTAATGTAATAAAATTAAAAGTTGGGGTGTATCTTCCCTATTTCTTAATCTACAGTGGTCACTAAATATTTTTTGTATGATTGCACAGAGGAAAAAGTGTGTGTGCACTTTCATATAGTATATTATTTTGTTTTTATATTTGTAGCATTAATTTATAGTAGAATGATTGCTAAGTGGAAGAATATGTGACTTTAAATGTTGACAGACATGACCGATTTGTACTTCACAGAATCTAGGCAGTTGAGACTCTCACCAGTACTGCATGGAAATGGCCATTGCTCTTCACTTTCAACAGCACTACATATGAGAAAACATTTCACAGTTTTGGGTAACATTTAAAATATTTTATTTGATAGTTCATAAATGATACCTTACTGTTTTTTAATTGTCTTTTTTTGTTATATCTGACTTGGGAATATCTTGAGCAGTTACTATTGCATGTCCTTTGCTCTGTACATTTTCCTCAATAATAATAGCTCACATTTATTAACTGCTCATGAATGCCAGGCAGGTTTGTTATAAGCACTTTAAATATATTAACTAATCTCTAATCCTCATAATACATCTTTAAAGTAGGAACTGTTAACAGTTCCATATGAGAAAACTGTGGCATGGAAACATTAATAAATTGTTCAAGATCACTTTGCACATAGTAAGTAATGGAGCCAACAGACCAACTGAGGTGGCTCTAGAGCCCATGTCCTTAACCACTGCCTTGCATGACTACTATGTAATAGAGAAGAGTCGACTTGACTTGGTGTTTTTAATGTCCAGTACTGAAGATGAGCCCAGAGGATTTTTATAAATCCCAATATTATTTCTAAGAATATTATGCATTT
Source organism: Kogia breviceps (assembly GCF_026419965.1). Taxonomy (NCBI): domain Eukaryota; kingdom Metazoa; phylum Chordata; class Mammalia; order Artiodactyla; family Physeteridae; genus Kogia; species Kogia breviceps. The sequence goes on along the minus strand of NC_081311.1, from coordinate 43,441,021 downwards.
ATTAATCAGATAAATATCACAATCTTTGTGATTACTTAAAAAGGTTGGAGAGGGAGGGAGATGCAAGAGGGAGGAGATATGGAGATGTATGTATATGTATAGCTGATTCACTTTGTTATACAGCAGAAACTAACACACCATTGTAAAGCAATTATACTCCAATAAAGATGTTAAAAAAATGGAGAGAAAATATGTAAAAAAGGTATAGTCTAAAATTGGGAACATGCTTACATAAAATATTTTTTACATGCTGTAAATCGTATGATAAATATATCTTAGAAAGGCACAAAGCATTTAGCTGAAATTGTAAGGGACAGCTTATTTATGGTACACAGAATGGTGTTAGTTTCAAGGACTCCCTGTGGATTGGCGAATGTGAATAATTTTGGTGGGTGCTGGGCATAGGGGCTGTCCCTGGTTGTCTGGTGCCTGGGCCCTGGGGTGATTAGGGTGGGTGCCTAGTGGACCTGGAGTGTGAGGACATCATAAGGCAGGTGGTTGAGTGTGTGGACTTAATCGACTGCTCAAGAAGGGACTGACAGACATCTGGTGAAGGCCTCAAAACTGGGTCAGGATAGCACAAACAACCAAAAAGCTATTACTATTGAAAGTTATATTGATTTACACATTCAATGAGCATTTGTTTAGTACCCTTAGGTATATACTCATTAGGTATTTGATGTGTAGAAATGAATAAGCGCATGTTCTCAGCTTTTGTAAAGTGCAGACAGTTGATAATCACACAAATATACTCATTTGTATTTTAGAATGATCTCCCAGGAAGCACAATGAAACTTGAATAGAGACCCTCAAACTCTAGAGACATTAATAAGGTTAAAATTTTTCCTTACAGTACAATCTAGAGTTAATTTACCCAGAACTCCGAGGGAATATCCCCTCCATGTGGTCCCTTGGAGTCTGATTTTCTTCTGTTTTGCTTTGCCAGGAGCGTTTTAGTTTCTTCATCAAGGTGAAGTTGGTTGGCCAGTAACAATTCCTCATTTCATGAGGAAATATCAAACAAACTTCAATTGAGAAATATTTTACAAAATATTTGATTTGAACTCTTCAAAATGTCAAGATTAAGGAAATCTAAGAAATACTGAGAATGTATTCTAAATTAAAGGAGATTACAATGTGTAACAAATAAAATAAGCATGTGATTAAGAATAGTATCCTAGACCAAAAAAACTAGGAATAATAGAAGTATTCGGACAATTGATAAAATTTGAATCAAAACTGGAAAATAGATAATACAGTAATATATTAGTGTTCAATTTCCATATTTCCATAATTTATGGTTACATAAGAGATTATCTTTGTTCTTAGGAAATACATTCAGAAGTATTTAAGTTTAAGGGACATGCGATCTCCAATTTACTCTCAAATGATTAAGAAAAATTATTTATATATAGTTATAGATAAACATATATTTCATACATAAATATTTACATATGTGGGATATATATATATTTGTGAGAGTGCGTAACTATGTACAGAGAGTACAAATATATATATATATGTGTATGTGTATAATATGCACATGGGAGTCAATTGAATTAGTCTGGCAACTTTTCTGTAAATTTGAAGTTTTGTTAATGTAATAATTCACAGAAATTATTAAAAGACATAAAATGAGAGGAATCGAATGTGGAAAAATGGGGAGTCTAAGGGGAGAAACATCGAGCAGTCGTAGTAGCCTAGAGACTGTGAAACAAGTTTTTAAAGAGAAACTCCTAAAAGTGTGCAGATGTAGAACAGCTGTATAACAAGAGAACTTTTATCACAAGGATGTCTAATATTCAACTTTATATTATTACATTGCTTCAATATTAATACCCTTTGTCACTTTGTCTTCCCCAATTCAACGAAGTTGGCTGCAGTTTAATAACCCTTTGTGAGAGGTTTTCTTTTTTCTTTCTTTCTTTTTAGTATTATGAGAGGAGACTTACATGTGTAGGTTGAATAAGGGCAGAAGGAAGAAGAAAGTCTCATTAAATGAGATGGAAATTAAATTGAATTTCAGCAGCATTTTTTTATTTATTTGGGACAAAAAGTAAACCCCCAAGTATTTTCAGACGTTTAAAAAATGTTATTTGATTTCCCATAGAACCTGTGGAGAGGAAACTATTTGTAATTTTATTTAATTGTCAAGGAGCAGGAGAGTCTCTGCTGATATCTGATTCCCAAAATAGTTAAGATATAGTCTACACAAAAGAGTAATCTAAAATGGTGACTAGGGTATATGATCCAAAAGTAGAAAGATAACCAGAGAAAATGTAGCCAATAAAAGCAAAGGGAACAAATAAATATTTTTCTGGGTGAATAGAGAAGACAGTGGAGATAGACAGAAAAATGCACTGTTATTTACCCACTTAACAACTTTTTAAGAGCTTGGTGTACAATATGGTGAAAGTACTGGCTTCTGGGGGTTGGCAAATGAATTTGAGTTTAACTTGTGAATCTGAGATATATGGGTAAATTTTTTAGGAACTTTTATTGTAAAGGTTCATTTTATCACCCTTCATACCTAACAATCCAACAGAACCCTCTGGTTAGCAGCTCTACCTGACTGTTTTTCAGGTAGTTTTCCTCCTCTTCCACCAAAACACTTTTCAGAGTTCCTAGGTGACTTTACTTATCCCGGCATGTTTCTAATATATGCATTACGAAAATCTCTACTACTGCAGTTCTGCCCAGTTTATCTTCCTTTTCTGTCTCCCATCTGAGACCTTTAATTTTTCCTTTAATAAGGGTGGTGGAAAAAAATCCTCATTTAATCATCTGCACACTGCCAGGATATAATAGTAGCTCCATAAGTAATTATTGAATGAATAAATTCTTACTATTTATTAAATATTTGTTGAGAATAAATTTACCAAACCTGAACTCCTACAAAGGAGAATTGGTGATTGGCAAAACTGCTGAGAAGAGAAATCTGCTGTTTGGTAGCACCAAAAAAGGCTGGAGCACAGAGGCCCTTGAGATGCCTGGAGATAGGTTCAAACACCAAACATCCTGTGAGGAGAAGCAGGAAACAAGGGACAGGAGGTCCCTCTTTTCAGCCCTGCTTAGGCTCACTGGAGTAAACCCAGGAAAAAACTCTGCAAAAATCATCACTTGTAAAGTGTCTGCCACAAAGTTATCTACTGAACTTGAATACTTAGCAGAAATTGACTGCCAGGCACCACAGAACACAATTACTAGCTTCTATAAATTTCTGCTTATTAAATTGTCGAACAACTTGAAAATCTTGGAAATCCGTTTGTATAGATTTTGAGCTTTTTTTTTATTGGACAGTAATAGAATGTGTGAAAATTTTTTTCTTCAAAAGGAGGAAAGTGTGTTATTTCTCTAGGAGAAATCAAGACACCTTTAAGCTTAGCCAAGACTCTCACTACTCACAGCACTGTGCATATATATCCAGCCTGTCCCTAGCTTAAAATAAATAAAAGAGAAGAAAAGACCACATTTATAACCAGCTCCTTTACTCTTATACACATTTTTCACATAGATTCAGAAATATGTGAATAATTCAAGCTCAAATGTGCTACCATTTCAATTAATAACACGACATTGTGGTTGCTGCTTTGTTAGAAACTAAATGTTACAAATAATTGTCTCCTAGACCCTCTCTCTTTTCACTTTCCACAAATCACCCTTATTAAAGGCCCAGATCTGAAGGTCTGTATGTTTCTTTTAAATTTATGAAAATATTCTAAGAATTTCAGAATTTCTCTCAGTGGCATTTTTCAAATTGGTATATCATGAGTGTTATTTCTGGCCCTTCCCTTTTACATTAGCAAATATTTATTAGGACTTTTCCTTTGCCAGAAATTTTACAAGCATATTTCATTTAATCTTCATAATGCTCTAAGGGGGTTTCTATTATTTATTTTGCTTTACCAATGAGGAAACTGAGTTTCAGGGAGTTTCAGAGCAGAAAGGTTACACAGCAGAAAGGTGACAAAACTAGGAATTTGGTCCAATCCAGGCAATCTGACATCAGGGCTTATATTTAAACTTTACACTACTCTGTCCCTCCCAATTTCTTGTCAGGTGATAATGATGTTAAACATATGATTACTTTTGACTGACTGAACCAAACTATAATAGCATAATAGATTAGATTACAATAACTTAACCTGTTCCCTTGCAGAAAATAAATAACAATTATATTGATGAGGCAGAGGAACAATCTCCACATAATACAGTCTAACAGCTCTCAAAGTGCTGTCCCCATACCAACAGCATCAGCATCACATGAATACTTGTTAGAAATGCATATTCTTGAGTCCCACCCTAGACTAGTGAATAAGAAATTCTGGGGAAACAGCTATCTGTGATTTTACAAACCCTCAAATGAATCCTATAATTATTAAAATATTTAAAACAGTGCTACGGGCAAGGGATCAGCAAATTACTGCACATGAGGCAAACTTAGCCCCCATTTAATTGTTTTTACGGTTTTAATATTTTATTATGGTAAAATATATACAACATAAACTGTTACTTTAAACATTTTAAAATGTGCAATTCAGTGATATAACTACATTCATAATATAATATGACAACCATCTATTTCCAAAAATTTTCCATCATCTAAAACAAAAATTCTGTACTCATTAAGCAATAACATGTCTTTACTCCTCCTATCAGCACTTGGTAATTTCTAGTATATTTTCTATATGTATGAATTTCCCTATTTGAGATATTTCATATATGTGGAATCATACGACATTTGTCTTTTGGTGTCTTGCTTATTGCACCTATCATAATGTTTTCAAGGGCTGTCATATTGTAGCATATATTAGAACTTCATTCATTTTTATGGTTGAATAATATTTCTTCCTATTTATATACCACATTTTGTTCATCCTTGCATCTGTCAAGGACACTTGGGTTGTTTCTACCTTTTGGCTATTGTGAATAATGCTACAATAAAGGTTGATACACAGGTATCTGTCTGAGTCACTCTTCTCCCTTCTTTTGGTTATATACCAAGGAGTAGATTGCTGGATCATATATTAATTCTATGTTTAGCTTTTTGAGGAACTGCCAAACACATTTCCACAGTGACTGTATCATTAAATATTCCCACCAGAAAGGTAGGAGTATTCCACCTTCTTTACATCTCAGCCAACATGTTCTTTCATACCCATTTAAAAAAAAAAATCCATTATAGCCATCCTAAGAGATGTGAAGTGGTATCTCATTGGGATTTTGATCTGTGTATCTTCAATTACTGATGATGTTAGATGTTAAGCATCTTTTCATGTGCTTATTGGGTATTTGAATATCTTCTTTGAAGAAATGTCTAGACAAGTCCTTTGCATACTTTTAAATTGGGTTGTTTGTCATTTTACAATTGAGCTGTAGGAGTTCTTTATATATTTTGGATATTAAATGCTTATTAGATATATGATTTGCAGTTTTTTTCTCACATTCTGCATGTTGTCTTTCCCTGTCTTGATAATGTCCTTTGATGCACAAAAGTTCTAAATTTGGAGGAATTCCCATTTATCTATTTTTCCTTAGTTCCTCATTCTTTTAGTGTCACATCTAAAAACCCATTGCCAACTTTAAATTCATAAAGATCTACCTGTGTGTTTCCTTCTAAGAGTTTTATAGTTTTACTTCTTAAGTGTTTGGGTCACTGATCCATTTTGAGTCTTTTTAATTTTTTTACATAATGTGAAGTAGAGGTTCACATTCATGCTTTTGAGCATAGAAATCCAGTTGTTCCAGCACAATTTGTTGAAAAATTTTCTTTCCCCATTGATTAGATTTGGCATCCATGTTGAAAACCAGTTCCCATAAATGTGTAGGTTTACTTCCAGACTCAATTCAGTTGATCCATATGTCTATCCTTATGCCAGTACCATGCTGTTTTATTACTGTCACTTTTTAGTAAGTTTTGAAATAGTGAAGTGTGTGTCTTTCAACTTTCTTTTTCTTCAGGGGTATTTTGCCTATTTGAAGTCTTCTGGAATTGCATACGAATCTGAAGATTGGCATTTCCATTCCTGCAAAATAACTGTTGGAATTTTGATAGAAATTTTGTTGAATCTTTAGATAGCTTTGGGTAGTGCCATCTTAACAATATTAAGTCTTTCAATTTATATACATGGGATGACTTTTTTTTAAAGACATTTCTTTCATCAATGCTTTATTGTTTCCAGTGTATAAGTTTTCATCTTCATTAAATTTATTCCTAGGTGTTTTAGTCTTTAGATACTAATGTAAATGGAATTAGTTCCTTAATTTTCTTTTTTTTTTTTTTTTTTTTTTCGGTGGTACGCGGGCCTCTCACTGTTGTGGCCTCTCCCGTTGCGGAGCACAGGCTCCGGACGTGCAGGCTCAGCAGCCATGGCTCACGAGCCCAGCCGCTCCGTGGCATGTGGGATCTTCCTGGACCAGGGCTCAAACCTGTGTCCCCTGCATCGGCAGGCGGATTCTCAACCACTGCGCCACCAGGGAAGCCCATATTATTCTCTTATAATCTTTTTAATTTCTATAAGGTCAGTAGTAATGACCCCAATTTTGTTTCTGATTTTAGTTTTTGCCTTACTTTCTCTTTTTTCTTTGTCAGTCTAGCTAAAGGTTTGTCTATTTTGTTGATCCTTTCATAGATACAGCATATGTTTTCATTGTTTCTATTTTTTTTCTATTCTCTATTTCATTTATTCCCATTCAAATCTTTATTTTTCCCTCTTCTGCTAGTTTTGAGTTTAGTTTCCTCTTCTTTAACTGGTTCATAGAGGCCTAAAATTATATTACTGAGTACTGATTTGAGGTCTTTTTTTTTTTTTTTTTTAATGTAGGCCTTTACAGCTATAAATTTGCCTCTGACCAATGCTTTTGCTTCATCTCATGTTTAATATATTGTGTTTTCATTTTTATTTATCTCAAAGTATTTTCTATTTTCCCTTCTTTGACCTACTGGTTAAGAATATTTTGTTTAATTTCCACATAAGTATGTATTTTCCAGTTTTATTTCTGTTGTTGATTTCAAGATTCATTCCATTATGGTCTGAAGAGATACTTTATATGATTTTAATCTTTTAAAATTTATTATGATGCTTTTTGTGGGTTAACTTATGACCTATCATGGAGAATTGGTGTTCTGCTGTTATGGCATGTTCTATATATGGCTAGTAGATATAGAGGCACACCTAGGAGATATTGCAGGTTTGGTTCCAAAACACTGCAATAAAGTGAATATCACAATAAGGGGAGTCACACAAATGTTTTGGTGTGACTGATAAGACTTACTTTTTGGTTACTGATAAGACTTACTTCTGCCATTTTGCTGTTTGTTTTTGGTATGTCTTACACAGTTTGTCTGCCATTTCTTCCCTTACTGCCTTCTTTTGTGTTTAGTTCATATTTTTTGTAGTGAAATGTTTTAAGTCCTTTCTCATTCCCGAATGTGCATTTTTTAAAAAATATTCTCTTTGTACTGACATGCAGATTGCTTAAAATTCTATGTTTAAAACTATCTAGTTTTTAAAAACCAACATAACTTCAATAGCATCAAACACTGTTTCTATACAGTTGGTTCCCCACTGTATATTGTTTCACAAATTATAGCTATATTCATTCCATGCCAATAATCATAGATTTAAAATTATTTTAAAGCATTTTTCTTTTATATCATATGGGAAATAAAGGTGTCATTACACACCAAAAATACAGTAATACTGAGATGTATAATTCCCTAAGTAGTTAACTTTTCTGGAAATCTTTATTCATCTGTCTTCAAGTTAATGTCTTGTGTCCTTTCATTTCAACTTGAATGACTCCCTTTGGAACTTCTCACAGGGCAGATGTACTAGTTATGAACTCCCTCAGCTTTTGTTTATCTGGAAATGTCTTAATTTCTCTCTCCTTTTCGAAAGAGAGTTTTGCTAGATATAAAATTATTGATTGACAGTTGTTTCTTCTTTATTTCAGGACCTTAAATACATCCTTCCTGGCCTCCATGGTTTATGATGAGAAATTAGCTCTTAATCTTATTTAGGGTCCCTTGTACATGATGAGTTGATTCCCTCTTGCTGTTTTTAAGATTGTCTCTTTGTTTTTTGGCTTTCAACAATTTGACAAAAAGGTGTCACAGTGTATATCTCTGAGTTTATCCTATGTGAAGGGTGTTGAGTTTCTTGAATTTGTATGGTCATATATTTTCTCAAATTAGGGAAGTTTACAGCTATTATTCTTCAAATATTCTTTTTGCCCCTTGTTCTTTCCTTCTGGGATTCCTGTGATGTGCATGTTGATCTGCTTGTGGTGGTTGTCTCAAAAGACCCTTTGGCTCAATTAACTTTTCTTCATTCATTTTTTCTTTCTGCTCCCCATTCTGGATTTGTTGGTTTTTTTCTTGATTCAGCATTGACTTTGTTGCTATAAATCTATGACTGCTTTCCAGATTTCTGGCAATGTTGTTTCTAAGAATTCCTGCTTGTTTTTTGATGTTTCTGTGGAGGAAGAGGAAGTTGGAATTGCTTCATGCAACATTTTGCTGATGTCACTCACCTCCACCTATTCTATTAAGTAAAGTTTTGTCAGAATACAACCATTTCCATTCATCCACATATTCTTTTTTTTAAGTTTTTTAAAAGTATTTATTTATTTATTTTTGGCTGTGTTGGGTCTTCGTTGCTGCATGCAGGCTTTCTCTAGTTGCCGTGAGTGGGGGCTACTCTTTGTTGCGGTGTGGAGGCTTCTCATTGCAGTGGTTTCTCTTATTGAGGAGCATGAGCTCTAGATGGACGGGCTGCAGTATTTGTGGCATGTGGGCTCAGTAGTTGTGGCTCACAGACTCTAGAGCACAGGCTCAGTAGTTGTGGCACACGGTCTTAGTTGCTCCACGGCATGTGGGATCTTCCCGGACCAGGGCTCAAACCAGTGGCCCCTGCATTGGCAGGCGGATTCTTAACCACTGCACCACCAGGGAAGCCCATCCACATATTCTTTATGGCTATTTTTATGCTACAATTTAGTTGAATTGTTGCAGCAAAACCATATAGCCTACAAAGCTAAAAAATTTACTATCCAGTACATTACTGAAAAGTTTGCTGACTCCTGCTATACACTATTGAGGGCCAGAATTAGAATAGTCCAAATAGAAACTGTTGTATAGTCCCTTTTTTTTATATCTTCAGATTTAATAAGAATCTACATTTTTTTGAGTACTTAGAATGTACCAAAGCGTTTTGATCTCTTCCTTGAAATTTTACCTGTTTTGGTTAAAAAAACAAAACAAAACTGGAAAGAACATTTCAGAAATGTTCTGACTCAGCAAGCTAGTGAATCTTAGAACTGAGATTCAAACAAGGTGTGGCTGATTCCAGAACCAAGCATCCAATTATTTGAATCATATATTTTAGATAAAATTGATCTGTCTCCATAACAAAAGCACGGGGATTACACTTGACCTGTAAATCAGTTGTATATAAAGACATTATTATCACGCCAGTTTGTTTCAGAAGAGCTTTGGTATTCAAAGCTCAAGGCTAATATCCTGAGTGTCAGTTAGAGCCAAGAGTAAGCCTGTGATGTCATCACTACACCCACCCCCGCCAGTAGTGAGCACAGAGTTTTAGAATGGCCAATTTATTTGCCTGGTCTTTATTAACCCGGTCAACCTAAATATGTTGTTAACTTTAATAATAATAATAAGCCTCCTTTGTATAGTAGCATAGATGGGGGTTAGGGTGTTTGTTCCTTATATCTCTAAGGACACATGATATATAGTATAATTGTATTATTTCAGATTATATTACATCATGTCAAAATACATAATTTAACAAACTGAATACAAAACTCCAAGCTGGTTTGGCCAGATCCACACTGTTTCCTTTATCTGTACCTAAGGTAGAATAAATTGTCAGAGTCCCCCAAAATAGCTTTCATTGAAATGGATGGAACTTCTAAGATCATCAGTGACTTTTACAAGGATTTTTATAACATTATTCTTCAGTAGTAAGCCATCAATTTAATTAGTTTTCTATTTGCATCTTTAATATGGATACTTCATAGCAATTTCAAGAAAAAAATTATGAAAGCAAAATGAGTGAGAAGAATTAACATTACACATGTTCCATGTCCATTAACTTCCACTGTCTCTAAAAAGAAACTTAGATAGCAGCAGCATAACTAATGGAAAGAGCACTGAATTCATAGCAGAATTCATAGTTCTGAATTCTGCTCATAGTTTTGATAATAATTAACTTGTTAAACTTGGGTGAGTAGTGACCAGTATGTTCCAGGTTCTTCAATGATAAAATTATTATATAAGAAGATATTATATCAGTGCAAGATGTAACTCATATGATTGTTCAAGTGGCTAAAGAGACTCCTCTAAATTAAATGTGTCTCCCCAACTCCAATATGCCCACTTGTGGGTTAATTCTGTACTTAGCCTTGTTATCAGACTTGAAGACCTACATTGTAACTGCTTTTTTACTTGTCTGAGTTCTCTTGTTATTGGTTTTTGAATACTATTTTTTTCATTTGTCTTTTTAAAATATCTGGTACATAGTGGGCCCTCTACAAATATCTGTTCAGGAAGAAAATATAATCTCTATTATTCATTCCATTCTGAAACATACACAGACACACACACACGCATACATAGATAAGTGACAGGTAGGTAGGTAGGTGGATAGATAGATAGATAGATAGATAGGTAGATAACAGATAACCAAGGTTAATGGCTGCAGATTTTTATAACAGAATCAAAGTGTTTATTGTTGTTGATTTTGTTTGAAATTAACTGGCATAATTGATCTCACTGACAAATAATATCTATATATCTGATATTATTATCCTGACATATGTTAATTAGATGTTTGTATGATTGTCTCACATCACCACTTCTCACCTCAGAGATCCTTAGAGATATATTTACTTACCAAAATCAAAATTTCTCCTTAGCAAGTCTATTATGAATTTGTAAAAGATGGTTTTTTCCAGTGATAGCTTCAAATGTCATTGAACCTATTTAAATATAGCTTTATATCACATACCTTATGTTCAAGTCTTAGTGTGCAACCAAATGAACCTAATGAGGCAAAGAGAATCAGGCTTCCCAAAATAATCATAATCCTAGATTACCTCCCAAATAAAGTTTCAGGTTATACATTCTAGACAAGTATGTTTTTACATTAAATGCAGTATACTGTCAGTCATTTTTCTGGTTTACATTTGTTTTGGTGTCCATCTTTGTTCATGTAGATGGCTCTGAAGGTGATAAAGCATCTGTGTGTCTTAACTCTATCTCCTTTCCTGTTTCACATCCTACAGCAGCATTTTCCTTTCACCCAGACTGTTCAAGTACTCCTATTTGTATGTAAACGCTTCATGATAATTTTCTCTTTTCCCTCTAAGGCTACATCATGATGCTTCCTCTACCTAGTTTTATATATTTAGGGAGTGTCACAGATTTTCCTGCCAAGGGGGAGAGGGTAGGTAAGGGTAAAACTTCCCATATTTTTTCTCTAGCCATAAAGTAGTGGTATTTATTTCCTTTTAAGTCACAAAGTATGATTGCTGTAGCACTGCTTCTAAGGCCTACTTTCTTCTTCAAAAACCCTGTAAATTGAAGTGGATAGGCAGTTTTGAGTAATAATAAAAAAGTAATGTATTGGCCTTGACATCTGTGGTTTGTAGATTCTAGTCTCTAAATTCTCTAGCTTGTAATGTTTATTAGATAACCCATGTAAAGTGTTCATACCTACTTTATGCTAGTTTCTTCATCTATAGAATGTGCTGTTGAGCAGAGGTAAGAGTGCATTGTCTGTATGTAAATATGCACTTAGATAGATTGAATGATAGATAGATGATACATAGATAGATACATACATGCATACATACTTTACAGAGCAGTTTTTACAATGTAGTTCTCCCATCACAATGTGCTCCTTTAGCTATACAACTCCTGCACAAAGAGATAAAGTTATTAAAACGTTATTTTTACAGTTGCCTGTACAAAGATGGATTATAGAGAAATGCTGTTCTTCTTCAGAAAGAGTATTTGTAAACAAATTTTTAAAATTAGACAAACCAAATTAGTACACTATGAAATAATTTTGTTTTGTTTTTAATCAGTGAGCATAGATGATTAGCTTATTCAGTAAGTCTTTCAGAAGTGTTAATATCAAATTTATTATAGTGTTTAATTTGTTCAAAGCTCAGTTCTTACAAAATCAATGCTGAAATCCTGACAACTCTGAGGGGAACTTAGTATCAATTCTATATATACTATTCTTCTATTTGCACGAGACCTGATTTGTAGAAAAATTAAATGTGAAATTTTGTAAGTCATATGTGTTTTATAATCATTTCTATAAGAGAAAGGTTTTCTTGTGGCTTCTAGAAATAAATATCACATATCTAAAATAAACAACCGGAAGGCCAAGAGAAATTTGTATTCTCTTTTATTTTTATAGCTAGGGAAAGAAAAAGTAAGAACTAGAATAATTTAGAGGGCAAAATATCCATTGAAATAATATTTTATAAAATGAAATATTGGCTTAAAATAAAACAAATGGATGTGTTTTTAGATGTGTATGTGTAAAGATGGATACTGTGGATACCTGATGGCTTCCTTGATTAAGCCACAGCTACTGAGCCTGACAAATGTAATATATGCAATTATAAAATGGTGGTTAACTCTCATTCCTGAGCTCATATTATCAATGGGTTTCATTTCACATTTGGAGGCCATTCCATTATTTGGGGAACTGGAAAACAGATGTATCTGTGAATTGTCTATTTACCTATTTTGAGCTGCCACATGTAAATAATGTAGACATTAAGCAGATTATGGCATTCTATCTACTGCCCACATGGCAGAAAATATCCAGGAAGTAGTCAGAGGGGCATATGCATACTTGTTAAGTAGCCTGGTTCTCCAGTAGTCAAGCAAGTATTGATGCATTTGTTTCACTCTTGAGAAATCAAGCTTATAGCTGAGTTACACAATCCAATGACAACTCTCTTCAAGTACTTGAGGTAATTTACATAAATAAACATATAATAAAATTAGGCCTTTTATCATTCCCACTTATAAATGAGGAAACAAAAATCTGAGTTATTTAAGTAACCAAAATCACAGTCAGACAAGTGTCCATGATTAAAACTTCTATCTGGTCCCAGAACTGTGTTCTTCAGATAATATTATTGCATAGTTACAAACCTGAGTACACAGAGCTCACGGTGAATCCTTTGCTGACTTTAGGAGGTTCCATGCAAACAAAAGTTTGTCTATAGTTTCATTTTCTACCAGTCTACATTAATACATATCAAACCAGCTAGGCAAAACAGTAACATATATGTACATAATATATATAAAAAGTAATATGTATATAAATGATGGATGGATGCATGGATACATAGATAACTACAGAGATAAAAATAAAATCCGGGGCTCCCTGGTGGCGCAGTGGTTGAGAGTCTGCCTGCCGATGCAGGGCACACGGGTTCGTGCCCCAGTCCGGGGACATCCCACATGCCGCGGAGCGGCTGGGCCCGTGAGCCATGGCCATTGAGCCTGCGCGTCCGGAGCCTGTGCTCCGCAACGGGAGAGGCCACAGCAGTGAGAGGCCCGCGTAACGCAAACAAACAAACAAAAAAAATCCATCAAATGAACAAAAGTATATCTTGGCATCAAGAAGAAGCTCTTCGTGTTTTTGTTTTTAATGTAGGAATTCTGTCAGGGAAACACAATTATCTAAAATAAAAAGACTCAATCTTATTTCCTAAGATAGATTTCTACGTCAGGTGGCTTACAGCTCTAAAATGGATCTACCTCTAGAAAAGATAAGAATATTGTTAATAGAGATATTTCTGACTAGCAGTAAGTCCAATATGGACTTACTTATTATGTCTTTGTATACAAAGTGAATCCATTCGGATGCACAGGATAGTAGTGTTCAAGGATATATTCTGTTAATAGAGCAATATTCAACTAAAACTTTAATCTTCCAACCTATAGAGAGTTTTGGGGGTTTTGTTGTTGTTGTTTTTGTTGTTGTTGTTTTTGCTTAATTGCTTTTTCAGGACTGTAAGGCACTTGGGCATTCTTACTCTAAATAAAATTATCTGCATTTATTTTCAACATTTCTTTCAAGGTTAAATGCAGGTGACAACACGATTTTATTTTCGACTTGAATGTTCTGTAAAAGCTGGATATCAATCCTCAACACACAGACAAACATGCATACACACATTCAAAGGCACACTGGCCTTTTTAGTCAGTTCGTTAATTTGTTCACTTAAATTGGCTCACAACTGTACACACATACAGATGCACACACACTCAGGTAGGAATGACTTTTGTAAAACACTATTTCCCATTAGTATTTCCTTTATCTGTGCTTGACTTTTTATGGCTTATTGTTTTCCACCTCTAACACTTTTATTTTAAGAAGAAAAAGAAAGTAGGTAATTTGGACCAAAGATCTAAGGCCTGTGTTACTTTGAATGGTTTTTCTCACTCAGAATATGCACTAGCTGTTTCAGTTCTTATTTTAATATTTATTGGATGAGTTTATCTAATTATCCTACAAAACTTCAGAGGAAAGTGGACACCATACACACTATTTTTCAGGTATATTTATAAACATCATTAGGAAATATAGAAATGTTTCAGAGTGAATTTATAAGTTAGAACTCATGTTAGGTCAGTTTTAACCTCAGTTTATCACGTGAACATTATAGTCACTAAGTATGACTCATACTAAAGTACCCACTGATGGAGTTAATAGATAAAAAGCTTCTCAATCACCAAGATCAATAACATATATCATCATTATTCAGATTCTCAATTGACTGCTCCTACCTCATCACCTCTTCCTCCACCACTCAAACACACGCACACACACACACACACACATGCACACACACACACACGCACACATCTTACAAATACACTCTCATGGGTTTATCGAAGGTAATCCCACTGCTTCCATTCATTAAACCATTGAGCGAAAATAATTGTGTGAGAAAAATTGTTCTGTTATTATTGGCAATTAACTCATGAATTTAGAAATAGTCTGCCTGCATCTTAATATTTGATTTTAGAAAATTAATCCACAAAAATATGGAGAGGATAACAATGCCCTATCATAGGGTATCCATGAAGATTAAGGGTAAAATAAATTGGTGTGATGATGGGTATATAGTAAAGACTCAACTTAGGCTGAATCTCTACTCCTTTTTCCCTTTAAAAAAGGAAATGATATGCTCTGGTAGAGCTCTTTTTATAATTGCCCACAATATTGTTATTTTATAAGTAAAACTTTGAAAAGTTTTAACTGGATTTATGGGTCAGCTTTCTTCCATAGAAGATTCAATATGCTGCATCAAAACACTTTGCTCTTTGGAATAAAAAAATGGAATTATTTGATTATATATTCAAGCTAGTTTTGTTCTTTTACATATATAATATTTGACTGTTCAGCAGTTCACTTGAATTATTAAAATGGGTTAATCAGATTCAATAATTATACTTCCAAGCAGCACTAACCCATAAGTTAAGACTTAAGAGTTTTATTTTTAGATCTGTCACTCATTAGCTCTGGGTTTGGGGACAATTCATTTATTCTCTTTACTCATCCTAAATAATTTAGCATTGCTTTCCTTGGAGTGATAGATGCACTCTTTGGAGCTTCATGGGTTCTATTCTCAAATCAGAGGAAATAGTTTTTTTAAAAAAAGTAAGGAGGAAAAAAAAAGCTATAGGCGGGCTTCCCTGGTGGTGGAGTGGTTGGGAGTCCGCCTGCCGACGCAGGGGACGTGGGTTCGTGCCCTGGTCTGGGAAGATCCCACATGCCGCGGAGCGACTGGGCTTGTGAGCCATGGTCGCTGAGCCTGTGCGTCCGGAGCCTGTGCTCCGCAGTGGGAGAGGCCACAACAGTGAGAGGCCCGGGTAACACACACACAAAACAACAACAACAACAACAACAAAAATCTATAGGCAAAAATGATCTATTGCCATCTCAGAGCAGGAGTAGAAAACTGAAAAGCCTACATTGGATACAAGAAATTAAAATGAGGGAGGCAACCTGGGTGTGAAAAATAATAGCTGAAGCATGACAATAAATGATGTCACCATTGTCACACTTAAGAACACTATTGAATGCTGGGCATTAAAGATAAATGGAGAAAACATCTGCCTAACTATGGCAGCAGCTATTAAGACTTATGACTGTCTATGAAGAATATGAGTAGATATTCTGTGTTTTCAAGATGTAAAAGAAATTAAATTGTTCATGTGAAAAATTCCCATTTTTTAAATATTTTAGTTACTAACTTGTTTAAAAATGTAGTGATTTCTTTTAGTCAAACAAATATATTGTCAGCCTAAAGACAACCAGTTTGTCATCCATCAAAATCCAGCTTTCCATTTTTTTACTTGAATTTTCTTTATAACATTACAAAAAACTGATTACTTCTGCTTGAAAAAATGTATAGATGGAATTATTGTTACTTTTTTTGGCAGATGTTTCCACATTTGTAAAATTTCCATCTTAAAAATTTACTTTATATATTTTGATAGTACTGTCCTGACTGTAAAAAAAAGAACAAAATGTTGCTCACTACCCTGTTCTACAAGGATTAAGTCATAAACTACTATAGTTGCTGACTGACAGTGCACTGAGAGGAAATTAAGATGGTAACAGGATAAGGAAATCTGTGCTTTAGACAAGCTGGCCCCTTAGAGAGTTAGATGTATATCTCAGGAAGAATTTTAATGAACCCAGATTCTTGTATCTTCCCACACATAGAAAGGCACTAAAATCATTGACTTGAGATATCTGTTCTTTGGGACTAGCAGTAATCTTTTACCAAGATGTATGCTTGAATGCATGCATTCCCTAGCCAAAAAAAATTATATATAAACTGGCTTCCCCTCTACCTCTTCAGACCAATTTCCTCAGAGCTACTGAGAGACTGTCTCCCAGGCTTTGGGTCTCAGTAAGACCCTGAATAAAACTTAAATTCGCAACTCTTATGTTGTGTGTTTTTCTTTAAATTGACACTACCATTCTTAGATATATTTGTTAGGTTCATCTCCTAAAGTAACATTGAAGAAACCTGCTAATTTTTCTTCTTTAATGTACTGAAGTATCACATTCCTGTCCTCCTAAAATATCCAAGTCTTTTCTTCATTTATTTCACAGATACAGTTAGATTTTCTTCACCATCCCGATAGATCTCCTCTGACATGATAAAACCATTTTATGTTCTCATACTATAGAGCCAGAGCATAGTGCAGAAGGACTATTAATTCACTACATATCACAACCACTGTATGTAAATAATCTTTGTTTTGAGAAATATTTGGTTATTCAGATTAAGTTCTACATCTGTTATGTTAGGATTTTAAAAATTTTCTGAAAACTTTACTAAAAGGTAAATAAAACACACCACAAGCATTGTAAATATAGCATTAGCTTTTTTTTTTTTTTTCCGGTACGCGGGCCTCTCACTGCTGTGGCCTCTCCCGTTGCGGAGCACAGGCTCCGGACGCGCAGACTCAGCGGCCATGGCTCACGGGCCCAGCCGCTCCGCGGCATGTGGGATCCTCCCGGACCGGGGCACAAACCCATGTCCCCTGCATCAGCAGGCGGACTCTCAACCACTGGGCCACCAGGGAAGCCCTAACATTAGCATTTTTTTTTTTTTTTTTTTTTTTTTTTTTTTTGCGGTATGCGGGCCTCTCACTGTTGTGGCCTCTCCCGTTGTGGAGCACAGGCTCCGGACGCGCAGGCCCAGCGGCCATGGCTCACGGGCTCAGCCGCTCCGCGGCACGCGGGATCCTCCCGGACCAGGGCACGAACCCGTGTCTCCTGCATCGGCAGGCGGACTCTCAACCACTGCGCCACCAGGGAAGCCCCAACATTAGCATTTTTAAAGGCGTGCTCCATTTCTCTTTTTCCTGTTTCATAAAGTCATTCTGAGCCACAGTTTCACTCTCCTCTCTTGAGTACAATAAACATATTTTAAAGTGACAGTAATTATTTCTTACGTCTACCACTCCATCCACAGTTAGCAATTTGTTCCACAATTGTCTGAATGAACAGAATGTCTTTTATATCAGCTCCCTACACTCCTGCAAGGCTGTTGGTACTCAACATTATTTTTCTGAGGTTACAGTCTAGTCACTTTTTCTATTGTCCACTCTAAATGTACTTGCTGTTATCTCCGATTTGATTCTCTTGCCAGTTACTTGACTTCCACATCTCTGCCCAGGCTATTTAGATACATATTTTCTATTAGGCTGTCCACTCTGGCATTTAACATATGGATGATGTAAATTACTGAGGTAGTGAGATGAAATACTGTGTGATAGATACCATTTCCTCTTAAGGAATTTCCTTCTCAGGCTGTCAAGCCCAGTATAGTTCAGTGCAGTGCTTATAGCTTCTCCCCTAAGGGCACAGCCAACTGGGTTCATAGTCTGTGTCAATCTAAACAAGGTATTTAACCTCCTTAATTTAGCTTTCCTGTTTTATAGAGGGGTGATAACAAAACCATCTACCATACAAAATTGCTATGAAGATTTTAGGAATATTGCATGTAGGATGCTTAATGCAGTGTCTGACATATAATAAATAATTTCTACATTTTGACTCTTCTTATTGTTATTTTCACTGTCAGCTTTCTACATTACCCTTGGAACCTGTGGATTTGTAGTAAACCACCTCTGTCCCATAACTAGAACAACTAGAACCTAGAACATTTACCCTTACATGGTTCCTATATCCTAGAACCCACAGATATAGGAGGGGAGATTTTTGCAATAGTATTCAAAAGATCTGGAAGGAAACTGCTATTCCTTTAGTTTGTGGGTTAGGGGTTTTTAGAATCTGGCTTTTTGTTTCCTTAAAATATTAAAACTGCACACACATAAATTTATGCTATACGTATTTATTCAAGTAAAGTGAAACTTTTCATCCCATGTCTAATTTAACTAAAAACTGCTTTTTAATATAAATGATTAAATATCACTTCTCCAACTGAAAAAACACCTAGGAAATGGATTACAAACGGACCCAAAGTGAGAAATTTCAAGCAAGAAAAATCATTTTATGTTCTCGGCAAGATGCTAAGTGTTAGGGAATGGAGACAAACAAAACATTCTTTCACTAGTGATTCTTCTGACCCTTTGCAGTTTGCTGCCTCATTGTCTCCCTTGATTGTGTTTGCTCCATAATGTAGGTATGAAACCACATGATCTGTGGTTTTCCCTTCTGCTTTTAGAGATAAATGAAAATCATCAATAAAAGCCTGCTGAAAACCATCTTTTCCATTATTCTTTACATCAGGGCAGCTGTCAGCCACAACTGAGTGCTCAACAGGCCACCTTTTAGGCCATCTGTTGTACTGTATCGATGAGTTATTATTTTCACTTGTAACAACTGTTATTACCATGCTCCAAACTTCAAGTGTTGAGCTAGAGACAGGGCTACAGTGGTCTCATCAGTCACACTCTTGTGCTTGACAGTCTTTAAATGGAAATTCCCAAAGAGAAAACAGGTGTCTGTCATGCATTATTTTATTTCACACCCTCAGTGATTTATGCCTTTCACAGTTGGTAATATAAGTGACATGCTGAGCTTAAACAAATGGATTTTTCGTTTCAAACGGTACAGCTGTGTTTTTCCTCTGTATTAAGTACCTAGCAGGTGGTGTTTTCTAATCATTTATGTTCCGGTTTTCTTCCATTATGAAAGAGAGCGAGAGCTTAGAGATGTGCTCAGTGACATTTGTAGTGAAATGACAATAAATAAAAGATACTTCTGTATATTTCGATTAGGAGAGCATTTACTTGGGACCATGGAACCAGAAGTATGTGAGGTGGGGCTGAGCCCTGTCCTCAGTTATTCAGAAGTCATTCAACATCATCTAGAAGTCTTTGTCTTGGTTCTTGTCACTTGTTAAGAAATGATGAATTGGAGCATGCAATCAGCAGAAGTGTTCAGGACACTGTCTGCATTTAATAAAATCAAGTAGCAATTGGTAAACATTTTGTGTGGGAACACTCTGAGGATGGTGCAAAAATGCCTGCAACATCCATAATATAAGTTACAGGGTCTCTACCTGTGGTCAGGGATCTATGCATTATCAAGGATATCAGCTTTCTCATCCAGTTATACAGGTTAAAGTCATTTTTTATACTTTCTGTATTCCATTCTCATTATAAATAAAGCAGACATCATGCGCAGTAAGAAGGATTCTGTATATCAGCTCACTGGCTCCTATAGGTCTTTTTTTTCTTTCAATTTCCTCTTTTATTTTCAAATTCTGGAATGTAAACACGTACATCATTTAGAAGTCGCCTCCTATTTGTGAATGTATGTGTACAGGGAAGAATGGGAAAGTGTTTGTAAGGGGATGTAAGAAAGGGCTGTTGACCCAAGACAAATAGACTGCCAGATATTTCTCCAGCAAAGATGGGTTTATTCAGGATCAGGAGAGAATTGCACTTTGGGAGTCTACAACCATGGCAAACCATGTGCAGGTCCCTGCAGGACAAGGGAAGGATTGTGCTTATATACAGTGGGAGAGGAAGTTGGAAAGCTTCCTCTCCCACTGTATATAACAAAGAGTCCATGACGTTCCACTGTTGTGCCCTTGCCAGGAAAGAAAAGAAGTCTTCCTTTTTGTTAGGCTCAGCTGTCACCACAGGACATGAGAGCTTCCCCTTCTGGGTCTATGGACTCTATTTAATTGAGGTTTCTGATTATTAATTTTTAAACAAATTAAACTTATGAAAAGTTTATGAAATGTATGAACATTTATGAAAAAAAGTGAGATTTTTGCCTATCCTTGGGGTTTTCTTTATTTTCTGATTCTCACACCCTCCCAAACTAAATGGACAGTTTCAAATTTTTTGGATAGAGTTCTGACTGAAAGGAACTCCAACAAGTAGTATGGTCCAGAAGTATATCCAAAACAAGTAAGAGATTTTGAAGATAGCATAAGCAATGGCAGAGTTCAAACCATGGCTCAGAAAAGATGAAATGATTCAGAGCTGGAACATTAGTGCTCTTAAGGCATTAGGTTAGTCCCAAATTAGGAGGATTATTTATGAGGTTAAACACAATAAAGAGTAAGAACAGGTGACAACAAATTTTATATATATATATATATATATATATATATATATATATATATATATATAAAATATATACGATATATAGGTTAAGAGCTTTAGTACCAAATCCATCAAGAACTGTAGTAAGCCTGTGTTTTCTTTATATGAGTTAATGGCTTTGTGTTCTGAGAATGAGGCAACAGATTAAAGGAAGTAAGTATGATTGGTCAATATTGGAAAAATACAAGAATGGATTTTCATCTGTTCAGTTATTCATGGATTTATTCATTCTTCAAAAGACTGTTTATGTGTGTTGATGGTTCATAATACTAAAACCACATGGGGTTAATTATAACCACATAGAAGCCTAATATAAAAGTGGAATCAGAATGTGTTCTGCTCAAGGAAGTTTTTTAAATCAAAATTGTCTATTTTTTTTTGACTTTATCAGCAATCCATTTGAAGTCCTACATTTTCCCCAAAGGTTAACAGACTTATTTACATAATCATCCTTCTCAGTTTTCCTAGTTAAATACCTTCTTTACTATAACTCGTTTTTCTTGGTACTGTGAAGTGCTCCTCTAGAAAAAAATTAGAAGGTAGTGATTGTATGAATTTTCTATCCATTGTATGAATTGTGGACAGTTTAGGACTTTTGATTGAGGGGTCATGCAGCCAAGTATTTAAGACCTTGAGCTCTAGCAAGTAAAATACTTTGGTTTCAATATTGTCTCAGTTACTTAAGGGCCAGTTCCCCTTCCTTCCCAAGATTTTTTAAATCCCTGACACTGGACTAGTAATACTATGTCCTTCATATATTTGTTATAATGATTGACTGAGTGTCTAATAGAGATTATTTTACAGACTCTGGATCATAGTGAGTACTAGATTAGAATTAGATATCATCATTCCTATTATTTATATGGTGCTAGACAATGAAAGTGAGTTAAATAATTATCATTAATATTAGTAAGTATAAAATGGTTTGAATAGTCAGAAATTTTATTTTCTAAACAGTATTTTTCATTCGTATTGGTAAAACAATTTTGATCAGAGACTATATATAAAGTATATATATTCTTAAGTTTACACACATATAACTGTACTGATATATTTTGTACATCAAAATATACAAACATGGAAATTGTTTAAATTAGATAAAATAAGGCAGTGCCATTAAAACAAGCAAAAACAAAACAAAACAAAACTTAATATTTGATTCCAACATGAAACCAGGATTAAGAACCACCAGATTAGAAAAGAAAACAAATTCATTAAAACTAGGTATCTACTAACATTCAAGAAATTAGGTCTCAAAAGAGTCCAATATAAAAAGCTTCAGCTAGAGCTGGGAATTTACATTATAATGAGCATTTGAATTAACCTTAACCCCTCATACCAAGCACAATATTTAATTTGAGATGGCTTCACAAAATATAAATACTGAAGCTTCTAGAAATAAAACTTTGAGAAATATATTCATGATCTTGAAATCAACAATTATTTTTGTAGAGCACAGAACATTTAAAAATTGTATTGATACATTGGACTATATTAAACTTATATTCACTTACTCATAAAAACTTCATTACATAAATAAGGAACCCCAACAACTCAATAGCAAAAATAAAATAAAACAAAACAAAATGAACCAAATATCTAAATTTTAAAATAGGCAAAAGAATTAAATAGACATTTCTCCAAAGAAAACATACAAATGACCAAAAGATATATTAAAAGATGCTCAACATCACTAATTTTCAGGAAAATGCAAATCAAAACCACAATAAGATATCATCTCATCCCTGTTAGGATAGTTATAAAAGTGTTGGTGAAGATGTGGAGAAATTAGAACCTTTTATATACTATGGGTAGGAA
Source organism: Kogia breviceps (assembly GCF_026419965.1). NCBI lineage: Eukaryota > Metazoa > Chordata > Mammalia > Artiodactyla > Physeteridae > Kogia > Kogia breviceps. The sequence continues at coordinate 43,418,034 of NC_081311.1, read as the reverse complement.
TGTAAGTTGGTTCAGCCGCTATGAAAAATAGTTTGGAGGGTCCTTATAAAATTAAAACTAGAACAACCATAGGATCCAGCAATCCCACTTTTGGGTATATATCCAAAAAAATGGAATCAAGATCTTGAAGAGATATCTACACTCCCATGTTTACTGCAACATTATTCACCATAACCAAGACTTAGAAATGACCTAAATTTTCATCTATAGATGAATGAATAAAGAAAATCTGTGCCATGGAAATTATATTCAGTCTTTAAAAAAAAGGAAATCCCACCATATGTGACAACATGGATGAACCCGGAGAACATTATGCTAAGTGAGGTAAGCCAGTCACAGAAGGACAAATACTGCATGAATCCACTTATATGAGCTATGTAAAATAGTCAAACTCATACAAACAGAGTGGAATGGTGATTGCCAAAAATGGGGGGGGGGTTGCTGTTCAACAGGTATGTAAGTTATGTAAGATGAAAAAGTGCTAGAGATCTGCTATACAGCATTGTGCCTATACTTAACAATACTGTATTATGCACCTAAAGTTTTGTTAAGAGGGTAGATTTTGAGTGTTCTTACCACAATGAAAAAAAAATTAATAATCATTTCACAGAATAAGAGAACATATTTGCAATAATGTATATCTAACAAAATATTTCTATCCAGAATAAAGAAGTCCTACCCACCTATATGTAAAAGATAACCACCAAATTAAAAATTTGGTAAAAATATTTGAATGGTCAATTCATAAAAGAAGACAGTCAAGTGGATAATAAAAGTAAGAAACACAAGTGGTCATCAGGAAAATAAAAATTAGAACTTCAATAAGATATCAGTACCTACCAGGATAACTGCTAAATTAAAATGGCTGAATATACCAACAGCTGAAGAAAAGATACAGGTCAGTGGAACTCTCATATATTTTGGTGGGAGTGCAACTACATTTTAAAGAAGTTTAGCAATTTCTTATAAACTTAAACTGCATGCATACCCAATGACACAGCAATTCAATTTTTATGTATATACCAAAAATAAATGATTGTAATTTTCACACAAAAATGACAAGTGTAAGAATATTCACAGAAGCTATTTTTAATAATAGGCAAAAACTGGAAAAAATCTATCAAGAGGAGAAGAAATTTTAAAGCTATGATATTGACCTAAAAAGTAATGATACACAGCAATAAAGAATGAAGTACTGGGGCTTCCCTGGTGGCGCAGTGGTTGAGAATCCGCCTGCCGATGCAGGAGACACGGGTTCGTGCCCTGGTCCGGGAAGATCCCACATGCCGCGGAGCAACTAAGCCCGTGAGCCATGGCCGCTGGGCCTGCGTGTCCGGAGCCTGTGCTCCGCAACGGGAGAGGCCACAACAGTGAGAGGCCCGCATACCGCAAAAAAAAAAAAAAAAAAAAGAATGAAGTACTAATACATACAATAGCATGGGCAAATCTCAAATATATGATGCTGAATAAAATAAGCCAGACACAAAAGATTAAATACTGTATGACTCCAAATAAATGAAGTTCAGCAGTAGCCAAAAGAAAACTGTAGTGATAGTAATTAGAATAGTCTTAGCCCTACATCGTTATTGACTGGAATGGAATACAAGAGAACTTTCTGATGTAGTGGAACCGTTCCTTATCTTGATATGGGTAAAGTGAACATGAATGCATAAATATGTAAAATCCATCAAGGTGTACACTTAAGATCTGTGCATTTTACTAATTGTAAATTTATCCTTAGTAATGCACTTCCAAAATCTTTTTTTAAGGCTATAAATTATTTTATATGTATATTATACTGTTAGTGATATAGTATCTTATATTTGCATATTTTCTAAGAAATGACCTTGTGGTCTAAGATTAAGTATTTCATTTAATACTCATCATATATTAATAATTGAGTAAGTGATTTATAATTGAGTAATAACTATGTATAAATCTTATATTATCACAATCTATAATTTAGGTAGTATTGTCTTCATTTTAAATTAAAGTAGTAGTACAGTGATTTTACATGGCTTGCCTAAAACCCCACAATTATTTAATGGTGTATTTGGGACTCTAATCCAGATCCACTTCTAAGCAGTAATATGTTCATTCTTCTTCAACTTTATAATGTTAAAATATCCTTTGAAAGAGTTATTATTTAATTAATTGGTTAATATGCTCTCTTAATGTATTGTAAATTATGTGGATCATGTAACACTAGTTGGGTTGCCATTGTAGTTATGCCTTCTAATAGCCATCTGAACTTGGCTACTGAGCTTCCTCTTGGCAAAAGCGAATGATAATATCTCCCATTCTCAAGGCTATTGTGTGGTTTAAATGGAATTTTAAATATTCCTTTTTGAAAGATTCTATCAGGACACAAAGTGCAAAGAAGATTTTCAATTTTCAGAAATCTCTGAATTTTCCCTTTACCTTCTCATTCTTATTGTCACCTCTCTCCACAATGCTGCTGCTTCCAATATAGCCCTCTAAGTGGTAGATTATTTCTTACCCTCAGCTCCCTATCCACTGTCTTTAGAAGTGAAATAAATATCCTCTCTTGCTCTTTGCTATTGATACTTCCAGAGCTTTCTCACTTCCTTCTCCTCCAACCCCTCCAATTTGGAATCATATGCCATTAGAATCTGTTAACTACTCTCTTCCATTTTTGTAGGCATGTTCCCTCATTCTTTGAAATCTTTATATCCTGATTTACTGTCAATATTTGCAATTCTGCCACTGTCATAATTTTGGTGTTCCATAAAATTCCTCATCCTTAGATATTTGCATCCCCTGCATCTGCAGGCAGATTCTCAACCACTGCGCCACCAGGGAAGCCCGATTGTGGAAATTTAATGTGCTGCTCCTGAACCTGCTGGGAGTGATTTCCCTTTCTCTTCTTTTTTCGCACAGCTCCTGGGGTTCAGCTTTGGATTTGGCCCTGCCTCTGTGTGTAGGTCCCCTGAGGGCATCTGTTCTTCGCTCAGACAGGACAGGATTAAAGCAGCAGCTGATTTGGGGTTCTGGCTAACTCAGGTCGGGGACAGGTAGGGGTACGGTGTTCGGGGCCAGCCTGCAGTGGCAGAGGCCAGCAGGCCATTGCACCAGCCTGAGGCACTGTGTGGTCTCCCAGGGAAATTGTCCCTGGATCACGGATCTCTGGTAGTGGCGGGCTGCACAGGCTCCCGAGAGAGGCTGTGTGGAGGGTGACCTGTGCTTACACACAGGCTTTTTGGTGGCTGCAGCAGCAGCCTTAGCGTCTCATGCCCATCTCTGGGGTCTGTGCTGATAGCCGCGGCTCACACCCGTCTCTGCAGCTCCTTTAAGTGGCACTCTTAATCCCCTCTCCTCATGCACCAGGAAACAAAGAGGCAAGAAAAAGCCTCTTGTCTCTTCGGCAGCTCCAGACTTTTTCCTGGACTTCCTCCCAGCTAGCTGTGGTGCACTAGCCCCCTTCAGGCTGTGTTAACACAGCCAATCCCAGTCCTCTCCCTGGGATCCGACCTCCGGAGCCTGAGCCTCAGCTCCCAGCCCCCACCTGCCCCAGCCGGTGAGCAGACTAACCTCCAGGGCTGTTGAGTGCTTGTCGGCAAGGAACCTCTGTGCAGGAATCTCTCTAGTTTGCCCTTTCCACCCCTGTTACTGCGCGGTACCTAATGCAAAAGGAAAACTTCTGTCTTCACTGAACACTGGCTTACAATGTACCATTTACCATGAACCCAAAGATGTAGACATTGAGCTAAAAATGTGTTAAGTTTAATTTCAATACATCTTTGGCATCACCTTGGGTACCTTATTTAATATGGTCTGTGAGTACTGACAGTTAAGTATTATTCTTCTTATTTTTAAAAGAGTATTATGTAGTCCAAGGTCAGACAGAAGTAAAAAATAAGGCACTCATGATATTCTTGATGAGTTCATTCCTTTCTTCGGACAACAGTATCCCATAGAGCATAGGTAATCTAAGAAGCAATGAATACCTAATTAAGACAAACTTTTCAGCATAACTGAGACAAAAGTATCCAATTTAGTAGGCTGAACCACAATGGCAACCACATGATTTTATAGAAATGTCCTTAGAATTTGCAGCATAATTATATAGAATGGCTCATAGAGAAGAAAACTTAAAAGTTATGTTCGATTTTTTTTTTTTTTTTTTTTTTTTTTTGTCTTACGCGGGCCTCTCACTCCTGTGGCCTCTCCCGTTGCGGAGCACAGGCTCCGGACGCGCAGGCTCAGCGGCCATGGCTCACGGGCCCAGCCGCTCCGCGGCACGTGGGATCCTCCCGGACCGGGGCACGAACCCGCGTCCCCTGCATCGGCAGGCGGACCCTCAACCACTGCGCCACCAGGGAAGCCCGATATGTTTGATTTTTTAAGTTCCATAGGCATTGAAACTGTAACTAAAGAATGCTACTTTGTCACAAAGGATTTATTAATGGCATTCCTTACTTCTCAGATCTCTTTAATGCTATAAATAAAGTGTAGTGGCTTAGGGGAGAACTTTCATTAAACACCAGAGCACAGAGACAAAAGCAGCATAGTGTCTGTGGGTTCTATTCCTGGCACCACTAGGGTTTTTACTCACTGAAATGGAACTTGTCTTTCTGGTATACTACTTCTTTAGTGATCAGAATGTTTTATAGAAGCAGGAAGTCTTATGACCTTTAATATAATTGCCAGGTTTCCATTAAGATACATGTTATGGAGACATTTTATTCTCCTGGTTGTAAGAAGCTCAGTAGGTAATTTTCCTGTAAGAAAAGATGGAATATGCTTTGATTTTTTTCACTATGAAAAAGATGTGATGTCTCATTTTAATTTTTTTTGTTATATTTTCTGCTATAATTGCTGTCAATGGATTAAAAGTTCAAATCCACGTGACCTGTGCTTTTAACAAACAAAAACATGTACTTCAATTGATTTTCCTTTAATATCTCTACGTGTTTGGGGGCATCTGTCTGTTTGGAGGACACAGTGTGTAAAACATAGTTTTACTGATGAAAAAAGATGTCCTAGTAAAAGGTAAGTATGGAATTAGAATTCACTCAAGTTTTATAATTTAGTTCTCTGGACTCAATATAAAGAGGTTTTGGGCTTCTCTGGTGGTGCAGTGGTTAAGAGTCTGCTTGTTGATGCAGGGGACATGGGTTCGTGCCCCAGTCCGGGAAGATCCCACATGCCGCAGAGCGGCTGGGCCCGTGAGCCATGGCTGCTGAGCCTGCGCGTCCGGAGCCTGTGCTCCACAACGGGAGAGGCCACAACAGTGAGAGGCCCACATACCACAAAAAAAAAAAAAAAAAAAAAAAAAAAAAAAAAAAAAAAAAAAAAAAAAAAAAGAAGAGGTCTTGACAGTTTTTAAATGGACCGAGGTACAGGATGCATATGTTCAGACAAAGACAAAATCTCTTCTTTTTTATGTAAGAGAAACCAGATTTCATGTTAAAAAGTAAGTTTGGAATACTAGTTTTATTTTTCAAATTGTTTCACTTGTAGGTGGGCTAGCTGCTTTACTCTCAGTACCCGTTAGAGATTGGCTCAGTTGTTGGTTATTTATAATTGGGGTTATTTACAATGACATGTTGATGGCTGTAAATGCCTGCTTGCAATTTATAACCATGTGTTTTATACTACCTCAGCTACCAATGGCTGCACTAAGAAATCCAGAGGGATATAACCATTGATTATTTTTTAAGTTTTAGGAAATAACACTTACGAGCTTAGTCTCATCTGACATTGATCTGTAAAAGTAATGTTTCTCAACTAAGAATTGTCAAAAATATAGAGTGTTCTGGTTATGAGCCAACTTTCAGTTTCATAAACTCATTCTGAGAACACTGATGTGCAAGGCAAAAAATGGTACAAATAGAACAAAAGAACAGCAAAAATTGCCTCTAGGTGAATTAAACATAATTTGTCTCACCCCTGACTTGGTAACTGTACACTTGAATAATTTCCAAAACTGTTCAGCCTGAAAACAAAATCAACACCATGTCTCTTTGGCAAGGTTGACAATGGCAACAGGGAGACACTGAAGAAGGAAAAGGAAGGTGGATATAGAAGGAGAAGTCATTGTAAAAGTAGACTAAGGCTGTACTTCTTGATACTAAATCATAGCAAAGATGCCATCAGATTCCTCTTGCTTCAATATTGAGATAAATTATTGATATTTTCATTTCAGTTTTCTTTACTGCTGAAATTTTAATTTTATCCTTTGGTTCCTCCAGTTTAGGCTGTTTCTTTACACACTAAATGTGCTAGAAAGGTGGATTTCCAAATAGTCTCATCTGACTAGTCAATCCATTCAGTATGAAAAATTGCCTTTGTTGCTCTATTGAACTAAACGGTGTGATTAATTATAACAGTTATTCACTTCATATTCTTTACCCAGTCATTGCCTTTCTTATTCCTACCAAAGAAAAATGTAAAATATAAATCAGCTATGTAGTACTTAGATCATTTGTTCAGTTTGGACTGGTCAAATGGTAGAATGGGGTTAACAAGTTCACTTCTTTCTTTTATATCTGTAAATTTTCATGTAGACCTTTTGGGATATGTTTTAGTTCGCTCATGCAAAGTCAATAATTGTTTAATATAAATAGGGTTTAAGAATAAATTCACTTTGTTATATATGTCTTTTCTACTTTCCAAATATATATCTCTTATGAATATACTGTCATACAAGCTATAATTTTTTCTTTGTAGCATATACCATGATAATAAGCAACTACATGTTTTTGTATTAAGCAGAGCTCTTTAGTTATTAAAAGTCAGAAACAGAACTTAAAACAGTTAAATGAAGAGAGGTGCTTTACTGATTCATATCACTGCAAAGGCAATACTACTACAATCATCATGTACTCAAAAGCTCAAATAACACCCCCCCCCCACACACACAGGCACACCACTTCCCCAACTCTTTATTCTCCATTTCTTATTTCCCTAAATATATAAGCTAATTATCTTCTCCCCACGCCCGCCCCGGAAGATAAACTTTCTTCAAAAATAGCATCTTCCTAACTCCTTCCCCGAAATGAAAGGATTGTCTCTAAACTTCTACAATCTGATTATTGAACCCCAAATGCTATGTAACTTGAATCAAGCTCAAATCTACCCAGATAAATAGTCAAGCCTGGGCTTATGCCAATGTATAATACATGGGCTATGAAAGAGGCAATTTTCCCAAAGAGAGGAAATAAGTGAAAAATGAAAGAGCAGAGGGGAAAGAGATGATGTTCATGAGGAAAAAAAAAAAGTTGTTTGTAACAGAGTAATTAAGCACACCAAGGGAAGATGGTCAATTCTGTATCTAAGTTTGTAACATAGCACTGGGCAAAAAAGTAGATGCTCAACAAATAACTGTGATTGATTATTGATGCATACAAGATATGTCTCAGCAATACCATAATTGAATGCTAATTGCTTTCTTCTCATTCCTTTTGTAACTTTCATTAACTTTGACTTCAGTGATATTTTCCATTTGCATCTCACCACCAAAAACATACAGGGGTATTTATGCCATCATAGTAAAATATCAATATCAAGTTGCATTCTGTTTTCCATCATTATCTTTGCCAAATTATGATCAATGACAAAAATCTGAAATGAACTACAAATATTTACTGTATTAATAAAATACTTTAAATGTATATTTATATATTTAATATATTGTCATGTATTCACATTGTGGTCCATGTCCCCACAGAATATCTTTTCTAATGCCTAGACCTAGAATACTGTTCACAGACTCTCTCCCTTTTCTCTATTTTACTTATCCTTAGAGGCTCAGCTGAAAACTAGTCAGTCTGTGAAGCAGTCTCTAAATCTCACACAATTATTTCTCTCTTTCTGTTTGGTTTCCACTGTACCTTTTACATGGTCTGGTTAGTTGTACTTCGTTGTACATAATTGCTTATCTCCACATTCCTATGTTATCTTGAAGGATAATATCCCTGTTTTTATTTAATGTAGGCATTGTGCTAGGCAAAGGGAATACAGAGATGAACAATGCATGATCTCCAACCAGGAGAAGTCCAGACACTGTAAGGGAATAAAATGGCAATGCTTTGTTGCTGTTAGCGTACAGTTTTGAGAGTGATTTTTTAAAACATATCCAAAAGTGCTAGGGTTTCCCAGTTATAATAGCTTATTTTTACTTACTTATTTAGTACTTATTGGATGAATATCTGCTTACCAGTGAAATATTTAGACTCCCAGATACAGCAATCTAAGATCACACAAGTAATTAATAAATCTGTTAAATAATCATTTTAGAAAGTCGACATATTCTGACACTTTTATCACCACACACCAAGGTGATATTTTTTACTAGTTCTCTCACCAGAGTCCCTGACTTCAGGTTTTCCTTTCAAATGTGCCTTACACAATTATTGTCACATTAACATTAGCATTCAGCTATTGGCATTCCACTCTTCCATCCAGAAAACTTGAGTAATTTTTCTTCAGCTTTCTGGAATGTCTCTCTCGGTTTCTTTCTATAAAGTCTGTTGCTCACATGACCTCCCTGTGCTCAGACCCTACAACTGTCACCCATATGGCTGTTCCTCCTCTGAATTCCTATAGTCTGAATCATTTCCTCTGAGAATTTTTTTCTACATTGCATATATCCTCACATACTTTGTTTATTCATATATGTCATATTTCCTTAATCCAGACTGAACTCATGATGAAGGCAACAACTGTAATTATTTTCTATGTTCCAAAAATCTAGTATACACTTTCTAGAAATAATGTACTCAAATAAAGTTTGTATGAACATTAATAGTGTATGAACATTAATAATCAGCTTAGAAATTCTTTAATCAAAGTTAAGCTATTAAACCACTCTACAATCCCAACATATTTTATTAAAATCATATATGTATATTTAGTCTTGACTGCACGATGATAGGGCATAAAACATATGTGTTCTTTTACTTTGTACAAAATGCCACCAAGTGAATTTAATCATTGAGGTACAGCTAAATCGTTTAACTATATTTCAACTAGTAGTGCAAAGAATAATATTATGAAAGATAAATTATAATGTTGGAGTTTAAAGCTAGAAATACGTTTCTTCTAAAATTATCTGAGTATATCATATTAAAAAAGAAAACCTATGAATTACCCTTAGTTTTATTTTATAATATATAAAATAAGAGAAACAATTCACCAGAAAGAGTTTAGTATACGTATTAAATTACACTTGTTACTAGGTTTATCAATGAAGCCCCAAAATGAAGTGAATTGAGTGTCAGGTACAATTTAAAACGTCTGTTCATATTGAGACTCATTTTACATGGTGAGAAGTTAGAACAGTGGTTATGAGACAATTGGATTTGGACAATTCTTATTTTTAAATTCTGGTTCTCCACCCTATTAAATAAGTGTAAGATTTTTGAAAGTTCGTTTGACCTCTCAGATATTTGGAACCTCAGTTTTCCTTTATATGTAGTATTGGTGTAATAATAACTTATCTCAGAATTATAATGAGAAAAATAAAACAGTATACATGAAGCATTGATCACAGTATCTCATACATTTTAAGCAATCAGAAAATAGTAGTTATTGTTATTTTAGATATTTTGAAATTCCAAACATGTTTTCCAAATTACTTGTCTCTAGCAGAGAGGCTCCACTGTCTAATATACTATCTAATGATAACCATATTAGAAGATCATATTAGCTTAGTCAAAAATGGGATTAAAAACAGAAGTAGTTCAGAATTTCACTGGCAGTAATACTTCCTTGATAGTTTTCATTACTAATAGAAGACTAATAAAATCAATGTAGTAATAAAATCCACCTATTCAATGATTTAATTATTTGAAAAAAAGCTAATAATAGCTCACCATTCATTAATATTGTTAATAAATAAAATCCAATTAATATTTACTATTTGCATTTAATAATTATTTGTATAATACAGTAACTTATTCATAATATTGTATTGCATATTAATTGTAATATTAATGATAGCTCATATTTAATAATAACAAAGGACATTTTTTAATATTTAAGGATTGGCACCCCCTATAGAAAATTACATTTTAATGCAATACATAATTTTGTGACAGAATTATGATAAGCTGGTCAATGAAATCAATATAATAAAAAATATTTTAAAATAAAAGATAAATTTAAAAATAATAAATAAAATAATAAAATCAATAAAATATTTCTAAGCAATTAAATAGATCATTTAATAATATAATTCTATAGGGGAAGTGAAAAGAATGCATGAATACTTAAAGAAGAAAAACAGCATAAAATTTCTGAATACTGAAAAAAATCATATTCATATGTTTAAATTAATGATAGATACTGAATCATTATAACTTTTTGATTTTATTCATTTATATGAAAACTGAAGCATTTTTATTTTTAAATGACAGAATTTAATATTTCAGAATTTATATTCTTTGCAAATATATAAAATATGCATTTCAATAAAATTCAATTTAAAATCAGCCAAGGAAGTACACGGTTATACAAAATAATTTCATGTAGCTTAGAGCAAAACAATTGAAGCTGCACTTTCAGAAAAGCCAATGCAATAAAATAGTGAAATAGGAGGGCTGAAATCTGTTAATCTATTGACCAAATAAGACTTAATTAGTAAACTGATAGAGACAAATTTTATTTACTAATCAGAGCAAAGACTATATTTTAACAGTTGAGAAGTGAGTTTTAACAGTTGAGAAGTGAATATATGTAAGTTGAGGAAGTAAGGACTCCAAACTTAGATTACTCACTTTTTACATAAGACATTAGAAAGAATATATGCTTTCTAATGTCTTATTCTTTCTTGAAAGAGAAATGACCTAATTTAAAACATTAACCTCAAAGATACATGTCTATAGTCTCTTTACTTACTTATTAAAAGAATCGAATCAATGAAGTTCTGAAAATTAGACTTCCATGAAGTTGATGGTTGATGTTTTTGTTTACAAATTTGATGATACAGACTTAGCATGATATAAATGAACTAGGTTTATATTCTACTTGGAAAGCATTCGGCACAGTGAAAAGCCAGAAAACAAAAGTCGTAACTAAATCTAGTGATAGGCTAGAAGCTATTTCATGACCGAGGCAGTTTATAAAGCAGCATTAACATGGTGCTTATTCACGGAAACCAAAATAATAGGAATCATAAAAAAAGTCTCTCTTTCTCTCTCTCCTTTACTTCTACTTCTCTTCCTACTAATTGAAATATTTTTCTTGGGATGTATGTGATTTTTACCTAAAAACTGAAAAATGAATGGTAAAGAAAATATATCTCAAAAAATCTGATGGGGTGGATAAAACATTAACAGAGGGGAGCTTTGTGGAATCAGACTGTTCAGTATCTTGACTGGTGGTAGAAGCTGTGCAGATGATAACACAGGATAGAGCATAACACACACGCGCGTGCACACACCAATGAATGAAAGTAAAACTGGCGAAATCTGAATAGCATAAGTGGATTGTATCAACATCAATTCTCTGGTTGTGATATTATACTATAGTTTTGAAAAATGCTGACATTGAGGGAAGGTGGGTAGAGTTTACCAGGAATCTGTCTGCACTTTTTCTTATAATTGCATGTGGATCTACAATTATCTGGATTACATGAAAAATAAATCTGGTAAGTCACACCTTTATATGGATATGTCAAATCACCTCTTATTTGCAGCTTTTATTTTTTCTCTATATGATTTACAAATTGTTCTTTCTGTGTCATAGATTAACACTTATCATCAAACACATGGCTAGAACCTTATGTGAATAAGGGTCATCTGTGGTATTTGGCATTATGGGATGTAGGCAGCCACTGATTCCACTTATAAACAGTCAGCCTTGCTTGTGTATAAATTTATTCTTAATTTTCAGCGTTTTAAATTTATTCATATACATACAAATAAGTTGTGTACAACCTAAAGAAATATATAGATGAATTTTTAAAAATACGTGCAGTCTCCAGTTCCTCATATAAGGACCTTAGAAGTTGCCACTGTGTCCTAACAAAAAAGCTGAATAGACTGAAAAACTAACTCTTCCTGGATTTATAAGATCAGGGAGGACAAAGGACAAACCCCTGCCTTGAACATGGAAAGATAGACAGGCAAATACATTTTAATATATTATCATAATTTTGTTTATAATATAATGAAATGTATACTGTACTGTAATATAATGTAATATATAATTTTGTTTGTTTTTCTATTGCTTCCTTTATTCTATGAGCTATGGGAAGACAATTTATGCACCTTATTCATTTAAATCATCAGTTTCTTCAATAATTCTTGAGTCTAAGTAGATAATCATTAAAATAATTCTGAATGAATGCCTGGAGTAAAGAATGAGCTAATAAGGATAAAGTAGAAGCATTAGCAAACTCATTAGCTCTGACAATTTCACTGCCTTATTCGTTGCTTTGAACCTCACTAATGGGTAAATTGATTATATTTTTAAATTTGTAATGTAAATTAGTGAGTAAAAAGTAGAGAAAAAGCTAAAATAGTATTCAGAGCATTCTGAGACAATTCGTAACTAATTCCTAAAATATTATTAGATGAGCCAAGGATTTCTCCAGGATGCAATGGAAATATCTGAAATACTGGAGACTGGAAGAGAAGGATAAAGAAAAGAGTCAGCCAATTCCTAGCTCTTCCTAACAAACTTCTCAGTGGTCTACCAACTCAGTCAGATGGTATAAAAACTGAGTGACTAAATTAAACTTGAAAATAAGAAAATTAGTTGTGAAATAAACAATGAAAATAAATGTCTTCTAATGAGTCTTACTAAAAGTTCATCTTTATTGAATATTTATGATGATTTAGGGATTATATAGTTGTTTGATTATGTTTATTATATTTTTCATTTTTTAGATAAGGTATAATTTATGAAACTAAAATTCGTGCATATTCCATAATGACATATAAGTGGAATCATATAGTATGTAGTGTTTTGAGTATGTCTTCTTTTACTTAGCATACTGCATTTGGGATTTAGTCAAGTTGTTGCATTCATCAAGATTTCACTCTTTATTATTGCTAAATTTATAAATACTGTGTTTTTTCATTTCCCAGTTGAGGGACATTTCAGTTGTCTCTAGTTTTGCACAATTATGAATAAAGCCACTTTATTTAATAGATATTTGTCTAAAGGTTTTGTGCAAACAAAAAGATTCATTTTACTTAGGTAAATACCTGGAGAAGGAATTTCTGGGTTATAGGGTAAGTTTAAATTTAACTTTATAAGAAACTACCAAACTATTTTGCATTCCAACCAGCAATCAACAAGAATTCTACATCCTTGCTACCACTTGGTACAGAAAATTGTTTTTGTTTGTTTTTAAGCAATTCTAATACTTTTATAGGAGTATTTCATTGTTTTAATTTTCATTTCTCTAATGACATGACATTAATGTGCTTATTTATCATGCATGTATTTTCTTTAGTGACATATATTTCCTTTAGTGAATGGTGTGTTAAAATCTTTTGGCCATTTGTATTGGATTGTTTGTTGTCTTATTAAGTTTTGAATGGTCTTTATATATTCTCAATAAAAGTCCTTAATTATATATGCAATTGCAAATATCTTCCAGACTTTCCTTTTAATGCATTTTAAGGTGTCTTTTAAAGAACAGGATTTCTAAATTTTCATAATTCCAATTTTTCATTTATCTCTTTTTGGGGAAAAAAAGACAACTGTTGTAGTCTTATTTATGAAATCGTGACCTAACCCAAGGTCACAAGGATTTTTTCTATGCTTTCTTCTAAGAGTTTTATTATTTTAAACTATACATTTAATTCAATGATCCATAAGAGTTAAGTTTTATATATGATTCAAATGTAAACCATATTTTTTGCATATTGGTTACCATTTGCAGTGTAAAAAAATTCCCTCAAAACTTAGTAGTTAAAAAAGCAATTATTTATTATTTCATTTTCTGAAGGCTAGGAATTTGGGACTAGCTAGCATGATGGCTCTAGCTCAGGGTTTCTCATTGGGTTGTAATCTAGATATCCTCCAGGTGGCATTCATCCAAAAGCCTAACTGAGCAGGAGAATCCATTTCCAAGAGCCATACTCACAGGACTTTTGGAATGAGGCCTCAGTTTTGCCAAACAGAAATCTGTTTAGGACTGCTTTAGTGTCCTCATGACATGACAAGGGCATTTCCCAGACTAAGGGATCCAAGAGACATGTCAAGGAGGAAGCAACAACGCCTTATGATGTAGTACAAGATAACACAGACCTTCATTTCTGTCACATTTTATTGGATAAAAATGAGTTTCTAAGTGCAGACCTCATTCAAGGGGAGAGGATTTAGACCCTAATATTTTCAAATAAGGAGTATCATTTAATTATTATTATATATATATGATAACCATTACACAGAGGAATATTTTTCTAGCATCATTTATTGAACAGACTACCACTTTTCCATTTAACTGCCTTTGGATTTGTATAGAATACATACATGCATGTATTTTAAAGGCATTCTATTCTTTTCCATTAATTTATATGTCAATCCTTTATTCAATATGACACTCTTGATTACCGTAGGTTTGAAATCAGCTAGTTAATGTCCTCCAGTTTTGTTTTTTCTTTTAAAAATGGATTAGGCTCTCCTGGTTCCTTTGCCTTTTTGTGTAAATTTTGTCAATTTCTACAAAAATCCTACTGGAATTCTAATTTGGGTGGCATTGAACTATAGGTTACTTTGAGCACAAGTGAGATTTTAGCAATATTGAGTCTTCCAGTCTATAAGCACAATATGTATATATGTTATGTACATATATTCATCTAGTTCTTTATTTCTTCAGTTTGTTTTCAGCATATGGATAGTGCATATATTTTAGAAGATTTGTACTTAAGAATTTCATGTTTTATAATGCTATTATAAATGGTATTTTTTCAATATCAATTTCTAATTGCTCATTTGATTTCAGTTTACATCAGTTTAAGCAATTGATTTTTTATATTGACCTTGTATCCAGCAAACTTGCTTAACTTGTGTATTAGTTCTATTAGCATCTTATTAGTTCTTTTGGATTTTCTTTCCAAATAATATGTGTCTGCAAAGAGTTATAATTTTGCTTCTTCCTTTCCACTCTTTAAGTCTATTATTTCCTTGCTTATAGTGCACTGGCTAGGATCTCCTTTGTGATGCTGAATAGGAATAGGAAGAGTGGATGGACATCCTTGGCTTTTCCCAGACTTAGAGGGGAAACACCCAGTTTTTCACCATTAAGTATTATGTTAACCACAGTTTTTTGGTTTCTTTGTTTAAGATACCCTTTTTCAGATTGAGGAAGTTCCCTTCTATTCATGGTGTGCTGAAAGTTTGACATCATGAAAGAATGTTAGATTTTGTCAAAAGCTTTTTCTGCATCTATTAAGATGATTATGTATTTTATTTACTATGTTGATATGATGAATTACATTGAATGAATTTCTGACTTTCAACCTTTTAAATGACCATATAAACCATAATTGGTCAAGATGTATTATTGAGTTTACCTATTCCTGGGTTTGAGTTACTAATATTTTATTGACTATGTTTGCATGTATGTTCATGAGAGATACTGATCTCTAGTTTGCTTTTATTGTAATATCTGTGTTGGATTTTGGTGTTAAGTTGAGAATGGACTCATAAAAATGAGAAAGTTTGGAAATTATCTGTTATTCTTTATTTGAATACAGATTGTATAGAATTGGTATCATTTGTTCATTAAATATTTGGTGGAATTCTTCAGGATGCCATCTAAGTGTGGAATTTTTGCTTTTGATATGATAAAGACTATAAGTTAAATTCAATTTATTTAAATTTCTTTATTAGATATAAGGTTATTCACTCCATTATTTAAAAAAAAATCTTTAACAGTTTGTTTCCTTAAACAATTGTCCAGTGAATTTAATTTGTCAACTTTTAGGACATAAAGTTGTTTGTAATACATATCACCTCAATAGCCTTTTAGTGTCTGTAAGTATGAAAACTTTTCTTTGTACCTCTTTTCTTTTCTGATTTTGGTAATTTGTATCTTCTCTTTGTTATTTTGGTCACTCTAACTAAAGGTCTATAAACTTTATTGGTCTTTCAAAGAACCATATTTGTGACTGATTAATTTTCTGTATTTGTTGTCTCTTTTCAGTCTCTTTTGTTCTGCTCTTATCTTTATTTTTTCCTTCCTGCTGTTAGCTTTGCATTTAATATGCCCTTATTTTTATCATAGATCATTTTGGAGACGTTTGTTTTCTTCTAATATAGGCACTTAATTTTGTACATTTCTCTCTAAGCATTACTTTCGCTTCATCTCACAAATATTGATAGGCAATTTTTTAAAGAATTTTATTCAATGGTACATATTTTTCAGTATCCCTTTTGAATTTCTCTTTGACCTATTGCTTATTTAATATGTTTTTAAATTTGTGAATAATTGGGTTTTTTATCTTTCTTCTCTTGAATGCTGTTTAATCATGTTCCAATAAATATACTTTTATGTGGTTTCAATATATTGAACTTTTGTTTATCACTGAGAGTAGGGTCTACCTTGGTGAGAGGCACATGCACACTGAAAAATAATGTATATTCTCCTCTAGTTGCATAGAGCATCATATAGATGTCAAGTAGATCAAGTTGGTTAATAGTGTTGTTTACTTCTTTTTTATCCTTACTGGCACCTTATGTACTTGGTCTGTTGATTCCGTGTAAAACAGAAATATGTCTTAAAGTCTCCAATTATGTTTGTGGACTTGTCTATTTCTCCTTTCAATTCTATCAGTTTTGCTTCAGACAGTTTGAACCTCTACTCTTAGATGGCATGGACATTTAGCATTGTTATGTTTTCTTGGTGAATTGACCTTTTTATCATTATGTAATGCCACTGTCCTAAGGCAGTATTCTTTGCTACCCTTCTTCCAAAGGCTAAGTCTTTATTATTATTTTTTCTCTAGACAATATAGAAGAATATTATCTATGTGGGCTCTTGTGTCCTTCCTACAGAAACTTATGATCTGCTCCCCCAGACAAGCACTGTAGGGATGACTTTCTCAGACATGTCACCCTGCCTTTAATCTTTCTTGTGACTATCCAGTGTTATTTGCATCCTACATGGAAGCTGGAAGGATAATTAAATTAGTTTATTTTAAAATTTCAACCACAAAATATTTTTGTGCAACACCATTATTATATAACTTTACATGTGCAAAATGTGAAGCTTATAAATTACCCCAAATCACACAGCTAGGCAGTGAAAAAGCTACATTGCTTCTTTATTTTTTACTTCACCTATTTACTTACTAAATAGGAAGTAAAAGCAAGATTATATTTATAAATTAGATATATTTAAAACTTAAATATTTAAAGTTTTAATATCAGTGATCAATAAAAGATCATTTATATGTTTTTCTTTATTCTGCATATATTTTATACTTGTGTAAAGTGCTTGAAAAATAACAAAAATGTTTCTTCAAAAAAGTGTCATATTGCTAGGAAAATGAAGTAAAATGGTAATGCTTAGATTTTACGTCATTTTCTTGCATAGTAAATTTTTTTCTGTTATTTCAAAGGGCTGTTATATAATTACAGTACTTAAAAAGCATATTTTATGAAATGGAGTACAGTATCATTAAAAATATTCAACTGTCCACAGGAAAAAGAAAAGCCTGTGTTTAAGAAATTGAAAGCATTTCAGCAAGGTTAAACGTAGTGGTGAGAACTTAGGAATAGTTTGAGCTGAGGCTCCATATGGAAGCAGGGACTCCATTATATAAGGGAAAACAGCATAGAATTCTAAATCATGGTGATAATTTGGACTTTACCCCTAGTTCAGTGAAGAGTCACTGAAGGATTTTAAAAAGGGGAGAGATATATTTAGTTTTCATTGATTATACAGTTTTAAGTTATTTGGGACAAATTTTTAATTTCAAATAGTTAAGTAAAATATCTGAAAATTTCCACTGTCACCCAGAAGAACTTATTTTAAATCAAAGTTTTTAATTGAATTCTCAAGTTATCAAAGGATGTAACAATAAATATTTCAAGCCAATGCTTTTAAAATGTCAACAATTTTCATAGGAAAAATTGGGGAGAATTTAAGGTAAGTGTAAGAACAAGCAAGATAAATAAGTGAGTGCTTCAAAAAACTTCACTATGAGACATACGTGTAGTTAAATACTCTTTTAATGTATATTATGTGGTCTTACTTACCATTTAATAAACTGAGGATGATGGAAAGTCATTGAATAATACAGTAAGTTGTGTTGGTTATCATGAATCATGCTGGCATGAATGTTGTAGATATCTACATCTAACTTCATCTTTTTTATAGAGCAGAGCATATAACCAGGAAATTTTATTGTGAGATGGTATCAAAATAGGGATGAAAAAAAAAGACATTTAACAACCGTTAAGTCCTTCTGATTATCCAAAATGCTAGCTATAGAATACAGATTTCTTCCTATGTATCTTTCAGGGTGGAATGAGATGGGGTAAGGGAATGTTTGTGTCTACATTGCACATCAGTAAAATATAAAGTTTAGTAAAGTGTAGAATTAGTAAATTTTCATATTTAAAACTGTTTGTGAGTAGTCTCAGTAGTAGAATCCTAAGAAGGTTTGATAATATATCTAGCTACTCTCTAGTTCATAGACCTTTAGGATAGTAGAGGATTTTAGAATTCATCCAGTTTAAAATTTGGAAACAAAATTTAAGTTACAACAAAAAGAGAAGAAGAGACAGTATGAGAGCCTAGTCCAGTGCTCTTCTGCTGTACCTAAAGCTCATCCCCACACCTCTCTATCCAAAGAAGGTATGTCTTTTTGTTTACCTTTATTTTTTTATTGAAGTATAACATATAAACTTTAAAGTGCATAAACTGTGTTGGTCTGAAGTGCACAGTTGAAATACATTTTATACATGTATATACTTCTGTAACCACAATTCACATTGATATATGTAATGTTTTCAGGTCCCCAGAGAGTACCATATGCCTCTTTCCAGACAGTATCTAACTCAGAGGAAACCAACCACTTAGACCTGTATCACAATATTATCATTTTTATCAAGAGTTCATCCTGTTTTGAACTTTATAAATCATCAGTATTTGCTCTTTTCTGTCTGGCTTCTTTCACTTACAATAATTATTTTTAGATTCATACCTATTGTTCATATCAGAAGTTCACTCTTTTAAATTGTGGTTTATTAGCCCATTGTATGATTAGATCACAATATATTTCCATTTGCCCCTTGATAATCATTTGGTTTATCTCCGGTTTGGAGCTATTATTAATAAAATTGTAGGGCTTCCCTGGTGGCGCAGTGGTTGAGAATCCGCCTGCCGATGCAGGAGACACGGGTTCGTGCCCTGGTCCGGGAGGATCCCACATGCCGCGGAGCAACTAAGCCCGTGAGCCATGGCCGCTAGGCCTGTGCGTCCGGAGCCTGTGCTCCGCAACGGGAGAGGCCACAACAGTGAGAGGCCCGCATACCACAAAAAAATAAAAAATAAAAATAAAAATAAAATAAAATAAAATAAAATAAAATTGTAAAAAGCATTGTACTACCTATTGTCAGTTTGTTTCTTTAATTTCAACCTTTTTGGTGGGTATATAGTGGTAATTCATTGTGGTTTTTAATTTGCATTCATCTGATAGCTACTGGTGTCATACAATTTTTAGTATTCCTATTGTATGTCTTTTATGTCTTCCTCAGGCTGTCCATTTATTCATTAGTTATATATTAATTTAATGGTTTTCAATTTATTGTCATTTCTGATAGATTGTGCTTTTTATATAGTGATTAAGAATTTTTAACTATCGTAAGGTCAATGAAGACATTCATTCATGTTTGCTTAAAAAACGTTACTTACTATTTCCTCTTTCATACTTAGATCATGATCTTAAATAATTTTTCTTTATGGTATCTGGTGGGGTAATCATTACATTTTTAGTGATTTTTGTTGTTCTTTTTCATGATGATATATATATATATATATACACATGTGCCGACACTTGTTAATATAAATTTCAAAAGCAGGCACAATTACTCTTTGGCCTTAGAAGCCAGGATTGTGGTTGCCCTTTAGCAGAGAGACAGAAGTTGACAGGGTTAAAATTCATCATACTGTACTCCTTTAATTTGTGTACTTTTCTGTAATTCATATTATATTTCAATGAAAATTTATGTAAAGTTAAAAAGAAGACATGAGAATATCAACCCAAATGCAATGTATACAACTTGTTTATTTCCTGATTCACACAAACCCATTTGTAAGGTAACATTTGTAGGATCATTTGAGAAATTTGAACACTGACTTGGTACTAGATAATAAATGAAATTACAGTCATCCCTTGGTATCCTCGGGGGATTGGTTGCAGAACCTACTGCAGATGCCCAAATCTGTAGATGCTGAAGCCCCACAGTCAGCCCTCCTCATCCACAGTTTCATATCTGCAGACTCAATCAATTGCAGATGGTGTAATACCGTAGTATTTATTGAAAAAATTACATGTATCAGTGGACCCACACGGTTCAAACCTGTGTTGTTCGAGTGTCAACTGTATTGTTATTTATAGCATGATTATGCCATGGTGGTTCTTATTAAGGTTCATATAAGGCTCTTTGATTTTTTACACAGGAAGATATTTATGGATGAAATTTTTTAATGTTTTGGCTGTTCTTTAAAATAATCCAGTGGGGGAAAGCGTGCCTCAAGGTAGGTAGAGATGAAACAATATTGGGCTATATCAACATTTCAGTGTTGATAATTTTTAAAAGTAGATTTACTTTTATGGATGTTTGAAAATTTTAATAATAAAATGTAAATATATTCTTCCTAAGTCTTCAGGTGAGGACACAACTGGGCTGACAGCTTCATTGCAGCCTCATGAGACCCTAAGCAGAGGACTCATTTAAACCAAACTTGAATTCCTGATCCACAGAAATTCTGAGATGATGTGTATGGATTTAGGATGCTAAGTTTGCAGTAATTTGTTAAGCAGCAGCAAACTAATATGGTTACCATTAAATTACTATGTTTAATTGTCACAACAATCAAACAATGTCAGATAATATTCTCATTTTATAGAGTAGAATATTTAGGCTCAAAATGGTTATGTCGTTTTCTTAAGTTCAAATAAGTTTACAGGTGATTGAGCCAAACTCATTTGGTTCTGTAAAATTGCAAAGCCCATGCCATTTCTTCTGCACTACACACCCTCCCTGTAGAGACAGACCAGGGCAACTCCTCAGTAACATTAAAGAACACAGGTTTTGTCCAAATGTTGGTTATCACGTTGACTGCAATCAATGGAATGAGAGATCTCTGAAAGTTAGGAAGTAATCTGTGGGCAGCAAATATATACTCAATGTAATTCCCTTGTCATAACTTTGTCCACTCCTATTGATGAAGCTGTTCTGTGGAAAGTGAGCACTACATAGGTAGAGTAAGAAACCATTTGAGATCTTGAAAAAATTTGGGATGAGAAACTGACTTGAAAAATACAGACAGCTAGAAATAAATTAATTACTCTTTTAACATATAGCTTCTTCCTCCCAAGCTATATTTCAATATTTCAGTCAAAAATATTTATGAATTCTCTCCAAAGGGCATTGACTCCTACTACCTAATAACTAAGAGAAGGCTTGGGTTTTTAAATGAGCAGTCTAGACTCATTAAATAGCATAGATACAAAAGGTAATGGTCAAAATGGGATACATATCTGATACTTTACAAAGGTTAATAAACCTTGTTGCTTTGACCTAGTAGTCAAGACATTAAACACGTCTTATAACATGACTCAGTGATAATAAAAAGCCTAAATAGGAATACAATCTTTTAATCAAAAAATAAAATGTTCCTAAGAATGTCATATCAGCAGTCAAATTAAGCTATGAATCTAATTATTAGTTGTAAGAATAATTAGTAGACAGCTATGTGGTACTTTCAGTAAGAAAACATGTTCTCTCTTAGTGATCACAGAAAGCTTTCATCTACCTAGAAAGTTATTCTAGGTAGAATAGCTACGGTAGTAAAATTCTAGAAGATCATTTAACTTTGAATAGGTATTGGGAGACATTGAAGACAAACTGGGTTAATAGTAAGGTGGGTTAACCTGAGGAAAAAGTCATTGGAAAGGAAGAAAGTCATAGCTTCTGTAAATACGTAAACCCATTTGTGTAGAGCAAGTGTTAAAATAGTTCCAGGTCGTATTTTTGGAGCAAGTGATCACCCTTTCCATACTATAGCATCACGATTGGTATTATTCTAACCTGTGGTAAATTGTGGTAGAAAAAATCAGCGTTAAACGAACATTCATCTCTTGCAGTTAGTCCTCACCTCTCATCATTGCTCCAGGAACAAAAACAAGGGTCAAATGTCAGCAAGTCATGTATCAGAAAGTACTAAACAGATTCAGGAAGGAAAGAGATTATTCTATTCTACCAAAGAAGTCACAGGACCTTAGAAAATGGTCTTGGAATTTGATTGTGAAGATGCTGGAATTGGGGCTAAGTGGTATAAGGCTAGAGGTCCATGGGGGAAAACTTGTCTATGTCTTAGGAATAAATAACCTAGCAAGGACACTAGGAACTGACCTAATCCACTGCCGAGATGGCTCCTTGAAGCTTGGATAAAATGATGGCTTACCAAAAATTGGGTGGAAATACTAAAACTGTCTCATCAGAGTGTTGGAGAAGTTGTCAAAAAGCTCAGAGAGATAAATGTGTTGAAACAGATACATTTTATAATACCAAAGAACCCATCAATTTATTTTCTCCAGGAAGGCCCAAGGGACACACTCTTCACCAAAGCACTGTAGAATTTACTAAGTAGAGGGATACCAATATTGTTTATAAGGACAAAGCTGTCTTTCCTCTATAGGCTAAGGTTACTCTCCGGGGATGCTTCTATTGTCAGTGGCAACAGTAGCATTCCAGAATAGCATAAGGCAAATAACAGTAATCACATGACAAAGGCAAAGTGACATAATTACTTTAGTGAGATAAGATGGCAGCTAAGAAGAGCATTGGTTGAATTACATACAGGAAGAAGTTTAACAGTTGGTGAATAGAAGAACAAAAGTTATCCATCATAATAGAAAATCAAAATTTCTCTTTCAATATTCCAGATGAGCAAGTTCTCAGACCTAGAGTCAATCTATAGAAGGGAAGCCCAGTTATCTTAAGAAAAGTCCCAGCAATGCCACAGCAAGCATGTAAAATAGCAAATTCATGAATCCTTTTATCAAAGAGACCTATGGTCATTTTCCTGAAAAACTGTACACTGATGAAAAAATATATAGCTCTTGTGAGGCTTATGGCATACAGGTTCTGAGCTGACACTGGTACCAGTGGAAACACAGTACCATGATTGACCCCTTTAAAAAGTTGACTGCATCTTCATTATGAGGAATAGATTAGGAGGGGAACATGGATTAGATAGATTAGTTAGGAATCTACACCTGTAGTTTATTAAAGATATGCATGTAACAGACAAAGTTGGTGGTAATCAAAATGGAGAGGAGTAATTGGATTTGGTAGGAGGCAAAATTGACAGGAATATGTGGACTCAAAGTACTTTGAAGTATACCACGTATAGGGATAGATAAAATCAGATAAAACTATAGGTAGGAATATTTTAACTTAGAAGGCTCATACAGTGCAAGCATGAACAAAGGTGAATATATATTCAGGTAGGGCAGGGAGAATGGAATACAAGGGTCTTATATGAAACATTTCTAACTTGTAAATATTTAAAGGTAGAGAATACCTCTAACTGTCTTTGTAATACTTGCATAAAGAGGACCCAGATCCACTGAATCAGACTTTTAAGGAGGGAAGTTAAGAAACATGTATTTGAATAAGCTGTAAAGAAGAATCTCAGAGAGCACATGGCCAGTGATCTACAGAAAAGACTATGGAACACAGCCCTACATGACCTATGAAGTAAAAATACTAAATAAATATTACATTGAAATACACATTCTAAAGGAAATATTTAAAAGAAAATACATGTAAACTACATTACAGAAATAAACTAATATTTATACTTAACATTTGGGCCTTTAAATTTAATGTTTATATATATTAAACCATTTCCTCTGTAGTCTGATAATGCTTATATTCAAAGTAATGAAAAAAAGTTGCTCAGAATTATAATAGGATCTTCTTAGCAGAGCTTCCACTGAGAAAACATTTGCATTTATCGTGCTGTGGTGTATTCCCCTTGACATAATACCCAAAATACTATTCACAGAGGAAGTAATTTCACACTAATTTGAGTACCTGGAGCATAATGAGAACTATAAGTACAATTCAAAGGATTCTTTCTAGTGCCTATAAGATTGGTTTGGAAAGAATGCTTAATTTGTACAGTTGGGGCACATACTATCAGCAAGCAAATCACTTCCTGGGACCTGCTTTTGGTAAGGCAGGAGAAACTTTCCAAAAGGAGATTTTATGTTTTCTTCTCTTGGGATTTTAAAGAGGAGGGGTGGGAACATTTGAAAGCATTTCTTTCTACAATCACATTCATCTTTCTAAGATATAAATCTGTTCATATTTTCTTTCATATAGTTCCACAAATTCCACATTGCCTGAGGGATAAATTCTGAAAATTTAAAAATTACTAGACAGAGACTAAATTTACTAGTTACTAGACTAAACACAGACTCAGGAAGAACAGATATGCAAAGAGAAGTGCCCCTTAGAATCCAGACCCTCTAGAGGCACAGCTTCACTTTATGGGTGTTCCTCAATTCTATTAGATCATTCTGTCTCCTTATAATCAAATACCTGTTTTGATTAAATATCTTGAGTGAGTTTGCATTTTTTCTATCAATGTTAGTGTAACCATACAAAATGTTTGCCTTCGAGAATCCCAGTTACAGCTATAGTTCTGCATCCCATTCAATTCAGCATCAGCATCTCCTGGGTTTCCATTTCGAAGAACATATTATTGTTCAAAAATTATGAAAATAACCTATGATGGGTTCCACAGGATTCCACTTTGTACTTTCCACTCTGCTTTTGTCTAATTAAGCATTTTCAGTGAAGATGGCTGTCAAAAAAAAAAAGATGGCTAATTGTGCAACTCTCTTTCCCTCAGCTGTTTTACATGCAGCATTACAAACTCCTTCTTTACAAAAAAACATTATGCAGGGTGAGCTCAAAAGGAAAACTGGAGAAGTATTGAGTGCTTTGAGCCTGATGGACTGTTTGCTGGATGTTTGGCAATGCTGTCATGGCTTATCCTGTTCCTTTCAAAATGCCCTACCATTCTAGATTGCTAGTAGATAGGGTCAGGAAGAGATGTGAGAAATTGTACTTTAGGGTGTACACAAAATATGCTCACAAATTGGCTGAATAGTTCTACTATAGCACTTATAAAAATTATTATGAGCATTCTTGCTACTGAAGTAAATTTTTGGTTTTTAAGAACACATTTTTATTCTGCAATAAACACTTTTAGAAATAATACGTTGAAAATATGATTTTAATTACTGCATTTTAAGTACTCAAAATGGTACCAATTAAAGTATAATTTGCATAAAATATTGACTGACATGTAACACTTACCATTGGGGCTGTAGTGATAATAGTGATATCACAGAAAACATGAAAATAAGAATACATGAATCTTTTAACAGCATTAATGCCCACTCCAAAAGTCAATAATCTAGAAGACTGTACTTGAAAACAATGGAAACAGATTCAACCACAAAATCTGGGTTTACCTGTCACAATGAGAAGCCTGACTTTTCATTGAGAAAAAATGACTGTCCTAGAGCACAAATATAAGTGGAATGATAGCTTTTAATGTGTCAGCACTGTTATCAGAACTACTAAATATTTAAATTATGCTTGACTTATGTCAGTTTCAACAGATATTTTGAATAGATTATCTCCAATTAAGGGGTTCCATTTTTTTATACAAATCTTGGCAACAGATAAACTTTTAGAAGTTGATTCCATAAAGGTAAAACACCTGACACAATTATTAATGCTATTGTAAATTCATTTAAAAGCTCAATATTTGGAGAAAATAGTTTTGTGACAAAATTTAGTTTTGGGTAGAATACAATATTGTGGTTAAAAATGTTCATAGGAAATTAAGACATTCATGAACACAAATGTACTTGGAATTGGTTATGGAGACATAATTATATCAAGTAAGCTATAATATTTTATAAATCAAAATCGAAGTTACACACTAAGTTACAAATGTTTTCAATATACAAAGATTAATTTTACTACCACATTTGTTAATAATTCTCATGTTAAAATAAAAACATACACCTTGGAATACACCCATTGACTCTTTATTGATCATCTACCATCAGGTAGACTGTCAAAATTATTTGTACCTTTGCAGAGCTACTTTGTAAATCCACATAACTGTCCTAAGATGATGTTGAACTGTTTTTGTAAATGCTCTAATTTTAGTTACAAAAATTGGCTGAAAGTTTAAATCAAGTATTCAATGTATACAGAGGTTTGCAATCTTTTTAAATCCAAAATCTGTCCCCTCTCAGACAGTTTCTGTTGCCTGGTTGGTTTTTCCTTTGTTTTTTCGTTGTTGTTGTTGTTTTTTGAATGTCTCCTTCCTGAATACATCCAGCTGTACTGGATGAGCTGTGCTCAACTAATTGACAGCTGATTGCTCTATTGTTTTCAACCATGCCCTGCAGCATAAATTACTGCACAGACAAATCCAACGATATACTGGCTCCTTTAAAGGGGTTGTTTTTGAGGTCAGGGTTTGAGGTTTGTTCTGATTCCAGGAAGGCTTTCTTAGCCAACCCTTTCCCTGTTTGTTTCTAGAAAACTTGCTGGGCTACGGTTTAGTTTATATCTCCCATAAAGCCACTATCCTCCACTTAATTGCTTTCCACTAAAACCATTGTTTTTGAGAGTGTCCTTAGGCCTGAAGTTTCTCACATTCTCTTTCAAATAGGGGAGAGCTATAGTGCTTTCTATTAGCATATCTCGCCCCCTGGGCAAAATGTCTCTGGAGCTGATCCTGGGATAGTGGCTTGTTTCTGAGTGGCGCTGCTGCTTTAGAAGGTGTTTTTTGTTCACTTGTTTTAATTTCCTTTTACCTTTACAAAGAGAAGAATGTAACCTCTGTTCTAAGAATGAGCTGGGGCAAAGGCAGTTGGTCACCAGTATTCTCAGTGTGTTGCACCTTTGCTGGAGCCTCCGATTCTGAGTGGTGGTCTGCCTAGAAGAATGGAGCCTCCAACTCACTTGGAATTTAGCCTCTACATAAGGTAACTGAGTAGAGAGGATGAGAAATATTGTTGTCCCATACCCCTCTGGAACATGTTATAACCTTCAACTTGGAGGTGGGAGAACAATTCCTGTGTTCTAGTTGCACCCACCTGGAGTTGAGTTTCCATCTTTCTGGGCTCAAGAAGGTGTGTGGGAGGGAGGGAGTAGTTCATGGTTCAAATGCTGGTGACTCTGCCTTACTGAGTGACAGTAGGTTTTCTTGAATAAATGTTTCTTAGACTGCAGTTTGTTCTTAAGACCATTTCACAAGACTTTAAAATGTTCTTTTTTATTGTTTTTTCACCAGTCTCTATGGTCTAAATGTTTGTTCCCCTACTCCCCAAAATTCATATGTTGAAAACCTAACACCCTGTGTGATGGTATTAAGAGGTGAGATCTTTGAGAGGTGCTTAGGTGATGAGCCTGCAGGAAGGTGATTAATGCTCCTATAAAAGAGGCCCCACAGAGCTTTCTTACTCCTTCCACCATGTGAGGGTACAGGGAGAAGGCACTGACTGTAAACCAGGAAGAGGACCCTCACCAGAATTCACCATGCTTGTGCCTTGATCTGGGATTTCTGTTCTCCAGAACTGTGAGAAATAAATTTCTGTTGTTTATAAGCCAGCCAGTCTATAGTATTTTGTTATAGCAGCCCAAACAGACTGAGACCAGTTATACCTGCATCAGTGGGGAGCATATCTTGACAAATTTTGCCTGGTACTAATAATTTGTTGTGAATTATATAGAGTACAGTATGTATGGGGTTAAGATAACTGATTGGGCAGACCATAAAAGTGCAGAGAAATGAATGAAACCTGGATCACAGACCAAGAATGCTGGGTTTACAAGTTAGGTAGTCATTAACAGCTCAAAGTTATCCAAAATGTAGTAGAGAATACTACAGATGCCTTAAAATTAGATCTTTTAAAGTATTTTTGTGGGGAATTCCTTGGCTGTCCAGTGGTTAGGACTCTGTGCTTTCACTGCCTGGGCCCAGGTTCAATCCCTGGTCAGGGAACTAATATCCCACAAGCCACATGGCACAGCTAAAAAAAAAAAAAAAAATTCATGTGTGTGTGTGTGTGTATATATATGTATGAACATATATGTATGAAATTCATGTATAAATGTATATAAAAGATATATAAAATGTAAAACAATTCATATATAATTTCTATAGAGATTATTTTATATATTTATATATAAAATTTCATGCATATAACCTCTATTATATATGTAATAATGGAGATTACTTTAGTCAATCTAACAAACTATCATCAAGATTTCACAAATTTCAACATTTGCCATATTTACTTCTTTTAATTTACTGAAGTATTTGAATCAAGTATGCAATCATGAAATTATAGTGTACATCTCTTAAAAGAAACAGTTTTTTTAATATAACAGAATTTAGAAGTCTCTGAATTCAATCCACGTTTAAATTTCTTTGAATGCAAAGCAAAATAGTAATTTTATCATTGGATGATTGAATCAATATCAAAACAGGTTTTTTTTTAAGAGAATTACCATTTGTGAATATTTCCTAATTTAAGACATTGGCTTGGAGAGAGGACATCCGTTTTCCTTTACAATGTTCAGAATCCTAGAAATCTGATTGCTTCTTTGTGGTATGATTTAACTTGTTCTTATATTTCTTGTATTTCTTGTGAATTTAAAAATAGATGCAAAGGCTTCAGGAAATTTTGTTTACCATTTTTGCAAGACCATAAAAATAGGTAGCTGTATCTATTTAATTTTACCTTATGTCATGCAGCACAGGATGCTGGAAATTCCACCTTGAGTGACAGATCATCTGATTCAGATGGTGACAGCCTGATTCCTCCAGTGTAAATTTATCTTTTTCCCCTTACAATGAGCAGATAATTAGGGTAGCAATGCTTTGATTTCTTGTGAGTGTACAGTCCCCAAACAAGTTGTCAAGTACTTGTTTTAGCACCTGTTGACAATTACATCTTTAGGGAGTATAAAAATTTACTGATATAATTATTTACCTACATTTTTAAAATCAGAATTATAATGTAGTAAAGCCTATTTACTCAATCATGGCCTTCTAGTTGTCCTTACAGATAGTTGGATCAGGCAAATCAAAGTAAAGGCTTAATTCTTTTCCTTTAATTTCTCAATTTTCAGAGTCAGTATTTAGTGAAGTAGCTATTTTCAATAGTGACAAATTTTTTTGTTTGTTTTTTTGAAAATCATTGTAAAATCATGGACTTTCAGGTCATCTATATGTCTCAATCAGTTGCATACATTGTTTTTTGTTTGTTGCTGAAATTATCACATCTTTGCCCTGCCCTGTGGGATCCTTTTCAGATGTGCACCATTCCTTTTTGTTACAGTCATTAGTCTTTCGGTTTTTTTTGTTTCTTCGTTTCTTTGTTTTCTGTCACGAAAAATAATGTTCTGCTAATGCCCATCTTAAGTTTCCTGCCTCAGACCTTAATTCAACCATTTTTTCCAAGGAGCTCTAGTTCTTTCATTTGAAACGGAAACTTAATGACAAAAATATATACATGATTAGAGTACATATCATTACTGGCAATTGCTTCCCAGTAATCTTTTCTTTTTGGTGGTCAAAATTATGAAATATGCATTTAAAAATAAATAACAATGAGTTCATACTGCTACTTCTAATTCTCATTTAACATTATAGAGTTGTACTCATTTCTTTTAGATTGTACTTATATAAATATATATATATATATATATAGTTTTTTTAACCAAGGACATTATTTCTAACAACATTTTGTAATTTTTAATTTAACACAATTTCTTACAGAATAAATGCAGTTGTTTAAAAATCACTTTGAGAGTTATTTTTAGACCTGAAACATTAAAATGTCTTTACCCTAGAAAATAAGTGAAAATTATAACATAGTGAAGAGGTCAGGGTAGGGAATTTTCTAGTGTTCAAAATTGAAATTCAGTAGGTAAAAATCACAGTATGAACAATCTACACACAGAAAACAGTTTAAATCAGCATTTTTTTCCTCTAATGAGTAGTTGTTATCAACTTCACTTGCAATAGAGATAGTGGGTAACATGTTTAGAATAAACATTTTCTTGCCTCTACCCATAGTTTTTGTATCAGCAGTTACAGGAAATCAAAATTATAAGAAGCTTCTCAGGTACTTTTGAGGTACATGGTATACCAGACCATGCCTGACCGTTACTTATCTGAAAGCTTTTTGATGCTGCTTCTTACAAAAATGAATTACCCTGTGTAGCTAGTGATAGGTAATTCTCATGTAAGCTCCAAATTGTTGTTGCTTGGAGAGCTGCAGGTGTGCTTGAGCCAAGACTAGAGGCAGTAAAAGGAAAGTGAGAACCAGAGAAAGAATCCTATGCAGAACTCCTTAATGAAACAAAGCATTCTGATTCTACAAAACATTGCATGTTTCAGTAGGCTGCATTTAAAAAAAATTTTGGTTAAATAAATAACGGTTTTGTTATAGCACACTAAATCTTGTCATTCTTGGTAAGATTTAAATCAAACT
The DNA here is from genome assembly GCF_026419965.1 of Kogia breviceps. Classification (NCBI taxonomy): domain Eukaryota; kingdom Metazoa; phylum Chordata; class Mammalia; order Artiodactyla; family Physeteridae; genus Kogia; species Kogia breviceps. The sequence goes on along the minus strand of NC_081311.1, from coordinate 43,387,267 downwards.
TATGTTCCTTGAAAAAAAGTTTGTACATCTCCAAACAAATAAAGACCTATCATCTGGTGACAATGGGAACCAGTATTCATAATGCAGGGTACCTTATACAAAGATAATGAAATGACCAGAGTCACAGCTAGCTGGCCTAGAGTTTGGGGATCGAATTACAAATTCAAATCTGTCTAGGGACAGGACACTTATTTGGCCCTATCTACATATATATTTTTGTTTGCATTATATATATATATATATATATATATATATATATATATATAAAATATATATATGTATGTATGTATATATGTGTGTGTGTTTGTGTGTTCTGTTTGGCCCTATTAGCTAATACGTATTTTATTTATATATCAGTATCAGTAAGGATAATTCTGTCTTATGGATAGCTGGCACTTCCAAGACAGTGGCAGAGATTCCAAGAATGTCCCAATTCATACTCCTGATCAGGAAACATAGAGCCATAATAATAATGGAATGTAGGGGTAACATTTGACTCTTTCCCCTGGAACAACTCCTGCCCACCTAACAGAACAAGCCTCTATTTGACAACAGCAGTTGGGTAGAGACCGGGAGTCAATCCCAATCATATTTCTGTAATGCACATCAAAGAAGTTATATTATTATGGTCATCTGACTTTCTGAAAATAAAATGGACTCTCAAACTGGAGAGAGATTGGTTTTAATACTAGTTGTATTCAAATATTTGCTTTTTTAAATCTTGAAATATTATTTTGCTGAGCTATGAAGAACTTTAGAACTCATTCACTGCAACCTCCTATTTATAGATTAAATGTGTACATTATGTCAGTTGCTAGAATGATTAAGTGACTTAACCCAAGCTAATTTGTAATGTGTAGAACTGGAACCCAAATATTTGTAGTTGTAATTCAGTGCAAACATTAGGGAAGTGCAATTTAATATAGCTGCTATGTAATGCAAGTCAGCAGGTCAGCTCAGTTTGTAAGAATAAATCCCTGTCTCCCTAAAATTATGTTCTTTCTTACTTGTTTGGGTACGATTTCAGCTCATACTTTTTGTACTGCTACTTTAGCTTATTAAATGCAAAAAAATAACAAAATAATTAAACTTATGGTAAATAACATAGCAGGATTTCAGATAAACATTGTTTATAGCTCCCTTCCTCTGCAAAGATCTCATCTCCTCTGGGTAGCATGAGTAGAAAGGAGAGAAATGATTAGGAAGTAATTTATGGTGATCAAATGCGACTTCCTTAGTTCAGTTATAGACTCCTTGTTATCTTAATTTCATTATTTTCTTGGTGACACTACAAACTAATTAAAATTTTGTGGGGTTGTTTCATAATAGTGTGAGCCTTTATTTTATATAATTAAATTTTTAAACTCAGTTTCTTACATAAAATTTCTAGGTAAACCAAGGTACCAACAGAACTAATGCCACTTTGCTGATGATCAGCTAATCTACTGAGGCATTACACACTTCAAAGAAGGAAAGAACTGGAACAATCAGAAGTATTAGTACTGAGAAACCATCTATGGGGGTAGTATGGGGTGCCAGCAAAATATTTAACATAAATGAGTGTAGCTAGGTAGAGACAGAGGGGAGTAGAGGAATGACTGAGGGAGAGAGGTCTTGTTTAAATGCTTATTTTTAAAGCCCCCAGTTTTAAAGATACAATAATACAGAGATGGTTTCCAGAACTGAGGACATTCCGTGGAAATGAAACACAAAATGACCTCAAGTTTCCTGTACTTTCATAGTGCTGAGATTTTTTTAAATGTTATTTTGTTTTTTTTTCCTACCATCTCATATTAGTTAAAGCAAATCTTTAATTTCTAGAATAATGAAAGTATAAACCATCATCATCCTCTTCAGTCAAGCAGAAAATATTATTTTTGCTTGACTTGTTTTCTTAAAAACTTACTTAGCATTTAAAATCATGCAAAGGTATGCAGACACACCATCAACAAGCCCACTGTCTATTTTTTAATTATTTTATTTATTTTTGGCTGCATTGGGTCTTTGTTGCTGCATGTGGGCTTTCTCTAGTTCTCTAGTTGGTGAGTGGGGGCTACTCTTTGTTATGGTGCATGGACTTCTCATTGTGGTGGCTTGTCTTTGTTGCAGAGCACGTGCTTTATGCGCACAGGCTTCAGTAGTTGTAGCATATGGGCTCAGCAGTTGTGGCTCACGGGCTCTAGAGGACAGGCTCAGTAGTTGTGGTGCACAGGCTTAGTTGCTCCGCGGCATGTGGAATCTTCCCGGACCAGGGCTTGAACCTGTGTCCCCTGCATTGGCAGGTGGATTCTTAACCACTTCAACACCAGGGAAGCCCAAGCACGGTGTCTTTAAATGTCAAACTGAACATTTTTGAAGAATTTGTGGTTGCCGTTCAAGAAAGCAGTCATGCGTACTGCACTGCCAAAGAAGTGGAAGCCTCAAACCAGTCTATCCATTGCCGTCCAAATTATTACACAGTAAATGGAGGCAGTGAATGCAACCATAGTCCATTCAGGTATTAACAAATAGCTTACAGAAAAACTTCTGAAATATGGACAGCTCAAAATTACTCAGTTGAATTTTGTATTTTGTACAGAATTGTTTGGTAGTTTTGGCACCCCTGTAGCCCAAATAGATGACTGTCAAAATACCCATATCCATTTTATTCCTGATTTATGAGAGGATAACTAAGGTATGAAGCACTTTTTTGAGCATATTTATCATCGGTTAAATGGAGAGTCTCAAGCTATTTGATAACTATTAGAGTAAGTAATTGAAGTTTGAAATCTTGAATCTCTCTTTCAATATTGGCCAGTAGTTTATAAGCTGAGTAGCTCCCTGCCCTTAATAGTACTCCTGTCCTTTCTGGTATTAGAAAGATGGATTAGCTTTGTAAAGCACTAAAATAAAATGGATAAATTAAATACTTCCACATAGTATACATGATTGATAGTCTTCAAAATTGATAGTCTTTCATACATTTCACCCATTTGAACCCAATAATAACACCATACAGTGGAAAGTGTATTATATTGCAGCAGGAGCACAATGTGGGTCTAACCTGTTTGTACATCAGAATGTCAGTATGTCCAGATATGTCTGGTGCACTAGTAAAACAGGCCCAATAGGAATCTGTTTAACTGAAGAGTCAAAGAATTTCCTGAGAAAGATGTTTTTGGAGGGAAAAGAACAAAAGTTGCCAAGTTTATTTCAAAGGCAATGAATTAGGATCAGTGGAGTAGCATATTTACAAGTGTAGAACTATGTTTATTTCAGATTTTCCTGTGAGTCAGGAACTTTAAAAATATGTCCAAGTCATAGGGCAAGATGTTATATCTAAAGTTTCTCATTATCAAAAGTTTTCGTGAGATGTTGACATTGTAGGCGATCAGAACTATCAGTTGCATTAGCAGTGGAGTAAGCCAGCAACATCAGTGAAGACCTGATGGCAGGTGCTACTAAATAGTTTTTGCAAACTGACTTCTTGCTTATATTAGATAGCATCCTCCTTTGTTTCTTAATTTGCTTTTTATTCTGAACCTATCTGTAGAGGGACTTCATTTTTCCTGTATGACTGTCATGAACATAGGGCCTGTTAGTGAGTTTTTTCCATACCAGTGAAGTTTTCTTTTCCTTTGTCAAGTGCACTGGGATATCACCAGTCCAGATAATTTTAAAATTATTTTCTGAGTTTGCATATTCCAGAACCTCAAGAATAATGTAAAAAGTGATGCCTAAATCCACTCTAAGTGCAAGCCCTTAATTTTGAGTCTTCTGGGCTTTTATTCTCCTTTCATTTAACCTGGAGTCTTCAGAATAGATGTTTGTCATCTTTCTGGGCAAATAGGTGAATTTTCTGTCATTTTACATTGATGGTATTGGGTCTTATGGGGGTAAGTTCATACATAATATCCTTTTTTTGTCCTCCTTTCTTTACCTAGCATATCTGTTAATATAAAAGCCCTCATTTTGAGTGGAACCAACCAAGAACTCTGGATCTAACCCCAAGAGCAAATTCAGTGTCTTTTCTGAAGGTACTCTTTCAGAGCTCACTTCATTAATGGAAACTGAACACTTCCCTTTTATTTAACAAGTGTAGATATGTATTGCATTCTTGTCATTGCTGTAGATATATGTTATGCAAAGTATGGTATGTAGTGTTTGTAGCCAGAGACTTCATTAGTTCAGCTGCCTTCCACTTTTGGGAAATAGAAGTATTTGTATTTGTCTTCCCCCTTCCCATTCTTTAGTCTTCAGCCAGCAGCTATTTCAGGATATCACACCCTGAACTACTTCAATATTTCTCATTATTGCACGTTGTTCATTAAAGACCAAAATCTTTAATATGAACTGTAATGTTCAGCCATTTTTGTCCTTTACTTGCTCCTTCATCTTGCATCACACTCTTACTCACTGTTTGTACTTCTGCTCTACTGGTCATCTTTCAGTTTTTCTACCATGCCATGCTTTCTCCAGATGTAGAAACTTTCCATGCATTATTTCTGTTGTCAGATTGCACTACCACTCTTTCTTAGCCTACTTAATGCTTTAAAATCTTTCAGGTTTTAGAAATGTATCACTCTCAAAGAAACTTTCTTGATTTCTCTTCAATGTCAAGTCTCATAATCCTAGCTCTTGTCACAATTATCAGTGTTATAATTTTATATTTATTTTGATTGTTATTTGTTACATGTAAAACTTATCCTCCCCACAGCACCAGACTGGAAGTTCCAAAATGACAGAGGTTTTTGCTCACAATTTTATCCCCAGCACCTGGCACAGAGCTTGGCACAGAGTAGGTATTCTGTAAATATTTTTTGTATCAGTTAAATGATATATTAGTTCAATGTTCTCCAGATTTCACTCTTGTCAACATAATCCACATAACAATAAATCAAGGGTTGAGATATTGCCTCCTCAGTGTCTTAACATTTTTAAAAAAATCACTCAAATTTCCTGACTTTCCATTCCTTTTATACCTAGGTCTGATGTAATACTTAAAGATTCCTAGTCACAAAATATTTGCTTATAAAGAGCAGGAGCTAGTTTCGCCCTGAATATGGAGGGAAAGCTGCATATATTAGAATAATACACTGAAAGTATAAATGAAAATAGAATAAATTTATGAAAATACAGAGCCTTCTTACATTGTGAATATTCAGACTCAGGAGAGAAATAATGAGGAAAAATTTTTTTAAATCCTCTCTGCTTCAATAGAGAACACTTGGTTCTGATAAACCATTTTTCTTGGAATCCCTCTTCTAATATATTTTACCTCTCCAAATCTTTCATCAAATCTTTAACAAGTTATATCAATTCTTCCTTCACATTTTCTTAGGCATGTCTCTAAAGTTTTATTTCACAGTCAGCAAGCCTTGTCAGGCATTTATTTTCTCACACTTATATCCCTGCAGTAGCCCACTAACTCAGTTGCCTTCATTTGATATCTGTTGCAATCTATTCTGCTTCCACTGCCAGATCAATCTTCCGTTACACAGTTTTTGTAGCATCACTGTTCTTCAAACACAGGAGCCACACAAACAAATACAATGTGATTACTTAAGAGATAAGGTAAAAATACTAAGATCATGAAACACAAATTTTTTCTCTAATTGCCCAGGCTTCTCAGAGACAAACACTTCCCCCCAGCGAGATAGTCCATCAATTCAGTGTCCTGCGAATTGAATATTAGTTGCTTTTGTCTTTGCAGGAATCCTTTCCCTCTTTTGATAAAAGCAACCCTCTTTTTGGTGAAGAACCTATTCCATGTGATTCATGTAGATCTCTCCCCACTCAAGGCATGAAGGATGAACTGATAGTCTGGTCCATGCCTGACTATTTTATCTCTTAGATCACAGTGACTATTTCAGTGATTGTGTTAAGCAGTCTCAAAGATGACCACCAATGATCCCCACCTCCCAGTATCCAGATCTTGTATCATCCTCTGCCCAGACTTACTGACTTGCTTCTAATGACTAGAATAGGGTAGAGGTCATAGTATGTCTCTTCCAAAATCAAGTAACAAAAGGATTATTATTTCTGTCTTGGTTTACCCTCTCTCTCTCTCTCTCCCTCTCCCTCTCCCTCTCCCTCTCCCTCTCTCTTTCTCTTTCTTTCCCCCCTACCCCCACCCTCCCTTGGGATGAAGCAAGCTATCATGTTGTGCATAATCCTGTGGAGAGACCCATGGGCAAGTCTGAGACCAAGACTGTAAGTTAACAAGGGCCTGTAGTCTGCTGAAAGCCATGTGAGTGAACTTGGAAGTACTTCCTCCACAACCCAAGCCTTGAGATGACTTCAGTCCCTGTTGACTCCTATATTGCAGCCTTATGAGAGACCTGAACAAGAGGTGCCTAAGTTGTGCTCCCAGATTCCTAATCCATAGAAACTGTGAGAAAATAAGGGTTTGCTGTTTTATGCCATTGAACTTTGGAGTAATTTGTTATGTAGCAACAGATGATTAGTACATGTGCTTTCAAGAAGAGTAGCTCAGTCTTTTTAAAGTTGTTATATACAGTGGGCCTTTGGTATCCACAGATAGTGTGGACCAACTGTACTGCACCATTTTACCTAAGAAACTTGAGTATCTGTGGATTTTGGTACCTGGGGAGGTTCTGGAAGCAATCCCGCACCAATACTGAGAGATGACTGTATTGGAGGGAGTTTGTAAGGGAAATCTAGACCTGGGACTGACAGCAGCCATATTTTCTGCTGTTTGGAGATAGTCCATCTGAGAATTAAATCAGTATACGTAAAGAATCAGAGCCCAGAAATGGAAATACAGACAGACCCCTGACCTCATTTGAGTCCCTGGATTCAGCAGTGCCTCAGAATTGTTAATTATGTGAAGCACTTCTCTGCTTATGTTAAAGTTTGTTGTTTGCCCTTTGTAACCAAAACAATCTAGAATAATGCATCCTCCAAACTTACTTAAAGCCTTCACAGAGCTGCCTTTTTACTCAAATTTTACCTCTCATCTAAGATACCCTCCTATGTTCACTCTGATAAACCAACCACTAGTGATGGTTAATTTTATGTGTTAATTTGACTGGCCATGGGGTACCCAGATTAAACACTGTTTCTGAGTGTGTCTGTGAAAGTGTTTCCGGATAAGATTAACATTTGAATCTGTGGCTTCAGTAAAATAGATGGCTCTCCTCAAGGAGGGTGGGTAGCATCTAATCCATTGTGGGGCCTGATAGAACAAAAGCAGATGAGGGAGGAATTTGTGCCTTCTTGCCTGATTACTTGAGGTGAGATGTCAGTCTTCTCCCTACCATGGTGATACTGATTTTAAGTCCTTTGGGCTCAGTCAGAATTACTACATTGACTTTTCTTGGATTCCACCTTGCAGATAGTAGATCATGGGACTTGTCAGCCTCCGTAATTGCATGAGCCAATTCCTGTAATAAACCTTTGCTTGTATATAAATCGTATCAGTTCTGTTTTTCTAGAGAACTCTAATATGCTAGTTATCCTTTAAGACTAATTAAAGATCTTTTTTTTTTGTCTAAAGACTTTTCCAATTATTTCAAACAAGTCCACTGATGTATCCCCATTATTCAGACAGCCTATTTCATGAATTTAGCTCTTAGAATACTGTATTAGTTTAACTCTGTATGTGTGTGTGTTTTGGTGTAATGGCATATTTTTGTAACTATATTACAGATATTTGAGGAAATCAATGATTTTATATACTTCTTTGTATTAATCCTAGTGTCAAAAATAGTGTCATGAAATAATATCAGTCATTCATTCATTAGATAGTTGTTTCTCAACTATCCAAAAGAAGAAAAGCTCATATATGATCTCTTATTCAGGGAAATAATTATTCTTCTATATGAAACTATAACCCTTTGTCATCAGTAACTTAAAAGCACCATAACTTTAAAGTCACTGGTGCCTACCAGTTAGAAATGATATGTTTTATTTGTGGGACATGTGATATGTATACAATTATTAAACATGTTTTACAATTTGTAGACTATCATCATAATTAGTAATATATATATATATATATTTTTTTTGCCAGATGTGTCTCAATGACATTCAAAATCATAGCTAGCTGGGTATATACCTTTTTATGAGCACATTAAAAATAAAGATAGAACGTTCTCCTTTTATTCAAGCTTTATTGAAATAAATACTTCTTCAAAATCTTAACAAATACCTGGCATCTTCCTTGAATTAAAACGCGCATGCTTTGCTGCATGTGATAAGGACATAGAAGCAATAAACAGGTCAATATTTTCACATTTCATGTTCTAGATTTTAAATATGTATAAAATGCTGATGGTAGGAAAGAGCAATAGAAGTTCAATGATTCCAAAATAAAGAAAGCCTTTCTATAGATAGAGACTGTGAAAACTACTATGCAACTAAAATGGCATGGAAGCTATTCATCCCTACAGCATGTCTTACTGGGAAACTGAAGGAAAAATAGCACAATTTTTAACCTCCAAAACTGTCATCATTTCCCTCCAAGTCCTCCAGTTTACTTCAAATAAAGGTATAATCTAACAAACATAATTGAGTAAATAAAATATTTGAGACTTCTAGAAAATTACTAGGTCTCTCTTCCAACAAAATCAATGCCCCCATCCTTCCTGCATGGAAATTGTGGGGCTTGCACTCATTTGGTAGAAATTTGGTCACAAGATATTTGTTAATTGTCTCAATGAATAAAGGAATAAAAGAAGAGAACCAAGGGAGAAGGGAGGCAAGGAGAGAAGTTTGGAAGTTAAGAAAGCAAGCAAGATTATGCAAAAAGTACAGAGTATCAGAATCAAGTGTTAGGAAATATCATTTATGTATTTAGACTATATTGCCTAACTCTTTTACAAAGTAATTTATTTTCCTTCCTGGAAATACAGCAGTACTACATTTTTCAGCTTTCTTTCATGTTAATTAGCTGTGGCCATGTGTCTAACTTCTGGCCAATGGGATGTTAGGAGAAGTAGTAGCACCTCACCCAAACTGGGAGGTTGGGCTCACTAAAACGTCCTGTACCTAATTTCCCATGGTCTTTTCTTCACTTAATTTTGATGAACATGGCCACTGGGAAGCTTTAAGTTAAAGTAAATCTGTGTCTCTGATTCCTCACTTAGAACCACTTAAAAAACAGAGCAGGACCAATCACTGTATTTGGACTTCATATGATCAAAACATACAATTCTCTATTTTGAGACATCTGGGGGTTAGTATGTTGAAGCAGCTAATGTTGCCTTAAGAAATATGCTTCTTCTGGTGAATATGCTTCTTTTATGTCTCATATAAAAGGCCAGAATTACTTAGAACTTAGAGAAGAAATTCACAATAGCAATGTAAAAATTAAGCCAACTTGTATTAAGTGGAAATTAAATCACACCTCTGCTTCTGTGAATCCATTTCCAATGTTCTGGGTTACCCTAATAATTATTTTCTCCAGGACTATCTAAAACTAGGAATTGAATCTACTAACATGGATATTTTACACATGCAAAATATAATCATTTAGTTTGGTTCCAGAAAACCAGGATACCACATAATTAAAACGCATGTGAAAAACATGCTTCAATGCAGTATTTAAAGGGCCTCTAAAGTAGTATCCCCATTATCCAGGAAGTTTCTCTTATTCTCCAGCTTCTAAGTCCATGCTTCCTTTGAGCATTCAATTGTTGAGTGTTGATCTAGTATTTATCAAAGTATTAATTGAAATATGTGTTCTTTTCTTTACATTTGCATGTGGCATTAGAGCCTATTAACTAAGTTTGTTGATTAAAGAAAGGAATGATTATTTCAGTTTGCTGCAAGTGAATCTTAGAAGCTTCAATGATTACACATTTCAACTATAATTGCTTTTATTTCAGTGACTAATTAAATTTTCCGAAACTCCCTATGAATCTATAATGATATACAGATTGGGGAATGAATGAATTTTCAATACCTGAACACGATTTAAGTTAAATATTCTTAAAGTTATGGAAGTTTAGTTTTGGAAAGAACTATAAGAACTATCATAGACTTTTCCCCTTAGTTTAACCAGCTAGAAAGCTGAGGTAACGGAGGGGAGTTGATTTGCAACAGGACCTGATATTGGAACTAAGTTCATTTCTCTTTTCATGAAAATGTATGACCCCTATTATACCGTATATTATTTGAAATCATAATACAGGAAAGATTTAGTGTGAAGTGAAGAATAATTCACAGAAATATAGAAAATCCTGAGTTAGAATTTAATGTGATTAGATAAATAATCAGTAATTGGTCTGGTTTTATTGACACAAATATGATTTTCCCCAAATTAAATTATATTAGTCACTTCCTCTCTGAATTACCTCCCAAATACCAATATTCTAGGATGAATTTTAAGATGAAAACTAATATAATTCTCCAGTTTAGTAAATACTAAGGATATTATTAAGAATGTTTGGGAAACATATTTAAATTATTTTATGAGTGATTGATCACTACTCATAGAATTAGGGAAAGAAATGATTTCCTTCTCCCTGGTAGAGTTCTTGGAACTTGGTAGATAGTAAATGATTGTTGAATGAAAGACTAAATAAATGAGTAAATGAACTAATGGATGACCTAAGGTAATAATTTGTTGAATAATCCTTTCTTAATCTTATGTAGTTAAAGCACTTTTCAAAATTAGATGGGAAATCGCCAAGGAATTATTATATGCTCAGAATATTAATCTCCCATGCATCCTTCTAAAGCAACTACCAATAAGGTTATCTTACAACTTAGCAAAATGAATATGAGAGAAGAAGAGAAGGGAAGTAGAGAGAAACAGTAAGAGAGAGAGGGCAAGTGCTATCCTCTGCATTCTGTTTCTGAGGATGCTCATTCATGTGACTGGACCCATGTAAATACCTGTACACTAAGAAGAATTGTGAACAGCAGAATAACTGAACAGATGGATACATTCTCTTAATATTATGGATAGATTCATTCCCAGAGGATAAATGATAATAGCTACCAGAAATTATATAATAGCTATGTAATAGTTGCATGAAATGCTCATGATAGTTGTTGACATGTAATAAAGTTACAGAAATTCCATGTAATAAATGAATAGAATAAATTATGGAAGCACATTATATACCTTAGCTTATTATGTTTCTTCCAAATTTTAATTCACTCTAGAGATCTTAAATGGTTGAATGGCTTCCACATGTGCATTTCCTTTTACTTCATTCACTTAATGATTAACCCAGTTAATCATTAAGGCTATAACTGCTAGTTCACTACCTTCTTTGTACCCCATATACTTCTCTTCTCCAGCCCCCTATTAAACTCACAGGGATTCCTGCTGAACTGAGCTTGTTAAAATTTGAAACAATTGAAATCTTTATAACCATTTCATACAGAATATACAACTCCAGAAAATATCTACTTAAGCCCTCACTTCCTGTTATACTTTGGGGAGAAATTGTTCCTCTGTTTCATACATACTTGTGCCAAATGTGCTGTTTTAAGATGAGTTTGAGAAGTCAAGTTACTCTTCTGTGTGAAATCTCTTTACTTTAGAATATAAAAGAATGTCCCAAATGACTGTAAATCTGTCTCGTCTTTGTCTTTTTTTTTTTTGTAGGTTACTCTTGGACACTTGGAGTTCTGGATAAAGAGTCTCTGGCTGTTAGTAAGTGATCAGTCATTCTGGTCTCTACCTTTTGTTGTAGGGTTTACAAAAATGCAAATACACAGAGCCTCAGCCACCTCAAATTTCACTTTTGAAAAGGCAAATATAGATCCAATATCTGTTTCAGTCACAGTATCTGTGACTGTCAAAGTCCCATGGGATTTTACTGTCAATCTAATTGCTGACTGGTTTATTTCAGAACAATCTCAAAGATCCACCAGCACAACTGTATATAGTTTAAGTCATTCTACTGATAGTATCTTATTAGATTTATGAAAATGAAATAAGTTGCAATTTAGAAATAACAATACACTGAAGAATGGTATTGCTATTTTCTTTTTAAATTATAATTCTATTTATAGTCTTCATTCTTTTTATATACTAAAAATTTGTTTTCTATAGTTATTTTAATAAAAATTTGATTTTTACCCCTCACTAATGATTATAGACTCCATGAGAGTAGGGATCATATTTATTTTAGTACTTGCTATATTCTTAGTGCTGGATAAGTGTCTGACACATAGTATGGGCTCAATAAAAATACCAGAATGAAAAAATTGTAACAAAAGTGGAAACATTTATACCACATGTTTGAGAATAAAACTGTTGAATAGCACTTGCTTAGAGGGGAGGTGTAGATCCAAATGTGTGTAAGACTTAGTTCCTAATCTGACAGTTTTCACATGTGGTGGGGCATATTGACATATACAAGACTCACTATAATATAAGGCAATCAGTACTCAATAAGATACAGTTAAAATTGTTTTTAGACACAAGTTTCAATACTGTTTTACTAGCACTGTTACCTTTGGCAATTTATGTAATCTCTTGAACCCAGTTTTATTATCTGTAGTTAATATCTGTTTATAATGTAGGAATATTAAATGAGATAATGAAGATAAAACATCTAGTGTAATGCTTGGCTCAGAGTAGGCAATCAATATAAATATGATATATAAATTTACAATAAAATAATTTATTCAACAAATATATTTTTAAAACCTACTAAGGACAGCATACTGATAACTATCTCAAAGATCAAAAAGAAAAAAAGACATGAATTGTGCAATTGAGCACCTCACATCTCTGTGCTGTTACAGATGTTGAATGCTGTAAATGCCTTTCATTCAGTCTATGTATAAATTGAATACCTACTCTGTGCAAAGCTCTTGGCTTGGAGCTGAAAACAGTATGAAAATATAGTCAATTGTATGTGTTTATGTGTGTATGAGAGAGAAAGAACATTCCTGGAAGGTGAGGGGCCAGCACTTACAAAAGCCCTGGGTCATGGAAGCATGGCATGAATGAAGAAATGAAAGATCTGAGTTGCCAGATTATTGCAAGTAAGGCAGAGTGGTGTCAGATAAGGTGGTATAGTTAGGCCAATTTATACAGAGCCTTTGATAATTGTGTCTCTGCCTCAAGAAAAATAAGTAACCATCCAATAGTCTTATGTATGATTGAGGAGATGTGCATGGTATATGTATGCTAAATATTTTGTTTAGAGAAAAAAAAATGTTGCAGGGTGAATAACTACTCTGATATCTGGAGAGCTGGGTGAATATATAGAGAATCAAGCTGGGAACAGGAGCCATTGGAGCCATAAACTGGTAGAAAGAAATAGGTAGTAATTATGAGGAATTGCTAGAGGCCAGGCATAGAGTACAGTGAGAGTGAGAAATTCCTAGGGACCAGGGTATTTTGGGGTGCCCTCACTTTCATGAGTTTAACCTCCAGGAGCTCCACAAGAGTCTCATGATGAAGAATGAAAAAAAAAAAAAAAAAATCCCTTCAGGACTTCAGCAGGAGGAAGGGAAAATGACCAATTTACAAATATTTCTAGAGTGTTTTCCATAAGAAAGGCATATTCCCCAAAGGCAAGACTTTATTAATTAAAACCTTATCTTACCAAGGGAAGGAACATTGACACAATTCTAACAACATCTAGCTTTCCTTTATCACCTAAGAGGAAAGGGGAGAGCTAAAAAAACTTGTGAATTTCATAGCCCCTGGACAAAAGTCAACTAAATGACAAATATTTAATTGTAAGATTATAGAATGATTTCACTCCACCATACTTTACCACCACAAAAACAGTACATCACTATAAAAATAGTAAATATTAGCTGAAATAACTGGAAGGTACAGACTTCATTTAAGGAAGAGTTCCTAGGGAAACCCAAATACAACAAGAACAATAAAAATTTTGAAGTCTCTGACAACAATTGTAACTGCAGCAAAGGTGAACAAAGAAAAACTCCTAACCAGATTAACATAAAACCTCACACTATAGGCCTTTTACCCCAGTTCCTATTACTCAATACATCATGCCTGGCTTGAGCAACAACAACAAAAGTATTCAAAGCATTGGAAAAAATCAAGAAAAAACAAACAAATCAGTCTGAAGAGACAAAACAAGCATCAGACCAATACTTAGATATGGTTCTAATGGAAAAAGTAGACAACATGAAAAGAAGATTGCATAATGTAAACAGAGAAGTGGAAACCCTATGACAGAATCAAAAGGAAAGGCTAGAAATCAAAACCAGTGCAACAGAAATGGAGTATGCCTTTGATGGGCTCTTTGCTAGATGGGAAATGGCTGAGGAAAGAATTAGTGACCAAGAAGATATGTCAATAGAAACTTCCCAAACTAAAACTGAGGAAGAAGAATCTAAAATCAAACAAAACAAAAACAGAACAGAACATAATACCCCAAAACTATGGTACAACTTTGGATGGTAAAGGATGTATAGTAGAAATACCCAAATAGAAGAAGGAGATAGGGGAGGAAAATAAAAAAAGTTGAGAATTTTCCAAAATTGTTGAGTTGTACAAAACCACAGATTCAGTAATATTAGAGCACACCAACCAGTAAATACACTTAAAAAATTATAATTAGTCATATCATATTCAAGTTGCAGAAAACCAAATATAAGGAAAAATAAGTCCTATTACTATAGTGGAGTAAAAAAATAAAAAGAATTACATCAGACTTCTCATCAGAAACCTTGGAATCAAGAAGAGAGAAGAGTGGAATATATATCAGAATGTTGAAGGGCAAAAACCCTACAATTCTGTACCCATTGAAATTACCCTTCAAAAATGAAGAAGAAATACTCTGACAACAAAACAAAAAATCCCAGGGTATTTATTACCATCAGAACTGCCCCATTAGAAATGCTGAAAGTTCTTTAGGGAGAAAAAAATCATGTGGTCAGAACATTTACATAAAAAAAGAAGAGATACAAAAATAGAATAAATGAAGGTAAAATTAAATCTTTTAATTTACTTATTCTTAATTGACCTAATAGATAATTATGTGTTTAAAGTAATAATAGTAGCAATGCCCCCAATAATAGTAACAAAAACTTATGGAAAGGCAAAAGACCTGGAATTAAAACAAAATTGAAATTTCACACTGCTGGAAAAGAACAAAATTGGGGAAATAAACAATTCAATTAAAAATGGCCCAAAGATCTGACTAACCACTTAACCAAAGAAGATACAGAAATGGAAAATAAACATAATAAAAAATGTAGATACTCAACATAATTTTCATTCGGAAATTTCAAATTAAAATGGAAATGATGTAATACTACATAACCCTTGGAAAGGCTTTAAAAAAGAAAAGACAAACCAAATGCTGGTGAGGATGCAACAGAAACCTTCTGTGGTAATACAAAATGGGGAAGGCCACTTTGGGGGATAATTTGTAGATTACTACAAAGCTAAATATAGTTACCATAAGATATAGCAACCACTATCCTGCATTTTCCCCATTCATCTGAAAACCTATGTTCATATGAAAATCTGCATGTGAATATTTATAGCAGCTATATTTATAGTCACCAAAACCAGGAAACAACTAAGATGCCTTTCAATAGATGAATGGATAACAAACTGTGGTACATTCATGTACTGGAATAGTAGTATATAAAAAGATGTTAAAATAATTTTTTAATTAAAAAGGCATAAAGGGATCTTAATTGTATATGGATAAGTGAGAAAAGTCAGCCTGAAAAGACTAGATACTGTAGGATTCCAATTATATGACAATCTGAAAAAGTCAAAGCCATAGAACCATTTAAAAAATTCTGACTGTCAGGATTTGGGGAAGGGGAGAGGGAAAGAGTGTTGAATAGGTGAAGCACAGGGAGATTTTAGAGCAGGAAACTATTCTACACGATACTGGAATGACGGATACATGACATTATGCATTTGCCAAAACCCATAGAATTTAAAGCAGTAAAAAGGAACCTTAATGTATGTAAAATTCAAACAATCATTTAGGACTGTGGGGGATTCTATAAAGAAATGCAGACTGTGACAAGAGTATCCAAGTACTTTATGAATATATGAAACAGTGGTACTGAAGGTTGTTCTAAGGCGTTGAACTAAGTACCTTTGGAAATGAGTGGAATCTGTAAGACTCAAGGCATAAGGAACAGCACTTGATATCCATGGGCTATGCCTTCACAATTCTGATACCTGTACACATGTATACTGCAACTGAACAGTTAATTAAAGAGATGGTCAATGGTGGGGGCAAGGTTTCTCACTGTTAGAGCTTGAATTTATGGATAAGCAAGGGGAAAAAGCTAGAATGATCTCTTTGATATGAATTAGAATTGGACAAATCAGTATTAACTCACATTTAGCTTAACATATAGATGTTAATATATATAAATAAACATATATATGTATTTACGGATATGTGTATATACAGATGGTAGTATGTATCCATATAGTCTCTTCTTCAGTCAGCTGAGAAGACCTAAAAGCACCCACACCCCATTAGCAATGAGCACAGCGAATACCCAGATCTTTGTTCCCAATACCATTCTCCATTTAAAGGAACCACGGCTCCTCAGAAAAAGGTCTCATTCTGGGACTGAGGCAATATCTATATTAGATGATACTGCAGCATCTTGTAGTATGAAAAAGTAAGAAAGTGCTAAAAAAAAAATTAGATATGCCAAAAGGGCACAGGAGTCAAACTAAAGGAGGTCTTAGTAGCCAGAGCTAGGACAATTTGAGCAACAAAATAAATAAAGTAGTTTTGGATTATAACCCAAAGAGTAAAGTAAATACCCATAAGTCCATACTGATATAAATAAATTACTTCTACATGCTTCAAAAAATAATATAATGTAGAAAAAACTTTAATATGGACCCAAATTCAAATTTCTTAAAATATGTAAGTTTCTCTGTGAAAATAACAACTATTGCTTTCTAAAGTTATTTTAGTGGAATAGTCTTATGACACATCAGAAATGTACATTTTAAAAAGCAATAAAAAATAAATTATTGAATACATAAATAAGTGGGGGAGAAGTCACATCTCCCATATATAAGTATTTCAAAAAATTTTTGTAGATAATTCATCCTCAAAGAGGGGGAACATCACTCCCAATTCCTTAAGTTTAAGCTATACATACTTCCTTCCTTCTAATTCATACAGTAGGAAAAGAGGGAGAAAAATTAATGACTTTACAGTAGAAAAACCTGACAAACACTGCCTTAGGCAGGTGATCAGGGTCAGCATCAGCAGTGATTATTAGGCAGGTTGATAGTAAGCATCCTTGATATGTGATGCAAAAAAAGATAAGATTAAAGTATGAGTGCATAAGTAAGAACATAAAGAAAAGATCTGAAATAAACTTCTCATTGAGGACTCTCTAATTTTTAAATAAGTATTATTTTAGGCATCCTTTAACATAATTTAGAAAAAAAGTAGTTCAAGAGTTTCCTATTTATTGTGTTATGAGGAAATAGTCTAGAAAACTTCCTGAAACATCAATTTAACATGGTAATTGAGAAACAAAAATCCAGATATTCAAAAGAGCAAGAGCTACTATCAAGTAACATTTTTGTTTCCTCTTCTCACTAATGAATCTAAAGTTATTATAGAAATGAGAAGAGCTTGCATATTTTGTGCTTAAATTTTTGTCATCCAGATTGTCATAGAGCTCTTAAAATGGAAACCAGGGGATCTACCTTAAACCCTGAAAGTGGAAATTAGGTGAATTTAAGTCATGCGCTCCATAGCACGTAGAAGAAATAACTGTATATAGTAGAAAGACTGGCAAAATTAGCCTTTTTACTGTCTTCTCAAAAGCTGTGCAAAGTGTTAATGCCTTTGAATAAATGTTCTGAACTAGCCAGTTGGTATTAAAAAGAACATTTTAAATGAGAACTTGCATGAAAGTTGAGGCACAACGTTTGTCCTCTCTAATTTTTATGAGTCACATAGTAAATGACAGTTCTTTAAGTGAACTTAGCAAGAAGAAAAAGACAGTTCAGAAAAGAAATGCCATAGAATTTGATTCTGTTAGGTCCATTTCTTTTCATTTGCTACACTGGATTTGGAAAGCTGTAAGTGACAACAATACCAGTGTGAAAAATTTGTAAATGCTTGAAGTTCCTGTGGCAGAGACTATGATGTGTTCATCAGAACCTATTTCATTTTTCTACCACATACTCTGTTAGGCTATATTTTATCATTTTCCTTGCACTTAAATGAGGTAATTTCCTGAGTTCTGGCCAAGAAAATGTAAGAATTGTTATCTATGGCTATTTCAGGACAAGTAGTCAACATAGGCATGTTCTTTCCCAACAGTCTTTCTCCCTATCTTCTGGGAGAATGATGAAAACATTGAGGACCTAAAGAATAGTGGCATCACAAGAAAGGAGTCCGAGTCCCAGAGTAGTCAGATGGAAGGCGAGAACACCTACATTGCACCGTGACATGAATGAATAATAAGCTCTTATTTTCTTAAGCCATGGATAAATCAAGATGTATTTACAGCAGTGAGTGATAACTAAGCGAATAGAGAAATTAGTTCTTTAGAGTGGGATGCTACAATAAAAACCTATAAAATGTTTGACATTGGTTTTGCAATTGGGCTTTTAGCAATGAGATAGCATACTGGAAAGCTTGAAATCCATATTGTAAAATGCAAAATATTTAATGAAATCTTATCTATGATAACCTGGAAGGCAGAACAGGTGACTATGAAGCAGGTGGTCGAGGAAAGTGGTAGGAAAGAGTAGGCATGTTTGTGTGTTTTTGACATTCTTTGCCTTCCACAAAGTACCACAACGAAGAGCTCAGGCAGAAAGGGGCTGGATCTCAAAATAATATTAAAGACAATATAGACAGACTAGAGAGCAAGAACCTTTAACAAACAGAAAATTGTTTTAACATTCACCTACTCATACTAACACTTTCCCTCTACTCCACAGTTACTTAAATACTGCTATTTATACAGTGTCCTTTTCCCTGGCAATATTAGTTACATGCGGATATTTTTTAATCAAATAATAGATATCAGGATCTGGCACGTAATAGCTCCTTAACTAAAGTGCAAGAACATTGTTTGTATTGCTTTCTCAAGTGTTGCCAAGTGTGCACAGATGAGTGTCCAGCATATAATAAGCACTGAGAAAATATATTTGCTGAATATATTTACATGTTTAATGTACTAAATTAAAACAGGTTAATTAAGGAGAAATGAAAGTTTAAGTTTCTATTCTGATAGTCTCACATAAACACAAATCTTAAAAAGAAAGGAAAAGTCACAAATAAGTCAGTGGGATACAAAGGAACCTTGTATGTTTACAAAGTGTCATATATGTACAGTTTCATATATGTGCAAAATCACTACTTTGCAAAGTCATGCAGCTGCCCGTTAGTCAAAGATCATTAGGAGCACCTATATGGGCAAAGGAAGTTTAGTATATGGGCAAAGGAGGTTTAGTTTATAGGCTCATTGCAACAAGGAAGATAGCCTACCATGGGGAAAGAGGAAACATCTCAGCAAGAGGGTATTAGTAGGACGTTGTTATAAGATTTTAGCTTCTGTTAGATGATTTTGGAGACGGTTCAGGAAGGCAGTGTTTTGCTTTGCATTGAGTGCTGTTGGAAAGCAAGGGTAATTCTAGGATTGGGTAGGTTAACATGTTTTATTTACATGGTGGCAGAACTGGAGCAGATCCAAAGCTATAATTGATAAAGAAGCATCATTAACTCATGTTATCATGAAAAAGGGAATGCTTGGTCATGTTTGTGGTTTGGACAGAGTTCTTATTTTTGTCTGTGCTCAAACATGATTAAAGAGTGGTTTTGCTTTTGTGTCTCATGATCTCTGAAATTGTTTATGTTCAACAGGAGAAAACCATGGCTTACCTCTTAAAGCCAAACCCACTCCTACCTAATAGCTATCAGGGACTACCTTTCTCAATCACATGTTTGCAAATGAAAAATGATGATTGATTAGGTAAACTACAAATATAAAAATCATAAAATTATTGTCATTTTCAAATAAGGTGGGAAAATATCCATATGTTCTGGTCAGGAGAGGAGATAGGAATTCTAATATATTAATCATAACTTTAAAATATCCATAGGTTTCAGCTTGTCTTTTTCTGAAGTTATTCTCTCCTCAAAAATAAATAATAATAATTATATAAAGTGGGCTTTGGCTACTGCCAGTCTATTTTTCTTCAAAAACAATTGTGTCTGTTCAGAACAACTTTTTTTTTTTTTTTTACAATATGTTAACAGAGCCATTGGACCTTCACAAAGGAAAAATATATTTCCTTCCTTTATTTTTCCAGTATGAAATTTCATACTAATGAATGTAATTTTCTGAACAAAGTAACCAGAGTATAATGTAAGTAACCATACTTGGCTTCTCTTCCATTACAATTCAAAATAGTGCTTCAAACTTAAAAATACATCTATATCTCTATCATCTATCTATCTATCTATCTATCTATCTATCTATCTATCTATCTATCATCACTAGCAAATGTGGACTCCAATGCATGAAGATAGATAATATTTAAAATAAGCAAGGCAAAATTTCATTAAAAACCTAATACATATGAAACAAATTTTTCAAATTAATGATGCATTTCATCAAGTCAGTGTCAAAAATGATGGGATAATACTTTAGTGACTTTTTGAAGAATTAGACAATGCCTCTCTGCATTGTATACTGATAGGTACTAAGGGAAGACTATTAAAGCACAATAGAAATTTGTCCCATGGAGGCCAAGAATGAGATTCAAAATTAGATAAAGATACATGACCTAAAATTTCCCTGCATATCTTAAACCACAAAAATAACTTGGCCCTTCTGAAACCATATACGGATAATATAGATAAAAGCCTCTCTGCAGTTTATACTTTGATAACAGATACCAGCACATTGTTGATCTAGATTTTGTAATTCTCTCTCACAGAAGAATCCTAATGCCTTAGGAGCAATGTTTATAGAAAGTCAGTTTGGGTGATAATCATGAAAGACTGAATTCTGATAACTGGGTAGTAAAACAACGTGATTACAGAGTGCTGCAGTCCTTGGCCTCCTTTCCTCTAAATGACAAGCAAAAATAAAAATTTTAAAAGTATCCTCCTTGTTTTTTTTTTTTTTTATCTGAAAAAGATATTAACTCTCTTTTAGTCAAATATTAATCTGGTAAAATATTTACTTTTCTCATAATTTAAAAAAATAGAACAGATAGAGACCATTTGACCATGTGCATAGAGTACCTCTTTATTTATTTATATGTTTGACATTTGGTAATTTCCTTTATCTTAATTACTAAGAGAAAAACACAGTAATGGAATCTATACCATTGAGAAGTTTCTAGTAGATTTAAATTGGAGGATTTTGTGCCTAATTATTGAATTTTTATCAGGCTTGTAGATGGTGTTATTAGGTCATAATTACAATTTAAGACAAGTAATATATTTATTTTAAAATATTTTGATTTATGTCATAAGTCAAGTTTATGTCTAAAATAAGTGTTACATCTAAAACTTTATTTCACAAACAGTTTTACTTTTGGAAAGCAAAACCTTGATCATTAAGATCTGCATGTATTAGAAATCCTGATTGATTTTCTTCCCTGGTGAAAGTGAGATCATATCAAATAAGACATCATAGCAAATTGTAGCTCATATGAGTTTTTAAGACACTATAGGAGGGCTAAAAGTTGGTAAAATTTGATTGAAAATTAAATTTGCTTTAAGACATTGTCCTCCATTCTCTATGAATAAATTGCAAATAGACACCTTACATGGAACAGGAAGAAAAGTAAGTCATTTGATAGAAATTTTGGTACCAAATTTCTTAAGACCCTGACAAGCCAGAGATAGAGATGTGGTTATACTGGGAAGGATCCTGATTCTAATGAAGTTCACCTTAGCTCATTGTTGCTTCCGTTCAGAATTTAATGAAAGAAGATACCTAATTTTTGTAGCTGCTCTGTGTGTGTGTGTGTGTGTGTGTGTGTGTGTGACATTAAAATTATATTTGCTTTTAAAATGTCACATTAGCATAAAATAAGTTATACCTAGTTTAAGAATAGATGAGTATAAAAGTACACTAAACTAAGCATAACAGTATTTCGGTCATAGCTCAACAGCCTTGTGATACTTTCACCAAAATATGTAGGCTCTTGACAACTAAGTCACCATGTACACTCAAACATATAAAGAAATATGTTTATTTGATCAATTAGCAATCACTTTTGTTAGATCAATTAAGAATAAAAAATATAAAAGTCTTTATTTGCATATTTCTTTAATGCTTTTTCTTTCTTTATGTAAATCCAAATTTCTGACCTATTCATTTTCCTTCTTTCTGAAGAACTCTTTCTAACATTTCTACAAATCAGGTCTACTGGTGAAAAATTCCCTCAAATTTTGTTTGTCTGACAACGTCTTTGTTTCTGCTTCACTTGTTCTTTGAGCTTCCTGGATCTGTGGTTTGGTGTCTTATATTAATCTTGGGAAATTCTGTCATTGTTGCTTCAAATATTTCATCTTTTCCTTTCTCTCTTTCTTCTTTTCCCAGTATTCCCATTACACATATGTTTGAGGATGCTTAGTATATTTTAGAATGTGTCCCAGTGCAGATTCAGTGCAAGTAAGGGAACCTGTCTGAGTCTCATTAAGTAATCCTTGAATATATTGGAAAATGCTGTATAAATAAGATAGTAATGATTAGCTAACTCTTGGGACATTGGATCTTATTAATAATAGCATATTTCAAGGAATTTTTAAAATACTGGGTTAGTCATGGAAATTAATCATTTTCTTTATAATGTATGTTTACTATATTCCATTTCAATATGTCATATAAAACTAGAATGATATGACAAATGGCAGAATTTAATAACTTTGCATTCCCATTTATTTCTCAATTACTGTCTCAATTTTGGTATATTAAGGTAAGATATCTGTATTGAAATTATTAATGGGAAAGTTAATCCTCTCTACTTATTTCATTGTCTAAATATATTCTAGGATTGTTCCAAATTGTGCACATATTAACAGACTTAACAGAAACTCCATTTTAATTATTTCTCCTCATTTTAATCCACCATGCCTTAATCTCATTGGGCTCTTTGCTGCATTCCTGTAATTTAGGAGCCATCACAGCACCATTGTTAACAAGAAGAGTGCATTTAATAATAGCATCTACCTCTCTGGACATCCATTCTGCTAATAGGCCTAACAGAAAGCTAATCATCATTAGTGTGATTATTTTATTTCAGAAACTCCTAACCTCCCTGTTGAATTACAGTATTAGCAATGGCAAATTATTAAAAGTTATGGCAGGAGGTCTAGGCTTATTATGATCTAGCTCTTAAAGAAATCTAAGTCACTGGGAGATGTTCTGCAATAAGAATAGAAACAAATCTCTTAGTAGTAAGCATAGAGTAGGTAATGATAAACACATCACCAAACCACCAAATGCACAGAATATAATCCTTTAGAGGTAATACTTTGTTTGAATAGCTCCTACTTTTTTTTCTTTTTCTTTTTTTGCGGTACGCAGGCCTCTCATTGTTGTGGCTTCTCCCGTTGCGGAGCACAGGCTCCAGATGTTCAGGCTCAGCGGCCATGGCTCACGGGCCCAGCCGCTCCGTGGCATGTGGGATCTTCCCAGACTGGGGCACGAACCCACGTCTCCTGCATTGGCAGGCGAACTCTCAACAACTGCACCACCAGGGAAGCCCTGAATAGCTCCTACTTTTAAGTGATTCACTCTATCTATCTAAAACTTATATATTTCTTTTCTTTTACCCCGATAATTTATTTAACGTAACATGGATAGGATCACACAGCTAAGTGACAGAAACTGGATTCATCATAAGTAGCATGGTTTCAAACACTGTGCTCTTAACTAAGCTAACCTGAAATTTAAAATATTTCTTTGATATATTTCTTGGTTTGACTCTATAGTCTTAATTTAGTTAATTTTAGTTGCTATTTAAATATGTTTATTAAAGTATATATGCCCATTTTTGAAAATCAAACATTTTAAGTACCAAAAAGTTTATAAAAGTAACAATCCTTTGCCCCAATTTACCTGATCCCCGATTCCACAACTTAGACTACTCCATTTAATTCTTTGAATGTGTATTCTGGTATATGCTTCTGCCATTATGATTTGTTCTATGAAGTTTAAATGCTATCCATGGACAAACTACAATAATTTAATTCATTTACATATTTAATTAATTTACATATTTTCCCTATTACTTCCCTTACCCCTCCAAACAAAATATTACTACTTTAGTTTCTCCCATTGATAAGTAATATACATAAATAATTTATTTTTTCTAAATGTATAAACTAAATGCCTTCATTATGTATTTGTAAGTTCAGGACAGTAATGATCCTAACTCAAATGCAATATTTCTACTTCCCCAAATCTGTCATAGATAGTTATCTTTTCTAGTTTGGTGTATAGCTTACCTATCAAGATTGAAAATCAACAATTTAAAAAATATTATTGTAAACAAGAATTTTTATTGTAATGCAAAGTGATGTGTGATACTGTTTCTTTTCTTATTCAGTGTTTTGTCCTTAGCTTTGTAAATGCATGCCTCTTTTTCTTTGTTCCATTTTCCTTTGGTATAGCCTTAATTTTTCCAAGTATGCATCATATTATCTCCTGTACACAAATTATTCTCTTTCTCAGAGCACTCCACATATCACAAACACTACTGCCTCTCACATCCATCCCTGGTCTAGATCTGTTACCCTCTGAGTCTTTGTAAAGCCTGGGGTTTTCTTCCATACCTCTTCTGAGTTGGATGCACCATGCCTTATATCTTCTACTTTCTAAATTTAATATGTTGCTTTGCTGAGTCCGTCACCAAATAAGTAGCTTAGAAAGGGTTTGTAAATACAATATTTCATCCATGAATATGAAAAATATCTTTATTTTGCTTTGCCACTGGATTGATAGTTTGGCTGTCTTTAAAAAATATAGATTCAAATGAGTTTTCCTTTAGTGAAATATGAAATCAGAGCAGGAATTCTGTGAGGAACTTGGCAAATGCTCTCTCCAAAAAGCAATGATGAGATTTGACAGACTTGACAAGAACAGTCAGTTAAGGTTCTGTAAATTTACCAGATACATAGTGTTTATTTAAAAGAAAATCACCAAACTTCCATAAGAACAGTGGGCAAATTTGGGGACAGGAAATGCAACTTGCACTGGTAGATCATTGAAAGGGGTGGTAAGTAGATCCACTCCTACTTCTTTTTTTTCTCATCTGTATAGTCTACCATTTGGAGTCACAACAGTATGTTAGTCATTGATACAGATTGTATAACTTTGTATCCCTGCAGTGTATTACCTTCAAGCTGTCATCTCAACTGCATTTTCAGAAGGACATACCTTTGGTCTATCAACCTGAATGAACATTCTGTATATCTTCAGATATGGGTACTAACTGAAGTTCTGCATGAAGGAAAGACAAAACCATACCCAGCATATATACAAATTCTAGCCAACATGAATAGCTGCCTTTTCAGTGTGGCAGAGGTGTAATGTAATCAGCTTGTCTCTAAGTTACTGGTTGATTTCCTCAAAGAATGTTGTTGATATCCAAAGCTTTGAATTGGTCTCTATTGCTGGAGTGATTGGACATCAGCAGCTGTTCTTTCTAATTCTTGGTTGAGGGAAGCCCATGATATTGGGCCTATAATAGCCTCCATGCCTACTGCCACCGTGACTACTCATGGGTTCAGTACTGAGGTGAGTTAGGTCAGAGGCTAGTTTAAATTGGCTGGCCAAATCACTCTGATTGCTTAATGTGTTTCCATGGTGAATACTTTTTGGAGGGCATCAATATGCAGTAAAAGATCTTTATGCTTTCTGCCCCATTCAATAGGTATATCCGTGTGCCATTTTCCCAATTCTCTTTAAATTTTCAATCTTTCCTATTTCAGAATCTTAATTAACCAGCCAAGTCCATCACCATTACCCATGTGTCCACATATTGTTCTTATCTCTGACCACTTCTCTTTCCACACAAAGTGGATATTCGGGACATTTGCCGAACCTCTGCTATTCAGTAATTTTTCCTTCCACTCTTTTACAGGGCCACCTAAAAACAAGGTTGTAGCACACCACTAGGATACAATAGCAGTAGTGAATGCTGCAGTGTGCCACTCAGATTCCCCTCCAAGTCTGAAGTGCCCATATCTCTGCCATGAGTGTTGGCTGCTGACACCCTCAACAAAGTCCTTTCTAAGCAGCTGTTCCTATTGAAAGGATCTTCTCTTGTCAATAGATAGCACATCTTCTTTAGGACCAGCAAGTGTCCATGGACTGGTTAATGCAGGGTTATGTAATCCAGCCTCAATGTTGGACACTTTGGAAGGGCAAATTTTAATTCTTGATTATAGCATATGTCTCCATTTAAAAAATCTTTTAATTTTTTTCCCATAATGTTTTGTAGTTTTTTCTGTGTAAGCTTTACACATCTTTCTGTTAATTTAATAACAATTTTGATTTTTAAAACTATTATAAATGAATTTTATGAAAATTCATTTAAATTCTTCATTGCATGTGTGTATATATATGTATACATGTGTGTACATATTTATACACACACTCATATTATATAGCTACTGTTCCTGAAATCATACTAAATCACTTACTAGTACTCTTTACTTTTTGCATTACCCCTATTATTTGGAGAGATTTCTACCATTTTCCATAAGTGCTTAACCTCTAGTTTCTCTATTCTGCTTTTAACACTTCATGTGATCTCTCCCTGATCATGTTCATCTCATTCCTCAGCAAAAAAATTCATGAGGGACCACCACATGAACTTCTATGTACGGAACCCTATCTCTACTTCTTTTCTTTTTAAGATTTATTTATTATTCATTTATTTATTTTATTTATTTTTGGCTGAGTCAGTTCTTTGTTGCAGCATGCAGTATCTTCGTTGAGGCATGCGGGAATCTTTTGTTGCAGCACGCAGGCTTCTCTCTAGTTGTGGCATGAAGGTTTTCTCTTCTCTAGTTGTGGCACATGGCCTCTGTAGTTGTGGCACACAGGTTCCAGAGAACATGGGCTCTGTAGTTTGCAACATGCAAGCTCTCTAGTTAAGGTGCATGAACCCAATAGTTGTGGCACGAGGGCTTAGTTGCCCTGCGGCATGTGGGATCTTAGTTCCCTGACCAGGGATCGAACCCCTGTCCCCTGCATTGTAAGGCGGATTCTTCACCATTGGACCACCAAGGAAGTCTGTGATCTCTGCTACTTCATTTCTATAATGTTATCATGTTCTTCTTGCACTCATTTTGTTGCACTAAGTTAGGAAATTGTCCCCAGGCAGAAAGCCAAGGTGATTATGGGGTGATATCATGTTTCCCTTTCCTTTGGGTAACAGTATTGTCCTGTCTCTCATGTAATGCTTGCCTCATACCTCATATATTGTGCTTCAATTTTGTGGTTGTTTATAGCATCAAGCCTAGTCTGGAAACAATTATACTGTCATGACCAGAAGCAGAAGTTCCTCCCACTTTATTTCTTCTGATACTTTATGCCATCCACCCATCTTCTCAGATTCCAGTTAGGTGTATATTAAGTTATTTGATATTGTCCCACAAGAAACTGAGTCTCTGTTCATTTTTGTTCAGATTATTTTCACTATGGTTCAGTTTGACAGTTTAAATCCAGTAGTGTTTATATGTTCAATCTGTTCTTAAAGCCATCCCTTGAACTTTTCCATTCATATATGAAAATTGGGGCTCAGTTGTTTATTGTTGTTTGTTTCTATTTCTTAGTACTGTGATTCCCTATCTTCTCAGTATATTTATTTTTATCTTAAATCTTTGTTCATAGAAATTATACAATGGCTGTTTTAAATTATGCTTTTGTTAATTCCAACATGTCTGTCATTCTTTTGATACTATGATAAATTTTCTCACGGTTGTTTGTTGGTAATATTTTCCTTTTTCTACATATATCAAGTTTTTTGTTTTGTTCTGTATGTAGGAAACTATGGGTAATATCATTATGAATATCTGAGTGTGTTTTCTTTCTTGAAAAAGGTTTACATATTGTTATGACATGCAGTTCATTTACATTTGAATCTGCTTGATTTTTTTTTTAAGACTTGTTTTTTAAGCTTCCTTAGTCCTTCTAGAGTGGTCATGAACCTAGCAATTGAGTAGCCCTGTAAATAGAAGCAGAAAACTCTGATTTTTTTTTTTAAATGAAGGTAGTACTCATTCATTGTCTACACTTTAAATGAAATGTAAGTGTATTTACTCACAAAAATACAGAACTTGTAGATTTAATTGATTTGACATTCTGTGATTAGCTTTCTTATCACCAGGAATGATATTTTTGAACAAAAGTAGAAATAACAATACCACAAAACTTTTCAAAATTCTTTCAATGAATGCAAATTATTAGGAAAATAAAATACTATACATAAAATCTCATTATCTATCACTTGAAAGAATATAAGCAAGAAAAAATCTTTATAGATTTTATAACTCGATATTTAATTCTTGATATTGCTGCTATGCTCTTAGAGCATTCAGTTCATATAAATTTATTAGTTATTTGAAAACCAAAAATTAATATAAAGCCTGAAGGCATTCTCCATATTTTTTTATTTGGAAGTGACAGTCTTCCTATGAAAAGTGTAATATGGGTGTTTTAACCCCTTTTGCATTGAAAAAAACAAAGATAAATTAGTATTTATTTATTTGAGGTTTCCGTTTAAAGTGGCCACATAAATTTTAAACTAGTTCTTTTTATACTACAATTTTGTTTTCTATACACAGTTTCTCTGTGATATGAAATTATGTCATAAATGATATATTACTCTCCTCTTTTCCCCATCTTTTAACATCTAAAGCCTAAATTATAATACTAAATTATTTTAAGCCTTCTTTATCACTAGCAATCTTGGATATATAATTTGAAAATATATTTTTTTTCCACAGGGTTTACCTACCTTAACCATTTTTCGATGAAAAAATTGCAAACTTTGTTTGTTTGGTGTGCATTTTAAAAATGAGTTTTAAAAATAATTATTCTGTCATAGTAATCCCATCTCAGGGTTCCATCAGTGGCTTCAAAATTTACATTAAATGTTCATTTTTTTGATCACAACTATCATTAAAATGGGAGATTGCTATCTTGAGTTTACAGAGGCCATTGACGTGGAAAGCATAATGCATATTTTACTAAATGTACTTTGCAAAATAGAAGGAAGACTATTTTAAGCTGTCAACGTTAATTGTACGTTTTTTGGATGAGGAATATGTATGTGTTGGGCAAGTAACAATTGTGATATAACATAGATAATGAGCAGACATCAAAAAAGGGAACATTCTAATAAGGTAATTACCTCCAAGATAGTATAAGTTTCCTTTGCATCACAGTGAAGTTTCCTTTCAAGTACTTGTCAAATATTTATCGTTTGCCGGTATTTCTTTTATGTCACGTTTTCTGAACATGTTTTCTCTTTGATTTCTACAATAAAAACATCCTATTAAGTATATTTTAGATTGCAAACCAACATGAGTGTATTCCAGCATTGTAATATGTTTTCAGAAGTTGCTGGCAGCCTTTGAGAAATAAACAAATGTTGCACATTGATATGTGTAGCCAGAAAGCACTCAGTTTGACTTTAGGAGGCTTGAATAAAGCAAAGGAATGAGAGATAAGAAAAAACTATAGATATAGATAAATAATAACATTAAGAAAAGTGCTTTAAAGTTAGAATATGTAAAGAATATTACCATTTTATAGTCAGTGTTTTATTTGCTTAATGATTTCACTGATTCAACAAATTTTCCTTGAATATTCAGGTCCTTATATAAGGCATATGGCACTATATAGGAAGAAATATGGGAAGTTGCAAGTCATGAATGATTATGAAATGGGTAGAATTAGTGAAGATGATGTTAATGGATGCAATATAATGTAGTAAACGTATGAGAGATATTCAGAAAACATTTACAGTACTGGCCCCTTAAAAACTTCAGATGCAAACCTCCAGTAATAACCTTTGAGGCCCTATATTACAAATCGAGTAGTTACAAGATAGATGAGGGCTACACTAACTTACATCAAAGTTTGGGTGAGAAATAAATATTTATTATGCTAAGAGACTGATTAATATACCTTAGAAATAGGTTAATGAGAACATTCTCTTCCTACTTCATATGTTACTAAATTGCACGCTATAACAAATTAACCCATAACATCAGTGGCTTTATTTTACGATCCAGTATATTTCCAAAAATATACCCCCAAATATTTGTAGATGAAAGTCTCAAAATATAGTATATCTATTATAGACTGAATTGTGTACCCCACCCAAATTCATATATCGAAGCCCTAATCTCCAATGTGACTGTATTTGAAGATAGGGTCTTTAAAGGAGTAATTTAGGTTAAATGTGTTCATAGACGTGGAACCTTATTCCAATATGACTGGTGTCTTTACAAGTAACAGAAGAGACACCATAGATACATATGCACAGAGCAAAAGCCATGTGAGGATAAAGCAAGAAGGCAACCATCTGCAAAGCAACATATATAAATATATTTCATACATTTATGCACATATACCCACATTCTAAAGCACTGTGAAGACATAGACTAGGCTTTAACACAACTGGGGGCTCCTCACATGTTACTTCAGGAGAAACCAAACCAGCTGAAAGCTTGCTCTTCTAACCTCCAGAACTGTGAGAAAATTAATTAATTTTTTAAGCCATCCAGTCTGTGGTATTTTGTTATAGCAGCCCTAAAAAACTAATGTAACATCTAAGATTGACTTTTTTCACTTATCTATATTTGTTATTTTTATATCTCTGTTATCTGAAGCATCCATATTTAATTCTTCACTGAATTTTCTAAATACTACCTCTGATGTTACTTATGATGTTGAATCTTTCTTCCTGTGCATTTCAACCTCCACCACTTTTGCTCACCCCTCAATATTCTGTTGTCTGAACTTATGCAAAAACATTATAAATGTTGTCCTCGTTTCCAGTTTCTCCCTGTGTAAATCTGTAACTGTGACCAGAGCAATTATTATGGAACACAAATATGCTTAAATTACCCACTTGTTTAATAAATTTAGTTGACCCCCAATATTTTAAAATATGGCAGAAAGGACCTTCACAATTTATTCTCAATCTACTTTAGTGCCTTCATCATAAGAGCAAGTTTGAATATCACTGTTTCTTTAAAGTCTTTTCTCATTAACCAAAAAATTATTCTCTTCCCTTCAAACTGCATATAGAGTACAGATTTATCATAGTATATTTTCTTATTAGTTATCTGTTTTATACATATTAACATATATATGTCAATCCCAGTCTCCCAATTCATCTCACCAACACCCTCCCCCAACCCACACTTTCCTCCTTGGTGTCCATACATTTGTTCTCTACATCTGTGTGTCTATTTCTGCCTTGCAAACTGGTTCATCTGTACCATTTTTCTAGATTCCACATATATGCATTAATATACAATATTTGCTTTTCTCTTTCTGAATTACTTCACTCTGTATAACAGTCTCTATGTCCATCCATGTCTCTACAAATGACCCATTTCGTTCCTTTTTATGGCTGAGTAATATTCAATTGTATATATGTACCACATCTTCCTTATCCATTCCTCTGTTGATGGGAATTTAGGTTGCTTCCATGACCTGGCTAGTGTAAATAGTGCTGCAGTAAACATTGGAGTGCATGTGTCTATTTGAAATATGGTTTTCTCTGGGTATATGCCCAGTAGTGGGATTGCTGGGTCATATGGTAATTCTATTTTTAGTTTTTTAAGGAACCTCCATACTGATCTCCATAGTGGCTGTATCAATTTACATTCCCACCAAGAGTACAAGAGGGTTCCCTTTTCCCCACACCCTCTCCAGCATTTGTTGTTTGTAGGTTTTCTGATGATGCCCATTCTAACTGGTGTGAGGTGATACTTCATTGTAGTTTTGATTTGCATTTCTCTAATAATTAGTGATGTTGAGCAGCTTTTCATTTGCCTCTTGACCATCTGTATGTCTTCTTTGGAGAAAAGTCTATTTAGGTCTTCTGCCAATTTTTTGCTTTGGTTTGATTTTTTAATATTGAGCTGCATGAGCTGTTTATATTTTCTCCCATTCTGAGGGTTGCCTTTTCATCTTGTTTATAGTTTCCTTTGCTGTGCAAAAGCTTTTAAGTTTCATTAGGTCCCATTTGTTTATTTTTGTTTTTATTTCCATTACTCTAGGAGGTGGGTCAAAAAAGATCTTGCTGTGATTTATGTAAAATATTGTTCTGCTTATGTTTTCCTCTAAGAATTTTATAGTGTCTGGTCTTATATTTAGGTCTTTAATCCATTTTGAGTTTATTTTTGTGTGTGCTGGTAGGGAGTGTTCTAATTTCATTCTTTTACATGTACCTGTTCAGTTCTCCCAGCACCACTTATTGAAGAGACTGTCTTTTCTCCATTGTATATCCTTGCCTCCTTTGTCATAGATTAGTTGACCACAGGTGCGTGAGTTTAACTCTGGGCTTTCTATCCTGTTCCATTGATTTATATTTCGGTTTTTGTGCCAGTACCATATTGTCTTGATTACTGTAGCTTTGTAGTATAGTCTGAAGTCAGGGAGTCTGATTCCTCCAGCTCCGTTTTTTTTCACTCAAGATTGTTTCAGCTATTTGGGGTCTTTTTTGTCTCCATACAAATTTTAATATTTCTTGTTTTAGTTTTGTAAAAACTGCCATTAGTAATTTGATAGGGATTGCAATGAATCTGTAGATTGCTTTTGTTAGTATAGTCATTTTCACATTATTGATTCTTCCAATCCAAGAACATGGTGTATCTCTCCAACTGTTTGTGACATCTTTGATTTCTTTCATCAGTGTCTTATAGTTTTCTGCACACAGGTCTTTTACCTCCTTAGGTAGGTTTATTCCTACATATTTTATTCTTTTTGTTGCAATGGTGAATGGGATTGTTTCCTTAATTTCTCTCTGATCTTTCATTGTTAGTGTATAGGAATGCAAGAGATTTCTGTGCATTAATTTTGTATCCTGCAACTTTACCAAATTTATTGATTAGCTCTAGGAGTTTTCTGGTGCCAACTTTAGGAAACTCTAATTATAGTATGATGTCATCGGCAAACAATGACAGTTTTACTTCTTCTTTTCCAATATGTATTTTATTTCTTTTTCTTTTCTGATTGTTGTCGCTACGACTTCCAAAACTGTGTTGAATAATGGTGGTGAGAGTGGACATCCTTGTCTTATTCCTGATATTAGAGAAAATGCTTTCAGTTTTTCACCATTGAGAATGATGTTTGCTGTGGGTTTGTTCTATATGGCCTCTATTATCTTGAGGTAGGTTCCCTCTATGCCAACTTTCTGGAGAGTTCTTATCATAAATGGGTGTTGAATTTTGTCAAAAGCTTTTTCTGCATTTATTGAGATGATCATATGTTTTTTCTTCTTCAATCTGTTAATATAGTGTATCACATTGATTGATTTGTGTATATTGAAGAATCCTTGCATCCCTGGGGTAAATCCCACTTGATCATGGTGTGTGATCCTTTTAATGTGTTGTTGGATTCTGTTTGCTAGTATTTTTTGAGGATTTTTCCATCTATATTCATCAGTGATATTGGTCTGTAACTGTCTTTTTTTTGTAGTATCTTTGGTTTTGGTATCAGGGTGATTGTGACCTTGTAGAATGAGTTTGGGAGTGTTCCCTCCTCTGCAATTTTTTGGAAAGAGTTTGAGAAGGATGGGTGTTAGCTCTTCTAAATGTTTGATAGAATTTACCTGAGAAGCCATCTGGTCCTAGACTTTTGTTTGTTGGAAGATTTTTAATCAGTTTCAATTTCACGACTTGTGATTGGTCTGTTCATATTTTCTATTTCTTCCTAGTTCAGTCTTGGAAGGTTATACCTTTCTAAAAATTTGTCCATTTCTTCCAGGTTGTCCATTTTTTTTGGCATAGAGTTGCCTGTAGTGGTCTCTTTGGATGCTTTGTATTTCTGTAGTGTCTGTTGTAACTTCTCCTTTTTCATTTCTAATTTTCTTGATTTGAGTCCTCTCTCTCTTTTTCCGGATGAGTCTGGCTAATGATTTATCAATTTTGTTTACCTTCTCAAAGAAGCACCTTTTAGTTTTATTGATCTTTGCTATTGTTTTCTTTATTTTTAGTTCATTTCTTTCTCCTCTGATATTTTTGATTTCTTTCCTTCTACTAATTTGGGTTTTGTTTGTTCTCCTTTCTCTAGTTCCTTTAGGTGTAAGGTTAGATTGTTTATTTAAAGTTTTTCTTGTTTCTTGAGGTAGGATTGTATTGCTAGAAACTTCCCTGTTAGAACTGCTTTTTCTGCATCCCATAGATTTTGGATCCTTGTGTTTTCATTGTTATTTGTCTCTAGGTATTTTTTGATTTCCTCTTTGATTTCTTCATTGAGCTCTTGGTCATTTAGTAACATATTTTTTCACCTCCTTGTGTCTGTGTTTTTTACGTTTTTTTCCCTGTAATTGATTTCTAATCTCATAGTGTTGTGGTTGGAAAAGGTGCTTGATAGGATTTCACTTTTCTTAAATTTACTGAGGCTTGATTTGTGACCCAAGTTGTGATCTGTCCTGGAGAATTTTCCATGTCCACTTGAGCAGAAATTGTAATCTGCTGTTTTTGGTTGGAATATCCTATAAATATCAAATAATTCTATCTGGTCCATTGTGTCATTTAAAGCTTGTGTTTCCTTATTAATTTTCCATGTGGATGATCTGTCCATTGGTTTAAGTGAGGTGTTAAAGTCCCCCACTATTGTGTTACTGTCAATTTTTTCTTTTATAGCTGTTAACATTTGCCTTATGTATTGAGGTGCTCCTTGTTGGGTGCATATATATTTATAATTGTCATATCTTCCTCTTGGTTTGATCCCTTAATCATTTTGTAGTGTCCTTCCTTGTCTCTTGTAGCATTCTTTATTTTAAAGTCTATTTTATCTGATATGAGTATCGCTACTCCAGATTTCTCTTGATTTCCATTTGCATGGAGTATCTTTTTTCATCCCCTCACTTTCAGTCTGTATGTGTCCCCAGGTCTGAAGTGGGTCTCTTGTAGACAGCAGTTAGATGGGTTTTGTTTTTGTGTCCATTCAGTGAGTCATGTCTTTTGGTTGGAGCATTACATCCATTCACATTTAAGGTAATTATCGATATGTATGTTTCTATTACCATTTTCTTAATTGTCTTTGGTTTGTTTTGTAGGTCCTTTTCTTCTCTTCTATTTCCCACTTAGAGACTTTCCTTTAGCGTTTGTTGTAGAGCTGGTTTGGTGGTGCTGGATTCTCTTAGGTTTTGCTTGTCTGTAAAACTTTTGATTTCTCTGTAGAGTCTGAATGAGATCCTTTCTGGGTAGAGTAATCTTGGTTGTATGTTCTTCCCTTTCATTACTTTAAGTATATCATGCCAATCCCTTCTGGCTTGTAGAGTTTCTGCTGAGAAATCAGCTACTATCCATATGGGAGTTCCCTTGTATGCTATTTTCCATTTTTCCCTTGTTGCTTTTAATAATTTGTCTTTAATTCTTGTCAATTTGATTACTATGTGTCTCGGCACGTTTCTCCTTGAGTTTATCCTGCCTGGGACTCTCTGTGCTTCCTGGACTTTGGTGGCTATTTCCTTTCCCATGTTAGGGAAGTTTTCGACTCTAATCTCTTCAAATATTTTCTTGTGTCCTTTCTCTCTTCTCCTTCTGGGACCCCTATAATGCTAATGTTGGTGCATTTAATGTTGTCCCAGAGGTCTCTTAGGCTCTTTTCATTTCTTTTCATTCTTTTTAATTTATTCTATTCCATGGCCGTGAATTCCAACATTCTTTCCTCCAGGTCACTTATCCATTCTTCTGCCTCAGTTATTCTTCTATTGATTCCTTCTAGTGTATTTTTCATTTCAGTTATTGTATTGTTCATCTCTGTTTGTTTGTTCTTTAGTTCTTCTAGGTGGTTGTTCTTTAATTCTTCTAGGTCTTTGTTAAACATTGCTTGCATCTTCTTGATCTTTGCCTCCATTCTTTTTCTGAGGTCTGCCATCATCTTCACTATCATTATTCTGAATTCTTTTTTCTGGAAAATTGCCTATCTCTACTTCATTTAGTTGTTTTTCTGGTTTTTCTTTTTCTTCTTCTTCCTTCATCTGGTACATAGTCCTCTGCCTTTTCATTTTGTCTACCTTTCAATGAGTATGGTTTTTGTTCCACAGGCTGCAGTTCTTCTTGCTTTTGCTGTCTGCCCTCTGGTGGATCTATCATAGTAGTTAGCATGTTCTTGCAATTATTTTCTTGTCTGCACTTTCACTAATAGAACCAACACTTTCGTATTTATCATTTTACTAAATACTGTGTTGGCATTTGCTCAAGCATGTTATATGCTTAAAAATTTTGTTCTGATTTATTTAATGAATTCTTCATTCATTCTTGGAGGTTATTTATGTCTTTTGTAATAAATGGAAGGATATCCTAGGCTTTTACCAACAGCTCCATTATTAATATAGTTTGTATTACAATAAATGTTAAAATATTTACATGATTTGACTAAATGAGTATGTTATAGGATTCTTAAATATAATGTATATGTAGCTGGAGCACACAAGATTATTCAGCATCTGTGACAATGTCTTATTAAGACTTAAATAATTTAAAAAACACCCTAGTTTGTACTTTCTTGACTATCAAAAATATTTTTAATGCATTTATATGCATAGTATAGAGCTATTCCTTTTTTATTTGAAAAATTAGAATTGTAAATTTCTTTTAAGTAGTGAAATAAGTTTGATTCATTCTTACCTGCCATGCCCCCGTCAAAATTAATTATTCTTTAAGCCATCCCCTTCATATGCTTCCCTGTTATTTCTCTACTTGTCAAAGTAATAATTATAAAAATGATTGTCTTTCTTCACACTGCATCAACCATGTTTTGTGGAATTTCATGGTAAAATTCATTTTGAGAAATTATGTCCTGACTGATTCATTTTGATAATTTGGACCATCAGGATATAATGAAGAATGAATTTTGGAAATCAGAGACATTGTGCAGTATTGAAGCCATCTTTTTTTAAGGTCACAATGAATTATGCATGTCATGCAGAAGACTTTCTTTTAGATTTCCAGATAAATGAATCTATTACTCAAAAAAAATTTAACAAGTTTATTACATATTGTATGGGTGTTTGTTTAGCTGTCTAATTACAGTAGAAATCTGAGAGAAGACCCTTTCCCTATAAATTAAACCCATTTCAATGAAATCATAGCACAGGGAGATCACCTCGGTGCTTTGTGACCATCTAGAGGGGTGGGATAAGGAGGGTGGGAGGGAGATGCAAGAGGGAGGAGATATGGGGATATATGTATATGTATAGCTGATTCTCTTTGTTATAAAGCAGAAACCAACACACCATTGTAAAGTAATTATACTTCAATAAAGGTGTTATAAATAAATAAACAAAAGGAAATATAATTATAGTTCTAATATTTTCCCTTGTAAACATTTTGTTACATTGTATTGCTTTGCAATTATGCCAACTTTAAAAATAGGTAACTTTTAACTTCTTTTGAGATCTATGGGCTCTATCCCTCCAAAATAATACATGGGGGTATTTCTTTTAAAATTATATAAGACTGGTATATCTAATTATCTCAGTTTCTTTCTTTTAAAAATGTGTTGGAAACAGAAAGGAACAATTGAATGAAACTGACAATTGAAGACAAGGACAGGTGTCATATTTCCTCTATTTCAAAAATCAAGCTTGAAAAAAAAGTGGTGATATCAGCTAATTTAGAGAGAAGGAAAGATGAAGTTAGTCAGTAAAAACTATTTTGCCTAAAGTATTTCTTCTTATTGAGTAAGGACAATTTTTATCTTTGCCCTTATCAATTGTAGCTTCAGACAAAAACTAATGATATACCTTACATTTATGAAAGATTTAAATGCTAATGCATTTTGAGATCAAGAAATGGAATGAATGACTCAACCTCACTAACATATATAGATAAAAATTGGAATTCTGATCATTGAAAATAACCAAATATAAGCTGTATGTCATGTTTTATCAGTCTGAATATTTAGACTATGATTTTCCTTTTTAAAAAATACTTGTAATAAAAATTTCCATTAATGTATAACTGCCCAGAGTCAGAACTTAAACCAGAATTTCCATTGCTGAGATCTTTAAAAATTACTGGAGAACACCTTCATTTTCCATACACCATTCTGTGTGCCCAAAGCCCCATCAGAGGCAGATCTAATTTTTCTCTTTTGTAGTGTACCTGCTGCATTCTTAGTTCGGTTTCCATCGTGTTTTTGCTATCTTCTTTTTTGAGAGTCATGATTCTGTTCCTAGTGTCAGCAGCTGATCATTCCACTGTCACTTTAGCAATGGAATACTGATCATAATTTACTGTTCTTCTCAAAGAAGAGGATAGGCCTAATAATAGTTATTAAAAATAGTTATTCTTGAAAACTAAATAGCAAATATACCCTGAGGGTCTTTTTCCAGTCTTCCTGCCCAGATTCACAAGGCAGGCAGCAACTCACTGACTCCCTTCCCCCCCCACCACCAAGGATCTTCAGGGAATTCCTTGACTCATATCCCAAGCCTAATTGGACATTTGACTCTTATGATGGAGTTTTTATTTCCCAATATTAGTTAACACAATGAATAGATTGGATCAATTTGCTCTAAGGAATGGACTGTAAAATAATAATTAAAAAAATTATCTGTGTCCCCAGTTCCTGTTAATATTTGGTCTTTGACCCCAGTTCCTCTCATGGATTACCTAAAACCCTTCTAATTTCCTGAATTATAGAAGCATCTGACACTGAGCTCCTAAATCTCTTGGAATTTCCTGGATGATATGAGCATCTTTTGTTCTAATGAAGTGAAGCTTAATGGGCTTCTGGATGGAGGCTGGTCAGTAGAAAGAACAAGCGATGATTAGAAGCTTGGAACTTTCAGCCCTATGCCCTCCCCAAGAGAGGAGAGGGGCTGGAAATGAGTTAATAATCAATCATGCCTACATAAATATCCCTAAAGTATGGGATTTGGGTAGCTTCCAAGTTGGTGTACACATCCAGCTGCTAAGAGTGTGGAGTACCCCATCTCCAAGGGGACAGAAGCTCCAGTGCTCAATACCCTTCAGGACCTCACCCTATGTATCTTTTTATCTGTATGTTCATTTGCATCCTTTAAAATATCAATATCTTTTGTAATAAATCAGCAGTAGTAAGTAAACTGTTTTCCTAAGTTCTGTGAGCCACTCTAAGTAGGGTGTCATGTTAACCCTGATTTATAGCTGGTCAGTCAGAGTAACAGCCTGGACTTTCTAGAAACCTGGACCTTTGCCTGGCACCTGAAGTGGGGTCCAGTCTTGTTGGACTGAGCCTTTAACCTCTGGGGTCTTCATTAATTCCAGAAGTGTCAGAAAGGAATTGTTGGAGGACACCCAGCTGGTGTTAGAGAATTGGTTATTGTGGGAAAAAAATCACACATCCAGTATGAGAAGTATGTTAAGTGTGAGAGAAAGTAAAGGAAAACACAGTGAGTTTTTCTGTACAATAAGGGATATTTGAATATCAATGAAGAAATTTGGAGAAAGAGGAACTTATGCTAAATATGGGTGGACCTTTTAGTGGGACTATTTCCAGAGGTAACTTGAAAAATATAACATAAGCCAAATAAAATTGTGGCTATGGTTAAAGAAATTTTCATGAGGAATGTCAATAGTGTCAGTTGGCTTCTTTTTGCTACTTTTGGTATGTTGTTTTAAGAAATAGGTGATTTATTAAAGAACTATTCATTTTATAAGCAGAAATTGTAGAAATATGTCTACCCTAGAACTTTGAGTTGAAAAACAAAACTATTTTTCATTCTCAATCTCTCCAGCTGGTAACACATTCTCAAAGCAAGAAATAACCTCAGGAAAATGATTAAATCCAGGATGCTTTTAGTAAAATATGGTCTTAGGGTTTAGATCAAACTATGGGTGAGGCTATAGGTCCTTTTGTTAAGACTTCAGGATGATTTAAAATGATGCTCATAAACCTTCTTAGAGCATCTACAAAGTGTAAGTGAACTGTTTTAGGGCATTCTGACTTTCAACCCAAGGTAGACACATAATCTTTTGTAAATCACCTCTCTTTGTGCTCTCAATTGAATGTGGCCACATGAGTGACTTCAGCTACACTTTGTAGAACAAAAGAAACACCCACTGACCCTAGTCACTTCATATTTAATAGAAAGTTACTGAGGTGGTTTGTTCCATAGTATTAGATAAATGATACGTAAATAAAATCAATATAGAAAAATATGAGAAGTTAATAGAAGTGTATGGTAGGTGTGAGTGCTCAAAATTCTCTATACTTTTTAGCAGATGTGAAATACTGCATCATAAAGCATATTTAAAGAAAGCTGTAATATAACCCTATATTAAATTTAAGTTTTAATAGTTGCCACATGAATGATTTTCTAATCATCAGGTTATTCTTGTAATTAGAGGAATGATGATTTACAGCTAACATTTATAATAGAGGATTTCTGTA
This sequence comes from Kogia breviceps, assembly GCF_026419965.1. Taxonomy (NCBI): domain Eukaryota; kingdom Metazoa; phylum Chordata; class Mammalia; order Artiodactyla; family Physeteridae; genus Kogia; species Kogia breviceps. The sequence continues at coordinate 43,346,740 of NC_081311.1, read as the reverse complement.
TTCCTGTAACATTGAGATTAATATTCCAGCAGTAATTGACACCTCTAATAAAAATTCCATTTATGTAAGAAACACATTCAGTCAATGTATACAAGTTGAACTGTACTCTTTAATAATTAAAAAAAATTATAACACAAACAATGCTCAGAGACTGTGTCAAAGCCATTTGTATAAGAGCTTGCTTGAGATCATTCCCCGTTTTTAGAAAATATTTGTTTACAATATTATGCCAACGATAACCATTAATTCTAGATCTTTACATTTGAAAATATAGTATCATTTCACTACATTTAAACATTTAAAAAAAGTATTCATCTAGATATATATTTCTTTTTGACAACTGTTTTTTGGGCATGAGTCTTTCCTATTTATGTAATTTACTTTTCTAGTGCTAATTTTTGTTTTTCAGTTTATTTTAACTAGTTTTACTCTGAAACCCATCTAACATCAATAATACTATTTTCACACTTCCTCAATAGTTAATTTTATTTTAACAAATTCAGTAAAGTTAAGGATACAAAATCAACATATAAAAATGGATGGCATTTCTATATACTAACAATGAATTATCCAAAGAGGAAATTAAGAAAATTCCATTTAAAATAGCAGCAAAAAGAGTAAAACTCTTAGCAATAACCTTAACCACAGATGTGAAAGACTTGTATACAGAAAACTATAAAACATTGATGGAGGAAATTAAAGTGGACACAGATAAAAATATATCTCAATAAAATTGTTAAAACATGTAAAGCTATGCAAAAAGATACACATGAAAGCATTATAGGTTAAAAAATGTAAATCTTAATATATCTAAGTAACCTATGGAAGGCAGGGAAAAGAAAACAGGTATGAAAAAGAAAACAGAGATATGAGCAAACTGAAAACAAAAAATAAAATGACTTCAGTGTTCATTCATGATAAAAACTTTCATTTAAGTGGTGATAGGAAACATATCTCAACATAATAAAGGCCATTTATGGCAAACCCACAGCCAACATCATACTGAATGGTGAAAAGCTGAAAGCCTCCCTGCTAAATTCAGGAACAAGACAAGGATTCCCACTCTTGCCACTTCTACTTAACATGCTATTAGAAGCCCTCACCACAGAAATCAGACAAGGAAAACGAATAAAAGGTATCCAAATTGGAATGGAGGAGGTAAAGTCTCACTATTTGAAAATAACATGATACTTTATATAGAAAACCCTAAATTCACCACCCAAAAACTATTAGAACTAATAAATGAATTCAGCAGCATTGCAGGATACAAATTAATATACAGAAATCTGTTTCATTTCTATACACTAATAATGAAATATCAGGAAGAGAAAGTAAAAAACAAAAAGCAATCCCATTTAAAATTGCATCAGAAAGAATAAAATACCTAGAGATAAATTTAACCAAGTAGGTGAAAGATGTATACTCTGAAAACTATAAAATATTGATGAAGGAAATTGAAGATGACACAAATAAATTGAAAGATATTCCATGCTCTTGGATTGGAAGAATTAATATTTTTAAATGGCCATACTACCCAAAGCATTCTACAGATTTCAATCACTTTAAAACACCCATGGTATTTTTTACAGAACTAGAAGAAATGATCCTAGAATTCATATGACACCATGAATTGCCCAAGTAATCTCAAGAAAAAATAACAATACTGAAGGTATTACCTTCTCAGACCTCAGACTATACTACAAAGCTACAGTAATCAAAACATTGTGGTATTGACACAAAGACAGACATATAGATCAAAGGAACAGAACAGAGAGCCAAGAAATAAACCATGCATCTGTGGTCAATTAATCTATGACAAATTAGGCAAGAATATGGAGTGGAGAAAATACAGTATTTTCAACAAGTTGTGCTGGGAAAACTCGACAGCTACTTATAAAACAATGAGATTTAGAATGTTCCCTTACACCGTATAAAAAAAATGAACTCAAAATGGATTAAAGACCTAAATGTAGACCTGAATCCATAAAACTCCTAGAGAAAAACACAGAACACTCTTTGACATAAACCATGGCAATATTTTGGGGTATCTGTCTCCTAAGGAAAAAGAAATAAAAGAAAAAATAAACAAATGGTGTCCAATTAAACATAAAAGCTTTTTCACAGAAAAGGAAACCACTGACAAAAACAAAAAAGACAACCTACTGAATTGGAGAAAATATTTGCAAATGATATGACCCATAAAGGGGCTAATTTCCAAAATATATAAACAACTCATATAACTCAATAGCAAAAGGCAAACAACCAATCAAAAATAGGCAGAAGATCTAAACAGACATTTTCTAAATATCACATACAGATGGCTAACAGGCACATGAAAAGATGCTCAACATCCCTAATTAATAGAGAAATGCAAATCCAAACAACAATAAGATATCACCTCACATGTGTCAGAATGGCTAACATCAGAAAGTCTATAAATAATAAATGTTGGCGAGGATGTGGAGAAAAGAGAGTCCTTGTACCCTGTTGGTGGGAATGTAAGTTTGTACAGTCACTGTGGAAAACAGTATGGAGACTCAAAAAAACTAAGAATAGAATTACCATATGACCCAGCAATTCCACTCCTGGGTATAAATCTGGAAAACACAAAAACACTAATTCAGAAAGATAGATGCACTCCAGTGTTTGTAGCAACACTATTTACAATGACCAAGATATGGAAGAAATCCAAGATCCCATCAACAGACAACTGGATTAAGAAGATGTGAGATATACATATCATGGAATACTAGTCAACCATAAAAGAAAGAATGAAATAATGCATTTTGCAGCAACCTGGATGGACCTAGAGATTATCACACAAAGTGAAGTAAGTCAGAAAGACAAATACCATATGATATCACTTATATGTGGAATCTAAAATATGATACAAGTGAATTTATTTCCAAAACAGAAACAGACTCACAAACAGGTAACAAACTTATGGTTACCAAAGGGGAGAGGGAAGGGGGGGAGGGCAAATTAGGGATATGGGATTATCAGATCCAAACTATTATGTATAAAATAGATAAGAAACAAATATATATTTCATAGTATAGGAAATTATAGCCATTATCCTGTAATAATTTATAATGAAGTATAATTTGCAAAAATACTGATTAACTCTGCTGTACTCCTGAAACTAATATGATATTGTAAACCAACTATACTTCAATAAAAAAATAAATAAAATAAAATGACAGACAATTTTTTACATGTCAATAATTATGTTAAATGAAACTGGTCTAAAATTACAAGTTAAAGACAGAGATTGGCAGAGTGGATTAAAAGGAACAATCAGCTGTATGCTTTCTGTAGTAAATTCACTTCAGACATAATGAAATAGAAAAGTTGACATTAAAAGAATGCAAAAGTCACATCATCATACACACTTTAATCAAAACAAAGCAGAATTGTCTATGTTAACATCAGATAAAGTAGATTTAGAATCAAAGAAAGTTACCAGGGTCAGAGAGGGACAACACATAAAGCAATCATCCAAGAAGAAGACAGCAATCCAAATGTTTATGCAATATATAATAGTGACAAAGTATATTAAGAAAAGCTAATAGAATTGAAAGAAGAAATAGATAAATCCACAATTATAGTTGAAGTCTTCCACATCCTGCTCTCTAAAATGAATAGAAATATAAAAAGAATTAACTAGATAGAAATATAAAAGAATTAACATCACCATCAATCAAAAGGATACATATAAAGCACTTAACAATAGTAGAATACACGTTCTTTTCAAGTGTCCATGAAACATATACCAAGATAGACCATATCCCATATCCTGTCCCATTAAACAAAGGTGATAATTTTAAAATAATTGCTGTCATACAAGGTGTACTGTGAGGCCACAATAGAATCAAACTAGAAATCAAAATAGAAATTGAAAATTTTCCAAAGATTTCTAAACTAATCCCATAGTTTTACATAACCCATGGAGCAAAGAGGAAGTATCAAGGGAAATTTTAAAATACAGTAAATGAAAATGAATATACAACATATCAATATTTGTGAAACACATGTACTCACTTTGAGGAAGAGAAAGCACTTCAAGTAAATAATCTAAGAACAGAAACCATGGATATTTAAAGCAGAAATATCAATAGAAATGAATTAAAGTGAATAAAAAACAACATTGTTTGGAAAGATCAATAAAATTGGTAACCTTTAGCAAGACTGACAAAGAATAAAAAAGACACAAATTACGAATATCAGGAATGTACAGACTCTGCAGATATCAAAAGGACAATAAGAAAATACTATAAACAACTCTAAACACATAAATTTGACAATTTAGATAAAACAGACCAATTCCTCAAAAAGTAGCAGTTACTAAACTTTCTCAATATGCAGCAGTTAATTTGAATAGCCTTATAACTCTAAAGAAAATTTAATTCCCAACTAAAAATCTGTGTAAAAAAACTTCCAGAGCCTAATGGTTTCACTAGTGAATTCTACCAAATATTGAAATAAGAATTAAAACCAATTCTTGCAATTTCTTCCAGGAAATAGGAGAGGAGGGACCATTTCCCAATTTATTTTTCTGAAGCTAGTATCACTCTGATGTTAAAACCAGACAAAGACAAAACAAATGACAAATTACAGACAAATACTCCTTGTAACTATAGACACAACAACCTTAACAAAATATTAGTAAATATAGTTTCACAACAAATAAAAATAATTATACACCATGGCTATGTAGGGTTCCTTCCAGTGATGCAGGGTTAGTTCAATACTCTAAAACTGATCAATGTAACCTATCATATCATCAGAATTAAGAAGAAAGATCATAATTGTGAAAATTCTTTGTCATTTGTGAGTCAGACTCTCAGAAAACTAATACAGAAGAACATTCTCTACTTAGTAAAGACCATTTAAAAACCCTACAGCCAGCACTATACTTAATGGTTAAATACATAATAAGATTTGGAATAAGGCAAGCATGTCCACTGTCACTACTCTTATTTAACATAGTACTGGAAGTTGTAGATAATGAAGAAAGGTGAGAAATAAAAAAATATATAAATGAAACAGAAGGAAAATTTATATATATATATATATATAATTTCCAAAAACTCAACAGTAAAAAGAAATTAATTATCATATTTTAAAAAATGGTCAAAATACATGAACAGACATTTCACCAAAGAGGATATACAGATGGTGCACAAGCAGATGAAAAGATGTTCAAAATTATTAACCATTTAGCCATGCAAATTAAAAACACAGTGAAATATTACTACACATCTATCAGAATGTCTAAAATAAAAAGTTATGACCAAACCAAATGTTGGTGAGGACACAAAGAGGTTGGATTACACATGCACTGATGTTGGGAATGTAACATGTTACAACCACTCTGAAAAACAGGTGAGAAGTTTTTGAAGGAAACTAAACATGGAACTGCCTTACAATCCAGCAATTGCACTCTTAGTCTTTTATCCCAGAGAAATGAAAATTAATGTTCACATAAAGACTTGTACATAAATGTTCATAACAACTTTATTTCTGATAGCCAAACACTGGAAACAACCCAGATGGTCTTCAGTAGCATTGTTTCTTACAACTGCATGTCAATCCAAAATTATCTCAAAATAAAAAGTTTAATTAATAATTAATATGAATCAAATTGCTAATTTTAGTCACTCTGAAATTCTAATTATTGTATACAATAAATAGAAAATAGAATATGTACAATAAATATAATATATATAATAAATATATATAAAATGAATAAAATCAAGCAAAGCAAAACAAATTCAATAAGTCTAAAATTGAAAAACTTACATTTTATCTAAAAGAAGACTCAGAATAGGAAGAAAAAACAAAATTACTCTCCAAGTCACATGAGTATTTATTTTGTTGAATTCTAGTGTTAGAAGTATTTGTATAGTTACATAATAAAATTTTAATATACACAACCAATCAACTTGCTCTAAACTGTATCACTCTGAACAGTACTTAGAGTAATCATTCAGTTATTTTGAAAGATAATGTATATCCTTTTTTCTGTAAATATATTTTTAAAAAGAAAATTTCAAGAATATTTTGCCAAGTGCTAAGAGGGATGCAAAAATAAACCATTTGGGTACTGGACCTCAGAGTTGACTAGACATACAAATATTGAGAATATACTTTTACTGAATTCTTTTTACTTACCAAAGCATATATTATTTTTTCCCAACATCCTATCATTGAACAATTAATCATGAATAACAAACTTGATCATTAACAATTACGAATGCTCAAAGTGTACAAAAGCCATCTTTTACCAGATAACTTATTAAAATATAATTGACAGGAATTTTTCTTATATTTTCCAGTCTCTACCATTACAAATATTGAACCATATCCATTTGTTGTTCCCTGATTAAGAGCTTATTTTTCTAGACTGAACACATAAACAAATTGAAGAATAAGTTTCTTCTTTTCTTTAAAAAACTAAAACAAAAACAGCCATTGCGAAGATAATCCTAGGTGTCTTTTTTTTTAATGAGGTTTAGTTGATGTACAATATTATTTAAGTTCCAAGTGTACAACATAGTGATTCAAAGTTTTTAAAGGTTATATTCCATTTATAGTTATCATAAAATATTGGCTATGTTCCCTGTATTGTACAATATATCCATGTAGCTTATTTATTTTATACATAGTAGTTTGTATAAAATTGTTTGTACAAAATTTTAATCCCCTACCCTTTTCTTGCCCCTCCCTCCTTCTCTCTCCCCACTGGTAATCACTAGTCTGTATCTCTGTTAGTTGTTTCTTTTTTGTTATATTCACTAGTTCATTTTATTTTTTAGATTCCACACATAAGTGATATCATACAGTATTTGTCTTTCTCAGTTTGACTTACTCCACTTAGTATAATGTCCTGCAAGTCCATCCATGGTGTTGCAAATGGCAAAGTTTCATTCTTTTTTCTGGCTGAATAGTATTTTGGGGTGTGTGTGTGTGTGTGTGTGTGTGTGTGTGTGTGTGTGTGTGTGCATGTGTGAGTGTGTATATATATAGATAGATATAGATATAGATATATGACATATTTATCTGTTGTTGGACACTTTGGTTGCTTTCATATTTTGGCAATTGTAAATATATGAACACTAGGGTGCATTTATCCTTTCAAATTAGTGTGTTTATTTGTTTTTTTGGATATATACCCAAGAGTAGAATTGCTGGGTCATATGCTAGTTCTATTTTTAATTTTTTGAGAACCCTCCATACTGTTTTCCACAGTGGTTCCACCAATTTACATTCCCACCAAGAGTGTACAAGTGTTCCCTTTTCTCCACATCCTTGCCAACATTTGTTATTTGTGTTCTTTTCCATGTAAACCATTCTGACAGGTGTGAGGTAATATCTCATTGTGGTTTTGATTTGTGTTTCCCTAATAATTAGTGATATTGAGAATCTTTTCATGTGCCTGTTGGCCATCTTTCTGTTTTATTTGGAAAATTATCTATTCAGTTCTTCTGCCCATTTTTTAATTGGGTTATGATGTTGAGTTGTATGAGCTATTTATATATGTTGGATATTAACCCCTTTGGGGTCATATCATTTGGAAATATTTTCTCCTGTTCAGAAGATTGTCTTTTTGGTTTTGTTGATGGTTTCCTTTTTTGTGCAAAAGCTTTTTTGTTTAATTAGACACTATTTGTTTATTTTTCCTTTTATTTCTTTTGGCTTAGGAGACAGATACCCCAAAATATTGCCATGATTTATGTCAAGGAGTATGCTGACTAAGTTTTTTTCTTGGAGTTTTATGGTGCCACATCTTACATTTAGGTCTTTAATCCATTTTTAGTTTATTTTTATATATGGTGTTAGAGAATGTTCTAATTTCATTCTTTTACAAGTACCTGTCCAGTTTCCCCAGCACCACTTACTGAAGAGACTGTCTTTTCTCCACTGTATATTCCTGCCTATTTTGTAATATATTAATTGACTGTAAGTGTGTGGGTTTATTTCTGGGCTTTCTATTCCATTCCATTGATCTATGTGTCTTTTCTGTGCCAGTACCATACTGTTTTGATTTCTGTACTTTATAGTATAGTCTGAAGTCAGAGAGTGTGATACCTTGATCTCTCTTCTTCTTTCTCAAGATTATTTTGCTATTTGGGATATTTATGTTTGTATACAGATTTAAAAATTATTTCTTCAGTTCTGTGAAAAATTCCCTAGTATTTTGATAGGGATTTCATTGAATCTATAGATTGTCTTCAGTAATTTGGTTACTTTTATGATATTAATCTTCCAATCCATGAACAGAGTATTTCTTTTCATCTCTTTTTGTCGTCCTCAATTTATTTCATCAGTGTTTTATAGATTTCTGAATACAGATCTTTTACCTCCTTATATAGATTTATTTCAAGGTATTTTATTCTTTTTGATGCAGTTGTAAATGTGATTGTTTCCTTAATTTCTCTTTCTGATAGTTTGTTGTTAGTATATAGAAATGCAATAGATTTCTTTTTATTAATTTTATATCCTACAACTTTAACAAATTCATTGATGACCCCTAGATTAAAAAAAAAATTATTGGAGTATAGTTAATTTACAATATTGTGTTAGTTTCTGTTGTACAGCAAAGTGAATCAGTTATAAATATACATATAACCACTCTTTTTAAGATTCTTTTCCCATATAGGTCATTATAGAATACTGAGTAGAGTTCCCTGTGCTAAACAGTAGGTCCTTATTAGTTATCTGTTTTATATATAGTAGTGTGTATATGTCAATCCCAATCTCCCAATTTATCCCTCCCCGTCTTTCACCCCGGTAACCATAAGTTTGTTTTCTACATCTGTGACTCTATTTCTATTTTGTAAATAAGTTCATTTGTATCCATTTTTTTAGATTCCACATATAAGTGATATCATGTGATATTTGTCTTTGTCTGACTTGGTTCCCTTAGTATGATGAGCTCTAGTAGTTTTCTGGTGGTGTCTTTAATTCTAGGTGTCTTGAAAGGAGAAGTGAGATGTCAAAGTATTTATGAAAGCAAGGAAATTTGATGGGGCTAAATTCTACAAATGGAGGGGGTAAATTCTTAGGAACTTTGAGAGCAAGAATACTTCCATTGTCCTATGCAGTGCCCTGACAACTTAGCAAGACCCTGGGAGTTGTCTTAAGGAGGCAAGCTATCAAAGTAACCTCCCATATACAAATCCTAGTAGAAGTATTTCCTAGTAATAAAAATTTGCATTAGTCAACAAAAGCAAATACCTCAGAGAATTCATAATTTTGTAGCTGTTTTGCATTTAGTACTAAAGAATATTGTTTGATTTCTATTTTGAAATCTGATGGTTCTATTCCAGTATAGTATAAACACATATATAATAAATTATATAATGTATAATTTAATAAATGTAACAATAAACATAGAATTGAAGTATTCTTGACAAATTAATAGATTTAACTTATGAAAGAAGCATAAAACTATCTTTTTTAGTATTTTGAAAAATAACTTTTTATTACATTTGTTTTTCTCTTTAAATAGGTATAGCAAAAGAACTAAAGGCAAGAAATAGCCACTTTTAAAGATATACTGAAATATATCTTTATTAATAAAAACAATTTCTTTTACACAGAAACCAAAAGTACTAGTATAATGCTGGAACATTATTCATGTAAAACTGATACATAAATGTCAGCATGTGGTGTGAGGTTTCTGCTTGTGCATTTTTTCCTTTGTAGATCTGTTCTTGATTGGTATGTTGGTGACAGAGCCCAGAGGTGAAGGTTAATACTAGAGCACAATCTCACTCTAACTGGATTTCTTTTCCAGACTTGTGTTTTGGAGAAGAGTGATGAAAAACATTCCATAGAATTTTTACAGACTTACCACGTTTTCAAGGCAATCTGTATAGGCTTGGTTTATCAAATCCAGAAATGGAAGCTGGATATGGCATCTACAATTAATGTAATCTACAGATTTAGATAATTGTTTTCATTTAATGATTAAAAAGGCACATTTAAAATCTGATATTCCCCTAACACATGTAATAGAAGAAAATCTGACTCTTAATGTTCAGCTTTTTGTAGAAAAACTACATTAAAACAAATATGTGTACAAATGATAAATGTATAACTCAATAAATTTTTCAGAAATTAAACGTGAATCCAGAATAAAAGACAGATAATGCTCTATAATTAAGGTGCTGCCCTCATGTTTCCGTTTCATTCTCTAGCTGCATCCATGAAAGAAATGACTTCTCTTAACATTGAATAAATGTATCTCTTTTTGAGGTTTATACGTATGTAATCATGTTATCTGAATTACTTTGTTCAACATTACGCTTTTGATATTTTTTCATATTTTGTGTCTAATTATGACTAGTAAATTCTATTCATGGATATTTTTCTACAGTATGAATATGATACAGCTTATTTGTGCTCTTAATGAGTATTTAGATAATATCCCATTATAGGATATTGCAAATAAGTTTTTTGTTGTTTTTGTTTGTTTGTTTTGTTTTTTGTGGTACTCAGGCCTCTCACTGTTGTGGCCCCTCCCATTGTGGAGCACAGGCTCCAGACGTGCAGGCTCAGCGGCCATGGCTCATGGGCCTAGCCGCTCCATGGCATGTGGGATCTTCCCGGAATTGGGCATGAACCCGTGTGCCCTGCATCGTCAGGCCGACTCTCAACCACTGCGCCACCAGGGAAGCCCTGCAAAAAAGTTTTTAAAAAAATATTACAGTCCTTTTTACTGTTGTTGTTTAACATATGTATGCATATCTGCTGAGTATATACTTAGGGATGGAAGAAATGTCTGGTTTGTAGAATATATACATTCAGCTATAGTTGATAGGGCCCAACAGTTTTCAAAAGTAGCCAAATCAGTTAACAGTCTCATCATTAATGTATGAGAGTTCTGGTGGCTCCATGTGGTCATCATCATTTAACACTAATATTTTCCTTCTTTCTTCATCTTAGGCATACTTGAAGGTATATAAATATATCACTTTTTTTTTGCCTTTCTCTAATTCCCGTGTTTTCTTTTTAAATAAAAATTACACAAAATCCACATTTAGTAATCATTCAATAATATATTTTTAAAATTTTGTATTTGTGTGTATGCATTTATCTCTCTCTACACATTTCCAAAAAGTAACAAAAAGTCATAAAATCATTTTTTTTTTTTTTTTTTTGTGGTATGCGGGCCTCTCACTGTTGTGGCCTCTCCCGTTGCGGAGCACAGGCTCCGGACGCACAGGCCCAGCGGCCATGGCTCACAGGCTTAGTTGCTCCGCGGCATGTGGGATCTTCCCGGACCGGGGCACGAACCCGTGTCTCCTGCATCGGCAGGCGGACTCTCAACCACTGCGCCACCAGGGAAGCCCATAAAATCATATTTAATGTCATATAATGACTCTACATACCATTAAAAATCTCGTGCTTCTTCTCACCTTCTTATACTCCATTATATAAGACAGAAAGATCTTGAAATTAATGGTTTTCAGAAATTTCTTTTGAACTGATTCACAGCAATCTTTGAGAAGGCAGTTAAGGACTCATTGAACTACATAAATGACCTTTGATCAAGGGATGCCAGTTTTGCTCACCTCAAGTTTTGTTTGTATGTTTGTTTGTTTTGACTTATCTGTGGCACATAGGCAATAGTTACCAGATTGTGAGTCTTTGTGTGTTTGAAAACAGTCTTTCTTGAGTCTTCATCAGAACCAGTTATCTAATCTTACAAGGTACACTTGAATTTTAAAATTCATGAGCCAACTCTTATCTCCATTGAAATTTCCTTTCTTTGATCCCTTGCTGTATTGATGTTTCATAGACGCAAACAAAAAAGAAAAGTTTCAAATTTTGGCAAAAAATACTGAGATGGATCCTGAAGTCTGCAACATTGATTATTTCCATTTTAATCACAAATTCTGCATGTGATTTTATAAAAAATATATTGTAATTATTACCTTTTCCCTATTTGTTTTTAATTAACATGTTAAACTTTACATAAATCTGAAATATAAAATATCTTAATAAAGTAATCATACAATATTTTCTGCCATGGCAATACCTAAATTTATGTGGAAGTTCTAGAGATTTTAGGCATTTACTTTTATAAGTAGAATTTTATATTTTCACGGAGGACTTGGGGCAGAACATTCTAACTTACAACATTAGATTGGGGCCCAATAAAGGCTTTAGACTTGAAAAAATATTAAACTAAGAATAGCAGTAAGTAACAGCATGAATTGCAATTGTAGTGACTACTATAGGTACCATGAAAAAACAAGAGTAGTTTTAACTTGCTCAGAGTAAAAAATGCAGATTACCACAGATATATATGGTTATAGTTATATAGTTATAATATGTAAAAAATTTTTTTCTGTTTCAGGCTTAAAATTTATGGTATATAAGGAAAAAGCATTTGTCATTAATTTTCTGCTTCCAAACTTCGATAATAATATAGTATTTAATTACCTCTGGTATAATTTTTAAATTATTTGATATGGTTTTATTCATCTCTCTAACAAGAATCTTGGAAATCTTCACAAAACATTTATTTATCTATTTATTTGTTAACCTCATCAGCAAACACTGTAACAATAAATAAACAATTTTATCCCAGTATACAACTTTAAAGTGATAAACTCTTTTGGAACATAAAGAAAGCTTTCACAAACTTATTATTTTCTTTTAGTGAAAAACCAAAGTTAAATTAGGTTAAAAGTATTTTGGTCATTTATATTTTTAAGATTTATATTTCATCTCATGTGTATTACTATGTAAGTGTCTTTTAATAATAGTTACTAGAGCTGTAATATGATTTTTAAAATTTTATTGAAGTATAGTTGATTTACAATGTTGTGTTAATTGCTGTACAGCAAAGTGACTCAGTTATACATACACACACACACACACACATATATATATATATATATATATATATATATTCTTTTTCATATTCTTTTCCATTATGGTTTATCACAGGATATTGAATATATTTCCCTGTGCTATACAGTAGGACCTTGTTGTTTATCCATCCTATATATAATAGTTTGCATCTGCTAATCCCAAACTCCCAATACTTCCCTCCTCCAACTCCCTCCCCCTTGGCAACCACAAGTCTGTTTTCTATGTCTGTTAGTCTGTCTCTGTTTTGTAGATATGTTCATTTTTGTTGTATTTTAGATTCTATATTTAAGTGGTACCATATGGTATTTGTATCTCTTTCTGACTTACTTTACTTAGTATGATAATCTCTAGGTCCATCTATGTTGCTGCAAATGGCATTATTTCTATCTTTTTAGTGGCTGAGTATTATTCCATTGGATATATATACCACATCTTCTTTATCCATTCATCTGTCGATGGACATTTAGGTTGTTTCCATGTCTTGGCTATTGTAAATAGTGCTGCTGTGAACATAGGGGTGCATGTATCTTTTCAAATTATAGTTTTCTCTGAGTATGTGCCCAGGAGTGGAATTCCTGGATCATATGGAAACTCTAGTCTTTTGAGAAACCTCTATACTGTTTTATATAGTAACATGCTTTAATATTTAACTTTTAGTATTAGTTTCAATTGCTGATATAACAAATTACCGCAAGTTTAGTGGATTAAAACAATATAAATGTATTATATTACAATTCTGAAGGTCAGAAGTCTGACAGGTACCTCACTGTGCTAAATCCTAAGTGCCAGTAGGGAGGGCTGCCTTCCTTTCTAGAGACTCTAGGGATTATTTATTTATTTATTTATTTAACCATCAGGAGTTGCTCAGGTTTCTTGACCATGGCTCATTCTTCTGTCTTCAAAGCCAATCAAGCTCCTTCCACACTTCAAATCTCTCCCTCATATTCTTCTGTTGTCACTTGTCTCTATGTTAAGTGGGCTGAATTTGCTTTCTTAAAATAATTAATCAAAGTCTATAAACAAGCTATTTTTGGAGCAGAAGCTTTTAAAATTTTGAGTAGTCCTTTTAAGAAGAAAACAAACAAAAATATTCTTTTTTATATATCCCCCCCACCCCCCCACCCCCCAGGAACACACACATGCAGTTCTGGGCTCATAGAGTTCTACAGATTTAGTTTCATTGTCTATGTGGTTAATATGCTTCTCTTCAAGTCAGAGAATCTCTCCCACACACTTGGTCCAGAGTCCTCTTCTTAGAGCCAACCATGACTGAATAAAGGTCAAGTAAATAAAAGTCAGTAAAGGTCAAGTCATAGTCTCTCATATTCATGGCTATTTTAATTTGATAGTACTGTTAGTATTAGAATAGAGGTAAAAGACAGGTATTTATGGGAGTAAAAAGGTTATTAATAACCTTGATTGACTTAAAAAGCTATTCACACTCAGTGGCCATGTGAGGTCTCTCTCTGGTCTGCAAAAGCCTGTCTTTCTATGGTAGAGGGATACAGTAGTAATGATTTATAGAAGACAGTATATAATATTCTCTTTGTGTTTCTTTATTGCTCTGCCTCAGTGCCACATGATAACTTTGATTACTTTAGGGTTTTCTGACAAATAGTCTTAATTTATACTGGTACTGTGATAGATCAACATAGCTCCCAATGATTTTCCTCTCCTGGGATTCTATCCCCTGTGTAATCCCCCTGAGTTTGGGCTGTACCTAATGATGTGCTTCTATTAAATAGAATAGAATTAAATAGATGAGATATCACTTTTGTGATTAAGTTACAAAAGAACATGACTTTCTTCTTGCTGGACTCTTTCTATTGCTTTCTTGGCTTGCACATTTTAATGAAGCAAGCTGCTATGTTGGAGAGGCCCACATGACAAGAATTCTGAAAATCCTCTAGCCCACAGCCCACAAGAAACTGAATCCACCAAGGAAATTTGAGGAAGCTTGGAAGCACATCTTTCCCCAGTGAAGCTCTGAGATGACTAGAGACTCAGCCAACAGTTTTTCTTTCTTTATTTTTTTTTTTACCACCTGTGAGATTACTTAATATTTGTTCTTTAAATCAATTCACTTTTAAAAATATCTTTATTGGAATATAATTGTTTTACAATGTTGTGTTAGTTTCTGCTGTACAACAAAGTGAATTAGCTATATGTATACATATATCCCCATATCCCCTCCCTCTTGAATCTCCCTCCCATCCTCCCTATCCCACCCCTCTAGGTGGTCACAAAGCACCAAGCTGATCTCCCTGTGCTATGCAGCGGCTTCCCACTAGCCATCCATTTTATATTTGGTAGTCTATATATGTCAGTGCTACTCTCTTACTTCATCCCAGCTTCCCCTTCCCCAGCTGTGTCCTCAAGTCCATTCTTTATGTCTGTGTCTTTATTCCTGCCCTTCTACTAGGAGGTGGATGGACCTAGAGTCTGTCAGAGTGAAGTAAGTCAGAAAGAGAAAAACAAATACCGTATGCTAATGCACATATGTGGAATCTAAAAAATCAGCCAACACTTTAATTGCAGCTTTTGTGAGACACTGAGTAGAAGACCCAGCTAAGCCACACCAAAATTCCTGATCCACAGAAACTGTAACCTAATAATGGTGGTTGTTTTTAAGCCACTTAGCTTTGGGGGTAATTTGTTATATAGCAACAGATAACTAATACAACTGCTTTTGAAACTTAACATTTCACTTTGTATTTCAAATATTTAACAGAAAATTTGGGGATGGATAATCAGATGGCTCCAATGTTACTAACATGATCAGGACCTTTTTTGTAACTCTAATAGGTTATCTTTTGTATATTACAATTTTGTAAACACAATTCAGGTAATTATTTAATTACATCACTAAATGCTGATAATGTCTTTCGGTGTTTACTCTCAATCCTTTTCTTCCATAATTCCCTCATTTCAAGTTCTTAATTATATTTATTTCAGTGTACTCAGGTGATCCTTTCAAGAAGAATGAGTGGTAATACAAGGACTTCTGCCATTACCCACAAATAATGATCAAAGCCAGAACCTCATGGTTTCCATACATTTTGCAAAAATGTATGCAAATATTGGGTATATACATTTTCTAAGACTAGGATTCATGGATCCCTTCAGGTTCTCTCAAATATTAAGGACCTAAGAAAGCCTAAGAAAACTAAGGAATCAGAGCAAGGAATATATCACAAAATTGTGAGAACTATAACACAATATAGGGGAGCTTATTTATAAGATACAAACTAGAGGCCAATATTTTGAACGTTATTATAGATTTAGTTATTCACATATTCAAAAAATATATGTATGGTACCTAGTGTGCTAGATAATTGAGATACTTGGTATTCTAAACCAAACCCTAATTCTACCTCTGTGTTTACTCTTTTTATCCCAATTCTTTCTTTACAGATCTTAGTCTACAATGGGTTAGACATGTTTTTATCCCAATTATTGTACATTAATATAGTAGATTGTAAGAAGTGCTGTAAGAGGAATTCAAGGCACAATGGGCACACCTGGGAAGGGCAGCTAATGTAGACTTCCACAAGAAAGCAAAACCTTAGATGACCCTGGAAGATGAAAAGGCAAGCCATAAAATGGAAGAAGGAAGGTGGGTTGTTTTAGCAGAGAAAATGGCAAGTGCAAAGATAATAGAGAATAAGTTAAAAACTCAGAACTCAAAGACATAGTGTGATTTGGACACAGCATGCATGGAGGGAGGAATTTAAATGACATGGAATTGACAGAGAAAACATTATGGTCTGCCATGTTTATTAGTTCAAATTTGTTTGCATTACGTTCCTAATAGAATAAGAAAAGTTGAAAATTCCTAGCTTTTGATTGAAAACAAGACTTCTCTTATTTCTTTTAATTAGAAATAGGTCAATGTATTGAAAAAGTACACAGTACTTTTTATACATTTTGATGTTATGATATTTGATTAATTTATTATAATCTTAATAATCTATATAATCTTGTTCTTGGCACATGATCATATATGCCTTGTTTTATCAAATTCTATTTTATACACTTGTCAGTTAATAAATACATTTAAATTTTACATAAAAAATAAAAGCAGTTGCTCCTGAAAATATACTATATAACTTAAACCCTGAAAAAAATGGAAAATGCTCTTAAACTGAAAAGTTCCAGTAATTTAGACTAAAGTACTCCTGAGAGATTCAAGGTATGAAATAGCTTTATAAGAATGTTGAGGCTTCAAATCTTAAATATACGATTTTATAATCATAAAACAATAATTGCTGTTTATTATGTTTGTTTTAAAATTTGTTCCTGACATAGATAAATAAATCACCAGTTACCTCAGTGTTACCACTGACCAATCTAATTACTATATAATGTATACACTCTCTTTGCTTCATTAATTACATGCAAAACCTTTATTTTAACACTCCTGAGAGCTTAATTTGCACTTAAATCACAGCACTTCAATATATCTTCTTCATTTCGAGTTGCAGGCCTTTGAATATCGAATATGTTATAATATTTCAGGATAGCTCACTACACTAAGAAAATTACATTCCTTATCTCTTCCTTTTCAAAGCATTTGTGCCACGAGTTGTTAAGAGGCATCCCTCCTTTGTTGCAACAAGACTGGTAGATGAATGAGTGCAGGGATACAGAAGATATCAATAAATATTTTTAAAGAGTAAATCAATGATTGAATAAATAAGTCAGTATTGTTTGAAGAGTATAGCTATCAATTATTTTGAACACTGACATTCAGAATTACATAAACAAGAAGTACCAAACTAAGACCACATGCCTATAGGTGAGATATCATTTTAATAACTATACCACGTATGAGGAATTGACCTTCTACTTGGAAGACATGGATGTGAGTTTTTGTCAAATCCTGTGTGGCTGACACATGCTTTAAAGTGAACTTAGAAAAGAGTGAAATTAGCAAGATGGCTGAATAAGATGTCCCTTACTCCTGTCCACCTCTCAACCACAATAATTTGGCATCCATCCATGAACAAAAGTACCTGCATGGGAGCTTTAGAAACCAGAAGACTGTGAAACCTCAGTGCAGTCCAAGACCAAGGAGAGTCATTTTTAGAAGTCAAGCTCACACCCAGGTCATTGAATCACTGACCATGGTTCCAACCACAGACCTGGAAACAGCTCCATACCCTGAGAACTCAGCTACAGCCCCATTGGCTTTGGTTCTGTCACTGGCACCATATGCCAAGGGACCTGGGAGGAGTCAGGCCCATCTGTGAATCAGGTGATAGGCATATAGACCTCAGCCCCAGCTCTGCATTCCGAAGTGGCCCATGAACCTGCTCCAGCCCATCTCAGCACAGGCTGGAAGCCCCTGGAGGTTGGCCCGCCAAACCTGGTCAGGTCAGACTGTAGATTCTTAAAGGACCCTGTAACTGGGCTCCAGCACATCTCAGCTGCAGTCCACTGACAGTCTTGTTGGTACAGGGACCCTGCAGCAGGCACTCCCATCTGCACCTTCAAAAAACCTGAAAGAACCCCACAGGCAGCTCCAGCTTCCTCAAGCCACAGTCTGCCTATAATCCTGAGGGTCCAGGGTCCCAGGAGGAGACCCTCCCATCTCTGTGCCCAGCTGTCCTGAAAGAGGCTTATACTTGACTCCAAGCCCCTCCCAGCCACAGTCTGTGAACATACTGTTGGCAAAGAGACCCAGTAAGAGACTCTCTTAGCTGTGCCCCAGGAGATCCTGAAGGGCCCTATACTCAGCTCCAGACCCTCCAGCCACAGTCAGGAACTAGTCCAGCCTGCCTAGGGACCTGGTAAGAGACATGCTCATCCTTGCCTTCAGAGCCAGGTCTGAACACCTCATTTCTTGGCTGAGGAACTTGAAACAACAAGGAGGCTCTGTTATTGCCCCTCATAGCCACAGTCCAGGGCCAACCAGACCTGCCCACCCTAATATCTATCCAGTGAACAGACCAGAGCCCTCCAAGTGACCTTGCGGGAGCCACACCTGTCCACACACCCAACAATAGATGCACAGTCTGAAGACCCAGTGTGGACCCTGAAGCAGACCCTAGTCCCAGAGCCTACTGAACAAGATATTGCAGGGAGTTTCATCCACCCTGCAACTAGAGAGGACCCACACCTGCCTGAGCCCCTGTTGACAAGCAATAACTGCAGACCTCATTGTAGACCCAGTGACAGCCTCATAACCGGCTCCAACTCAGCACAACTTCAGTACCAGAGTTAATCTGATCAGCTCAAAGAGCACAGAATATTTTCAAGATAATGAAAATGCTTTCTGTGATACCATAATGATAGATAGATACATGCCATTACACATTTGTCCAAACCAACAGAATGAACAACACCCAGAATGAGCTGTAATGTAAACTGTGGGCTGTGTGTGATTATGATGTTTCAATGTAGGTTCATCAATTGTAACAAATGTACCACTCTGGTGGGGGATGTCCATAATGGGGGAAGGCTATGCAAGTGTGAGCATAGTGGGTATAGGAGATATCTCTGTACCTTTTCCTAAATTTTGCTGTAAACCTTACACTGCTCTAAAAAACAATAAGGCCATAATGATAATAATTTAAAAACCTTACAGCAATATAATTCCATTTACTCCTGCTTGTATTTCTTATCTACTATTTCACTTCTTTTGTAAGTTTGCAACACATTTTTGTTAATTTTTCATGAACTACTCCATGTATTTTAAGAAAATTGGAAGCAAATTTGTAATAAAATGCTATTTTGTACTCACATATTTATATCAATACTTTCCAGTATAAATTCTTCATTTTTTCCTTGCATTGTTGGATACCTATTGGTTTCATTTACTGTCGGTACTTTAGAATTTCTTCTCATGCAAGTCTGCTGGCTACAACTTCCTGAAAGTTGTCTCTGTCTGAAAGATCTTTATTTATATTAATTTAAGGGTATTTTTTAAAATATAGAATTCTAATGGACTTTTAAATATAAGCACTTTAAATATATAATTCCATTGTTTTGTCTTTTTTTTTTTTTCCTGATGAGAAGTCAGTGCTTTTTATTGTTATTCCTATGAGTGCAATGTATCTTTTGCAATTTTCTCTAGGGTCTTTTAAGTTGTTGCTACTGTTGTTAGTCTTAATTTTGTTATTGTTGTTTTCTTCTATTTGTGTCCATCAGCAATTTTACTGTGATGTATCTCCATGTGGATTTCTTTGTATTTAGGCTACTTGGAGATTACTGAGCTTCATCAGTCTCTGGGAAATTCTCATTCATTATCTCATATATGTTTTCTGACTATTCAATATCTGCACTCATTCTAAAATATAAATAAAATTATGTTCTTCCTTTTGATGTCCCATATTTCTCAGACATAATTTTCATTTTTTTCTCTCTGTACTTCTGTTTTTTTTTTAACTTTTATGAACCAGTATTCAAGGTAATTGATAATTTCTGCAGCTAAGTCCAGTCCATAGTTAAACTCATTGAGTGATATATGCATTTTCAATATATTATATTTTAACTCTAGAATGTTGAGTTAGTATTTTATTTTTAAGAGTTTCCCACATTCTAGGAAATCCCTCAAATGTTCACAAATTTTGTCCCCCTTTCTATGAATCCCTTCTACAGATTTATGATAGTTATTATAAAGCCTTTATGTGGTAATTCCAATATTTGGGTACTTTGTGGATCTGCTTCTATTGACTTTTTGTCCCTTAATTATATGTAATATTTTCTTATTTTTTCTAATATGTTATATTCTGTAATTATACCCTGGATATGCATAAAAAGATAACAGAAAGTGTAGCAAATAATATTCACACACTGCATGGGATATGCATTTACTCTTATCAGGCCACTAGGATTAGGTGAGTCCATCTAATGCATTGTTTAGCTGGATCTAGGCTTTGTCACAGCTTTATTCGCTACCACTTTCAAATGGTTCAAGAGTAGATATAACTCTCCCTTCAGCAGTGTCTGGGATCTGATCATCAGTGAGATGTCAGAGTTCTACTTTTCAGCTCAGATTTTAGGCAGCTGGGAGGGGTCCTTTTTTTCTCTAGTGTAGCTCCTTTCTCTCTGTACCTAGGAAAAAATTTCCAATTTGATGACTTGCTCCCAGACTTTTGTATGCTGCTGCTATAACCTGCTGAAGGTCCCTAGATATTAGTATGCCACCAGTGACTCAGTGAAGGCCTTGAGCTATTATCTGGTTTTCTACTGCTGTCCTGCCTTAAACCTAGCCTTCAGGATACCACTCTTAAACTCTTTAAGACCCTTGCAGTGGTCTGAATGCTTGTGTCCCTCCAAAATCCATATGTTGAAAACCTAATGCCCACAATGATTAAACTAGTACATGGGTACCTTTGGATATGATTAGGTCATGTCATGAGGGCTGAGCCCTCATTGATGGAATTAGTGCCATTATGAAAAGGATCCTAGAGAGATTTCTTGCCCTTTGCCATGTGAAGATACAATGAAAAGTCTATGACCTGGAAGAAGACCCTCTCTTGACCATGCTGGAACCTTGATCTTGGACTTCCAGCCTCCAGAACTGTGATAAATAACTTTCTGTCATTTTTAAGCCACCCAGTAAGTGATATTTTGTTATAGCAGCCCAAAAGGACTAAGATAATCCAATATCCTGTTTGTATATCTTTCTCAGGCCTTTTGCCCTTTCCCCAACCTTCATCACAGTGCTTTTGTGCCCTCAGTAAATGGCATGTGAGAAAGAATTAGCAGTTGCATTCAAATCAGATCTGTGAGGCTCCTCTGGATTCTAATCCAACAGGCTCACTCGTGTGTCACATTAAAAATTTGCTAAAATTTAAGGCATTTCTTCTCATCCCCCTGTATGGTATATTTACCTTTCCTAATCTCATACCACCAGATGTGGAACTTATTTCTCTCAAGAAGTGCTCATCCCTTTTTGGAATTTAGTTTTTTCAGATTTATTGCATCATCAGATTTCTGGGAGGCTCGCTATAGCCTATAGAATTTCTACTTCCTGACCAGAGTATAATTCATTTATTTGTTTTCAACATTTGATTGCCCTTAATTATTAGGTGCAATTTTTGTAAGAAACACAAGGAGTACCCCCTTTTTAAATCTGTGATGATTTTTATTTTTAATGATTTATGTACTTTATATACTAACTTCACTCCAGACTCCTTAATTTTGAATTCTTATTCTATCCTTTGCTCTCTCCCTTATTTTGAAAGTTTGTTTTGTGTCCTAGGTTGTGTGCTTAAATATGTAATTTTCAGAACAAGGCAATCTGATAGCTAATTAACTAGATAAATAAATAATTTAATAGCCCATGTGATTTTATATAAAGTGATTTTTTTGTTTTTTGCAAATTGATTGCAAAGGTCATATATAAGTGTACTTCTGACCTATATCCTCTGCAAGATGTGTGTGCATTCATTAGTGTAGAAGAAATAGAATCAGTGTCAAACCTCCCCTGGATTCTTTTCTTTTGTCTACAAAGAGTTCTTATTTGGTCCTTGTAGATAACCCTCTTCTTACCCAAAAAAGTGCAGGCACTAAGAGTGAGGGTTCTGATTCAGAAAGACCTGAATCAGTGTATTGCTTTCCTATTGCTGCTGTGAAAAATTACTACCAATTTAGTGACTTACCGACAGAATATAATATTGTATTCTGTAAATATAATATTTACAGAAGTCTGACCGGATCTCATTGGGCTGAAATTAAGTTTGGCAGGGTGCATTCGTTTCTAGAGGTTCTTAGGGAGAATCTGTTTCTTTGCATTTTCCAGCTTCTAGAGGCCATACCATTCCTTGGCCCATGGCCTCAGCCTCCATCTTCAAAGTCAGCAAATGTAGGTTGAGTCCTTCTCACATAACATCACTCTAACCTCCTCTTTTGCTTCTCTCTTCCACTTCTCAGGACCACCACAATAATCTATGATAATCTTTTTTTATTTTTAGGTCAGCTTTTTGGCTATCTTAATTCTATTGTCAATCTTAATTTCCTTTGCCATGAAACTTCACATGTTCATAGGTTCCTGGGATTAGGATTAGGATATTCTTTGGGGGACAGTCATTTTACCTACCACAGTCACATCCTGATTCCAGACCTGGACCACAATCATATCCTGGCTCCAGGTCTTAGAATTTGTCCATAGTATTATGCCTTTAAAAGCTTCAATTTCCATATTTGCAAAGTGGAAATAATCATCCTAGCTGTGCTTATTCATTGTTGGGAAATAATGCGGTGATACATGTAAAATGTTTAGGGTAGAACCTAACAGACAAGAAATAGTAAATAAATGTTAGTTATACTATTATTGATAATAAGTACAACTAAAGGATAAGGAACAGGAAAACTATCCTGAAAAGTATACATATTTTTATCTATTCCTCCTGTAATTTTGTAATTTGCTGATTAGCTATAAATAGCTGTAAAGGTACTTGGGGAATGCTTACATATTTTTGGAAAAGTATGTCATTAACACCATTTTTACAGTTTAGTACTATAGACAAAACTGATAACCATAAAAACATTAGATTGTTTAACAATATTTCTATTACTGTAGAGCTTAACAGCATAAATGGGCCCACAGAATGCTCATCACTGTCCAGACAGACCCTGTGGACATTTCAAGGATCCAGTACCACCCTGGCAACAGCCATGGAAACAGATGCTATTTGCATCTGTTTCCTATGACAGTCACTGCAGGTGGCAGAAAAAAAATACATTTTTAACATAAGCTGCTCAAATATTCAAGAACATATTTGACTTGTCAAGGTACTTTTAAAAAATTATTGTAAGAGATGGGATTTATAGGAAATACAAATTTTAAGCAACCAAGAAATATATTTTTCTGAATTTACCTGTGAATAAATATATTGTGTATGATTTTTAATCAATTGCTGTCACTAAATTCTGAAGGACAATTTTTTTTTTTTTTTTTTGTGGTACGCGAGCCTCTCACTGTTGTGGCCTCTCCCGTTGCGGAGCACAGGCTCCGGACGCGCAGGCTCAGCGGCCTTGGCTCACGGGCCCAGCCACTCCACGGTATGTGGGATCTTCCCGGACCGGGGCACGAACCCGTGTTCCCTGCATCGGCAGGCAGATTCTCAACCACTGCGCCACCAGGGAAGCACTGAAGGACAATATTTTTAAGCAAAAGGAATAGGGAAAGGAAATAATTGTTTTTTTCATTTTAAAACTTACACTAGTATTATTGACCAAATCTACCATATACTATGTACTTGAAACTTAGGGTTTATGTAAGATATATAAATTAATATAGTTCCCTCTATTTTTAAAGCATATTTTCCTTCTAACAACCTTGTTAACTTAGCTCCAATCCGATAGGAATTTTTAAGCAAACTCAAAGATATGATTGCTGCTCAATCAGTCTAATTTTCCCAGGGTTCCTGGAAAGTGATTTTATCAGTCCTGGACAGCAGAAGGAAGGTTGCCATAGTAACTTTTTAAATGCTCACCCAGTCCAGATATTCTATATGTAAAAATAACTAGAGGGAACCTTTAATGTTGGGACATTATGACAATTAAAAGTAGGAGAATAACTGTACATGCAGAGCAAGATTTTAAAGTTGACTTATACATAATTTTATACAATAGCTATAAAGAGGATATAATAGACTTTATTGTGTGACATTTGTTAGTAGATAAGAAATTATTTCCCCTTTAATTTGATAGAGCTCATTCCTACTGGACCAGATATCCTAAGTTTGCAAGTTGTGTCAGAATGTAACTTTCTTGTAACATTCTATTTTCATATTATGCTTACAGGAAACAGTCTCTGCATCTGGTATTTTGTTCAATATCCTTTTAATCATCACTGTCTAAGATGGTTATTGCTGTCAATATGATTTGCAATAGTGATTCCTCTTGATTATATTTAGCTCTAGAAATGGCATCTAGATGTATACCAGTTTGCATGGACACAGAACATTTTAGTCTAAGGATATTTTGGGCTTTTGTGGACATAGTAAATCCATAATTGCTGTCCAAATAGAAAATAGTTACATCTCTAGGGAGGGCAAAAAGAAAGATAACATGCAGGTTCCTACAGAAAATTTTTATAAGTGCCATCTACAACAACCTGTGGTTGGTCACAGATCTTCCTGTCTAACTTCTCACCCAAAGAGTCAGATTACACTGTGCACAGTGTAAGGATGTCCCTGAGAAAACTGACATTAATTAGGAAACTAAATATGTATTATATAAGCAAAGCTCTCTGTAGTTTTAAAATTGGGGATGCAAAGTTTTCTCAAACAAAATATAATCCAAACTCGATTATTTGAAATGTATAAACCCATAAATACCTCAATCAAAACTTAACTGAATCTCTTAATTAGAAAATAGTAAACAAAATAAATTGTCCCATATTTAATATGGATTGATATATTTTATAAATATATTCTTCCTCTCCTTCCCTCCTGGAATTGTATACATATATTTGACACAACTGAACTTTATTATAAAAGATACAAAATTATATAGGGCCCTAAAGTCTTATTTTATCATTCATTTAATCAGATTATCTCCTAGTGTGGAAACAAAATGTAAAATCTGAGATTAAAATAATTGCTTTAGCGAGAGAACAAAGTAGTCCAGTAAAGAATGACTTAATTCTGCTTGGATTTGAAAGTGTGTCAAGATATGAACCTCATATATGAATGCAGCACAAATAACAATGCAAAAGAATGCCCTACTAGAAGTATAATTGGGCCTATAATTCAACACACATATATTTTAATTGTTTTCATTTATCAAATGAATCGCTCGGTTTTTTTCTAAAGTTGGATTGGTTGAAGTTTTCATTGTAGTTAAATAAGTTTTTCTGTTTATATGTAGAATATTTTATAGTAACTTTAAAAAAGAAGTCTCAGATGCTCATTATACAAATATATTACTTTTCCCTAATATGTGAAGTATATTAAAATTTCAAAAACTAAAAATATATTAGATCAATACTGTCAACAGTTCAGCAATAAGTAAAATAAGCCACAACCAAATAATATTTTGAAATATACAGCAAGTTAATCAGGAGGATAGTTTTCATAATTAATACAGAGTAGGAAAAAATCATGACTTACCAGCAAAATTCATATATTGATATTGAGAATTTCAATTGTTACATGTGAATTTCCAAACTATGAAAGCTATCATTGAGACAAGATAATAGTTTAATATAAAGATACACACACACACTCACACCCCAAACTTAAAAACTACTGTTCAACAAAGGACACAATAAACAGAGTGAAAAGGAAACCTACAGACTGGGAGACAATAGTTGCAAATCGAATATCTGATCAGGGGTTAATCCAGAAAGTATAGAAAACTTCTACAACTCAACAACAAATAACCAGATTGAAAAATGGGAAAAAAGACTTGAATATTTTTTCAAAGATGATATACAGATGGCCAACAAGCATATGAAAAGATGCTCAATATCATTAATCATTAGAGAAATGCAACTCAAAACTACGAGATATCACCTCACACTTGCTGGAAAGGCTATTATCAATAAAACAGAAAGTAACAAGTGTGGGCAAGGATGTGGAGAAATTGGAACCCTTGTTCACTATTGATGGGAATGTAAAATGGTACAGCTGCTGGAAAGCAGTGAGGTGATTTATCAAAAAATTAAAAGTAGAATTAACATGTATATTAGTCTGCTTGGGCTGTCATAACAAAATATCACAGACTGGGTGGTCTTAAACAACAAAAATCTATTTCTCACAAATCTGGAGGTTAAGAATTTAAAGATCATTGTACCAGCTTATTTGGTTCCTGATAGGAACCAAAAGCTTCCCTGGCTTTCAGATGGTTACTTACATTCAGAAAAAAGAGAGAGATAAAGAGGGGCTGAGAAG
The DNA here is from genome assembly GCF_026419965.1 of Kogia breviceps. Lineage (NCBI taxonomy): Eukaryota > Metazoa > Chordata > Mammalia > Artiodactyla > Physeteridae > Kogia > Kogia breviceps. Next base: position 43,319,999 of record NC_081311.1, on the reverse strand, counting down.
AGGGGAAGTTGTTTAATGGGTATAGAGTTTCAGTGTTGCAAGATGAAAAAGTTTTGGAGATCTGTCAACAATAATGTACATAAACTTAGCACTGCTCAGTAATGTACACTTTAAAATGGTTAAATGGTAAATTTTATGTAATGTGCTTTTTTACCATAATTAAAAATAAAAATAAGTTTAATTAGGTTCCATTTGTTTATTTTTGTTTTTATTTCCTGTGTTTTAGGAGACAGATCCAAAAAATATTGCTACAATTTATGTCAAAGTGTGTTCTGCCCATGTTTTCCTTTAGGAGTTTTATGGTATCCAGTCTTAAATTTAGGTCTTTAATCCATTTTGAGTTTATTTTTGTATATGGTGTTAGTGAGTGTTCTGATTTCATTCTTTTATTAGTAGTTGTCCAATTTTCCCATCACCACTTGCTGAAGAAACTGTCTTTTCTCCATTGTATATTCTTGCCTCCTTTGTTGTAGATTAATTTACCGGAAGTGCCTGGGTGTATTTCTGGGCTCTCTATTCTATTCCACTGATCTAAGTGTCTGTTTTTGTGACAGTACCATGCTGTTTTGATTTATGTAGCTTTGCAGTTGTTGGCTCTACCCCACAGGCCTGAAAGGCCTATACTTGCCTAGCTTCAAGACCAAAGAAAGAGCCCAGGGTCATTGACAGAGACATCAATGGTTTAATGGATAGGGGGATCTTATATGTCTGAAGCAAGGTCCCGGAGTGACACTGCACCATGTGTGGCAGATGGTGGGCAAGACACCATGGCAGTCTTCTCTCCTGGGGGAAGGAGGAGGTTACCAGTTATAGGGGGAATTGAGTTAGGTTGGCTCATGGTTTACCAGGGAAACTAGCAGAAGGGCATGCCCCTCACTACCTCTTTGATAAGCTATCATGGTGGAGATGTTCTAACCTAAAGGTTAGAACAGTCACTAGCTGGGGTGGGAGCAAGTATGTAGGAAGGTCAGTCACATGAGTAGGATGTAGGTGAAGCAGGCACTGGTCAAGCAGGGGATGTACAGAGAGCAAGAGAACAGCCATCTTGAGTGACCTGACCATACAATAGTATACTCTGAAGTCAGGGAGCATGATACCTCCAGCTCTATTCTTCTTTCTCAAGATTGTTTTGGCTATTCAGGGTCTTTTGTGTTTCCATACAAATTTTAAAATTATTTGTTCTAGTTCCATGAAAAATGCCCTTGGTATTTTGATAGGGATTTCACTGAATCTGTAGATTGCCTTGGGTAGTATGGTCATTTTAACAATATTATTTCTTCCAATCCATGAACACAGTATACCTTTCCTTTTATGGTCTTCAATTTATTTCATTAGTGTCTTATAATAGTTTTCTGTGCACAAGTCTTTTACCTCCTTTGGTAGGTTTATTCCTAGGTTTTTATTGTTTTTGATACCATTGTAACTGGGATTGTTTCCTTAATTCCTCTTTCTGACAGTTTGTTGTTAGTATATAGAAATGTAACTGATTTCTGTATATTAATTTTGTGTCCTGAAACTTTACCAAATTCATTAATGAGCTCTAGTAGTTTTCTGGTGGCATCTTTAGGATTTTTCTATGTATAGTATCATGTCACCTGAAAACAGTGACAGTTTTACTTCTTCCTTTCCAATTTGGATTCCTTTTATTTCTTTTTCTTCTCCTTTGCATGGCAAAGGAAACCATCGACAAAATGAAAAGACAACCTATGAAATGGGAGAAAATATTTGCAAATGATATGACCTAACAGCTCATAAAACTCAACATCAAAAAAATAAACCCCAATTTAAAAATGGGCAGAAGAACTGAATCGACATTTCTTCCCCCCCCCCCACGAAAAGATACTCAGTATCACTAATTATTAGAAAAATGCAAATCAAACCCACAATGAGATATCACCTCACACCTGTCAAAATGGCTATCAACAAAAAGAACACTAATAACAATGTTGGTGAGGATGTGGAGAACAGGAAACCTTCAGACAATGTTGAAGGGAATGAAAATTGGTGCAGCCACCCTGGAAACCAGTATTGAGCTTTCTCAAAAAACTAAAAAATAGAACTACTGTATGAACCAGCAATTCTACTTCTCAGTATATATGCAAAAAAACCCCTCCAAAACACTAACACTAAAGGATACATGCATGCCCATGTTCATAGCAGCATTATTTTTGTGGGGTGGTACACCTTGGGGCATGGGGATCCCAGTTATCTGACCAGGGATTGAACCAGTGCTCCCTGCAGTGGAAGTGCAGAGTCTTAACTGCTTGACTGCCAGGAAAGTCCCATATGGCAGCATTATTTACAACTGCCAAGATATGAAAGCAACCGAAGGGTCTACCAACAGATGAATGGATAAAGTAGATGTGTGGTAGGTATACATACAATGGAATACTAAGCCATAAAAAAGAATGGAATTTTGCCATTTGCAGCAACATGGATGGACTTGGAGGGCATTATGCTACGTGAAATGAGTCAGACAGAAAAAGACAAATACTGTATGCTATCACTTATATGTGAAATCTAAAACATAAAACAAACTGGTAAATATAACAATGAAGAAGCAGACTCACATATATAGAGAACCAGTAGTTACCAGTGGAGAGGGAAGGGGGGAGGGGCAACATTGGGTTAAGGGATTAAGAGGTACCAAGTATTAGGTATAAAATAAGCCACTTTGAAATATTGTACAACATGTGGAATATAGCAAATATTTTATAAAAACTATAAATGGAGTATAACCTTTAAAATAAATTTAAAATAAAATAATGTTAATATTAAATATCAACTCTTTAAAAATATAATATATATATATAACAAAGCAAATATTCAGTTGCAGACTATTTCCCTAAATATTTCCCTACAAATGCCCATCATTTCCCCAATATCTTTTTGATATTTATTTTTAGCATTCTCAGTCAGGATCTCCAAGTATCATGATTTAATCTATAAGAACATTAATACACATAAAATGTATTTTTAAATGAATGATACTTTAAAGGTAGTATTTCTGTTTTAATGTTATAGATGAATTTTTTCTAGATCTAAGGAAATGATCTGTCTTAAGATTTTTTAATAACTAAAGGAGATTATAATAAAAGGAAATTCAATACTATTTATAATCATGCAAATTAATCTAATTAATTCATGTTAATAATATGTAACTCTTTTACTGTAGGTATTGCACCAAGATATTTTCACTAATTTAGGACAGAAAATAAATAAAATTTGTCATTTAGCTTGTAGAAGCAAAAACAATTGTTAGTCTATCCAATACTACAAACTTTGATTCTTTGACTTAAAGCACGAGGGAGGAAAAAAAAAAAAAAAGGCAGGGAAAGCATGCTTACATTAATTAGTGAAGGAAGCTTTGCTCTAACTGATCACAAGCCCCAACAGAGAAGGCTGATCCTTTAGGACATATTCAAGAGGAAGTTGTTTCCTAGAGCTTTTGGAAACCTGATCCTATGATCCCTGGATCTACAGAAACGGTTCTCACGCTAGTTAGCGCCCATCCTGTTGTTCCACCCTCTCTAAGGTCGCCTGTTACTCGGGGCGGGCGTTCAGGTGAATCCGGGTCAGATTCAAAGGAACAAGCAGGACCCGAGGATTTGTTCGGGATGCAGAGTCGGTGTCCCAGAAGGGAAATAGGGGAGGAGGGACCTCATACAAAGGCGCGCGGGGCTCCTCCCTTCACTTTGGCTCTTCCGCAGCGCCTGCCGCTCAGGCCAGGAGAACAGCGCGCCAGGCGGGCGGGCGGGAGAGGGCGCCCGGGCTGCAGTTCCTGACGCGCCCGGCAGCTCGGGAGGCGCCCTCGTCCCGCATTTGGTGGCCCCTCCCTCTATGCTAGCTGGGCTGGCTCCCTTGGGGAAGGCAACGTCGCCCAGAGCCGGCTCCCCCAGTTTGCGGGAGAAGCTATCCGGCATTTGTTTCCAGATGCCCAGACTATAGCCTCGATCTTCCCGGCGGCTGGCTCCGGCCGCTTGCTCCTGTCTGCCTGGCAGATCGTGACATCGCGCGCAGAGGCTTGGCGCCGGGGCTCCCCGCCCTGGCAGCTGCGGGTGTTCGCCCGGGCCGGGGCCCGTTGGAGGGAACAGCAGAGAGCGAGGCCCTTTCTGTGTCCTTTCGAGTCACAGGCATCATGTGTGTGTGTGTGGTTGGGTGGGGGTGGGAGTGGGGTGAGAGAGGGAGCAATGTTGCGCGCTAGAAAATCTTCCTGAGCGTTGCTGCCTTTGGGAAAGCGACTCAACTTCTGGGACAGCGACTCAGCTTCTAAGTGAGGACTCAGGTTTCGTACAAACAGGCCGACTTGCGGGTGGGCATAGGGCTGACTCTGAGGGGCAAGGGGTTTTCCTCTTGGCCATTGCGACCCTTCTTCGCCCACCTGGCAAAGGGCGCCACTGGGGTCCGGCCTTTAGGCTTGTGACGATCTGATCCCTAAGGGGTTGAGGTGTCTCCTTCCTTCCAGTGAACCAACACCGACCCGCCAACTGAGGCCAGGGCACCCTGAGGCTACTGCCGGGAAGGGGGTTCCCACCGAGTGCCTTCCGGATTTGCTCCCTCCCCAATGGAGGCTTGGACGCGTCAGTGTCTCCACCTCAGTCCCTGTTGCCCGTCGCCTCATACCCTGACTCTGGAGTCAGAAGTAAAACCGGGGGATTCTCCAGATACTCTTGCCTGCGCTGGCCACAAGTGACGATCCCTGAATTCACTGGCCGCCCAGAAATCCTCGAAAATCGTGGAGATGGGGGGTGCGTAGGGACCGTCTTGGTTCCAGGGAACAACGGCAGGCGGATACAAGCCTTCACTGTTTTTACTGTGATGAAGCCCTCCCCCAACCCAAAAGCTTTTAGAGGGAGCGCTAAACTTGGAAGATTCGGTACCAAGCGGGAGTGCAGGGTGTATGCGTTAACAAAACAAATTAACTCTGTCCCCTGACTTATTAGGAAGTTTCACTAGAAATCTGATTATTCGAAGAAAAATTAGTTGGTTTATGTTGTTGATGCTTTTCTAAACCCCTTCGATGTTCAGCTCCCCTCCCCAGTTCCAACTTCTATCTTTCTGGGTATATTCACTACGAAGAGAGTAAATGCTGTCGCTGTTGTCAGTTTCCAAAGTTTCCAACGCATTTACAGCAATGCCTCTAGGGGAAGTTTAGTCAGACCCTCCAAGTCAGGGCCAACGTCTGAGGAAGAAACCAAGCTCTAGAAGTAACGCTAGAGCTGCAGCGTTCAGGCGAATGGTCCTAGCTAGGCCGAAGAGGGGATTATGGAGAGCCAACAGATATCTGTGGGTTCTCTCAGGGATCAACCCTCCCACACAAACCGGCACGCAGGCACGCTTGCGTGTATACACACACACACACACACACACTCCGGCACGCACGCACGCTCTTGTGTCACACACACACACACACACACACACACACACACACACACACACACGAGTGTTTCCCCTAGACGGCCGCTAGAGGGAGGACCTCCGGGCCGTCGTGCGCGAGGGCGCAAATATGGAGCCTGCTCTGGAGGAGTTTGTCACTTTTAAAAGACTTGGAGTGACTGTGATCAAGGGGAATCTACCTTGGTTAGGTTGGAAATGCACAAAGGGGAAAAATGTAAGTGTTATCTTCTCTTCACAACCACAGGTTCTTTTGGTCTTGGGACTTTCCATTCTATTATACCTTCTTCACTACTCTGGATACTGCCAAATCTCAAGGTGCCCCGATCAGAGCCAGGACAACTATTCCCCTAATAAGTGCTCTCAGTTGGTAATTTATTTTTCCTGAAGGGAAATTTAGGAGAGGGCTGTGGAAATGTGAATCCTGTTTTCTGAATTATTTTTCCACCTCCGTTTAATCTTACTCTGTAACTTCAAAAATATAGCTGATATACATTACATCATTGTTCAGGCAAAAATGTAAAACTCAGCTGTAAACATAATTGATTATTTTACAAAGGATAAAGAAAAAAATTCCCTTTTCATCACATTTCTGATTTTGAATTTAATTGCTCACCGCCAACATGAAAATAGTCACAAAAACGTTAGAAAATGACATTTAGAGTAACGTAGAAATACTACTTCCTTGTGCAAAGGCTCTTTAAGTTCCTAATGAGTATCTAAGCATGAAAATCATCTAAGAAAAGGAGTAAGCGTCATTTTCTACACGTCAAATTGTTACATCCATTGTAACTCTGAATTAGGAAGTAGGTAGGCATGTGGGGGTAAAGGGAAGATTATTGTCTTGATTGGAATTTCAAGATCGAAAATTTTAATTCCCTTTATGTAAAAGGCGTCTCGGTGTACTTCAGCTAACTTTGCGAAATGAATCAGAATGATGACTCAAACCATAGCGAAAGAGGGAGGTGATTTCCCTTAAAACGAGGTGTTGAGTGCCTTGGTGACCCAATACTGGGTGCGCGCAGCGTGGCCAGATCCCTCTCCACGCAGCTCTGGCTCTGTTCAATTCGGTAAGCACACCTACGGCAGTAATACCATCGGTATACCATTTACGATGATGGGCTGGGGGGTTGACACTCCGCAACGCCACCAGCTCTGTTTTCTACCCTAAGTCAGTCACTCAATGGCACAAGCAGGTCGCCCTCTGCGCGCTACAACCTGCGGGGCGGGGAGCCTTGGCGTTCACCCCTCGAACTCAGCTGGTGCTGACGTCTGTTCAGGTCCTTAAATGTGTCCGTCCCTGCGCAGGAGGGAACAGACTTTGTAGCAGTCACTTTGCCTGAAGGGAGTCGCGCCTCTGCTCTTGCAGGCGGCAGCTCCGGTTCTTCTCGCTCTTCCTGGGTCTGCGTTTGTTTCCGTCCTCTTTGCACCGAGTCCCCGCCAGCCTCTCCAGCTGGAGGCGCATTAGGTATTTGCACCCCAGGAGAGAACCAACAGGGCTGCACATGCCCTGTGCTTTTCCGGTGGATTCGAAGACCAGAGATTACGAGGTGCGCTCGGGGATCGCTCAGGGAACAGGGAGCTTCCTCTCCCTGGTTTCGGTCGGGGGTGATTTATCTCAGCTGGTGAAAGCGTCCTCCCCGCCCCTGGCACCTGCAACTTGTTTTGGTTTCTTCTCAGTCCTGTGTGTGCGGTTCCAACATCAAAGTTTTTCCTCCCTTACCCGAAAAATCTATCCGTTTAATCCATTCTCCTCCCCCTGCGCTGTCTCTGCCAGGCCTCCTCGCTGTGTGGTGAGTGGATAGCGGGGCGCGCAGTGTGGCAGCGGCGGTGGAGATTGGAGCGATCAGGCAGTGCAGAAGAGAAGGAGCGGCTGCCAGGGGCTCCCAGGTCCCTGGGTAACCCTTTGCCAGGCGAAAGAGCTGGGTAAGAGTACAGAAGAAGAGTCGGAACCTTCTGGGACGCTGGTGCCTAAAAACTGGATTTTAACCAACATCCTGGTTGCGCGTCTCTGTCCCCTTTCTCATTTGGTAAGTCGAGAGAAGCGCTTGGCACGAGCGCTCTGCGGGACGCAAGCTCCTGGCTGCTCAGGATCCTTGTGTCCGCTGCTGCGGAAGGAGCGGAGGCGAGGAAGCCAGCGGCTGCTTACTGGAGCCTGGAGGTAGGCAAGGGGGTGGGATCCTGATTCTAGCACTAAGCCCAGATTCCAAAAGGGTGTCTGGTTTCACCGAGCGGAGGCATTCTTCTCCCCTTCATTTCCCATTGCACCCTCCCCTTTTCGGATTCAGGCTTAAGAACAAGCAGATTCACAGCACTCTCCAGGTGGACTGCCTTCTGCCTCTCATCGCCGGAATGCCTCGCACTTTACATTTATTCGATTGTGTTGGGGGCATTTAAGCTTTTCCAGGAAGTTGATAGCTTGCGGATTTTTTGAAAAGGTCCAACTTGATTTCATTCAGTTTCTTAAAGGATGTGTTTCCTGTGGGCAAGAATTATGGGAAATAAATATCACTGTCATATATAAACGCAATAGCAGCTTGGAAATCACCTTCATTTCCCCCGCAAAAGTTTTCCCCATGCAAGTTTTCTTAATGCCCAGAAGCAGTGCATGGAGACTTGGCTCGTTTTATTAAATGTAAACTGGGGAGGGGGTTCCCCTTCTATTTTTAAAGTGCAAGATATCAAGGACGTTGTTTTCTTTCGTTTCTGTTTTTCCCTGTGCTGCCCATGTAACAAAGCACTGTGAGTCTAGAGAGAATGGAACACTTTTTAAAATCTGCAGGAATGATGAAGGACTTTGCTGTTCCCAGCCTTGCTTGAAGTTTTTATTTAAATACCTGATCTTTTTTAGTTGAGAGAAATAATTTGCGATAAGACTGGAGTAATATTGTGAGTGCAATTCAGCGTGGTAAGATTTTGCATGTAGTGTATGTAATTGATCCCTATAGTTGCACGTTAGCTAATGGCAGAAATTGCATGCAATGATAGAAACAGCCCTTGAATTTTTTGGCAAACTATTTTTGGACTGTGGGGAAATTTTTGAAATCTGTATTAAAATTTATGTGGCAAGAATATGGATGAAAACAGAAAGGCAAGTTAACTTTAAAAGGGTGGTTTACTGAAAATCAGTGTCTGAGATTTCACATCCTCATATGGTAATCAGTGAAATAAATGAACCAGTTAGTGTTCCACGCTTGCAATACTTGGCTCTGTAGAAAAACTGCTGTTACATTTCATTTCCAATCTCGTTTGTGGGAATAGAATAATGTTGGATGAGTTTATTAACTTCCTCACACATGGGTGCTGTAGATCCCAGGATGTCCTGTAAAGCAGAGAGAGACAAGGTCCAAGATCTGGCCTTATTACTCCTTGCTATCGCTCCAATACAAGGTATTCTTCACATAAGCTGCAACTAGTGGAATCTGGACCTCCTTCCTTTCCTTCTTCTTTTGCTCTATACACTTGTAGCTTCCAATTTGGACCTAAATCTCACTGCAATAAGCCCTATCACCATGTATTCTTCTTCACAGGACAGCTCTGAGTTTGGGTTGCTCGGAACTGAAATAAGTTAACACCCCAATAATAAATTGTATGCAGTTGTTGGATAGATACTGAATGTACTCATTCAGGGTACATTCAGGCCTCCTGTTAAGCCAGGTGGGGGGAGAGGGTATAGGGGGAGGCTAGAGTACAACTGAAGTGGTGAGACCATAGCTAGGAAGATGGATTGTACTTGAGGAAAATTGGGGCAATGTGAAAGAGAAGGAATAATGCTAAAATCTGAGTGTGTGTGTGTGTGTGTGTGTGTGTGTGTGTATGTAGAGGGATGGATTATCTTCAGCAGAAATCAGCTTTATCTTTGATCTGCACGGGCAAGTTTATCTCAAAGGTCAGACTCCTTTCTTGATAAAAGCTTTAAAGAGGATTGAGAATTCTGAGAAAATAAATAGCTCCCATTTGTAGTTATTGACTTTCAAATAAATTCTTCAGTTCTAGGGTCTAAAGCAGTTTTTCTGAAATTTTAGTGCCTAAGAATGCATAACAATTATTTATGACCCCTAACACAGGAGAAGTTGGTTCAAGAGGATCCAATTAACTGCATGTTTAACACTATGGGTGATTCCAATTCTCCTAGTTCAAAAACTATCTTGTGAAAAATATAGGCTTGGTGCTAATGAACTTTCTTTTGTTAGGGAGGGTATTGTACACTCATATTAGTCTAAAAATTTTTCTTAGTATTCATCTTTTGAATTTTCCTTGTTTTTCATTATCAATGTTATTATTGTTACATCTGTCCTGTGAGATAATGGCTATTCTCAAATACCAACCTTCTATCATTTGTGTATTTCAAGTGCTGGATGGTAGCCATTTGAGATTAAAACTAGGAGGCACTAAAACTAAGGTGATGGAAATGCTTCACAATTATTGAGCATTAATAGTTTTAAAAAATCAGTTTGTTGATGGGTTTGGTTAAAGGATACCTTTAAGTAAACATTATGATTATCTCTTCCTCACTGAATGGAGAACAATTTTTAAAAGATTTAAAATCTTTAAAAGGGTTCAACATGCTCATCTTTTTATTTCATATATTTACATGTTTTCCTTACAGCGCAAAGTAATTCAAGTAGCTTACATGAAATTATAAAAAGAGAAAGTAAAATCCCTACAGTTTTTTTCTATTAATTCTCTTTGATTTCATTAATCAAACTTCATAAATGTGCCATAAAAGTGAAGGAAATGATTGATGAAATCCTGAACCCAGTGGTAAAATGGGTCATTTCCTTTGGGTCTTTTTTTTTTTTTTTGCAATTGACATTTTCATGAAATTCTTAATTTTTCTCATTCTTTCCAGGTAAAGGAAGTTGGTCATTCATTGTTGGGGTCATCAATATGTGTGGTATTCATTGACATTCTGGTATCAGTGTTCTGATTTCTTTATTTTATAGTATTTTCTTATACAATGCTGCTTGTACAGAACGTGTTTTCACAATAGTAAACATTTACAGCCTTTTTACTATGTAAAAGGTTTGCACAAAACAGCACAGCATCAAGTATAGATAGAGGAAGAGTATACTCTATTTCTTATTTTGTTTAAAAAAAAGAGACACTTTATTCAACTGCATATACATTGGTTAACTACTATTTTAAACTATGTGCATGTTGAAATTAAGAAATGCAGGTCGCATGCTTTACGAAAATATGACCTCTCAAGTAATACAAGGCACATATTGATGTGAATTATATGCTAATTTTTAGGTGGAGTTTTGTTTCCTTGGAAACTCCAACAACCTCTTTAGCTATTTGGTTGATAACACCCTAAGAAGTGGGAAACCTGAGAAGAAAATCCCAAAACTAGTTTAATCCTAGTCTTAACCTAAAAAAAGGAATGTTTTTGCTTTATATGAACCCCAAGTAACAGGTGTTATGATTGATATATTGAGATTGAAACATGATGCCACATGGTCCAGGATTCCTGCCACATTTTAGACTTTTTGTAAAGTAATGACATCATTGATAGCAAAGACAATCCACTTCTTTGTACAAAAATATAGAGCATTTTGCTTGGAAGTTCTAGATACTTCTTTTTCTATTATATAACCCCTGTCCCCATGGAGTGAGAGAAAGAGAATCTTTGTGGAGCCATTTTGATGAATAATATTTTACATAATTCTACCCTTGAACCATCTTTAGCTACCATCTATACCAAAGGAAACATTGAACTTTCCCCTAATGATATATTTTCTGACAGTTTTTTTCAAAGTAACATACTATCTATTAGAAAATCTGAGTGTCCATTATTGCCAGTTTTAAAAAATGATTACCCAAGCTCTGTCCAAGAAAACCTAAAAGCCATGACTCATCTTTTCTCCACTCTCCTCCTCTGTGCTGTGATATAAAACACATCATATCTTTAGAAGATATTATCTCTTAAAGTGATTTCACAAATAGCAGATAAATATATTTTTTCATCAACTACAGTGTTATATACATTCTCATCTCTGTTCTATAGTCTTAAATCAGAATGGCTCCTCTCCCACATACACCGTTTGTGTTTACATTAAATTCCTCCATGCTACCTGAGAAAATCCATTCACACTAAGTCAGTTATTTAATGGATTCCTTAACAGGTTGTTTTACATTTTAATAGAGGACCATTAGAGAAAGACAAATCCTAACACATGTTTCCAGTGAGGGTTTTAAAGTCCTCAGACAAAAACCCCTACAAGTAAAAGTCTCACAAACCACAGTCACATGTAGATAAGGCCATCACTACAACCTGTTTGAGATCTGCTGGTCTCTGCTATTTAATATATCATATCTGGAGTGCCAAAGTCTATCCAAAGACTTCAGGTACAAACAAGATACAACAGCTTGAGTACATAAATAACATTTGGATGAGGAGAACATGACATTATTGTTAATAAATCTAGGGAACAGAAGATGGGATCCAGGGACTAGAGACACATCAGGTAAGCGGACCACATGTAAGATTCTCTTTCTTAGTTTGTCATTGGCAGGGTTTACCAGTGGGATCACACTAGAAGACAGAATTGTGGAACAGAGAATAAATTCAAGAGGCAGGAGAAATCATAGTGCCTGGTTCCAGTCAATATTGTTGTCTCTGGGTGTGGAGGGAAGATATTTGCCTGCCTGTTTCTTGCAGTTCTTCTTTCACCAGACAATTTGAGAAATTGCTTTATGGGATGTCAACTGAAAGTTTGATTCCTGGTGAAAAGTGATTCTTTGTTACTTTTTTTTTTTGTAGTACACGGGCCTCTCACTGTTGTGGCCTCTCCCGTTGCGGAGCATAGGCTCCGGACACGCAGGCTCAGCGGCCATGGCTCACGGGCCCAACCACTCCGCGGCATGTGGGATCTTCCCGGACCGGGGCACGAACCCGTGTCCCCTGCATCGGCAGGCGGACTCTCAACCACTGCACCACCAGGGAAGCCCAGTTACTTTTTTTTAATTCTTAAAACTATACCATAATTGTCTTCTAAGAATTATATCTCCTTGGGTACTAATCCAGCAAAATAGCCATGGTTGGTCGACTACATAATTTAAATAAAATGACTTACAATTTATGTAAAAATACTCTTACATGGAATTGTTTCTGGACTGTATGCTACAGCTGCATAAAATAGGGTGAAATAGAAATATTGGATTGGCTTCTGTTTCAAAGATGAATAAAACATTAGAAATGATTTATGTGACTTTAGGTATTTTGTAACTTTCCTACAATTTTTATTTGTGAATTACTCACTTAAATCCTCACCTCTGGGCTTCCCTGGTGGTGCAGTGGTTGAGAGTCCGCCTGCCGATGCAGGGGACACGGGTTCGTGCCCTGGTCCGGGAAGAACCATATGCCGCGGAGCGGCTGGGCCCGTGAGCCATGGCTGCTGAGCCTGCGCGTCCGGAGCCTGGGCTCCTCAACGGGAGAGGCCACAACAGTGAGAGGCCCTTGTACCGCCAAAAAAAAAAAAAAAAAAAAAAAAAAATCCTCACCTCTTTTTTAGTGTTGAATTCCTTTCAGTTGTGAAGCAAGGAAGCAAAAGGAAGTACAGCTGTCAGTTTAGACGAGATATTTAACTATGAATGATGTAAAAAAAAAAAAAAAGAAAAGAAGGCCCTCAAGGTTATTTTCTCATATTGCTTTTTTTCTTACATACTTCAAATAATAAGCAAACTATATATATGTTTATGCATGTGTATATATATATATATATATATATATATATATATATAAGAATTTTCTCTTAGCTTTATTGAACTTTTTATTCTAATTACCATGTCTATCCCTTTTCACTCTGAAGTCCTTTCCCCATTGCTATTATGGACAGATTTTTCCAGAGAAATTAAATAATCAATTAATTATTAATTAATCTAATGTTTTGATTCAAAATCCCTTTGTAGAACATTTTTAAAAGGATAACTAACAATCAAATAGGTATAAGTTAAAAATCCATATTGTCCCAGTTCTTATTTTATTTGCTAAAACACATAAGCCAAATGCTATTCAAATAGTTATTTATACTGTACATTCTTACAGATTTCCATATACTTAGAAGAGTAAAAATTGTGTTCACCTATGTTATGATTTAATCATTTGATGAATCAATGGAATCTAATTACTGTCTAAAAATAATTTTGCATAATTAACACTATATATAATATTCAGAACAATTTTTAGGTAATACACAATGTATTAACTTAGTATCTGCATAACATTTTATGCTCTCTTAAATGGGTTCATAAATGTTAAACGTAATTTAAATTATTAAAAGGGTCTTTAGCTGTGAAGATATATGTATAAAGTTGAGCAGATATTGTTTGCATCATATTTTACACAGTTTAATTTTAAAGTGCTATAGGTGTTGAGTCCTGAAAATAATACATTTGAGAAATAATATATTAATTACTCTACCATTGCTAAATTACATATTTCCTTTGACTTTGTAATAAACCTGAAAACTAATAATCTAAGTTTTCAGTTGTTTTATTGTTTTCTCTCAGAAATATTTTACTGGCATTAAAAATATTGCGGTAAGTTTTTAGGAGATATATATATATATATATATATATATATATATATATATATATATATATATATATTCTTGCTGACCACTTTGTGGGGATGTGAGGGAGCGTAATTCGATTTTATATTTTTGTAACCAGAACTATAAAAATTATAACTCTATGCAGATGCATACAACACATACACAAGAAGAACAAGAACACTGATTTTTAAAGAATGCCCACAGTTCCCAAACTCCCTACTTTTTAAAATATATGGTGTGTGGGCTTCCCTGGTGGCGCAGTGGTTGAGAGTCCGCCTGCCGATTCAGGGGACTCGGGTTTGTGCCCCGGCCCGGGAAGATCCAGATCCCACATGCCGCGGAGCGGCAGGGCCCGTGAGCCGTGGCCGCTGAGCCCGCGCGTCCGGAGCCTGTGCTCCGCAACGGGAGAGGCCACAACAGTGAGAGGCCCGTGTACCACAAAAAAAAAAAAAAAAAAATATATATATATATATATACATATGGTGTGTACTTAACTCTGGGAATGATTTTCTATTAGTATTTCGAATTCATCTGGGCCATGACATATTGATAACATTTGGAATGTATCAAGGAATTGCAGACCCACTTGTAAATATTCTGTTTCCTAAAATAACAGGGTAAACTTGGTGAAAAAGCACAGTAAGTCTGTATTATTAATTGTGCACATATTATTAGGTAGGAGCATATTCAACAAAAATAGGGTGGGGAAAATCAGTAGTACCCTTACTCATCTTTTTAATGGGAAAAGAAAGACTGTGGTCTTAGGAATAAAATCTTAGGAAAGAAGACTTATAGCTCTAGGCAAAAATTTAATAAGTAAAAAGTTGGCCAGTGAAGACTTACCCTAATGAGCTTTAAACTGATTAATAATTATGGCAGTCCAGTATTTGTAGAATAAATATTATATATGACTTCTACATTAAATATGATTCTTTTGGAAAGCTATATTTTTCTACATGATAGGTAATGAAAAGCACTTTAGAAATTTTAAAAAAATATGTAATATTTTTATCTTCATTAAAATATGCTTAGCCTAAAAAATATAGATTAGCAAAATAATAAATTATAATCTAGTAATTATTTTATTCAATTTGTTACTTTAACTACTTCACATTTATTAACTCATTTAATCCTTATAACCTCATAAAATACATATTATTATTTTCCCAGTTATAAGAAAATGTCTGTTCAGTTATTCAGTAGGTGAGAGATGGAATCTGTGTTCAAATTAAGCTCCACATACTATGTTCTTGATTCTTACACTTTAAGGGCTTTTGATGGCATTTAAAAAAATTGCTGCCAGCCATAATTTTAAGACTTTTGATTAATCTTATTAATTTCACATTTAGCAGTATATGATTGCTTGTTGCCAGCACTAATTTTACTTTGAGGATTTTTTATTCTGATGTAGTTTCACATTTGTTACATTTATATATATATATATATATATATATATATATATATATATATATATATTCCCCTAACTTTCAAGTCTATATTTTATATTCTTAGAAGTTATGACTATTTGATGTTTTTCTTTCTTCACTAAAATAAAAAAATCTTATTTTTAGCATTTAAGTAACAGGAATTATTGGGTTTGATACATCAACATAAG
The DNA here is from genome assembly GCF_026419965.1 of Kogia breviceps. NCBI lineage: Eukaryota > Metazoa > Chordata > Mammalia > Artiodactyla > Physeteridae > Kogia > Kogia breviceps. The sequence goes on along the minus strand of NC_081311.1, from coordinate 43,304,432 downwards.
TGGGTGCCTTTTTTATAAGATATGGATAACTTTTCTTGAAAAGCAAGTTTTACCTGCACAGTGTTAAAAGTATAAATGTATTATTGTGCTTTTATTATTTACACATATTTACTTTTTAATTTAATTCCAAACTCTACTGAGTTCCTTTCTGTCTTACAAAGTGCATTACAAGTTCTTCTTCCTGATTTTTTTGTCATCTTGTTAGGCATGTTCTCTTCATGTGTATTCATCAGATTAGGATACTGGAGGCCAAACCATGTTCTTTAGATCATGCTTCTAATGGATTTATCTCCCTCTAGGCCTTTTTAAGTCAGTACAAAAAGTGGTTAATGGTACAAGGTCAGTAGTTGAACTCTAATGTTTAGTTGCTCTGAAGCTGGACATTTTTCCTTAAAGTTTATTTGCTTTGGTTTCCTCACTGCTAGTACATCCTGAGTATTGCCAGGCTTTGATGAGATAATTCAAGTAGCATGTTTATGGTAGTACTTGATACACAGTTCAGGCTCTTTAAAGGCAAGGGTTTTGAACAAGTATTTGGGAGGAGAACAGTGGACAGGACAATATCAGATATGACCATAGTTTCAGGTGTATAAAATATCTTCTTATAGAATTAAAGTGTTTGTCATGATCCTAAAAGGGAACATGTGTATTTTTATATATTTAAATAAAAATGAAGTTGAAATTTTTCATTTGTTTTTGCTATTAGGACACTCTTAGGAATATTAAGCTTTCCAGAATTAGGAAAATAGATTCACAGACAAAAAACTACAACAAATTAATACCTGCTTTAATCCTGTGAGAGGATACCTGAAAAGTCTTACTTAAGTGAATTTTCCTACGGAATGACTAGTTCAGTTAAAAAAATGAAACAACAAAACAAAACAGATTAACAGAGAGATGGTAGATTTTCTGGTGTTCAGCATTTTTGGCTTTGAGTAACTACAATTAAAAAAAAAAGCATTACAGGTAAAAAAACCCCATGACTTTCTTCTGGGATTGTGTTTATGCTATATCACAGAAAGAAGGACATGTAACTCCTTTCTTCATTTGTTTTTCAGAACAAAACAGTGGCCTTCAGTCTCCTATACTACTCAGTAGCATCAATTAAAAGAGTAAGATTAACCTAAAAGTTTAGATGGCAAATACAGTCATAGAATTGTGTTCAACTCTAAAATCTGACTACTGGGAAAGGGAGAGCTGTCTCTCAGGTTGAGTTTCCACCCTAAGATCTGCAGCCAAAGAGTCTTACCCACTGCCACTCTGAACTGAAGGATGTAACGTAATCAGAGCTTTCTCAATTTAAATGGTCATTATCAGACAGATAATTAGGAGGATAAGAATGAAAAGAGAGCACCAGAGAAGTTATTAGACGATTTCTCTCTAAAACAATATGGAATCAATACCATTTTTCTGAATATTTGTGCGCTAATTATTAGGAAGAGAATGTAATTTAAATGCAGGTATTGCCCTGTCATGGAACTATCTGATTCTGTCAGTGAAATATTTGATGAAATTGTGCTGACACTCATTGATCTATTGGACTAGTCTTTTGCTGTTTTGTAGTTTCTCTTCAGCAAAAATACCGGCACACAATTGGGCTTTTATGAACACACTTTGTATTACTTTAGAGTCTTTCATTGCTTGCAGTAATTGTAGTGATTATACGTTTTTATAAGAAAAGTGTTACTAATATGAGTATTCCATAGTGTTACATCTCTCCATGGGGGTCTCCTCTTGATCTAGAACTTACAAATAAAATTTATCTGCTCTACCTCACACTCAATGTATAATATGAAACAGGGACAGAGTAACTATTATAAATGCCCCTTTTTGGAGTGAAAAGGGATGGGAGATGTAGCTCAGACAGTGATCTTTGTATACTATATTCCATCCTATTCCTGCTTGTAAACTGGCCATTTATTTACAAGGTCATCTGCTTCTTGTAATACCTCCCTAATGCAGGCATCAACTATCATCCAATACCAATATTCTGTATTCTTACTTATGCTTACTAACACTAGAACTTCATTAGGTACAGCTCTACTTCCCAAGTTACCTCAGTCCACAGCGTTATCAATCTTTCAATGCCACGCATGCATCAGGGGTCACCATTGTCCCAGACTCATAATTTCCTTGCTGCCTACTACCTGACCCCTAGATAAGATTTTGCTACAACACACCGTACTTCTTGGTACACATTTCTATATTACTCAGAATGTTACTTCTTTTTTCTAATTTCAGAATAATACTTTCCAATAATGAAAACTTGAAAAATACAGAAAGAAAAAATAGGTGTCATCAGTTCTACTATTGAAAGATATCCCTGTTAATTTCTAGTTGCCTGTAACTCTCTGTCAGCTCATTTTTATTTTATTTTATGGATTTAAAAAAATCTAATTGGAGTATAGTTGATTTACAATGTTGTGTTAGTTTCTGCTATACAGCAAAGTGAGTCAGTTATACATACATATATATCCACTCTTTTTTTAGATTCTCTTCCCACAGAGGTTATTACAGAGTATAGAATAGTGTACCCTGTGCTATTCAGTAGGTTCTTATTAGTTATCTATTCTACATATAGTAGTATGTATATGTCAGTCCCAATCTCCCAATTTATCCCTCCTCCACCCTTTCCCCCCTGGTAACCACAAGTTTGTTTTCTACATCTGTGACTCCTGTTTTGTAGATATGTTCATTTGTACCATTTCTTTAGATTCCACATATAAGTGATATCATATGATATTTGTCTTTCTCTGACTTACTTCGCTCAGTATGACAATCTCTAGGTCCATCCATCATTTTTATTTTAAATAAGGTAGACTACTTTTTTTTCATTTATAAATTACTATGAACATTTTTATGCCAATATTTTTCTATCACACCATGATTTTACCAGTATGTACGGTTCCATTATATATAATGTTGCAACTTGGTAGCAGGTTGAATTTGATCCAATGATCTATTTTGTTGTTACTAATCACAATTTTTAAAAGCTGATTTTTGTATCAATACTTGTATTTTGAAAATTTTTAGAAATTTCTGCTTCTGTTGCAAACATGGAAGATTCAGAAATGGTTGAGTAACTTGCTGCATGGTAGTGATGGGCTGCAAGAGAAGCTGTTATTTCACCTACATAGGTCATGCTAACTCCAATTACAATTGTCACCAGCCCACCTTAATCTTGGTACTTCTGCCTTAATGTGACATTGATTTTGAGTACTATACATATTGCTTCTAGAAATAGAGACATACCTTTATATACCTTTGTGCATATACTCTATTATTTTCTTATTATGTATGTCTAAGGGTAGAAAATTATTTGGTTATAGTATATCCTGAAGAGAGGAAGCAATTTGCACTTTTTCTCAGTAATACACTTTTCCTTTTTTTTTGCTGTTTTATATTGTGTTTTAAATGGTGAGATTGATTTTAAATATATGATATTTTTTCATTGATGTACCTCCATTTCTGAAACAATTTCATGTCATTTTGAAGTTTTTTTAATGAGTGACTCATTTTTATCGCTTGTTATTATTTTTTATAAGTTGGCATCTTTAACTTTTGATGTTTTATTTGAATGTATGTATTTATTGTTTAAATTATTATGTCAAGTCTATTGATATTTCCCATTACTTCTGCCTTTCATGATTTGTGTAAAAAGATTTTTCACTGTATAGTCATTTGAATATTCACATTTGTCTTCTATTTTTAAGATTTGTTTAATATTTAGTTACAGCTGAGTTAATTATAAGATATTAATAAGCATCTAATTTTTAAAAATAATTTTCAAATAATTAAACAATTATATAATGACCATTTATTGAACAGTTTAAATTATATTAGAAGATAGCTCCAAATTAATGTTGAGGGCTTTCTATAAGAGGAAAATTATTTCATGATTCCTTAAAAGACACACTTTGCATTTGTATAAGACATCTTGTGTATTGTAACCAGATGTTATTAACAGCATTATATCACCCTTCTACCAAGATAACCTTGGTTGTCATACTAGTTTAGTATGATTAACGTACTATTGCTTATTAAGTCATATTTGACAAAAAGGTATAGAATATCCCTAGGATGCTTACTAGAAATAAATTAAGCACTTTGGGTCATTTCAACAGTGATGGCTTGAGGTTGATCATACAGGAACAGTGACCAAACTACTTTAACAAAATATATATCAGCAAACCTCTAACATCAATAGAAAATATTATTCCTTCAAAGGTCATTCAAATTCATATCATAGCAATGTGCTATTTAAAGTTGTGTTCAAATTTTATGTGGAAATCACCTTCAGAAGAGACAGTATTTTGAATTATTTTACTGTAGGTCATTTCTGTTATAGAAGATCCTATTAGAATGAAACTGTCTAACAAAAATATTTCTAAGTCTTGCTTTTAGCACCTGTACATTTAAATCAGTAGAACAAATTTCTTCTCCTCAAGTATCAATATAGCTACTTGGTATTCTTTCCAATAAGATAGATGTTTTTATGTTTCACTGCGAAACTAAAAGAGCTGCTATAAGGTTAATGAGTATGCTTGAATTCATTACAATCCCTAGAAAGAATGGCTCCCTCTGTCTGCTGGTCTCTATTTTAGAGGTGAGTTTAGGAGAATAAGCATCCCTATTTTGAATAATGTCTACACAGAGATTGAGTTTACTATATACTTCCCAGCTGTTAAATAATATACATTTGAGGGCTTCCCTGGTGGCACAGTGGTTGAGAGTCCGCCTGCCGATGCAGGGGACATGGGTTCGTGCCCTGGTCTGGGAGGATCCCACATGCCGCAGAGCGGCTGGGCCCGTGAGCCATGGCCGCTGAGCCTGCGCATCCGGAGCCTGTAAAAATATACATATATATATATACACATTTGATATTTCAAAATTAAAGTAAAATTTCAATAATAAAAAAGTTTTAAAGTTAATTTTCTCTTTACTTTTCCTACTGGAATAGAAATATATAGCATGCCTTGAATACATGCCATTTACATCAGTAATGGACTGGAAATATATTTAATAATTGAAACTTTCATTAAAATTTGTCCTTTGAATTATGTGTGTCTTTTCTATTCTGCTTGTGTTACTAGGGTAGGACTTTATAGAGGATAGGGAAAAATAATGCTAAGAATTTAGAGTAGAAACTTTTACAGAGTCATTCAAGATAGTTTTCAGAGCATCAGCAAGTTCAAAAAAGTAGAAGGAGAAATAAGGTTCATGGTTGCATTTATCACAGATTATATATACTGTGTATTATATTTTGCTTTTTCCCAGATCCTTTGGATAGAAGGGAAGAGGAGTATTGTTATTATTGTTTGACATAGAAGCATATCTGTTTGAAAGTTGAATGTCTGGAAGTGAATATTGATTCATATATTATAAAATGGGACATATATTCCAAAGTATTCAAGTCATATATATATATCCCAATTATGCTTTTTGTTGGTACTGCTTCTATGTGCCCAAATAGTCTGGTGAGAAAATTCAAAGATGACTGGGAACCCTGGATCTCAAGGTGGCAGCCAAAGATAGGCTACAGTGTCACTAACTCCCTTCAGAAGATTTAGATAATTGACCCATCGTTAACTTGGAGTTCAAGATAGAAGATTAAGGGGAAGGAGGTTAGGCCATCTGAGGCAAAACTAGCTATGAATTGCCAACAAAATCCATCTGGGAATTCCAAGAGGACTCTGTTTTGGGAGTAAATATGTGTTGGAGAGTCTCAGCTTTCCCAACAGGGAGGAACTACCATGATATGATAGCTTGAGAGCATTATTCCATAGCATATGTAATGAAATTTAGGTGATTGTTTCAAAGTATAAAGTGTGCATATTTGAATTCAATGAAATGATATGGGAACCAACTATGTAGTTATTAAAAGCAATGCTCAAAGGGTTTAAGTGAATTACACTAGATTACAAAGTTGTGAATTGGCAGAGACACCAAGATTTCTGACTTTTTAATATTTTAATATTTATTAATACTTTTTAATATTTTTGCTTTTGCACAATTCTACCATTTTGTATACTAGAATCTAAAACACATATTATGTTTTGCTAATTTGACAGACTTTTTGTTGTTGTTTGTTCTTACACGGGCCTCTCACTGTTGTGGCCTCTCCCGTTGTGGAGCACAGGCTCTGAACACGCAGGCTCAGCGACCATGGCTCATGGGCCCAGCCACTCCACGGCATGTGGGATCTTCCCGGACCAGGGCATGAACCTGCGTCGCTTGCATTGGCAGGCGGACTCTCAACCACTGCGCCACCAGGGAAGCCCGACAGATTTTCTTTTCAGAAATTCAACAAATACATTTGTATATATCTTATTCATTTTAGAACAACTCCACATTTTGAAGGTTTTAGGTTAGTCATAGAAATTCAGTATTCTGAGAGTGTTAAGAACCTTTTTAGAATATATATATTTTTTCTTCTAATAAGATCTTACACAAATGATTAAAAAACTATAAGGTTATATGCAACAGTACCCCAAATCCCTATTTTTTATGATGTAGTTTTTTGACATGTTATATTTAGTTTTAATTTCCCGGAAGCACTTTGGCATGATAGAAAGAAAAACATACATCTGAATTAAGAGCTTTGGATAACTGACTCAGCCCTGTCTTTTAACTTTTTAATCTTGGATAAGCCTTTTAAAATGTCTGAATCTCAGTTCCAAATTAAAAAAAAAAAAAAACCTGATTTAAATGACCTCAGTATTCCTTCTAACATTGACATTCTTTGATTCTACAAATATGCATTTTACTATTCAAGAATATCTTCTCTTTTGTAACTTGCATGAAGTGCTTAAGTATAATTTTACTTCTTTTGGCCAAAGTTCCAAATTGACTTTAGGTGCATTATACTAACACCCAAATGTTCTATTCAGATGTTGCAGTGACAGCATCCTAGCAAACTGTTTAGTATGTGGGTTGTTGTCACCTCATAAACACTCAGATCCTTAGACATTTTGATGTCTTGCTAGTTTGACTGTGGGGGCATAACTGAGTCGTCATTGAGCACTGTCAAAATAAATGTCTAATCACACCATTCATTACACTGACTGCTGCATTATAAACAATACCTTTTAAGGTCTTAAGTAAATACAACAGAAAAGTCTTAGCTCTTCATTTAAATAGCTGTAAGATTTGAAATAGCATGAGGAATTTAATGAAAGCTTCAGCAACTTGAAATGTCTTGTACTCATCCTTTACCATCTACCAAAATGTTTTATCCCCCAGCTTTAACACAGTCTGTAACTGAGATTGGAAGTTAAAGTTAGATAAAGACCAGTGAGTCAAAGCCAAGCTAAGTCATTAGGATAGCTTTTTTCTCCTTTCTGTCAGCTGAACATATGAATAATCACATGGAACCTAAGGGTATAAAACCTGTATCACAGTGAGTAATGAATGATTTAGTTCCAATTAAGAAGTTTCCTTTTAAAAAGAACAAGTGTAATGGCCCTCTTATGAATAAATTAAAGTTAGTTTGAAAACATGGTTTTGTTAAACAAATTTGAACTGCTTTTCCTTCACTTCTGGGGAGCCCCAGATATTGACTGTTCAGCCTTCCAGCTTCAATTATTTTAGGGCTTGCAACTTCCCCTTGATGTAGAGTTAGCCATGAAATCTCCAAGTGATAAGTTCAAACTAGGATTTTGTTAGTTTGTGGTCTTATAAGTACCTGAGTGGTATCTCTAGAAGTTTTATTATAAAGTACCTAATGTTTGAAGACCTTATTCTATTCTGTCTAATTTTTAAGGATGGTTTGAATTTTTGGCTCTTTATTATGACAGTTTAAATATTGTTTACAGAGCTATTTCTACTGGCTTCTGTATTGCAGTAACAATGTCTGTTCGGTGTTTATTTTCCACATCTTACTTTTATAGAGCAGTGCTTTCTCAGAGCAATTCTACACAGGAAACCTCTGTGTAGAATAGCAATATTATTTACAATGTAAAGTGTTAGGTTATGTCATGATTTATTTATTATTTCATACATATGTTTGGCTATAAGTATACTATTAGAGAGAGCATGGATTTTTAAAAATTTTTCATAAGTATTAATTTTGCATATACCATGTTATGGACAGTGTACATCTGACTTAAATATGTGATGATAATATACAGTATTCTTATACATAAAAGAAAGTGTTTTTCATTTAGACAGGTAATTCCAATGGTGAGGTATACAGGGATATGTAAAGGTCTGAACAGGGGGTACAACTTTTAACAATACTTAACAGTACTTTACAGATTACAAAGCACTTTTTAATATATTGCCTTACATAATTATGAGAGCAGTGAGGATATTAGGGTAGGTATAATTATACCTATTTAAAGATATGAAGACCAAGGTTAGAAGGCATAGTACGAACCCATATTCACACAGTAATCCTAGAATTGCCATTGAATGCCACATCTTTTAACATCTGGTATACTGTTCTTGTTATATAATGCAATACATTTAGGTTGGTTAAAGTCATCTGAAAAACTGAAAATTCTCCCTCATGTTTTACATATATAAAAATTGCAACTGCTCATAATCAGGTAAGATTCCATTTCTACCTTCAGGAATAGCCTAATATGAAGCATTTAGGAATGAACATAAGTCCAGAAAAGAAAGTTATCCAAATATTGTATGTGTGTGTCTGTGAAATATGTATATTTGGATAACTTGATATATATAACAGTTGGATATATATATATATATACAAATTATTTATTAATATTTATAATTGAAATGGAACTCTTCCTTGATTCCCAGGAGTCAGGGCATCAAAGTGTAGTCTTCATGAACTCCCATGTTCGTTGAAGTTTCGGGATGTTCCCTCCTCTTCAATTTTTGAGAAGGATTGACATTAATTCTTGTTTAAATGTCTGCTTGAGTTCACCAGTGAAGGCATCTGGCCCTGGCTTTTTTCTGTTGGAAGACTTTTGATTACTGATTCAACGTCCTTACTAGTTAAAGGTATACTCAGATTTACTATATTTTCATGATTCAACCTAGGTTGTATAGTTCTAGGAATTTATCCATTTCTTTTACGCTACCCAGTTTGTTGGTGTATGATTGTTCATAGTAGTCTCATAAAATCCTTTACATTTCTGTGACATCAGTTTTATGTCTCCTCCTGAAACCATGGGTGATCATTAGTCAAATCCATTTCACCTGCCTATACTAATCAAGGTCATTTTACTTACTGCTACAAAAGGCTTGCATGTCCTCCAAGCTGCAGGCAGCCTAAACAATAAGATGTTTGTCCAAGTCATTTTCCAGGAACTTGGAGTCAGCTGTGCCTAGTTTGAGCTGAGCTGGTTAAGACTGGATAGAACCAATGACCCTCCATCTGGGCATGCTTCAGTGTCTGCTTGGTGACCTGTTGCCATCAGCAGGCCGAAAACTCCACCTTCAGATCCTGCTAAGGGCCTCCATTTTTGAATGTGCGGTGGCCTGTAGCTTAGTTACACCTGCGCAGAAGGATGATTACTGCACCTTTTTCCAATCACCTTTTCCCATGCTCCCCATGCTTGCTTCCCATGCCTGCTTCTTTGTTCTTTATCCTATAAATACCTCAGCCCCTTGCCTTTGGGGAGGCAAGTATGAGATTTATTCTCCAGTTTCCTCCCTTGGCTGCCTTGTGAATAAACACTCTCTTTGCCTCAAACCTAGAGACTCAGCGTTTCAGCTTGCTGCAGGTCAGGCAAAATGATACTGTTTCGGTAACACTTTTATTTCCGACTTTATTTTAGTCTCCTTTCTTGTTTCGTAGTATAGATAAAGATTTGTCAACTTTACTTATATTTTCCAAAAGAATTTCTCGGTTTCATTAATCTTTTCTATTTTTCTAGTCTATTTCATTTCTTTCTGCTCTGATCTTTATTTCCTTCCTTCTGCTAACTTTGGCCTTGGTTGTTCTTTTTCTAGTTCCTTGAGGTATAAAATTAGGCTATTTAATATATTTTTTTCTTAATATGGGCATTTATTACTATAAACTTCCCTCTTAGAACTGATTTTGCTGTATCCCATAAGTTTCGGTATGATGTTTTTGTTTTCATTTGCCTCAGATATTTTTTGATTTCCCCTTTGATTTTTCAGGAGTGTCTGTTTAAGTTCCACATATTTGTTAATTTTCCAGGTTTTCTCCTGTTACTGAGTTCCAGTTTCATACTATTGTGGTTGGAAAAGATACTTGATTATTTCATTGTTCCTAAATTTGTTAAGACTTTTTGATGACCTAACATATGATCTATACTGGAGAATGTTCCACATACACGTGAGAAAAATGTATATTCTGCTGCTTTTGGAGAGTACTCTGTGTATGTCCATTTGGTCCATTTAGTCTAAAATGTGGTTTAAGTCCTGTATTTCCTTTCTGATTTTTGGTCTGTATCATCTATCCATTGTTTAAAGTGGGGTATTGAAGTCCCCTATTATTATTGCATTACTGTGTCTTTCTGCCTTCAGATCTGTTACTATATGCTTAATATATTTAGGGCCTCTGATGTTGGGTGTATATATATTTAGAATTGTTATATTATTTTGATGAATTGACTCCTTTATCATTATATAATGACCTTATTATCTTTTGTTTCAGCTTTTAGCTTTGAGGTGTATTTTATCTGATACAAATATAGCTATTCCCTGTTCTCTTTTGGTTTCCATTTGCATGGAATATCTTTTTCCATCCCTTCACTTTCAGCCTATGTGAGTTTTTAAAGCTGAAGTGATTCTCTGTAGGCAGTGTATAGTTGGTTCTTTTTTTTTTTTTAATCCATTCATCCACTCTAGGTTTTTATTTAAATAACTTAATGCACTTTCATTTAAAGTAATTACTGATAGGTGAGGACTTTGCCACCTTATTGCTTTCTGGCTTTTTGTAGTTTCTTTGTCCTTTTCTTCCTCTCTTACTGTCTTCTTTTGTAATCTGATGATTTTTCATAGTGGTATGCTTTGATTTCTTTCTTTATTTGTGTGTATCCACTCTAGGTTTTTGCTCTTTGGTTAGCACAAGACTTACATAAGACATTTTATATTTAAAACAATCTAAAAAGTTGACTTCCGTTGTATACAAAAACCACCCTTTGATTCACTCCTTCATATTTTATGTTTTGGATGTCACAGTTTACATTTTTTATATTGTATATCCATTAACAAATTGTTGTAGCTATATTTATGTTTAATACTTTAGTCTTTTAACCTTTAAGCTAAAGTTATATGATTTAGACACCATCATTACAGTATTAGAGGATTCTGAATTTGTGTATATACCCACCTTTATCAATGAGTTCTATACTTTCAAATGTTCTCATGTTACTAATTTGCACCCTTTCATTTCCTTTTAAATAATTCCTTTTAGCATTTCTTTTAAGGTAGCTCTAGTGGTGATGATTTCCCTCAGCTTTTGCTTCTCTGAGAAAGTCTCTATCTCTCCTTCATTTCTGAAGGACAGCTTTGCCAGGTAAAGTCTTCTTAGTTAGTAGTTTTGTCTTTCAGCATTTGAATATATCATCCCATTCTCTCCTGATTGCAAGGTTTCTGTTAAGAAATCTACTGATAGCCTTATGGGGTTGTCCTGGTATGACCTGATATTATTTTTGTTTCTGCTTTCAAAATTTTCTTTGATTTTTGCTAATTTTATTACAATGTATCTAGGCGAAGTCCTCTGAGTTAAATCTGTATGGGGACCTATGACCTTGAGGTACCTGGATGTTCATATCCCTCCCCAGATTTGGGTAGTTTTCAACCATTATTTTTTTAAAATATGCTTTCTACCCCTTTCTCTCCCTGTCTACTCCTTCTGGGGCTCCCATAATGTGAATATTGTTTTGCTTGCTGGTATTTCATAATTCTCATAGCTTTCTTTACTCTGTTTTTTTTCTTTTATAATTTTTCTCCTTTGACTGTATAATTTCAAATGACTTGTCTTTAATTTCACAGATGCTGTCTTCTGGTTGATCCAGCCTTTTATGGATACACTTCACTGCATTCTTCATTTCATTCATTATGTTCTTTAGTTCCAGAATTTCTGCTGATTTGTTTTTATGATTTCTATATCTCTGTTAAACTTCTTTTTACAGTGTTTTGTTTTCCTGGTTTTGTTGAGTTGTCTGTGATCTCCTGTGGGTTCCTGAGCTTCCTTAAAAACAATTATATTGAATCCTTTGTCTGTTAATTTTTAGATTTTCCATTTCATTGTGGTTGGTTACTGGAAAAGTATTGTGTTCCTTTGGTGTGATGTTTTCTTGATGATTTTTTTTCGTTTCTTATGGCCTTGTGTTGATCTAGATGCTTGATGGAGGAGTTACCTCTTTCTGACTTTATGGACTGGTTTTAGTGGGGAAAGACTCTCACCTGTGGGGGGTGTGAGGGCGTTAGCTGGGTAGAGTCTGGTGGTTCTGCTCCAGGAAGGAACAACAACATAGTCTCTATGGAGCTCTGTCAGCTGAGGTCAGAGTCAGTAAAGATGGTAGGGATCCTCAGAGGCCAAGGTGTGTGTGTCTGCAGTCATGTCAAGGGCTGTTGGGGTCTTTGTGGTGAAGGCTGCTGGGGACCTCCTGATCTTTTTTTTTTCAGGGGTGATGTCATGGCCAAGGGAATCCCTCTTGGCACCAGTTTGTCTAAGGCACCCTCAAGTGGTGATAACACTGGTATCTGAGTGTGTGCCCATGGGGCAGCCATGGGCCTGGGTTTTGGAGGTGGGCGCTTGTGGAGTGACAACAACTGTGGGATCTGGGGCTCTGGCTAGACTACAGAGGTTTTGAATCCAGTGCCTGAGACATGAGTAAATGTGGAGCGCCTGTGAAGCCAGGTTCTGAAGCACAGGTATGCACAGAGTGGCTGCAGAAGTGGGCTCTGTGGTCCAAGGCAAATGTGGGGTTGGGGTGTGGCAGCCCTGGTCCTGGGGTGGAGCAACAACAGCTCCTCCTTGGGGGATGTGTAGCAGCATTTCTCTTTATCTGGGGAGTGAGTGGCAGTGATGGCTGTTGGTTACCTTCATTGCTAAAGCTGCCAGTGGCCTCTGCAGAATGGGCTGCTGGGGTCTGGGCCAGTGAACTCTATGGGATACTCCATTTTGAAAGCTATGGTAGTCCATTGTTGTCATAGGTGCTGTTGAAGTCCTCAGAAGGAAAGGCTGCCAGGGTCCTCTGCAGAGCAGGCCACTGGGGACTGCAGCGGCATCTGCTGCAGGGCTGCCACTAATAGTTCCTGCCCATCTTCTTTACTCTTAGCCATCTCCAGACATCTCAGGTAAACCAATCTCCCCAGGCAATCCTTTCCAGGATGTTATTCTCCATATGTTGTTCCACTGTATAGTTGTAGGTTTTTAATTAGACTCTTGAGCCCTCCTGGGGCTCTTTTCAGTCATATGTAGCTGCCTAATTTGTGTGGGGGTGGCTTGGGGGGGGGATGACAGCTGTTATCTCCTACCCTACCATCTTGCTGTTGTCCTTAATTCCTCTTTTTTATTCAGGTTATGGCAATGATATGAAGAATAACTATCATCTATCTAATCATCTTTCTAGGCATTGCTATTCCAACCACTTGATTAACATCACTGACTTCTCATTGATTGTAGTATATTGTATAAAAATTCTAGTCTTGTATATAAATCTGCATAATCTAGTCTAAACCTACTTCTCCCAGCTCATGTCTCTTATTATTCCCATCTGTTTCTCCCCTTCAACCAGTGACTTGTCAACGAAATCACACTTGTAAAGGTGACTTTGGTCATGCAATTTCCATAGAATCCTCTTCTAATTCTCTTATTAAATTTCTTTTCCTAAAAGATCCAGTTCAAATGCCATCTCTTATGGTAAATCTTTCCTAATCTCTCTAGATAGAATTCAATATATCTGTATATGTGTTGTCACACCATTCTATTAACAACTTTCTCACAGTATTTCTGCATTTTATTGACATTTTCTTTGCCCACTTTGTCCCCCTAATATTTTGAGAGCTCTTGGTGGGGCGGGGGGAGGAACTTTGTATAATACCTCTATGAAGTCCTTGCACATAGTACAATGTAAGGGATTGTAAATGCTCCTAATTAGTGTACTGAAGCAATAAGAGGTCATGGAGGAGGTGAAAGAAGCTAACTCTTCACTTTTATTACTCACAGACCTCAGGTGAAGTGAGAAATTGCCATAAATATGAAAAGTATCCTAGCTTCCATTTTTATTGCAACTCTTGGACTGAGTCTGTATTTAGAGGCTGAGAGTAATGGAAAAGGGCAGTGTGGCTTGGTAGAAAGCATAATGGCCTGGAATTCATGAGCTCTGGTCCTGCAATACCACTTAATAGCCAAGTGACTTAACCATTTTCTTTATCTATTCTCTACCTACAAATGAAAGAAATGGATGGTAAATATTTCCATGATGGCACTCAAATTTTCCAATGTATATAGGAAGAAAAAGGTAAATTGTTTAAAAAGTTTATGTCATCTTATATGGAAACTTGCTTCAAGTTTATCTTAGATATTACAAAAGTCATGAAGTTTCTAAATTTAATGGTGTCTTTTTTCCTGGCACGAATTGATGAATTAACATAAGCTCCTATGGCTTATAGTAGCATAAAGTATATTAATTGATGAATAACAAACTAATATTAATGTCAAATGTAATCATACATTTTAAAATAACACTGAAATTTATAAGGTGATTTTCTCTCATTATATCTTATAATGATCTTATGGCATAGATGAAGTAAATATTATTTTTCTTGTCTTACATGGCCTGAAAATGAGGGGAGATACATTAATTGATATTTTTTCCCCAGCATTAACAAGCTACAGCAGTCTAGAACTGAAATTTGACTAATTATTTGCAGTCCATCACAATTTATCTAAATTGTTGTGAGGATGAGGGTTTGAATGTAATACTCAACTTTCCTGGGACATTTCTCAAGATATTGGTTTATCCTATTGTTAAAACAAACAAAGCAGGATCAAATTAGCCAAGCCAGAATGTTTTGGTAGTTTCAGGATCTCAAGCAAATTACCTGAAGCCAAAAAGTGTTACACTGTTTTTCTTTTACAAGGTTTTTTTTTTTTTTTTTTTTTTTTTGGTGGTACGCGGGCCTCTCACCGTTGTGGCCTCTCCCGTTGCGCGGAGCACAGGCTCTGGACGCGCAGGCTCAGCGGCCGTGGCTCACGGGCCCAGCCGCTCCGCGGCATGTGGGATCTTCCCGGACCGGGGCACGAACCCGTGTCCCCTGCATCGGCAGGTGGATTCTCAACCACTGCGCCACCAGGGAAGCCCCTTTTACAAGTTTTAAAATTTATTAATTTTGGTATCTCTGGAGGACGGTATAATCAATAAACCTCAGATAGTTCGAATCACACATATTCTAATCACAGTCATTTAACATAATTTTAGAGTAAGATTTAACAAGAATTAAATTTAACTGTTAAGTTTAACAGTTCTTAAAAATTTTAACTCCTGTTTGACTCCATCTCTAGATGGCTGAGTATGAAACTAGGATTAAGAATAAACCATTTTCAATGTAGTGCTTAGCAGTGTAAAAATTATTATTAGAATTTCTTACTGGGCACCAAAATATAAATCCTGACTGAGGTTACTTATTTCAAAATGGAAAACTCTCCATGGATGAGAGCTAACAAAAGATAGAATTGTATGTTTAAAATAATTTTATAATTTTTGAAATGAGATATACTTTTTTTTTTTATTTTCCAGAGTCAAAATAAGGATGAACATTAATATACTCGATATTTACAGGAAAATGTAGATTCAAACACCTCAATTTCCAGACCTTTTACAATTTCAACTATAGAATGAATTCTCAACATCTGGATAAATTGTCATAAACTTGCTTTACTAAAATGTAAAAACATCAGTATCAACTCAATGATTCAAGAAAACTAATTTTTAATTTTATTAAAGTGTAGTTGATTTACAATGTTTTGTTAATTTTGGCTGTACCGCAGTGACTCAGTTATACATATATGTATTCTTTTTCATATTCTTTTCCATTATGGTTTCTCATAGGATATTGAGTATAGATCCCTGTGCTATACAGTTAGATCTTTTTGTTTATCTATCCTGTATATAAGAGTTTGCATCTGCTAATCCCAAACTCCCAAGCTCCCAATGTTCCCTGCTCCACACCCCCTCCCCTTGGCAATCACAAGTCTGTTCTCTATGTCTGTGAGTCTGTTTCTAACTCACAATTTTTTAAAAATCTCACTTACGTAGAAGTTGCATTTATCACACATTGCAATGTTTCTAAATCTTGACTATACCTAGAGTTTTAAAAAATACTGGTGTCTAGAGGCTTGGGCCAAAGATTCAGTGTGAATTAGGCTGGAATATGGCCTGTTCATCAGGGGCTTCAAAGTTTTCCAGTTTATTAATGTGAAGCTAAATTTGAGAACAACTGTTGTATTGTTTTGTAATGAGGCCAGGTTAAATATAATGTCTTAAGGTACAATGCTTTAAATTTGGGAGACATTTTGGTCACATAAAGCTGGTTAATACAGCTTTTAAGGAAATAGGCTCTCATTTATCTGATACACGAACACTTTAAGAAGCAAGATTACTTTAAGATAATTAAAAAGAGAAAAAAATTCAAATTCAAAATATTGAATCTATAATGATATGTTTCACCTTTTCAATATTATATGATCCTGGTTGATGGATAGAATGAAATTCTGAAGAATCTAAAAGATACCCTAGCATACAAAAATATATTTGTATAATTTTCATGTTCAACATGTTTCAGTGACTTATAATGACTAAAAATCAATAATCCGTGGATGATATATACCATAATTCCATTGCCAGTACTGTTTTATTAAGTGAAAGAGCCAATTCTCAATAGATCTGGAAGTCAGTGTTGCAATCTGAAGAAAGCTCCTAAAACCAGTCTTGGTATGTGCATATATAATGTTTTTATAATCTTCCTACTACAGCAGTTCAGTTCCCTGAAGACCTTTCTCATCACATCATCAGTCCAGTGAGGTAGAGTGCAACACAAGGGAAATATTAACTGTTCTCTTTAATAGTCATAATCCATGGTGAAAATGATGTTTTGATACAGCATAAATTATTCAGACTTATTTACTCTTCACATAACATTTGATTGAATAGAAAGTGTTTACAATAGTCATTTTTGCAACATTGAAAATGCCCTATGCTTTGATTAATCCCAACTTCTTGCAGTCACACCTGTATAATATTTATGTCTCCAAATTACTATTTATGATAATTAGCAGCTTTTCTATTGCAGTTAGCCAACTCCACCCTCTGAGAACGTTTTTTTCTCAGTTGAAGTATTTTAATCTTTATTTTACTTCTTTTTTTTTTTTTTTTTTTTCTGGGATGCGGGCCTCTCACTGTTGTGGCCTCTCCCGTTGCGGAGTGCAGGCTCCGGACGCGCAGACTCAGCTGCCATGGCTCACGGGCCCAGCCGCTCTGCGGCATGTGGAATCCTCCCGGACCAGGGCACGAACCCGTGTACCCTGCATCGGCAGCCGGATTCTCAACCACTGCGCCACCAGGGAAGCCCTATTTTACTTCCTTTTTTCTTTCACTCTTTTTGGAATCAAAAAGAGTTTTGAATTGGTTCTTATTTGCTATCAAGCAACTCTAAACAACATACATTATTAGCATGCTCTCTATTTGAATAAACATGTTAAATCTGAATTAACCCTTAATCACTTCAACAATTAGGATATTTACATGCACATGTACACACATACTCCGTTTTTAAGAGTGTTTAATATTATTTATAAACTGGAAGAATATTTTCAGATTGGCTCATTATTATTTGTATTTACATTGTACAAGTTAAGGCAATGACTAGGATAGCATAGACCTGACAAGAATAAAGAAGAGGCACTTTGAAATTTGAGACTTCTAACACATGTTTTTCAGGCTAGGACACAAGCACTCTAAAGCTATTTATGCCATTCTCAGATCTGGCATCTAATGCGAACATATTTCTTCCAGTGAGTACTAAATACATGCACAAAAATTGCCATAAACTGAGATGGATGATGCTAGTCTCCAAAGGACAATCCAACCATCCAGATATTTAGATTGTTCAATTTCCATTAAATAAGGTGGATCTAGGCATCTTATAAAGATCCCTAGAAAGCTATTTGCTTAATCTTAGGTAATAGTTTTCAATACTCTGGTGAAAAATCTTCATAGAGCTCTTCAATTTTAAGTAATCTTTTGAAATTTTCTTTCCCAATCATTGATACAATTCTTTTGTCAAAAAAGCTAAAACAGTGATTTATCTTAATATATGTTAGGTATTCAGTGCCTTTGATTTCCAGATGTACACAATCAATTCCTTTTATAGCTGGGACCAGAGGAAAAATTGTTTTTCTCCATAAACCATGGAGTCTCTCTCATCAGATAAGGAGGAAAGTGAAACTCATTCTTATCTTCTCTCCTCTGTTATGTGACTCCATTTTCATTTTAAAAGTTCAACTTATTGATTTTTATCTTGATACATACATTATATATTTTCAGTGCCTATAATATAAATAATAGGAATAAGTAAAAAAAACTCACAATTTTAGAAAGAGAAATTCTATTTTAATAAAATTATTACCTAAAAGTATCTGTTTTCCTAAATGTCATAAATCTCCTATTAATATACACTTTCCAAAAAAATCCTATTCCGTCTCCTTTCAGAACATACCTTTGTTTCCTTTCCATTTATTTTGAGCAAATATTTGGGGCACTTAGTGTTATTTTAAAAACATAGGTTTCTTCCTTAGTGTTCTATAACTGGTAATTAAATTTAGACATATAGATTTATTTCATTTCACTTCTAAAGAACGGTTAGATTTAGCTACAAGGATATGTAACATAATGACTCATCCAAGATTATTTCTTTAGAATACATTTTCAGAAGTGGTATTATTTCTTAACTGAAAGGGTATAAAAAATGTTAAGTCATTTGACTTATGCTTTTAGAATCCCCTGTAGAAAATGTCTGTTCTTTTAATTGGCCATTTTTTTCTATGTCTTGTATCATAAATTGCATCAAATATGGTTTGATATGCATGTCATACACTAGAAATGCAAATGTAATTAATAAAGCAACAGATATAATACCTAATTATTATATAACAGATTGACATAGTTTTAAGGGTATTTTCCCCAAAATACAATGGTAAATCTCCGTCAAGTCAGTTTCTAAAGAAGTTTTTGAAAAAAAATAGCAAAAAAAGTATTCAAATTTCCAAATACTGTGGATGCACACTCAGGTTTCCAGTAAAAAATTGTTGGTATAATCAAATGTGGTAATTTGAGAAGCATATAGTAACGATGTGGCATTCTATAGGGGAACCACACAGGGATAGTCTAATAGCCCTGGATTAGTAACTAGTAGCATCTCTAGTCCTATAAGGAAGAGATAAAGAAGTTACCAGAATTCGTAGACAGAAGATTGTGAGAAAAGGGCTGCATTACAGGATCTGTGACTTTTGATTAAGCTGTTTAGTGTTAGCAGTCCCTGAAAGAGGAGGGATCCAGGAGCATAACTACCCAACCTCACTCTCTTTTCTCCACCCATCTTCCTGCTAGTGTTTCCCATTGGCTGAACCCAATTGAAGTCAGACCACATGGGAGACTGAGAAATAGTTTATTATATGTACAGCCTCTTGTGTGCACAAAGTAGGTTTGAGAGGAATAGTGATTGGGTTTGGAGGAAGAAATGAAAGATATCTAGAGCGATAGGAAATCTTCCTACAGTAGACATATTCCTCCTTTATTTTCTCATGACTACTTCTAGACTGACAAGAGAATTTTCCTACTTGAAATATTTCATCTATATTTGTATATTATTTTATCTATATACGTATATTATTTCACTCTCATGGAGATTTTCAGTGAGATCTGGAAAACCCTAATCATTTTAATTTACATGGATAGAATTCAATGTCTATAAAACAAAAGTTACCATATGTATGTATATGTATAAATATAATATATTTGTATTATATTTAATACATTATATAATCTAAATATTAATAATAATATGCAACCTCAATCAACATATAAACTTAGAATATACACATATTCCTTTTTTTAAAAGTTGTATTACTATTTGCACTGGAAAAAGACGTGCAGCTCAGTTTGGCAATTTTTTAGATGATAAAGCCTAAACACCTTACTCTAATAGATTATTATAAGTTTATTATTTATAAAATAAATGAAATTAGATTTTAACATCAATTCCTCTAGCCAACTTTACAGACCTATTCATCATTTACTTACTCCTCCCTGAAAACTCAAACATTTTTTCAGGTGAAATTTTTCAGAAAAGGAAAGCAAAAGTTTGTGAGATAAGGTATTTCTTTAGATCTTGGATTTATTTTAATCACTACAAGTGGTTAAATTTTAATTGTTGTTTAAAAATTTATTTACCATAATTTTTACATTTTTCTTTACTGAAAAATGTGAGTGGTGGTAATGCCTATCATAACTTTAAAGATTTTACGATGTAATGCATGGAGAGTGCCAAGGAAATCTCTAAAAAGAAAACTGTCTCCTGTGTTTTAGTGGTAAATTGTTACTATTTAGTTACCAGGTAACTTTACAAAGATTCCATTACTTCCTCAATTTTTGTTATTTTATTCCTTTATTACTAATAGTATTTCATAGTATTATTAGAGCAAAATTTATGATATTCTACTTTTCCTGTTTTTTTTATAAATATCCCTATTTCCCCTAGGTCTAAAGAAATCTTTTTTTTTTTTTTTCCAGAAATTATAACATGGCAAAGGTTTGGTAATATTAGGGTTCTTTTCTTGTCTCTTTTCTTTGAGCATCCTCAATTGTTCTCACCTGGCAGCACATGCTCATTATGACTCTCATCCTAATGAAGTTATAAATTGAAATTTAACTAACTTGTTTTATTACCAGAACTAAAACACATAGTCTCATGGGCTTCTGGCATTTGTGCAGGCTTACTTCTTTAAAAAAATTTTTTTTTAATATAGAAACCAACACTCATTGAGTATTTAGGTAGGCCAGCTATAATATTGAGTGATTTTTGAATTAATATGGGCTTTCTACAATAGAAATATTTGGTAGCAATTAAACTACAAATCTGAGAGTTTGTAGGTTTTGTACCATTCAGATAAGTGAAATAGATGTTAGCAGCTCATATTCTGGAGTTCTTACTTAAATATTTACCAGTTGGTCAAAAAAAAAAAGAAAAATAAAGAGCCCAGTTTTGTATTTGTTGATTAGGTGTCAGAGACCAATGACAAGGCAAGACCAAGTAACACAACACCTCCACATATAAAGTGTTATGTGCTTTAAAATCAGGGGTTGAAGTTGTTCTGTCCATGAGAAAAGGTCAGCCTAGATTAATCTCTTTCCCACTTATGTTATTGCTTATACCTTAGGCATATACTGTAGATTCAGAACTTGTCAAAGTGTCAGAATTGGAGCTGTTCTTTTCGTTTGCTTATTTCTCTTCCTTATCCTTTTTTTGATGTGACACGTTACTTCAGTTCAATTTAACAAACATGTACTGAGCATCTACTTTTCAGGTGCTCTGTCAGATGCAGGCCTCAAGGAACTAGAAAGCTACTAGCTTACCCCTTAACAAGAAAATCTTGAGGAAGACACAATAGGATAAAAATCTTCAAATCTCAATTAGCCTTTTTTCAAAGTAAATATATCTAAATTGTCTTTTTATCAAAACCACTCGTGTGAAATGCACTGTTTAAAGTTGTTAAAACTGAGAGGTCTCTTTTTACTTTTAATCTTTACAAATATTTCTTCTTCTATTAATTCTGTAAGATTTTGATCACCACAATTATTTCTGAAGGATAAACTAATGAAATATTATGGACACCAAGGACTGTGGACTGGGGAGAGGCATGTATAACCCTGAGAACATAGCATTTAGTGGAACCGCTGAAAGAAGGGAGCTAACTGACATCTTCGCAGTACTAGGACAAACTACTACTAATGCTAATAACAATCATTTATTTAGCATTTAATATATGTCAGGCACTGCACAATGCATCCATGGGTAGTAACTCATTTAATTCACACAACAACTTTTTGAAGTAAGTGCCTTGACTATTCCTGTTTAGAGACAAGGAAATTGAGCAAACAAAGTTTAAATAACTTGATCCCGATTACACAGGTAGCAGAGCCAGACTTTGTACCTATACAGTCAGGCTGTAGATGCCACAACTTTAACCATCATTGAAATAAATGTAATTTGCTACCCAATGACTTCACAAGTAATTCTCTCAAATAGTTGATAAATAACATAACTGGTTATTCAGCTCTGTGTGACTGAAAATTTAATTTTAAAATAAAAGAATCAGTGTTCTTAAATATAAAGTGCAAGTCTCTAATAGAAAATCCAAATCTTTTATGGTGTTGCAAAAACAAGCCCAGAGACTATACTGAATAATATCTCAATTTTGTTGAAGAAAGGTTGTAGATCTCATCACACTGTTTCCTCTGATTGTATTAAAACAAAAAATAAACTATGTACCCCATATCTCTGTAACCATTGGGTTAGGAATTATGTGTGAAAGTACCTAGCATGACAGATATTTTTGGATGCCTTCTCACTGTGTAATCAAGATCAAGTGATAAAAACCAATTTATATTTAAAATAAAATATAGACTATTCATTGTCAATACTGAATATGGTGCATTCAAACCCATTTAAATAACAATTAAAGGGCCTTTAATATAAATGTTGTTACCATTCACGTTGATTTTAAATAGATACAACATAAGTAATTAAGGAGAGTTTCTGGATAAATTATATAACCTATATCTTTACTATATGAGCATATTTGTATTGACGAATTGTGATTATAACAATGTTTATTTCCAATATATAATCTTTTTCTGATATATGAAATGTATAATGTATGGAATGCCTTTCATATTAGTATGTTCCATATTAACAATACAACAAAGAGGTATGTACCTAATCAAGTCTTATCTTTAATTTAACAGCCAGAAAGCTTAAAAACAAATTTTAATTTTAACACTGGCAAAGCATTGGCCTTTGTTATCATGGTACTTCTGTCCCACTTTAACCTGCTTCTGTAGTTTAGATTCTGATTTTCTCTGATACCTCTATTGTCCACACTAAATTCTTTCAAACCCTTTATTCATTAAGAATATAAATACATGAATAAATGCATGTTTATTGCAAAGAAAATAAAAATAGAGGGAGAGCATATAATTCTTGAGATGTAAATTTTTTGAAAATTTTGTGCACAACCTCTAGTCATAGCAGCAAAAAAATATTTCCCATAGTGTAGATTATTAGTAATGGACATTTATAAATGCAGCCAACCATATATTTAATCAACTTAAAACACATTTTGAAGGACTTAAACTTTGCTACATAAATGAAAGAGTAATGAACTTAGTTACAGACTTTTTGGACACATTTGCCACTTTCTTTAATTAAGAAGATTAGTAATATTAACATTTAATGCTACCTTATATTTTCAAAGGGCTTTGCTCATTAAAGATTATAAACTTCCCTGGCATCTCTGCAATTATTATCATCAATTTTATAATGAGGGAATTTGCAGAAAAGAGTTAAGTACTTGGAAGAGATTTTGAATCCACAGGGTTTTAGTTAGAAGACTGGTCCAGGGTAGTGCCAGGAACTGGTGGCTTACATTCGTCATAGAAAGAAAAGGCAAGACGTATGAGCTCTAATCAAATCATTTAAAATGCAGTACAGAGTGATGTTTGAACTCTGGGGTTTGCAGTCATTTGGATAAGAGTTCAAGCACTAGCTTTGCCACTTTGTTGTTATATAATATTGTGTGATTACTTTTTGAGTCTAGGTTTCCACATCTATTAATAAGGATAATCATAGTACCTATGTCACGGGATTTTAGTACTGATTGAATCAAATAACCCTTTTTGCACAAGACTTGGAACATAGCGAGCATTTGATAAAGTTGAATAATATTATTTTGATGATGATGATGACCAGATAGATGAGGCTATCATTAGGTACATAAGAGAGACCTGGATAGAGATTCTGGTATCTGGTGAAAAGGTGGTTTTATAGTATTCTGTGTCTGTAAAGGAAGACAAAGCTGAGAATCTGAGAAAACATGAATTTTTATTATGGACATTTGGTTTCTGTGCTCTAAATAACTACCCTGGGAAAAGTGTACAAAACCATTCCAGTAATTCTTTGAGGCTGTGGGCTTACCACTTTTCAGTTATTCCCGAAGAGTTACTCATATTACTAATTGACTGGTCATAAGAAGGAGGAAAAATAACTATCAACGTTCCATAGAAATAGAACACAGAAGTTAGTTTATAGTTAGTCTTAATAGTATAGAGTAATTTGTAACTATCCATCATCTGAATGTACTGTGATAAAATTTATCTTGCTTAGCAATAAGGGTTTAATAAATTGATGTCAGAACTTTCCAGGGATAGTAATAGAACTACTTATGAATCAAACGATTACTATCAGGTACCTAAAAATTTACTTACATATAATATATGTGCAAATATAATCACCTATATATTTGTAGCCTAACATTTTATAAAATTTCGAATAGATCCAATTCTGATCTTCAACAAAATCCTTATTATAAGTATATGACATTTATATCTATATTTACAAATGAGAAAACTAAAGTACTGGGATATTAGTTGATTTTTCTTAGGAAGTTGCCAGAATTAAAATTACAACTCTGCCACTTTTTACATCATTTATCGTCTACTTTATTTTATTTTTAAAATTAATTAATTAATTATTTTTGGCTGCATTGGGTCTTTGTTGCTTCGCGCAGCTTTCTGTAGTTGCTGCGACCCGGGGCTATTCTTCGTCGCGGTTGCGCGGGCTTCTCATTGCAGTGGCTTCTCTTGTTGCAGAGCTGGGGTCTAGGTGCGCGGGCCTCAGTAGTTGTGGCTCGGAAGCTCTAGAGTGCAGGCTCAGTAGTTGTGGCTCACGGGCTTAGCTGCTCCACAGCATGTGGGATCTTCCCGGACCAGGCTCGAACCCATGTCCTCTACATTGGTAGGAAGATTCTTAACCACTGCACCGCTAGGGAAGCATACCGTTTACTTTAATCTGACTTTCTCACACTCCTTTGACTAGGTCTGAGTTTCAAGGCAGCTAGCAGTTGCAAAATCAGACAAACTCACTCCGTAAAAATAATGAAAATGGCATTTATTTTTAGAAAACATATATAAGCATATATAACATTGCTTTTCAAAAGATGCTTATAAAATGGCTTCAGAAATTTGTTATATTATGGTATTTTTTTTCTGAAAAGGTTAAGATTGGGTTTATGAAATTGATATGAAATTTGTCAATAGGGTTATGATCAAACAGAACATTCACTTCACAAATTTCAAAAATGAGAGCTTATTAGAAGGATTATGGGTCAGAATGGATTCTATTGAAGCCATTTAAGTTAATGAAATGCTAAAGATGCAAAGTCTTTATATTTGCATAATTTATCCTATGAAAACTTTAATCACTGGACTTAATATTTCAATTTTACTGTAAATATGTGATTGGTTTTTATGCCTGTTATACTCGTTATGTTTGCACTGTGATTAATGTGCAAAATAATCAGAGTGAATGTTAACTTTTTATAATTTCATTTTAATCATTCATGAAGATTCATAATTTTTCATTAGAAGTGTATCTCTTTTCATAATGAAGTAAAGAATGGTTATAGGAAAAATGTAAATATATTTTGATATTATGATAGTGGTAGCAAAATTTATCGAGAATGAATTTACAATCTGACAATTATGTCAGTTGCTTCATAATAACTTACTAGAGAGAATTTTAAATGCCTAATTATATTGCATGGATTTATTAATGCCAATTATATTTAAACTACTAAAATCTGATATCTGCATTCAATTTAAAATGTGATTTTAGATAATTAGTGAAATATACATCAATGACTTTTTCTCCTCATATCTCATTATTGAAATCACCATCTGGCATAACTGTTGCCTATAGATTTTCTTAATATATTAACTCTTCAAGTCCTCATCTTCAGATGATTAGAGATGATTTAATAAGTATATTTTTGGCTTGTTTATCTATGGACCAGATACTATTCTAGGCTTATCAGATTTAGAAAATAAAAACACATGCCCAGTTAAACTTAATTTCAGATAAACCACTAACACATTTTTTAGTGTAAATATATCCCATATTTTGCTATAAATATATCCCTATATTTTTTCTGGCCACCCTCATTAAGGCACATAATACTCCCAATTCCTTTTCACTTTTCCAAACGAAAAAACTGTTAATCTGGTTACATCAAGTAACCAGTAGCATCCCCTCACCCCCCAGATGTGATAATCAAAAATGTGTTCAGAAACTGTCAAATATCTCCTGGATTTCAAAATAATGCTGAGTGAGAAACATCTGCCTGTGTGTTTGTTTATGTGTTTGGATTTGAATGGATTTCTTCCTTTTGTTTCTAGAGCTTTAGCCTTTTTTGTGTAGAAGCACATACACCAAGCCATTTGGACAGATGTCTGGTAAATGTCTTTTGTTTAAGTTAGTCTTTTATTAACATACCTTGACTAATTCAGAAACCAAAATTGAGATATAACTTGCATTCCATTGTAGAAATCAATCGTAACATCTAATATTTATATTTATTCTCATAAAACACTTATGCCCAGCATAAAAATTTAGCATGATAAGATAAAAGCAAAGTTTACTTTTTTAAAAAAGCAAGTAATAATTCTTGCATGACACTTATGTAGTCAGTGGTTGAAAATGAGATTGAAATATTTTATTTCAATTTGGGTAGGTATCTACTAACAAATGCATGTTTTTCTGAAAAGAGTTTTTTTTCTGTAATGGATTTTATTCATTTTCCAACTTTTTCTATTACTTGGTTCAAAAATTAGTCCAGCTTTGGAAATGATTTTTCTTTTGATTATTCCATGTAGGATTATATCATAAAACAAACAACAAAAGAGTTTTTAAATCTTAGATTGTTACATTCCTGAAGGGGTTGCTGTCTCTATTTTTGGCCATTTTAAAAGTCATTCTTCTTCAACTCTTTGTAAGGTTATAGGTGTCAATGAAAATTATGAGGCCAAACACGGTATACTATGCATGTACAAAATATTGTATAAACTTTCAGCACATTTCTGGGTTCCAAAGGAACCAATGACTCCTGGTTAAGGACCTCATATCCAGAGAATTGAATAAACAATCAATACCACTGCAGTTTTCACCTAGAAGAAAAGAGAAAAAAAAAGGAATGGGATTGGAGGTGAGACATTTCTTTCTTATTGATGGAAATTAGATTTCTCACCTGTAATGGCTCATGAAGCTCAACAATGTATGTTCAACACTAAACCAACCACCAGATTCCCATGCAACTTTCCTCAAGCCTATAGCCAGTGAGGACACAGTATCCAACAGTGTGGTGCTGGGAAAGAAGAACTTTTACTAGAGACAGTGGAAGGTTGAGGAAACAGCTTTCCCTGTTAGAATGGAACAAGCTTTTGATTCATAGGTATTTATGCCCAGTTAGGGAGCTCCCAGGGAAGAGCAGTAGTGGTAAATTATGGAATATTCGTTAACAAGGACATTCATTGATACCCCAAAGATATTCATGCTTTCATGAAGGAACATTTATGGGAATGTTCACTACAATCTTGTTTGTGGTGACAGGGAGTTGGAGGCAATTTGAATGTCTGTCATTGGAAGAGTGGATAGAACATTGAGAGATAGCACCACACATAGAGGATTATGTAGCAGTCAGAAAAAATATACATACATAGTAAATGTATGGACCTTAAAGGCATGGTGTGTAGTCAAAAAAAATTAACAAATGAAGTATATAAAATATAATTTATAGAAATTAATTTGAGTACATTTTAAATAGTAATACATACTTTACAGGAATACTTATAAACAAAGAAGAGATAAATTTGATTTAAGAATGGTGGTCTATGAACGGAGAGGAAAATAACTTGTGGGGATAACGACAAAGGGACTTTAACTAAAAATGTATTGATTATAAATTCTTAATAGTGTTTGCTTCCCCCCATGTAAATATTTTGACATATTAATCATTTACCAGTATTTCCACACAGATTTTATTTTTCAGAAACATTCATTGAATACCTATTTTGTGCCAGGTCCTACAGTGATTTTATTAGTTGCTAACAAAAAGGCATAAAACAGAGCATCTGCTCAAAAACTTGAGGGACAAAAAGTCAACTAAAGGGGCCATATAAAAAATAGGCTAAGTGTACTTGTAAAGATAAGCTGAACAAGACACCTCAGACAGAGGCTAGATCCAAGGGAACTATAGAACGAATCAGGGATGACTTCCTGGAGGAGCTGATGGTTAAGATATCTCACTCAGCCCTTTTGCAACAATTTAAAATCTCAATTATTCCAATGGTGACCACGTTATCTATTACCAATAACTCTAAAGTCCATTTATAATTCTTTTTATGGCTATTATTACCCATACTTAAAGTGAAATTCAGATAGTATATTTATGATAATATGATTTATTATATTTATAATACAGTCTGATACTTTTGTGTAATTCTGTTTGCACTGAAATAACTGGATATAAAAAAAATAAACAGGCAAACTTCCTCGTAGTTCACATCTGATATATAAGAAAGTTATTTAATTAATTAAAAATATTGACAATTCTCTTTTGCTACCAAAACACTAAAGTTTAGAAAATAATATTTAAAATTAAAATCTAAAATATCCCTGTGCATATTCTCTTATTTTCACATAAAATAAAACTAAAAATCAATATCAATGAACATACTGTTGGTATAATTCAACTAAATACAATGATTGATACACTGGAAATTGTCACTTAAAAAAATTGTATTTCAAGGTCATTTGACCTTTTAATATATTTGGGCAACTCAGAACACCCTAAACTACTTGTCATATATTTATTGAAATCATGGATTATATCAATCTTACCTGTTTAGATTCATAAGATTAAACAAATTTAGGAAGCAGTTTTTGGTGTTTTCACTTTTAGCTTATTATGGTTTAACTCCAGAGACTAAAAAAAAAATAACACATACTCTCCCACTCTTCTACCTTTAATCATACTTTAATTAAAAGATTGAAGTTTTAAGAAAGGGTAAAATTTCCCTTTTCTCAAGGGGCTCAGAAATTCAACAGTTACTGAATTAACTACTGTGAAAGGATTCTTTCATTTTGATATTTATCTTTGTGTGCAAAATATCAGCAAGTTAACAACCTAATTCATATTAAAGTATTGCTAGACCTAGGTTACATGGATTGACCTCACAGGTGCATTTAACATTACCCCTTATCTGCAAAATCAGTTTTTACTCAAACTGCTGATAATTGATTTTTATTCTATTTTGTCTTTCACTATGGGTATGGTGGTTGGAAGAGTTTAGAACATCAGAAGTCAACAGCAATTCCCACTGCTGTTGGCAATGTGAATTGGCATAAAGATTTTGGAAGGCAGGGTTACAACATTTAATAGAGTCAAAGATATGCAGATATGTGCTGCAATATTTTATCTCAGTAATTCAATTCTTCACTGTAAATCCTTGGGCCAACAAGAACTTTCTCCTGTGGAAACAAGGTGATATGTGTAATACTTTTCATTATAAGATGCTTTAATATGAAAAATTTTGGAAAGCCTAAATGTTCAACAGTGAGGCAATGAATATTTTGTGGTATAATCATAAAAAGAATGAAAATTTATGAACTAGAGCTACATACACACACGGGGGCTGGGGGAGGGGAGGACAAGATGTATTAGAGTATTAAAAGAAGTTCAAAGTTATATAAAGGCTAACACATGCAAAAGTAAATGTTTTAAGACATATAAAATAAGGCAAAATTATTAAGACAGATATCTGAATGATAACTAGGAATAAAGGAAGTGATTAGGTGAGAGTAAGGCAAAGTGTAGGGAAGGAGAATAATACAACTATGGAGAGCTATAGAACTACATAATAGTTTTTTGTGTTTTTTTTTTTTTTTTTTTTTTTGCGGTACGCGGGCCTCTCACTGTTGCGGCCTCTCCAGTTGCGGAGCAAAGGCTCCGGACGCACAGGCTCAGCGGTCATGGCTCACGGGCCCAGCTGCTCCGAGGCATTTGGGATCTTCCCGGACCAGGGCACGAACCCATGTCCCCTGCATTGGCAGGGGGACTCTCAACCATTGTGCCACCAGGGAAGCCCTCATAATAGTTTTTTTTAAGTAATAATTTTTTCTTCAACTACATGGTGGATATTCTGGTATTCTTTAAATTATATAAATTTTATACCTTCTACATGCATCTGAAAATTTTAGACTGCATTTTTTGAAATCATCCAAATGGAAAAAAAAATCCATCAAACACTCTCACTACTTCCAACTTGTCATTCAAAGGTTTCAGAAACTGGAGGGTAGGATATTTTCTACTATAGTATTTCCATGTCTCCTTAATATTTAATTTCAAATATAGCCCATGTCAAATAAATTATCTTCAATCACTTGCTCTGCTTCCTTTAAGTCAAAAATTGAGAGCAGGGGGCTTCCTTGGTGGCCGAGTGGTTGAGAGTCCGCCTGCCGATGCAGGGGACGCGTGTTCATGCCCCTGTCCGGGAAGATCCCAAATGCCGCAGAGCAGCTAGGCCCGTGAGCCATGGCCGCTGAGCCTGCGCGTCCGGAGCCTGTGCTCCGCAACGGGAGAGGCCACAACAGTGAGAGGCCCGCGTACCGCAAAAAAAAAAAAAAAAAATCATCATCACCATAATCAGCATAACTATAGACCTGACATTTATCAATAACTTAGTTTGTAATAGACACTCAACTACATACTCATTACATGTGTTAACTAATTTAATCTTATAATAGTTCTGTGATGTACATAAAAGTTTCATCCCCATTTTAGAGATGAAAAAGTTTGAGATACAAAGAGTTATGTCACTTATCCTTGTTCTCATAACTAATAATTGACAGGCCCCAAACCCAAGCCCAGGAAGCAAACAAGTTCAGAGATTGGTTTGATATAGACTAGAGCCTAGTGTTATATATCACCCAGGAGAGAAAGCTGGAAAGAAACATGCTAAAATGACAGTTAATATTCATTAAAAAATAGAATTTTAATATATTTATGATAAAATAAATCATTTTTAAAAGAATGGTTGAAGAAAACTTTATACAGTAATAGCAATCTATTTCTAAGCTTTCAGTGAGTCATAATGATTTATTTAAATTACTGGACTATATGTAAAGTTTTTGCTTTTTACATTTATTCAATAATTCAGCAACCATGTCTGAAATGCCTCATTTGTGTTGGGTATAATTCTGAGATTAGATACCTAGGATGAGCCACACAAATTACTATGAATTTGGATTTAATGTTTTATTATTATCCTAGTGGTAAATAAGAAAAGAATAAATAAAGCTAGGCTAAGAATCTAATCCATAACTTATATTGTGATCAAAGCTTATCTCTACTTTAGGGACAGTTTAAGGGAATATTAGAGACATTTGTATAATTCAAATCTTTATAACTTTTGTATACATTATGTATAAATAAAAAATGTACCTATGCTATTTATCTTTTTTAATCTTATTTTTTCATTTCTCTGCTTACTTGACCTTTAATTAAATAACTGAAATTATTTGATAATTCTGCACAACGTTACTTTGTTGAATAAATTTAAGTTTAAATCATTCCTAAGGACATAAACATTGTTCAGTATTACACAGACTTTAAGGAAAAAAACCTTTTATGGCTAAGAAATATAATTTGCTTATTTTTCCTCTTTTAGTTCATGTATTTCTTATAGTTTAAAATAAAAGTCATTACATTTTATAGCGTATGTATGTCATGCATTCATTAATATTTTCAAAGCATATGTGGAATAGGGATTCATCGACTAGTTTTCAAAGAATGCATTCAAAAACAATAACATTTTTCCCACCAATAGACTGTTGATTGCAACAATCATATTAAATACCTTTTTAAAATTATGAAGTATTGGTTCCTACTTATATTTGAAAGATTACTTAGCCTTTGATTAGAAGCACAAAGATAGAAATTAAGCTCACAATTACAGTAAATATTCATATTTATAATACAGCTTGTATTTTTACCCTGCATAGCACAGCTTATACTTAATAACGGCTTTATTTTTACCCACAAGAACATTAAATATTTTATTATTGCACAAATCTTGGCAGTACCTTTTGGATCTTTAAATGAGTAAGTTTCTATTTTTAAAAATCTGGAAATAGGTTCCTAATAATAAAGGATATGTAAACATTTTTCTTATACACATAAATCTTAAAACTGAAATCTAGCAAATCTCCAATAAATTAAGAAAGAATTGTTGGTTACTTTAAGTGTTTTAGGCTTCTTTGAATAAATCTGATTACAAAGTATACGGGATAAGTATATAAAAAAAAGAAAGAAATTTGCTGTGAAATCCTGTGTTTACACATTTGGGTAACTACTTTTTATTTTTATTATTTTACTTGACTCTTTAGTGAGGCTTTTAGATATAAAGTCATTAAAATGTGGATAACCATTTAGATATTAGAAGAAGAAATAAGGACAAAGGAGTGCTAAATTAGACATTTAGATAAGTAAAGGAAAAGTGATCTTACTACTTCACAGTATTTTTACATTTAAAGGACAGGTTTAATTCAAATTCAACATACCTTTTAAAAATAACATTATTCCTCTTTAATTTAACAATAAATACATACCATTATAGAAAATTAGAAAACTTGAAAATTAAAAATTATCATTAAAATTAGCTACAATAATACCTCTCAGAAATTAATACAGTTACATTGTAATGTTTAGTTTTTCTGTCTGTTATTTATTTATGTATCTTTTTGTTTTCTCCACAGATTGAGATTACACTGTTTTTTAATCTGCTTTTCTCACTTTCAGTATTGTCAACTTGTTCTGGGAACACATCACTCACTAAATATTATTTTACAAGCTGACTTTAAAGGTGATATAGTTTTCCCTCAAATGGTAAAATTAATATTTATAGAAAAAGTAAATCTCTTATTATCAGACTTAAAGATTATTTATACATTTAGCTGTTATACAACATTACAATTGATTCTATAAAGCCTTTCCTAAAAGCATGTCTTCACATAGAATGCGTATAATTGTAAACTACATTAGGTAACCATAAAGGTGCTATTATCAACAGTCATTGAAAGATAATGACCAGCTGAATTGAATTTGTTAATGTGATTCCTTCTTACAAATTAAAGATCCTGTGGTTAAATCTGCTGTCAGTAAAACTTGCTATAGCTTCTATTTTCATAATGGCTATGAAAGACAAAAGGAGGAATTTCGATATTTTGCATTTATAATGACACTAAAGTTAGTGTTATGGTATTGCATGTTAACAATCGGTGGGTTGTGAACTGTTGTGTTTCAAATATTAATAAGGTTTCTGTTATTTTGTACCTCTCTCGTTCAGAAATGAGAAATTTGTCTGGATTTTCCTTGCCAAAAAATGAGTCAGGACTTTATAATATAACCCAGTCTTCTAGGGAAACCAGGATTTATTATAAAATCTTTGTCTTAAGTATTGGAAAGAAGATCAGCTGTCAGGTTTATTGTGTTTATAAATTTGAACATCAAGGTGTATGTCTTAGGAGAGGCAATCATTATTGAAACCTGTAAAACAAAAGAAGATAAGGTCATAAAGATGGTAAATATTTCCAGGGAATTATGAAAAGTGTTATTTTTTTAGTTGTTTTGGTGTTTTTTGAAGTGAGTATACAGTAGATCTATATTTCTTCTTTTATTGAGAACAGAATTAGTGTGATAGTTAAAATTCTTTATGCTATTTAAATGATAGAAGGGCCAAAGATTTTGTCTTTAAAAATGTTAAATAATAGTAAGTCTGTATAAAATTAATGTGTTTAAATTTAGATATTTGGCAATGTAATCAATACTTGTGTCCAGTGTTCCAAGTTGAGACCTTTGTGCTCAAGGAAATGCTTACAGTACTGAGGACATAATCTGACTTGCACCCCTAGATGGTGGAGCCTTTTCAATGAAACCACAAATTTCTTATTTCCTCAGGGTCAAATCGTAATTGTGGGTGATTTTATGAATAGAAAAGATTCCCTCTAGCTTTTAATTAATGTTTCACTAGCCTATCCTTGAATGAGAAATGACAATCAGTTGTACCACACATTATTTTCACAACACTAAAATCAGATGGATGGAAGATAGAAATATGGCACTGTGATTGGGAGAATACATTAGATAAAAAGATGTACCTTTATTCATTCAATCAGTCTCATCTCTCTCTCTCTCTCTCTCTCCCTCCCTCACTCCCTCCCTGTCTTTTTCTCTGTCTCCCTCTCCCCTCTGTTATAGCTTGTGGTTTCCAAACTCTACTTCAAACCTACAACTCTCTTTTGAGTGCATAGCTCTTACACAGTCTGAACTATAGGAATTAGAAAGAAAATATACTGTAATGTTTACTTGATGTATCCCCATCTTAAAAATACATGAATTTTAAATTTTTGTATTTATTTTCTTTTAGCCAAAATTATGTTATTTTTTTGTTTTTTTCAAGTATATTTAAAGGGTTATAAACAAGTAAAGTTGACTTAAACCGCCTGATATCTGAGAATGCATTGGACTTATATTTCTTGCCAATCTTATTAGAGGATATGTTTTGGTAATTCAAGCACTGAAAATCAGTAATATGAATAATTTGAATGTGTTCTGGAAAAAAAAAAGAAAAACCCTTACTCTACCTTAATTAGATATGGCAGTTCTTCAGCAAAATGAATTGTAGCTGTATTCATTTAGGCTTAAAGTTAAAATGAGATGATTGAAATGTGTGTCATCCAATGTTAATTTAATACGAAATGTTTTTTTCATATTTTAGCTTTTCTGGTTCCAATCCATGTAATCAATGTAGTAAATAGATTAAATATGATTAAGTAATCTTTTTTTGTATTCTAAACATTATTCTTCCCAGGCCTCTTTGATTTTAACACTTTATCGCTTCTTTTACCGAAACCTTCCTTCTCTTTTTACTGCTTCTCTAATTCCAGCTGTCATTATCCTACCCATTCTTCAAGCCCGACACACGAATTCCACCGTCTCCAAAGGTGTCTCCTACTTTCTCTACTTCCTTTCAATTCCCAAAGTTCTATTTATCTACTTCTGCTGACCCTTAAAACTTTCCATACTGTGCAGGAAGTACTCATGGAGAAGACTTGCTGTGCACTCTTATTAAAGTATAAACTTTTTGAAGGCAGAGACTTTTATCATTATGTTTTCCACCCTGGCACCCAGCTTAATGCCTTTCATACAACAGACATGAATGACAAGGCGACCTCCTGAGTAGTCTCCCTTTCAAGATTCACTGCCTTCTAATTCACTATCTATAAATTACCTAGAGAGTGACCTTTCAAATTTTTTTATCACATTCAGTCATACTTAAGTTTGCCCTTTAATCATTCTTCATTGCTTTCAGAATAGAATTCAAAGACCTTGGGATTGAAACAAGGCATAAACAATGTAGCCCTAGTTGATGCTTCAGACATTTTCTTCTTGCCATCATGTCTGTCTCAGCTATCTATTGCTGTGTAACAAATCACCCCAAAGCTTTGTAGCTTAAAAAAAACCACTGTTTCATTATGTTCACAATTTTTTGTGTCA
The DNA here is from genome assembly GCF_026419965.1 of Kogia breviceps. NCBI lineage: Eukaryota > Metazoa > Chordata > Mammalia > Artiodactyla > Physeteridae > Kogia > Kogia breviceps. The sequence goes on along the minus strand of NC_081311.1, from coordinate 43,268,755 downwards.
GGAATTTGGGGAAGACTTGGCAGGGATAGTTTGTTTCTGCTCCATGTTAACTGGAGTCTCAGCTAAGGTACCTCAAAGAGCTAGAGATAGATGGAATTATTCAACTGAGGCCATATTCTCAGTCTAGCTTTCATCTGGATTTCTTATTTTTCTTTATGTTATGATCCTGGAGCTGGAATCCCTTCCCAGCTCACATGTGACCTCAACTAGGATGGCTGAACAGCTAGGGTTCATCAGGTCTCTCTATCTCCACACACACCCCAGTTATCCTTACATTGTTACCTTGTGCTTCCTCACTTCATGGTGATATCTTGGTAGCAGGATCATTCACAAGGTGTCTGGCTGCCCTGAAAGTGGATATTTCAAGAGGACTGGATGAACCTGCAATGATTTTTATGCCCTAGCCTCAAAAATTCTGGAATATCACATAATTTGCATTCTATTGGTCAAAAAAAACCAGTAAGGCCAGTCCACCTTCAAAGGGAGGAAATTAGGTTCCACCTCTCAGTGGAAATAATAAAAATATACCTGTGTCTATCTTTGCTCTTTAATGTTTTTAAATTTCAGTCATCCAGAATTGAAAAATTATGTGTCATTAGTAGATTCCACCTCACTCTTTCATGCTTCAGCCTTTTTTATTTTAAGTTTTTTTTTTAAATTGAAGTATAATTGATTTACAAGGTTGTGTTAGTTTCATATTCTTTTCCATTATGGTTTAGTACAGGGTATTGAATATAGTTCCCTGTGGTATACAGTAAGACCTTGTTGTTTATTCATTCTATATATAATAGTTTGCATCTGTTAACCCCAGACTCCCAATCCAACCCTCCCCCAACCTATCCTCCTTGGCAACCACAAGTCTGTTCTCTATGTCTATGAATCTGTTTCTCTTTTGTAGGTAAGTTTATTTGTGTCATATTTTAGATTTTACATATCAGTTATATCATATGGTATTTGTCTTTCTCCTTCGGACTTACTTCGCTTAGTATGATAATCTCCAAGTCTGTCCTTGTAGCTGCAAATTGCATTATTTCATTCTTTTTTATGGTGCTTCAACCTTTGTATATATCATTGGTGTTGCTTGTCAAAGACTTTTCCTTTCTCTTAGAAGAAGACTTTTCAAAATGTTCCCCTCCTCTTTCATCTGGTTTAGGCATCCTTTCTATGTATTCTGATAGTATCCTACTCTAATGCTTATTATACATATGTTTATGATCTAATTATTTATCTGCTACACTTACCATACTATGAACTTGTGAGTAGAGATTGTATTGTTGACATTTGTGATAACCGTGGAGGGCTCCTCTCTTTTATGCCTTCAAAGGAGAACCTGCTGTGTAGTTAATATACAGCTTCCAGCTGCTGCAACTCTGGGATCTACTGTAGCATCCATGTTAAAGCCATTTTCTCCCTGAGCTGCTCCTTGCCCATGACTGATGGCAGTGTGTACCAGAGCCAGACCATTTCTGCCTGAGCAGAATTCCTCTGGGCAGGCTTTGTTCTGTGGCTATCAGTCTTCCTGAGATTTTTTTTTTTTAATCTGAACTGAACTGTATTCTGATTCCTTTTTTTCCTTCAGTTTTCCTCCTATTTCTTTCTTCTTTCATAGATATCAGACCTGCATCACACTTTGAAAACTTCCCCTGCCTTCTGCATCCTTTCTCATTCATCTTTCCCTGGTGCTTTTTTCCCAATAAATTTCTTGCCCTTCTAAATCCTCTTACCATCTGATATTTAGAGGACCAGAACTGATATATCACTGCATCCCAGTGCCTTGCACTATACCTAGGACAATATAGGAGTTCAATTCATGATATCAGTAAAAATAATTAAAGGAATAAATATATAAATGGGTAAAACTATGTCTTCCCTCTATCATCTGCATAAAGTCTAGTCAGATAAAATATTCTGCTATTCTAAACCAGTGAAGTTGGCACTGATAACAACCACAGATTACCTTTTTATCCATATGTTGTATTTGTAAACAAAGTCTCTAATGAATTATACCATGTATATTTAAAATTATTTTGAATTTACATTTACCTCCTGCAAACCATTCTCTGTAATGAAGCTAAAAAATGATAAGTGATGTTCTTACTGATAGGTTATAATTTATCATAATTTATTTCTAGGTAGGCATCACATATTATCTTAAAAAAATCTAAGTGCATCTTCCATTTTATTTATATATATATGTGTAATTATTCATCAAATAGTGACAATAAGATATGGTATCTGTAAAAGTAACAATATATTCTTTTTTTATAATTTTTTTTCTTAGATTCCATATATATGTGTTAGCATATGGTATTTGTTTTTCTCCTTCTGACTTACTTCAGTCTGTATGACAGACTCCAGGTCCATCCACCTCACTACAAATAACTCAATTTAGTTTCTTTTTATGGCTGAGTAACATTCCATTGTATATATGTGCCACATCTTTATCCATTCATCTGTTGATAGGCACTTAGGTTGCTTCCATGTCCTGCCTACTGTAAATAGAGCTGCAATGAACATTTTGGTACATAACTCTTTTTGAATTATGGTTTTCTCAGGGTATATGCCCAGTAGTGGGATTGCTAGGTTGTATGGTAGTTCTCTTTGTAGTTTTCTAAGGAACCTCCACATGGTGCTCCATAGTGGCTGTATCAATTTACATTCCCACCAATAGTGCAAGAGTGTTCCCTTCTTTCCACACCCTCTCCAGCATTTATTGTTTCTAGATTTTTTGATGATGGCCATTCTGATGGGTGTGAGATAATCTCATTGTAGTTTTTTGATTTGCATTTCTCTAATGATTAATGATGTTGAGCATTCTTTCATGTCTTTGTTGGCAATCTGTATATCTTCTTTGGAGAAATGACTATTTAGGTCTTCTGCCCATTTTTGAATTGGGTTGTTTTTTTGTTATTGAGCTGCATGAGTTGCTTATAAATTTTGGAGATTAATCCTTTGTCAGTTGCTTCATTTGTAACTATTTTCTCCCATTCTGAGGGTTGTCTTTTGGTCTTGTTTATGGTATCCTTTGCTGTGCAAAAGCTTTTAAGTTTCATTAGGTCCCATTTGTTTATTTTTGTTTTTAATTCCATTTCTCTAGGAGGTGTGGCAAAAAGGATCTTGCTGTGATTGATGTCATAGAGTGTTCTGCCTATGTTTTCCTCTAAGAGTTTGATAGTGTCTGGCCTTACATTTAGGTCTTTAACCCATTTTGAGTTTAGTTTTGTGTATGGTGTTAGGGAGTGTTCTAATTTCATACTTTTACATGTAGCTGTCCAGTTTTCCCAGCACCACTTATTGAAGAGGCTGTCTTTTCTCCACTGTATATTCTTGCCTCCTTTATCAAAGATAAGGTGACTATATGTGTGTGGGTTTATCTCTGGTCTTTCTGTCCTGTTCCATTTATCTATATTTCTGTTTTTATGCCAGTACCATACTCTCTAGATTACTGTAGCTTTGTAGTATAGTCTGAAGTCAGGGAGCCTGATTCCTCCAGCTCCGTTTTTCTTTCTCAAGATTGCTTTGGCTATTCAGGGTCTTTTGTGTTTCCATACAAATTGTGAAATTTTTTGTTCTAGTTCTGTAAAAATTGCTGATGGTAGTTTGATAGTGATTGCATTGAATCTGTAGATTGCTTTGGGTAGTAGAGTCATTTTCACAATGTTGATTCTTCCAATCCAAGAACATGGTATATCTCTGCATCTATTTGTATCATCTTTAATTTCTTCATCCGTGTCTTATAATTTTCTGCATACAGGTCTTTGGTCTCCTTAGGTAGGTTTATTCCTAGATATTTTATTCTTTTTGTTGCAATGGTAAATGAGAGTGTTTTCTTAATTTCACTTTCAGATTTTTCATCATTAGTGTATAAGAATGCCAGAGATTTCTGTGCATTAATTTTGTATCCTGCAACTTTACCAAATTCATTGCTTAGCTCTACTAGTTTTCTGGTACCATCTTTAGGATTCTCTATGTATAGTATCATGTCATCTGCAAACAGTGACAGCTTTACTTCTTCTTTTCTGGTTTGGATTCCTTTTATTCCTTTTTCTTCTCTGATTGCTGTGGCTAGAAATTCCAAAACTATGTTGAATAAGAGTAGTGAGAGTGGGCAACCTGTCTTGTTCCTGATCTTCGTGGAAATGGTTTCAGTTTTTCACCATTGAGGATGATGTTGGCTGTGGGTTTGTCATATATGACCTTTATTATGTTGAGGAAAGTTCCCTCTGTGCCTACTTTCTGCAGGGTTTTTATCATAAATTGGTGTTGAATTTTGTCAAAAGCTTTCTCTGCATCTATTGAGATGATCATATGGTTTTTCTCCTTCAGTTTGTTGATATTGTGTATCATGTTGATTGATTTGCATATATTGAAGAATCCTTGCATTCCTGGAATAAACCCCACTTGATCAAGGTGTATGATCCTTTTAATGTGCTGTTGGATTCTGTTTGCTAGTATTTTGTTGAGGATTTTTGCATCTATGTTCATCAGTGATATTGGCCTGTAGTTTTCTTTCTTTGCGACATCTCTGTCTGGTTTTGGTATCACGGTGATGGTGGCCTTGTAGAATGACTTTGGGAGTGTTCCTCCCTCTGCTATCTTTTGGAAGAGTTTGAGAAGGATAGGTGTTAACTCTTCTCTAAATGTTTGATAGAATTCGCCTGTGAAGCCATCTGGTCCTGGGCTTTTGTTTGTTGGAAGATTTTTAATCACAGTTTCAATTTCAGTGCTTGTGATTGGTCTGTTCATATTTTCTAATTCTTCCTGGTTCAGTCTTTGAAGGTTGTGCATTTTTAAGAATTTGTCCATTTCTTCCAGGTTTGTCCATTTTATTGGCATAGAGTTGCTTGTAGCAATCTCTCATAATCTTTTGTATTTCTGCAGTGTCAGTTGTTACTTCTCCTTTTTTATTTCTAATTCTATTGATTTGAGTCTTCTCCCTTTTTTTCTTGATGAGTCTGGCTAATGGTTTATCAATTTTGTTTATCTTCTCAAAGAACCAGCTTTTAGTTTTATTGATCTTTGTTATCGTTTCTTTCATTTCTTTTTCATTTATTTCTGATCTGTTCTTTATGATTTCTTTCCTTCTGCTAAATTTGAGGTTTTATTTTTCTTCTTTCTCTAATTGCTTTAGGTGCAAGGTCAGGTTGTTTATTTGAGATGTGTCCTGTTTCTTAAGGTAGGATTGTATTGTTATAAACTTCCCTCTTAGAACTGCTTTTGCTGCATCCCATAGGTTTTGGGTCATCGTGTCTCCATTGTCATTTGTTTCTAGGTAGTTTTTGATTTCCTCTTTGCTTTCTTCAGTGATCACTTCGTTATTGAGTAGTGTATTGTTTAACCTTCATGTGTTTGTATTTTTACAGATCTTTTCCTGTAATTGATATCTAGTCTCATAGCATTGTGGTTGGAAAAGATACTTGGTATGATTTCTATTTTCTTAAATTTACCAAGGCTAGATTTGTGACCCAAGATATGATCTATCCTGGAGAACGTTCCATGAGCACTTGAGAAAAATGTGTATTCTGTTGTTTTTGGATGGAATGTCCTATAAATATCAATTAAGTCTATCTTGTTTAATGTATCATTTAAAACTTGTGTTTCCTTATTTATTTTCATTTTGGATGATCTGTCCATTGGTGAAAGTGGGGTTTTAAAGTCCCCTACTATGATTGTGTTACTGTCAATTTCCCCTTTTATGGCTGTTATTATTTGCCTTATTTATTGAGTTGCTCCTATGTTGGATGCATAAATGTTTACAATTGTTTTATCTTCTTCATGGATCACTCCCTTGATCATTATGTAGTGTCCTTCTTTGTCTCTTGTAATACTCTTTATTTTAAAGTCTATTTTGTCTGATATGAGAATTGCTACTCCAGCTTTCTTCTGATTTCCATTTGCATGGAATATCTTTTTCCATCCCCTCACTTTCAGTCTGTATGTGTCCTTAGGTCTGAAGTTGGTCTCTTGGAGACAGCATATATACAGGTCTTGTTTTTGTATCCATTCATCCAGTCTGTGTCTTTTGGTTGGAGCATTTAATCCATTTACATTTAAGGTAATTATCGATATGTATGTTCCTACTACCATTTACTTAATTGTTTCAGGTTTGTTCTTGTAGGTCTTTTCCTTTTCTTGTGTTTCTTGCCTAGAGAAGTTCCTTTAGCATTTGTTGTAAAGCTGGTTTGGTGGTGCTGAACTCTCTCAGCTTTTACTTGTCTGTAAATGTTTTAATTACTCCATCAAATCTGAATGAGATCCTTGCTGGGTAGAGTAATCTTGGTTGTAGGTTTTTTTCCTTCATCACTTTAAATATGTCCTGCCACTCCCTTCTGGCTTGCAGAGTTTCTGCTGAAAGATCAGCTGTTAACCTTATGGGGATTACCTTGTATGTTATTTGTTGTTTTTCCCTTGTTGCTTTTAATATGTTTTCTTTGTATTTAATTTTTGATAGTTTGATTAATATGTGTCTTGGCATGTTTCTCCTTTGATTTATCCTGTATGGGACTCTCTGTGCTTCCTGGACTTGATTAACTATTTCCTTTCCCATATTAGGGAAGTTTTCAACTATAATCTCTTCAAATATTTTCTCAGTCCCTTTCTTTTTCTCTTCTTCTTCTGGGACCCCTATAATTCGAATGTTGGGTCATTTAATGTTGTCTCAGAAGTCTCTGAAACTATCCTCAGTTCTTTTCATTCTTTTTCCTTTATTCTGCTCTGCAGTAGTTATTTCTAGTATTTTATCTTCCAGGTCACTTATCTGTTCTTCTGCCTCCGTTATTCTACTATTGATCCCATCTAGAGTATTTTTAATTTCATTTATTTTGTTGTTCATCATTGCTTGCTTCCTCTTTAGTTCTTATAGGTCTTTGTTAAATGTTTCTTGCATTTTCCCTATTCTATTTCCAAAATTTTGGATCAACTTTATTATCATTATTCTGAATTCTTTTCCAGGTAAACTGCCTATTTCCTCATCATTTATTAGGTCTGGTGGGTTTTTACCTTGCTCCTTCATCTGCTGTGTGTTTTTCTGTCTTTTCATTTTGCTTATCTTACTGTGTTTGGGGTCTCCTTTTCTCAGCCTGCATGTTCGTAGTTCTCATTGTTTTTGGTGTCTGTCCCCAGTGGCTAAAGTTGGTTCAGTGGGTTGTGTAGGCTTCCTGGTGGAGAGGACTCATGCCTGTGTTCTGGTAAATGAGGCTGGATCTTGTCTTTCTGATGGTCAGGTCCATGTCTGGTGGTGTGTTTTGGGGTGTCTGTTATTTTAGGCATTGTGATTTTAGGCAGCCCCTCTGTTAATGGGTGGGGTTGTATTCCTGTCTTGCTACTTGTTTAGCATAGGGTGTGCAGCACTGTAGCTTGCTGGTCGTTGGGTGAAGCTGGGTGTTGGTGTTGAGATGGAGATCTCTGGGAGATTTTTGCCATTTGGTATTACGTGGAGCTGGGAGATCTCTTGTGGACCAGTGTCCTGAAGTTGGTTCTCCCACCTCAGGGGTACAGGCCTGACACCTGGCTGGAGCACCAAGAGCCTTTAATTCACACGGCTCAGAATAAAAGTGAGAAAAAAGAAGGAAGGAAGGAAGGAAGGAAGGAAGGAAGGAAGGAAGGAAGGAAGGAAAGATGATAAAATAATAAAGTGGGATAAAATAAAATAAAGTTATTAAAATAAAAATAATTATTAAGAAAAAGTTTTAAATGTATAAGAACCAACCAAACGAAAAAGATAAAATAGGACAGTCAGAACCCTAGGACAAATGGTTAAAGCAAAGCTATACAGACAAAATCTCATACAGAAGCATACACATACACACTCACAGAAAGAGAAAAAGGGGGAAAAATAATATATCTTGCTCTCAAATTCCACCTCCTCAATTTGGGATGATTCATTGTCTATTCAGGTATTCCACAGTTTCAGGGTACATCAAGTTGACTGTGGAGATTTAATCCGCTGCTTCTGAGGCTGCTGGGAGAGATTTCCCTTTCTCTTCTTTTTCACACAGCTCCTGGTGTTCAGCTTTGGATTTGGCCCCGCCTCTGCGTATAGGTCACCGGAGGGCGTCTGTTCTTCGCTCAGACAGGACACGGTTAAAGGAACAGCTGATTCAGGGTCTCTGGCTCACTCAGGCCGGGGAGAGGGAGGGGCACGGAGTGCGGGGCGAGCCTGTGGCGGCAGAGGCCAGCATGAAGTTGCACTAGCCTGAGGCCCACCTTCCATTCCCCTGGGTAGTTGTCTCTGGATCCTGGGACCCTGGCAGTGGCAGGCTGCACATGCTCCCAGGAGGGGAGGTGTGGAGAGTGACCTGTGCTCACACACAGGCTTCTTGTTGACGGCAGCAGCATCCTTAGCGTCTCATGCCCGTCTCTGGTGTCCGCACTGATAGCTGTGGCTCGCGCCCGTTTCTGGAGCTCCTTTAAGTGGCGCACTTAATCCCCTCTCCTTGCGCACCAAGAAGCAGAGGGAAGAAAAAGTCTCTTGCCTCTTCGGCAGCTCCAGACTTTTTCCTGGACTCCCTCCCAGCTAGCCGTGGTGCACTAACCCCTTCAGGCTGTGTTCACACAGCCAGTCCTCTCCCTGCGATCTGACCAAAGCCCGAGCCTCAGCTCCCCACAATATATTCTTTTACTAACTTGTATCAGGAAAAATTACTACCACTGGCAGGCAGAAATATCAGGTTGTCAAAAAAATAATGTTTATTATTTGTTAAGGTCAGTTCCACATTTTTCTTCCCTCTATGTACATTTCTGTCCCATGTCAAAACCAATTTTGTCCTAAATATGATCTAATAAGAAAACTCTCACAGCTTCATCAGTTTGCTTGCGAGGTGAGTGATATTTACATCTATATAGGTGTACACTGAAAGTTACAAATGGTCACTCAGTACCTTATGAAAATACTTTGCCTGAAGAGATAATGTTCATGGAGTTTTCTCTTTGCAGACACTTATTTTATTACTTAAATTTAAAAACTGTTTCAAACTTTAATAGGTTCATTGCATCATTTTCATCCCCTCCTGGTATAAAATATTAAATGTTGAGAGGAAGTGATAGGGGAAAATAAGGGATGAGGGATATTGGTAAAAATCTTACATAATATTCACAGTAGTTTTTAATCCTCTTTATATTTATTCTGCTTTTCCTGATAGTTAAAATTAGATCTTAAGAAATGAGCATCCTGCTTATTTTTCCGCATTAATGGGAATTCTTATCTTCCTTCCAGTTCTCTTTCTGCATGAACCAACCGTAGTGACTTGGAGTGACCCAAATTTAAAGTGACTGCACTGATTAATTTTATGTTGATTCTATGCTACTTATGTCATTGTAGTATTCTTTAATGGTGCATTTGATTCTGTGGACCATTTTGTCCCTCATTCCAATTCTCCATTTTCTCTACCACATCTTCCCACTCATGGATCTTTGCTTTAAATTAATGTGAATTAAAATTTATTTTGAGAAAAAGAAGATGATTGGATACACTGAGTTGTCAACAGGGTCAATGATCAGTGGTTTAAAATATTAAATTTGTATTCCTAATTTGACCACAACATTCTTTATTTTTAGTTTTTTTCTCCCCTTATTTTTTCTATGATGTTATTTTTCATTCAGATTTGCCATTAGTCCTTGTAGTTTTCAAAATAGCCAAAATTAGTTGTGCCATCAGCTATTGATTAGCATCTAGAATTCTCAAGAGAAAACCGCCAATTAAATTTGATCAACAAAGGAAAAATGACAATATACCTCTGTTGACCAACTCTTGTAAAAATGTAAAAAAACCCTCATATTTAGAGAAATCTAACTGCCATTTCTTTGAAGACAATACTTTGTTTTTTTTTCTAATTGTAGTATGCTTACAGTGTTTTATAGACATTTTTATTTTTCCCTGTGAGTTTTGTGGTTTCAAGATTGGTTGAGTCATGTGCTATGAGATACATCTTATACTTAAAAATGTTTAAGACTTGATTGTTCCCTGCAAGAAAGGGCCTCTACTCTGATTTACGTTTGAAGTTTTCACTTCCTCCCCTACTCCAACAGTTTTGTGTGTGTGTGTGTGTGTGTGTGTGTGTGTGTGTGTGTGTGTATTTTGATGAGGAAAGATACACTAGATTAAAATGAAAACACCATTAATACTCTGCAATACTCTTCAACAGGGTGTGTTGGAAATTTTTCCTCTTCTGTATGGTGAAGATTGAGTATAAGTTGTAAAAAGAAGAGGAACAAATTTATTATTATGAAGAAAACCTTCCTAGTAATAAGGAAAAAACAAACTCATAGAATGTAATTTTTCTAAATCCAGAAGATAAAATAATTAATTATCTTTATGCCCTCATTTTGATTTAATGTTAGAGAAGATTTTGGAGGAAAGACAGTTAAAAATGTGAATAGTTCAGTTTTTCATATAAAAACATATCAGCCATTTTACTGTTGTATCTCCTTCACTATCACCATTTTAAGATAAATCTGATTGTGAAGAAATCCAATATTTTGTTCAGAATTAAATGGCATAACAGTTTCATGATATCTCTCCATGCTACTAGATTAACATGGGAAAATTCTAATAACTCTTCACAAAGTTTGTCCCATTGTTCCATCTCAAAGTATTGTATTTTTGTGACTCATTTATTGTAGCCTAGTAAGGTAAATTAATCCATTTAAGATACTTGAGATCCTACAGTGGAAACTTTCCTCTGCCTGTGGTTTGGACAAATCACTTCCTTAACTCTAGCTTTTGAGGGAGGTCATTGTAGTCATATCTTAGATCTTGGTATTATGACTTTAAATTCCTTCTGAGTGCCTTTTGGCAAAAAAAAAAAAATTAATTAAAGTGAATGAATGAATGCATGAATGAAAAAGAATCCTGTCACTTTGCTGCTTTAAAGAACATTTGATTTCAGTCTTGCTTTATTGAAAAACCTGTTGATAGTTTTTAGCAGATTCAGAAAATGTAAAGAACGTTGAGTCAAAGTAAAGCTATGGTAAGTAATTTTATTAATATATCAAATATTATTTTTTATGTAGAAAAATGTAAATGAAGTGAAAATTTAAAAGATATAACATATCAAAATGTATGCAATTATTGGACGGTTGTTAAATGAGAACCATGTAACACCTTGATCAGATATCATAGTGATGGCTTAGCTTGGCTTAATCTATTTTTCATTCCTGTTTTTCTTCTTTGAAAAATAGTAAGAAGATGTAGATTACTTTCCTCTCTTCATTAGGGGAACTTTTAATATGATCATAAGGCTACTGGGTATTTTTAGGTTAAATGACAGGAGAAATCTCCAGGGATAAAGTTTACACCAGAGTCAGTATTCCTAGATCTTTGATTTTTTTTTTTTTTCTTTCTTAATGTTGGCTTTCTTGATTAAAACAGCAGGGGTTCCCATGAAGAATGTTTGAATGTTTATTAGTGTAAATGATATTGTACATTTAGATGACTTTAAAAAAAGAAGTAATGAATATATTCTTCTTAGTCTTTAGTTACTAAGTTACCTATTTCTAAACCTTCACTGCTTATCAATTAACAAATATTTATCAGGCATCCATTCTCTGCAAGTCCCTATGCCAAATTCTAGGTAGACATACACAAGAAATGAATAAATAAGGTAAATTCCCTTTAATGAATTTTTTTTTGTCTAATACAGACAGATATTAACATGTGATCACAAGAAAAGTTTAATAGCTCAAGCTTTATCTAACAAGAGCAGCAATTCCACAGATGTCATATTTAGTACTTTAAATACAATACAAACTACTGTTGGCATTAATATAATTAACTCTGTGTATGTTATTTATGAAAGTTAAGAGAGTAAATCCAGAGGGCTCATCCCGAGGAAAAATGTAATTCTTTTCCTTTTATTCTGTATCTGCATGAGATGATGGATGTTCACTAAACTTATGGTGATAATCATTTCATGCTGTAAGTCAAATCATTATGATGTACCCCTTAAACTTATACAGTGCTGTCTGTATCTCAGTACAGCTGGAAGGAAAAAAAAAAACTGCATGTGTAAAGCCTTGTAGCTTACTTCTTTGCCTTCTCCATCAGTTTAAGCATGATATGCTACTTCATGAGCTGTAGTAATCAAATAATTTGGTTCAAATAACATGCTATCTCATTCAGAAACATTTGGGGAAACATTAGAATTCTGGTATGTTAAATAAAATGGTGACTTAAGTTGATCCAGGAATGCCTGCCTTTTGAACAAAACTCTATCATATTTCCTTAGGAAACTTTGATAGCTGCATTTAAAAATTTTTGAGTAAATCTAGAATTATTTCTCTTGCATATTCCTTTATTCTCAGCCTGGGCCCATGTTTCCCGAGAGCCCACAGTGAATTGCAACCTAAAGGACATTTTCTCATGTAGCACGGTCATTTGGATTTTATGAAATACAAAGATGCAAAATTTTCCTTCTCTCAGTCATTCCCTACTGCAAGCTCAACCCTGGGACCTCTCCATTTATCACTTGTTTCATTCTATTCCTCAGTATGCTTCATTCTTATCTCATTTTAATTTGCTGGATAAGACAAAGGCATCATATTTTTTGAAGTAGGGAATTCAATCCATTCACTCTGCAGCTTTCTTCTTAAAACTTTTGATGGCCTCACTTCATTATATTTTTAGTCATCAAAAGTCAGTCCATCAAAAATTTGCCTAAAATTAAAAATGAATATGCATTTATTTTTAAAAAGTAAACTCGGGCCTTCCCTGATGGCACAGTGGTTAAGAATCCGCCTTACAATGCAGGGGACGTGGGTTCGATCCCTGGTCAGGTAACTAAGATCCCACATACCTTGGGGCAACTAAGCCTGTGCACCACAACTACTCAGCTCACACGCCTCTAAAAGAGAGCCTGTGTGCTGCAAACTATAGAGCCCACGTGCACTCTGGAACTCACGCACCACAACTAGAGAGCCCATGTGCCCAGCAGTCTGAGTGCCACAACTAGAGAAGAGAAAACCCGCACACCACAACTAGAGAGAAGCCCGCTCGCCACAACGAGGATTCTGCATACCTCAACAAATACGTCACATGCCACAAGTAAGACCCGATACAGCCAAGAATAAATAATAAAATAAATAAATAAATAATAAAATTTTTAAAAAAGTAACTCATGGAAGATAATCTACCCCAACTCACAAATTGGCCATACATTTGAAGAGTTAAACTAAGTCATGCTCTAAGCTGTATCAGTCCATGATCACTTTTTACTTTAATTCATGCATGTTTAGAAACTTAGTTAAGAATATAAGGTCTGCAATTTGACTGCCTGGAATTAAATCTGAGACCTACCCTTATGTAATGTTGGGTAAGTATTTAACCTCTTCATGCCTCAGTTTCCTGTTCTGTATAATGAGTCTAATGGTAGTACCTAACACACAGAATTGTGAGAATTTAATGTTAGTATCTGTAAAGCATATATTATAGTACCTGGGACATAAATGGCACTCAATTCATGTTTGCTGTTATTGTGAAACATATGAAAGCATCCCAAGTTACTGGAGATACGGTTTGAAAAAATAAACATTAAAATATCATTTGTCATTAAATATTTAAAAGTTAAGAGATACAGTATGGAAGCTCTAAATATCCTTATTTCAGTTCCTTAAAGGTCAAATTAATTCTGAAAAGTGAGAGAGGCAGGTGAAAATGCACTTTGGAAAAAAGAATATTATTCAGTGACCACTATCCAGAAACATTATTAAATATCAATTTGCATATAGTGCTTGAAGTTATATGTAATTGCAATATAAATTCCAATTTATTTAGGGGAATCTTATTAAACCATTTTATTTCTTTTTAAGGTACTGCCTAAGGTGTTTGTATATGCTTTTGAAAAATTTAATCAACTTAAAATATATTTTGGATTAAAATTTTAAGACATTACAATACTCTTCAAATAATTACCTAGTAGTTGTTCAAGAAATGATAATGATGATGATATCTATGTAAATACCATGATTACTCCCATTTTTATTGAGAAGAAGAAACTGATGCCAGGTTTCTAGTTAAGTGAGTAGCAGTGATAAAAACTATTACTTTGAAAACACTTGGTTAATGTTCATTAGGGTTAGTATTTGAAGGAAATGTATCAAAATAAATATAAAGGGAAACAATAGTATGCATATTAAATGACGTAAGGGAGGATGGAAGGCAAGAAGGCAGGAAGGAAAGAAAGAAGTAGGGGAAGGGGGAAAACCTTTCTAATCATGTGAGAATTCTTACCCCAAAAATGTCTTTAAGTAGCCTGGAAGGGGGGTTGGATTTAGTTAAATGTCTACAATATGGTGAATATTTATTTATAGTGAATACTATTAAGGGATAATTGTTCCACCACTAAATATTCAAATAAATCTGAGAACTGTATTGTGACTTAACTAGGAGGTTTTGATTGCGGGGTTTAATCCTGAGGTAGAAGGTGAGGTGAAAGTCACCTGTGATCCTGTGGACTGTTATCATAGGGCTTGAGCTGTGCAGCTCTTGATAGGGGAAGATGATCTGATCCTGGATATAAGCTTTTTCTCATGTTATCATTTTATATAATGTTTTCTAATTTTGAATTCAATTGTGATAGTTGATTCAAGTATAATTTTATCATTATGAGGCCTTCAGACCTTGGTTTTCTCAAAAACCCCAGAGCTTCAGTGTGTATTTAAAACTAGAGCCATATCTTTTAAAGGTAGAACAAATAGAAAAATAAAACACGAATATGTTCTGTCTTCAGGTCTGCTGTAGGGCTCTATGTCACAAGTATAGGAACTCTGAAAGATGTATTTTAATAAACATCAATTTATTACAGGGTCAGGAGAGCTCTAATAATAATGAAAACACATAGTGGTTATAAGTGACAGGTGTTCACTAGTGGCTGTGCCAGTGTAGGATTAAATGCAATAAAAAGACAACTATGCACATAATTTAAGCAAGAGAAAATATGATAGCACAGAGTGGAGTTAATGATAAAATGATTGTTTTTAAAAACCTGTACTTAAAGTGAAAACATATTAGGGGTTTCTCTTTCCATCTATTATTCCTTGGGGGTATATTGCTATCCTTCTCCTTCCTTGTTTTATCTTTCAGTGTGGCTTCAGTGCAGATAAACAAAGGTATTTGTTTTAACAATGATTTCTAGTCTCTGTTAGCCTAACTTAAAATATTGTGCAGGTTCCAATTTATCCAAAAGAAAAGGTGACATCTTTACCACCTTACTGTTTGTTTTCTCATTAATGATATTATAAATATTTCATGTGTTTTCTACATGTATATGTGAATCATGTTTTTACTTTTTGAAAATCCACTTTGATATAATTTATTGGGTTGTAACTGAGAAAGATTTTTAGGAATTGATAAATTAATGTCCTAAGAAACCATAAAGAAATGTTAAGATTCCAAAATGGTGGTTAGTTCAGTTTTCTAGAAGCATCATGATTAATCATGATTAATCAAATCGAGTAATGGCAGGAAGACTATGAACTGGAATTCTGATGAAGGCAACATCTGTGGTGATTGCTGTTATGGAGGGGATTTTTAAGTAAGGATGTTTTCCCCTGCTGGCTGAGCTGTAGAAAGCCAGATGTATAGGCATACCTCATTTTATTGCTCGTTGCTTTATTGCACTTCACAGATATTGTGCTTTATAGAAATTGAAGGTGTGTGGCAACCCTGTGTCCAGCAAGTCTATTGGTGCCATTTTTTCCAACAGCATTTGCTCACTTTGTGTCTGTGTCACATTCTAGTAATTCTCAAAGTATTTTAAACTTTTTCAGTATTATTATATTTGTTATGGTGATCTGTGATCAGGGATCTTTGATGTTGCTATTTTAATTGTTTTGGGGTGTCATATAAGATGGTGAACTTAAATGATAAATATTGTTTGTGTTCTGACTGCTCCATCCACCTCTTCCTCTGTCTGCAGGCCTCCCTATTCCCTGAGACACAACAGTATTGAAATTAGGCCAATTGATAGCCCTACAATGGCTTCTAAATGTTCAAGTAAAAGGAAGAGTTGAACCTCTCTCACTTTATTTTTTTTATTATTATTATTTTTTTTTGTGGTACGCGGGCCTCTCACTGTTGTGGCCTCTCCCATTGCGGAGCGCAGGCTCCGGACGCGCAGGCTCAGCGGCCATGGCTCACGGGCCCAGCCGCTCGGCGGCATGTGGGATCTTCCCGGACCGGGGCACGAACCCGTGTCCCCTGCATCGGCAGGCGGACTCTCAACCACTGCGCCACCAGGGAAGCCCCCTCTCTCACTTTAAATCAAAGCTAGAAATGATTAAGCTTGGAGGGCATGTCAAAAGCCCAGATAGACCAAAAGCTAGGCCTCTTGTTTCAAACAGTTAGCCAAGTTGTCAACGCAAAGGAAAAGTTCTTGAAGGAAATTAAAAGTGCCACTCCAGTGAACACATGAACGATAAGAAAGCAAGACAGTCTTATTGCTGATATGGAGAAAGTGTTAGTGGTCTAGATAGATCAAACCAGCCACAACATTCCCTTATGCCAAAGCCTAATCCAGAGCAAGGCCCTAACTCTCTTCAGTTCTGTAAGGACTGAGAGAGGTGAGGAAGCCACAGAAGAACATTTGAAGCTAGCCGAGGTTGTTTCACGAGGTTTAAGGAAAGAAGCCATCTCCATAACATAAATGTGCAAGATAAAGCAGAAAGTACTGATGTGGAAGCTGCAGCAAGTTATCCAGAAAATCTTGCTAAGATAATTAATGAAGGTGGCTGCACTAAACAACAGATTTTCAATGTTGACAAAACAGCCTTGTGTGGGAAGAAGATGCTATCTAGGACTTTCGCAACTAGAGAGAAGTTAATGCCTGGCTTCAAAGCTTCAAAGGGCAGGCTGACTCTCTTGTTAGGGACTAGTGCAGCTTGTGAGTTTAAATTGAAGCCATTGCTCATTTACCATTCTGAAAATTCTAGGGCCCCTTAAGAATTGTACTAAATGCACTCTGTGCTCTATAAATGGAACAACAAAGCCTGGATGACAGCATATTTTTTAACAACATGGTTTACTGAATATTTGAAGCCCACTGTTGAAACCTACTGCTGAGAAAAAAAGATTCCTTTCAAAAGAGTACTGCTCATTGACAATGTACCTGTTCACCCAAGAGCTCTGATGGAGATGTACAATGAGATTAATGCTTTTTTTAAATTAAGGTATGTACATTGTTTTTAGACATAATGCACACTTAATATACTGTAGTATACTGTAAGCACAACTTTCATATGCATTGGGAAACCAACAAATTCGTGTGACTTGCTTTATTGTGATATTCACTTATTGTACTGGTCTGAAACTGAACCCACGATATCTTTGAGGTATGCCTGCATAGGAATTCTCCAGTCAAATAACTCTTCACATTCTGACATCAATCATCAAAAGCTACACCATCCAGCCATTCCCTCCTCACCTACCAGAATTGCCCACTGGCCAATGGGAATGAGGAACAAACAGAAGAATAAAGCTGCTTCATTAAACCTATATGGGTTTAAACTCTTCTTAATTACATTTGAATTTAGGGAGCCCTAAGATACTAGAAAAATAACTTCAGTAAATAACTAGTCTCCCACTTCAATGAGGTCAGCAACTTTTTAAAAATTTGTTTTGTTTTATTTACCTTCGAATCTGCAGCATCTATTACAGTACACAGAAGTCACTCAGAAAATATTTGGTGAATAAATGAATGTGCCAAAGCTCTGCATGAAGTTGAAATTAATGAAGCCATTGAGTATAGCTATTCCTCGTTATGCAAAAAAAAAAGCAGAAAGGACTGTGATGCTAGTTCATCAAGTACTAAGCTTTAGAGGAAAAGCCATGCATTTTACAGTTGAACAATTTAAGTTCAAATCTAGTTATGCCTCTTACTAGCTGGGTCAACATGAGCAGCTGTATTAACCCCACTGAGATAATCTCCTAATATGAGGCAGTTAAAGATTTATTGTATACCATTAAGATATGTTGTGTGCATTAGATAGTCTTTGAGACATATAGTAGTTCCTCTATTAATTCCCTTTCATTAAACTGCTTTATGATAAACAATAAATTTAAAAATTAAAAATAACCATGCCTAACTGTTGTTCATAATCTTCTAGGTATTTTAGTCATCATTAAATTTTATTGTATATTCATTTTGGTAAAGGTCCAAAACAAAATTGCAATAGCACACATCTTTAATTTTATCAAAAAAGTGTGTGTTTATTTACATCTTCATATTCACCAGGGGTCTTCAATAACTTTTCTGCTAGTTTTCCTTTCTATATATAATCATTTGCTCTCAAAATGCTGTACTCATATTGCTAGTAGAAAAATCTATAGTTGTCAGAATTAGTTTCTATTAGAATAGAAGTAGAATCTCTTGGAGTTCAACTCCCAGACATTATGATTTTTTTTTTTTTTCTAACGGGGGACTCGCTCAATGGTAAATAGCTCTTTAGGCTATTTTAATATATAGTCTTAAGTAAGAGCTATTTACTTAAAGTTTATCCATATTTTTTATAGTGAAAAAACATGTTTGAAGAAAACCGTTCTCTAGCCAATAAACTCAAGCTGATGTAAGGAAGATAACATTTCATTCCAATGTGTATTCAGCCTATTCCTTCCTTCTACTAGCATACCAATGGAGTTTAATGTTGCATTATAAGGATAAAGACCAAATGCATCCATTGAAAAAAAAAATTGTCAGTATATCTCTTATCTTACTTTGACTTGTTAGCAAGTTTTAATTTAATTGATTCAAAAATAGCTGAAGCACTGCAGTTAGCAACTAGTAGATGCTCATTGCTATTGAGACCAGTATCAAATCATTTGTCTGTGTTTCCCTTTTAAAAATCTGACTGTGCTCTCAAAAAAAGTCCTGATTTGTAGAATTTTCCCATTTTCATGGGGTAAATACTCCCGCTACAGCTGAAAACAAGCTATTGCTACCAACATGACATTACTGAACGTATAGTTGGGAATAACTACACAAACTGTTGGAAACTTAAGGGCCAGCAGCTCTGGCACATCACTTATAAAGTTATTTGCTCACAGAAACATGATGTTTACTTCTTCCTTGCTTAGAATTGAATTAAGTATATTCGGCTAGCTTAAAATAATTACTTTTCCAGAGAATAGCTACAAAAGGAAATTTGGATGGTATTCAAACCCTCCAAAGTCTAAAAATAAACCAAAGAAAACATATAACATGTATACTTATCACATGGAAGTCTCTCATTCCCTATATTTTGCTCTATTAACTCAAGGCCCTATGTAGATTATTTTTATTAGCTAGGACACCATGATTTAATAAAGATTTCAAAGGCAAAAATGCTTAGTTGTTCTCCTGTGTAGTTTATTATAGCCATACAAATTTAATAAGTCATTGCAGCTGCAGAATAAGTGTGGGTCCCCACTCAAGATTTGGTTTAGGTGTTTATATTAATGATGCCACACACATACACACAAAGAGGGTATGAAAATATTTATTATTCTTGGGAGAGAATAGGAGGACTCCAAACCTGGTTCAGAATAACTCGAGAGAGCTATAAAAGAAGACTGGCTTCGTTTTTGTTTTGTTTTTATTTTCTCGTTTTGTTTTTACAGTGATTAAGGATGGGTATAGGAATGGTTCCTGCACATGGTTTGAACTTCCTGCCAGTGCCAAATGAGAGAGCTTCTTATCAGCTTTCTCAAATCAGGAACAGAAGGTGGAGAGGAAAAGGTTAGGCTTCAAAGATGATGACAAACATAAAAACAAATGAAGTCAGACTTTACTACAAGAATAAATAAACGTGAAAATTTATCATTGTATACACAAAAAATGGAATAAGATGAATTAGATTGAAAGAGATGAAAAGTCATGAGGCATGCTCATTTTAATAAAGATGACTTCACCTGCTCATACTTCTATTGAAGTCAGAGGGAGGTGTCCAGTTAACTTTTTTTAATTTGAGGAAATTATGTTGAGTAACCTGCTTCAAAAGGAAGATATACTTTGGATACTCTGGATAAGCAAATGAAATTTCAAATCTCTTAATTTTACTATTTCCAGCAGAGTTTTAGGATCTGTGATTATCAAAAAAAAAAAAAAGTAAAGATATTTCAGGTAGATAATACATACCTTGCTGCTGAGGACCCAGTAGTCACATGGGGGAGAACATGTGTCAATATTAGTAAAGAACATCAGGAGAATTTAAAAGATCAATCTTAGTATATGTGATCCTAAAAATAAAATGATAAAAACCTAGTGCAACTATTGAAATAAAATGTGTCACTATATCTCTTCCATGGATTTGTTAGTAAATTGTAATATAATGGATTTAAAAATAGCTAAAGCACTCCAGTTAGCAGCTAGTTGAGACCAATTATCAATGTAGTTTTCTCTCTCCTCCATCTTCAAAAAATGCTGTTAATTCCTGAGTGTTATATGCTCAGAAGAGTGTCTTGAAGTCCTTTCCTTTGAATTCTGCAAGTGTTCCTCTCTTTAATTAGGAAATTGTAAGTTTGAGAAAATTTAGTGACAGTTCTTAATGACACAATCATGAGTATAGATTATAAACCTGATTATGCTGTTTGAGTGTGTTAGGCTGTCAAAGACTCCAAATCAATAATAACAGAGTTGTGGAAAGATACACTTCAGTAGAAGATGAAGAAACATTGCTGGATGGAAAGCACTCATGTATAACAGTGATTTTGTATTTTAGGGAGTGTCCCACAATAAGAAGCTGCGCTAAGGAAACATATTAATACGGGAATTTGCCAGACATGAAGAAAGCAGAGGTAAATATTAGCTATCATATTCCAGGGCCAGTTACACCTTAAATAACAGGTGAAAAATAAATTACTGTGTTATTTGGTTAAAGATGCTAATAACTATTTTGAGATTTGTTATCATTTAAATCCATAAAGATTTATTGAGCGTATCCTGTTTTCTAATCATTGGACATACACGGATGAATGTGTCTTAATTTTCATAAAGATAATGCTGATTTTGATAACACTAAATGAATAAATTAGAAGCGTATTGATTATCTCTTAGAAGTCAATGCTTAGAAGATTAAATAGCTAATTTATTAGTTGAGTACAACCATAACCTTGTCTGTTAGTAGCACAAACATATTCCAACCCAGGACCATTTATTATAACCCAGTAATGCTGTTAAACGAAGGACACTGAATATATGAGGAGGAAATAATTTTAAACAAATTGCACATGAATTAGTTTGACTATAAATTTAAAATGCACATTTATCGATCCTGACAGCTCTCAATCTAACAACTCATTTTCATGAAATAGTGTCTTGTCAGGATGATTATCTATTTTGCAGGATGCTGTCAATCACATAAATCCTGAAGGTCTCAGCTTCTGTTTGCTTCTCTCTGATTTCCTGTGCTGTTTTCTACCACCACATTATTGATTTCACCTTATTTCTGCAATGATGAGTAGTGAAATTATGAAGACAGATTTAGGAGTTACTTTGATTCCATAATATGAAAGTACTTCAAAAGAGCCTGCTATATTTCTAAATGCATTTCACTTCAAGAAAAATTATATTGTCTACCAAATTGCAAAGTTATATTTTTTGGGGTTTGGGCAGTTTAGATAAGTTTTGACGTTGTTTAATATCCCTTAAATAAGAAAGTCTTTCAAGTTACAAAAAGAAATATATGGAAACTAAAGGTAGACTTCCTTATGAGGCAAAATATGTTTTAAATTGAGAAATATTACAATGTATATCTTGGTAATAAATGAGTTTATTATAAGAAGTGAACAATTTAGTGTTTTAATATATGTAAGCCTCATTTTGAATAAGTGCTTATACTCAAATCATTTATCTACCTAGTTACCTTTTTCCTGATATAAAAATTATGATGAGAATAACTTATCTAAGATGTGAAATATATCTCCACATATTGTTCATAGCTAAGCTAGTCAGTTACAAGGCTTCTAATAAAAACATTTTGCACAAGACACTTGTCTATCAGAATTCTGAGATATTTACAATATTCCATATGAATTAAAATTTAATTTCCCTTGCATAAACTCACAATGCCAAAATCCGAATGTGTTTTACTGTTGCTTGTATCTCTCTATTTCATTCTAAATATTTCTCTAGAATCAATCCACTGTACATTTTGGAGTCCTACATTTTGTTCTTCTTCTCTTTTTGGGTGACAGTTACTCCAATCTAGGCCAAATTTTTTTAAAATGTTAAGGCCATGGGGTGTTTTAGGGTGGTGGTGGAAGTTAATATGCACAGTCCCGCAAAAGTAGAATCATTTGACAAGAAATAACTTCTTAATTGAAGTCTGTAATTCAATCTAAAAATCTGAGTTTAATTTGTTAAAAGATATTGTTTAAAGACATGTTAAAAGTTGTTTTACAGGGCTTAACTCATTGCTATATTGGGTGTTTGGACTAATTTTGTCATTTTAAAAATGAAGATTATCAGAAACTACTTTCACAGCCCTTATTGAGGGTCCACTGAGTGCCAGGCATATGGCTATGCTTTGAGAATAATAAATCAGCTATGATCAGTGACTCCAAAGAGTTCATTGCTTGGTGAGGTATTAGAAGACACACATACAATTCACCATCCTACAGTAGGATGAATATTTACAAGGGATATGGTTAAACACTATGGCAGCACTCCTCAATAGAAATAGTTTGCAAGACATGCGTATAATTTAAAATTTTCTAATGGTTTCATTAAAAATGTAACATATATATTTAATATAAATTCTAAGAATTGATTTATGTAATTCAAATATCTAATGTAATTATTATAAACATTTAAAAATATATTTTACCTTTTTCATACTAAGACTTCAATTTCTGGTGTGTGCAATACACTTACAGCCACGTTTCAAGTGCTCAGTAGCCATATGTGACTGGTGGCTACTGTTAAGAAGAGGTCAGCACTATGGAATTGTAGAGGAAGGAGCAATTTACTTAGATATAACTGTGTCTTGCCTATCCTTTTGTTTTCTATTCATATTACCACATTTTGTTGTCCATCTCTTTTAAAAATAGGCCAAATTTAAACAAATACTGAAAGCAAATCAGAACTTGGTGCAACACATACAGAGAGTAATATTATTTTGAAATTAGTTAAATATATTGTATAGAAATGTAACAATTCCCTTCTATACTCAAAAACCTTGGGCCAGGAGAATAGTACCCACAAGAAAACCAGTACTTCCAACTTACAGCTCTATACAGGGTAACTTCAACAGTGAATATTTATTTGGGTTGTTCTTGAAGCAGACCAAACCCCTTGGTACTAAAAAAATAGGAAAGTAACTTTTAGTTCCAAGGTAGTATTTTTCCAAGGAACATTTTTTGACAGATATGCTGGCTTTCAACAGTGTTTTTGGTAAATGTCATCATGGCAGGAGCATGTTGGCCTGAGATTGTACAATTAGGATGATTTTATAGGTTAATGAAATGAGCATGGGCTTTGATTCTAGGTCCAGGTGTAATTTTTATTTTGTAATGAGAGACACTACTATCCTCGAAATATTATTGTAAGAATGAAATGAGATTGATCATGTCACTAGAATACAGACTGGTCTCCTGATACTGGCCTTAATAAATGTTAATGATCTTTCTTGTTCTCTATTAGCATTGTTATCAGTATTTCTTAAAGTCTAGTAATATTATTAGCAAATTATTTTGACAATAGAAAAAAAAATAGAAAGCTGAACTTCAAAATAAAACCAAGTCAACTACGCTTACTATGGAAAGTGAGTTTAATGATGTGAAAGCTGAAACATCAAACAGATGTTTCCAATTATTTTGTTAAATTATTTTCAGATTTGGGGCCATCAAGTCATGTCAACAAGACCTATTTTCTATTTTTATTTAATGTGACAACTGTAAAGGTAACACATACACATGCAAGATTTTTTTAACTGTAGATCTATTCCTAGAAGAGCAGATAAAAAAGTAGCAAAGGGGCAATTTTGAGAACGAAAATGCTTTTAACTTAAATTGCCATTTGTGTAAATTTCTATTAAGATTTAAGATTTGAAAAAGTTCTTAAGGTGATGCTATATCTGACTAACTTGAAGCCTTAATTATTTAAATGCACCGTCTTATTTGGCAACTAAATTAATCTTGGGGAGTCAGTAATGCCTTGGGTCAATTTATTATATACAATTAAGACAAAATTAATTGTAACTTTTTTTCAAGAAAATATTAATTTAAACTCAAATTTTACAAATTCATACATTTATTGCCATCATATTATTGTTCATATATTATTTGAAATAAACATACCAAGAGAGATAAAAAAGTTACCATGGGAAGGAAAATAAATATTTTACATGTTGGATATTAATTAGGATGTAGTTGATAAAGGAATGCAATGTTCCTACACTGTAAATTCTGGGATTTGTAATGATTAAAAATGAGATGATAATGGTTGTTTGTATGTGACAGTACCTTTCAAATATTTTTTCTGGTTTTACCTTCAAATTGTTTTTAAGCAGTTTTATTGGCATATAATTAATATTGCAAATAATTGCTCATATTTAATGAGTACAATTTGATGAGTTTGGGTTTATGAAAACATCAGTAATACCATCACTGCAGTTAAGATAATAGACAACACTTCCCAAAGTTTCCATGTATCCCTTTGTTTTTGGTGTTTGTTTTTTGTGGGAAGGATAGTTAACATGAGATCTACCTTTTCACAAATTTTGAAGTGCTAATTACCATATTGTTACCTATAGCACCATATTGTATAGCAGATCTATAGAACTTATTCATCTAGCTGAATTCATAACTGAAATTTTACTCATTGAACAATAAAGGCCTCACTCCTTAGATCCTGCAACCACTACTATATTCTCTCTATACCTCATATAAGTAGAGTCATGCAGAATCGGCCTTCTGTGACTGGCTTATTTCACTTAACATAATGTCCTCCAGGTTCATCCATGTTGTCACAAATCACAGAATTTCCTTCTTTTTAAGGCTGAACAACATTTAATTGTATTTAAATTAAACATTTTCTTTATCTATGTATCTGTCAATGGACACTTGGTTTATCTCCATAGCTTGGGTATTGTAAATAATGCTGCAAAGAACATGGGAATGCAAATATTTCTTTGATATCCTAATTTCAATTCTTTTGGATATATACCCAGAAGTGGAATTGCTTGATCATATAGAAGTTCTATTTTTAATTATTTGAGGAACCTCCATACTGTTTTCAATAACCACTGCCCCATTTTGCATTCCCACCAACAACATACAAGGGTTCCAGTATCTCTCCAACCTCACTAACACTTCTTACGTTTTTATAATAGCTATCTTAACAGGTGTGAGATGATGTTTCATTGAAGTTTTGATTTGCATTTTTCTGATAATTAATGATGTTGAGTATCTTTTAATATACTTGTTGAGCACTGCAAGTTTTACTTAGAGTAATGTCTATTTAAGTCCTTTGCCCACTTTAAATCAAGTTATTTGTGGGTTTTTGGTTGTTTTTTTTTTTTGGTGTTGTTGTTGTTTTTATTATTGAGTTATAGGAGTTCCTTATATATTTTGGAAATTAACCCCTTATTAGATATATGGTTTGAAAATATTTTCTTTCATTTCATAAGTTGCTTTTTCATTGTGTTGCTTGTTTCCTTTGCTATGAAGAAGATTTTTGGGATATAGTCCCACTTGCCTATTTTTGCTTTTGTTGCCTATGCTTCTGGTGTCGTATCCAAGAAATCACTGCCAAGATCAATATCAAGAGGGTTTTCCCTTGTGTTCTCTTTTAGGAGTTTTATAGTTTTATGTCTTACATTTAAGTCTTTAATCCATTTCGAGTTGATTTTTGTGTTTAGTGTAAGGTAGGGATGCAATTTTATTTCTTTTGCATATGGATATTCAGTTGTCTCACAAACACTTTCAAAAATTGAAGAGAAGAAAGCCTTGCCAAAATCTTTGTATGAAGCCAGCATCACTCTGATACCAAAACCAGACAAAGAGACTATAAGAAAAGAAAATTGCAGGCCAACATCCCTGATAAACATAGATGTAAAACCTCAACAAAATACTAGCAAACCAAATCCAACAGTACATTAAAGGGATCATTCACCATGATCAAGTGGGATTTATCCTTGGGAAGAAAGAATGGTTCAACATCCACAAATCAAACAATGTAATACACAACATTAATAGAATGATGGATAAAAATCATCTCCACATGCAGAAAATTCATTGGACAAAATGCAATATCCTCTTATGATAGAAAAACACTACATACTAAGTATAGAAGGAATGTACCTCAAAATAATAAAGGCTATATATGACAAGTTCACAGTTAGCATTGTACTTAGTGCTGAAAAATTAAAATCTTTTCCTCTAGGATTAGGAACAAGACAAGGATGCCCATTCTGATTACTTCTATTCAATATAGTACTGAAAGCCCTAACCAGAACAATTAGGCAGGAAAAAGAAATAAAATGAAGCCAAATTGGAAAGGAAGAGGTAAAATTACATCTTATTGCAGATGACATGATCCTATACATAGAAAATCCTAAAGACTCCAACCAAAAAGTGTTAGAGCTAATAAATTCAGTAAAGTTTCAGAATACAAACTCAACATACAAAAATCAGTTCCATCTGTATATACTAATGATGAACCATGTGAAAAGAAATTTATGAAAATAATCTCATTTATGATAGCATCAAGAAGAATAAAATATGTAGTATAGTTAACCAAGGAGGTGAAAATTTGTACAATAAAAACTAGAAAACACTAATGAAAGAAATTAAAGCATACACTAATAAAGAGATATACCATATTTTTGATTGGAAGACTAAATATTGTTAAAGTGTCCAAACTACTCAAAGTATCTATAGATTCAGTGCTATCCCCATCAAAATCCCAATGGCATATTTTGCAGAAATAGACAAAAAGTCTTATTTTTAAAAATTGAAGTATAGTTGATTTACAATATTATTATTTTTTCAAGTGTACAATATAACTATTAGGTATTTTTATAGCTTATACTCCATATAAAGTTTTATAAAATATTAGCTATATTCCCTGTGTTGTACCTTACATCCTTTTGTAATGTAGGTAGTTTTAACCTCTTAATCCCCTTCACCTATTTTGTCCCTTCCCCCAGCTCTCTTCCCATTGATTACCACTAGTTTGTTCTCTGTATCTATGATTTTGTTTCTGTTTTGTTTTATTCCTTTGTTTTATATTTTAGATTCCACTTATGAGTGAAAACGTAATATCTGTCTTTCACTGTCTGACTTATTTCATTAAGCATAATACCGTCCATGTCCATCCATGTTGTTGTAAATGGCAAAAGTTTATTCTTTTTTATGGCTGAGTAATATTCCATTATAGATATAGGTATAAATATAGATATATTTCACATCTTCTTTATCCATTCATCTGTTGATGGACACTTAGTTTAGTTACATATCTTGGTTATTGTAAATAATAATGCTATGAACATTGGGGTGATATATCTTTTGAATTAGTGTTTTAGTTTACTTCAGATACATGCCCAGGAGTGGAAATGCTGGATCCTATGGTAGTTCTGTTTTTCATTTTTTAGGAACTGCCATATTGTTTTCCATAGTGGCTGTACCAATTTACAGTCCCACCATCAGTGTACTAGCATTCCCTTTTCTCCACATCCTCACCAACACTTGTTATTTCTTATCTTTTTGATGATGATAACCATCCTGACAGGTGTGAGGTGATATTTCATTGTAATTTTGATTTGAATTTCCCTGATGATTAGTGATGTTGTGTTCATATGGATCACAAAATACCAAGAATAACTAAAGCAATCTTGAGAAAGAAGAAGAAAGCTGGAGACATCACAATTCCTGATTTCAGAATATATTATAAATATTCAGTAATCAAAACAGTATGGTACTGGCATAAAGACAGACATGTAGAGCAATGGAAGAAAATAAAGACCCCAGAAAAAATTTCATGCATACATAGTCAACTGGCCTTTGACAAGGGTGCCAAAATACACAATGGGGAAAGGATAGTTTCTTCAAAAAATTGAAACTTTTTTTTTTTTTTTTTTTTTTTTTTTTGTGGTATGTGGGCCTCTCACTGTTGTGGCCTCTCCCATTGTGGAGCACAGGCTCCGGACGCGCAGGCTCAGCAGCCATGGCTCACGGGCCCAGCTGCTCCGCGGCATGTGGGATCTTCCTGGACCGGGGCACGGACCCGTGTCCCCTGCATTGGCAGGTGGATTCTCAACCACTGCACCACCAGGGAAGCCCCCAAATTAAAACTTTTAAATGAAATTGTCAGAATTAATTTTCAGTCAAATGAAGCTCATGAAATAAAGAATATAGTCAACATTTTAAGATTCACTTGAAGTCTTGGATTTGAAGATTTATGCCCATAAGTTCAAGCCTTTTAAAGTAAATTCAAATCTGTTACATTTTAGAGGAGTATTTTATTTGATAAATTATCTTTCTTAGTGGAAGCACATTATTGAGAACAGGATATAGCTTTATAGATTCTCCAGGTCTGAGATCATCTTAATTATTTCTATCAAAGAGTAAATAAAATATAATAAGCTCAGAAATTATGTTTAGGATAAGTAAATGTGGGGTGAAAAGCAGATTGGTAAAACATTCTGAGGCCAAACAAGGCAGTCAAAATCTAAAGAAAATAGAGATTTGACTATTTTTTAAAATAAACTATTAATGTGAGATTTAAAGATAAACCATATATTTGGTATATTTGTGTCTCTAACTAAAATTGTTATGTTATATTGATAACATCATTTTATCAGATGATTTATGTCATCAGGAGTTTTAATGCATTTCTAAGAAGGTCCAAATCCAACTTAATTGGAAAAATATAATTTTGGAACCTGTCCTCACAACTCTGAATTTTTGCCCATTCAAATTTAAATGTGTAAGGTTCCTAATTGGACAGTTTGCATTTGAATCCAGTAACATTAGTAATAAGATTTTAATTTATTTAAGAATAATTAAAAGTTGTAATTGAGAAATAATAGTCTTAAGTTGTAATTGAGAAATAATAGTCTTAAGTGTTGTACCACTACAACACTCCGAGTTTCTTCAGTGAGTAGATATAAGAATAAGAGAGAAGTTAGGTATATTTCTTACTCAGTTATAGAGCCAATTCACAGTAGACCCCTTCTAGATTGCAACTGACTGTAATAGATTGTAGAGTAAAATATCATTTGCAATCATTTGAATTGCTCCCTGATAAGGTAGTTTACAACATGCTATAGAGAATTCTTTCAGTAGATTGGAAATGTTATGATCTCTTTCAAGAATAAGAAGTATTTATTTTTTAATAGCTAATGGATTTTTGACATAATATGGTTAATTAATTGTATCCTAGTCTGATTTCCATTTTAAAATGAATAAAACTCATTTATAAATAATACTTATAACCCCTAATTTTTATTTTACCATGTGGCAGTGTGTATGCCTTACAAACTTGTCATTTTATCCTCAAAGAACTACCTTATAATCTAAGTTCATATATCTCACATATACTGATTTAGTTAAGAAGGTTCAGAGAATGCAAGTAACATACTCAGTACCACACACCTGATATACATCATATTATTAGGTCTTATGTGACAAAAAAACAGGCTCCTTGACATTTACAGTAAAAGGTTTTGAGTAGAACAACAGCTCTTTTAAAATAATTTCACGGCTGAAAATTGGGAAACTGTAAAACATATATATATATGTAATGAAATCGTCTCTTTGGGTTTTATATAAATACCCTTAAATATCAAGGATATTTTAACTTTTGGCGACCTATTGCAATTTTTAAACATATAGCCCTATAAGATTTTTAATTACCATAAGTGTATTTTAATTAATGTTTTTACAATTTGAGTTAATTGCAAATTGATTTAAAGTTATAAGAAATACTACAAAATATCTGATGTACACTTTGCCCAGTTTTTAGCAGTGGTAACATCTTAACAAAACTGTAATACGGTATCAGAGCCAGGATATTGACACTGACATAGTCAAACACATGATAGTCCAATCATCACAAGGCTCTCTTATGTTACTCTTTTATAACCACACCCACTTCCCTCCCACACAACCCCCACACATCCTCTACTCAATCCCTGGAACCCCTAATCTGTTCTCCATTTCTAATGTCGCTATTTCAAGAATGTTATACAAATGAAATTTTACAGTAAAATTGGGATTGGCTCTCTTTTTTTTTTTCCACTCAGCATAATTCTCTGGAGATTGATCCAGGCTGTTATGTGTACTGTCAAAGATAAATAAACCTAGACATTAGTTAAAGTGTTAGGACAAGTTTTAATCAGTAATATACTATAGCAATAGAAATAGGGTCCAGTGAGAACTGATCTTCTCTTTGTACAGAGATGACTGGGAGTTTTAGGGTAGAATGAAGAAATAGGGAGTGGGGTGAGTGGACATCAATGGAGTCAGAGAAGTGAAAAATTACAAAAAGCTGAAAGGGGATGTTATTCCATGGGAAAACCATTTGCGTTTGCTCACTGACACTTATCTATAAATTAAGCTCTGACCCTACCACAGAGACTGGGAGACAGGGCCCTATGTTCAGGTAAGAACAGGCTTACCTCATTAAACTCATTTGGTGGCCTTTAGTTTTCTCAGACACTTTAAGGGGGCCTAGGGTCATCCAAGGGATGTGGTCTTAAGCTGTTGTAAACTATATTAGTGTTTGTTCAAGTCTTTATAGACTAAGCTAAGGCTTAGTCCAGAAGAGGACTCAGAGGAGCCTTGCTAGAATTTGCTCAAAGAGAGAATCTTTTTCAGTATCAGTAGTGTATTTCTTTTTATTGTTGAATATTCCCTGATGTGGATTAGCACAGTTTGTGTAACCATTCACCTGCTGAAGGGCATCTAGGCTATCACCAGTTTTGTATATTAGTAATAAAGCTACACTGAACACCTGTGTGTAGGGTTTTGTGTGAATCTAAGTTTTCAATCTATGGAATAAATTCCAGGAATATTATGGCTGGGTCACATAGTTGCATGTTTAGTCTTGTAAAAAATTGCCAAATTGTATTCCAGAGTAGCTGTATTATTTAACATTACCCCCAACAATGTATAAGTGATAGAGTTTCTCTGCATCCTTACCAGCATTTGGTTTTGTCATTTTTTTTTAATGTAACCATTCTGGTAAATGTATAGTGATATCTCATTATAGATTTAATTCCCATTTCCCTAACAGCTAACAATGTTGACATCTTTCCATGTGCTTATCTGCCATCTGTATGTCCTCTATGATGAAATGCCTACTCATGTTTGGGCTCATTTTAAAATTACATTGTTTGGTTTTTACTGTTGAGTTTTGAGAGTTCTTTATATATTCTGGATATAATAGATTTATACAAAAGGTTATCATAGGAAATCTTCTAAGATTTAAAGTTTACTGTTTACTTTAATGCTAAAATTGTGAGAATGGGGTTTTTGTAAGTTGATAAATTCCACAAATAAATCTTCATCAACTTGATACAGATTGCCATAGCCATGAAAACTGGTAAAATATCAATATCACTGTTGAATAATTTTCTGTTTTGTTTATTTGGACATTTTTTGGTCTATTCATTTCTACCATTCTATTATCCAATTACTAAACCTTTGTCTGGGTGGATATAATTTTAATAAGACATAGAAGAATGAACCATGGCCGAAAGTGAAAACCAGGTGCCCAAATCTTGACTTTGGAGTACACTGGTCTCATGTGCTTCAGCTATCTAATAGAGAGTTATAGAGCTTTCCAGTGAAATATACTAAAAGTGTTTTGAATCCTAAGATAATGAAAACTACCAGGACTCAAATGCTCAAACTATGTAATATTTAATTAATTCATATCCCACTTTCTTCCAGAGGTAAAACAAAGGATAACAACAGGATTGATGTTGGCCAATTTGAAAGTAAAATGTTATTTGAAGGAGCTTGCTGGTAGTTGACTATTAAATTTGACTTTCCAATTTTCATGAATTTTTCACCGCTTTCTTACTTCTAAAATCATGTTAAACTCATTTTATTCAACCACTTTATTTATGAATACTTTGAATACTCAGTATACTTCAAATACTCTTATTTCTTGAGCTAGTTAATTTTTGCTTTATTTTTCTGATATTTCCTGTAGAAGTTTAATTTGCCTTCACAAGATTTGTACTTCTGTATTCATTGAGTGACAATCATCAAGTTTTTAGTGTCATTTTAAACTTGAGTATGTATAGTTGGTAGGTTACATAAAGTCTTCATTAGCTGATATAATATTGCAGGCGAGCAGTTACTGAAACACACAGTCTATGTGATCAAATTCACACACACAAAAATTCTAAAGTCATTATTCCCCAGAATGGATGATCTAGCTGATTATATTAAATTTTGGCTTAACTTGCAGTACAAAGCACTAAATATCAAATATTATGAACCCCTAGACATCTAGTCAAATATTCCTATAAAATAACTTACTACCTCTGATCCTTCTTCTCTCCAATAGATTCTAAAATTTATAGAGAAGAGTTGAGTGGTAAAAAAGTTAACAACTGTATGATTTGCAGATGCTGTGAATCTAGCAGAAAAATTTAAAAAAGCTTTTAACTTTCCTTTGCAGTAAACTAGGGAACATAGGGAGAGTTAGCTGTGTAAAAAGGCAGTGGCCTGAGTTGTGTTCCTCATCTTTGCACCTGAAATTGTGTCCTTTAGTTCTTGATTGGTGAATGGTTAAACACGTATGCATAAAGTAAGGCCTGCAGAAGCCAATTAGTATGAACAGTACATAATTATACCAATGAATGAAATCAAAATGCATACTTTTCAGGGAGATAAAAATGTGTGGAGCTTAAGATTGAAATTGAAGGTTGTTCAGTGTTTTAGAAACTTGAATTTCTTCAATACAAGCAAATAAGGACTATAGGTATACTTTTTTGCCGTACACGGGCCTCTCACTGTTGTGGCCTCTCCCGTTGCGGAGCACCGGCTCCAGACGCGCAGGCTCAGTGGCCATGGCTCATGGGCCTAGCCGCTCCGCGGCATATGGGATCTTCCCGGCCCGGGGCACGAACTCGTGTGCCCTGCATCAGCAGGCGGACTCAACCACTGCGCCACCAGGGAAGCCCTATAGGTATACTTTTGAAGATCTTTTTAAAAGTTATACAAATGCATATAAGGAATAGTAATTCACAAACTTTGGGGCATAATCAGTTGTGTGTATTAAATATAACAGAAATAGCCACATTATGATGCTGATATGCATATGTGAGTTTCCTTGATTTGCATGACAGCCATTTTTGGGGTTTTTTTTTTTTTTTTTTTAGTAGCAGTTCTCAAACTTTTAAATCTCAGGACCTCTTTTTAATTCATAAGTTATCAGAGACCTTCATGTAACTTTTGTTTATGTGGGCTATTCCTATTAATTCTAACCAGATTAAATTTTTTAATTGTGAAATTTTACAGTAAATATTTAATTTAATAAAATAATACTAAACCTATTATTTATTAATATAAATAAACATTTTAATGAAAAATATGATTATTTTCAAAATAGTAGTGGAAGACAGCCAGATTCTCCTGTTTCTGCATTCAATCTTTTGCAAAATGTGGTTCTTCTTGAAATACATGAAATAAATTTAGCTTCCCATAAGTCTGTAGCTGGAAAAGAAAGGGGTGTTTAGTAGCATTTTTAGATAACAGAGAATATTATTTTTAGATACTTCACCAAAACTCGTCAAGTGGTAGTTTCTTAAAGGTAGTTGCAATGGAGAATGTGAAACCATATAAAACAACATTTTGCATTATGTTTTGCTGAAATTCACTAATCAGTCTTGTAATTTGAATGCATCTTATAACTTTGTGTATTGGTCATTTGGAAAATATTAGTCACTGTGTTATTTCATATGTTGAAATATGTCATTATACAAAATCATCATATGTCATGGATGCTCGGGAAATTGTCACTATACACTCTTGGACAAATGGGAGTGGGAAAAGTAAATATCATTTATTAATATTATGGAATTATTTTGCCCTTAAAGACCCCTCAAAAAGGTGACAAGGAATCCAAGGGGTCTTCAGACTACCTTTAAAGAATAACTGATTTAAAAGAAATAAAGAAATATTTTGCATCTGAGATGGGAACTGTAAATATTTCAATGATTTGCCACACTTTTTTTTAAAGTGGAGTTGGGGGTAGAAGATTGGGTCCAGGCTGCAAAAGATAGACTGTCAGCTGGACTCCTTACACATAATGTATTCTCAAAAATAATAGTGTCTTGGGCTAAGATAGAGTTTATAATAATTAGTTTCTTTTTCTAAATTATTTAATTTATTTTTGGTTGTGTTGGGTCTTCGTTGCTGCATGCGGGCTTTCTCCAGTTGCGGTGAGGGGGGCTATTCTTTGTTGCGGTGCACGGGCTTCTCATTGTGGTGGCTTCTCTTTGTTGTGGAGCATGGGCTCTAGGCACACGGGCTTCACTAGTTGTGGCACATGGGCTCAGTAGTTGTGGCTTGCAAGCTCTAGAGCACAGGCTCAGTAGTTGTAGTGCACGGGCTTAGTTGCTCTGCGGCGTGTGGGATCTTCCTGGACCAGTGATCGAATCCATGGTCCCCTGCATTGGCAGGCAGATTCTTAACCACTGTGTCACAAAGGAAGTCCTCATATAATTAGTTTCTAAGTATCTTTTCTGCCTGAACAAATATGAAAAGCATAGTGCTATAGAGAAAATGTCAAAAAACAAGATTTATAGCTACTGTTCTTTACCCATCTGTATATGAATTTTAAAATACTCTTCTAATAAAAGCATATATAATTAGTAATATAGAATTATCCCATTAAATCCCATCAAATGCAAAGATGCATTAAACAACTTATTTACTTTTTGCAATTTTATTCTTCTGTTTTATAAACTGGGATATAATTGAGTGTGTTTATTCCCAAGTACTTCTAATGCTTGTTTCTTTTATTTTTTACTATATTTAATATGATATAATGTTCAAATCATGAGTTTTAATTAAAATCAGAGTTGTATAAGCAAATATAAGGCATGAGTAATACTAGAGGACACTAGATAGATGACCAAGATTGAATTTAAAGCAGAGGAGAATGTTTAACTTCTGTTACCAGAACGGAGTACAAAGATGGAGTTTTGATTTCACCAGTAAGACAGAGGCACAATCTATATATTTATGTAACTGAGTCAGAGACTACCTACAGCAAACATATGCCCTTTCTTCTCTGTTTATTTATTTAATTTGTTTCCCAAATATTTTTATGGGGGTGAACTGTTGGCTTCTCTAAGTTGCCACAAAAAACACTATCAATCATGTTGTTTTGAAATCTTCTCAACTATTTATTTTTACTCCTTGTTACTCTTTGCCAATGATTATCTAATCACTCTCTTAGTCACAAATTTATTAGGTAACAAATATGTATAAGATTTTATTCCAAATGAAGCCAAGTATACACACTGGCACTTGGTAATAGGCTGCTGTAAAAGGAGTTCAAGATTTAGGAATATCCTCTAAGATTTATTTCTCCCTTAATTGCTCCCTTATTTCCAGAAGTTAACAAATTGCCATTGTCATCTTGGTTTCCTGTAGAGGAGGAAGACATTTTATTTAATTACTTCTCCCTCTGTTCTTTCTGCTTTGGGAAAGCAAGTGACTGAGGATGACAAAACACTGAACCAAAAGTCTGAAGAACTAGGATACACTAATTCTTCCAGTGGCTTGGCCTGGACCCCTGTGGTTAGAAAACAATTTTTAAATTTAATACGCTTCATTCTTCCAACGGCCAATTGTATTTACAAAAGGTGTCAGGGTACTTGAACTAAAAGACTCTCTGCAGTAACTGAGCAAGAATAAACTAGTGATTTTCTCCTCCATCAATTCACTGGAAGAATTCTCAAATATCTGTTAGTCATCGACCTAGGTAGAGATAGATGGTCCATGCAAATCAAAGTGGAAACACTTAGGTCAAGATGCATAAGTTGCCTGTGGAAGGATTCTATAGCTACAATCCAAGTTCCAAACACTGCCTACAGCCATATTTTATGAATTGCATTATAGGAGCATTAATCCCACAAGATATCCTGGAATAACAAAATTCTTCACACAAATGAATTTAGAAGATTCTAAGTATTATGTCCATATCACAGATCAATAATTTATTAGATTATCTTAGACATATTTAAATAAAGAAACCAGTTTATCATTGTTTAACTAGTAGTTCTCAAACTTTTGACTTTATAATTAAAGAACCGTTTAAAGTTCCACTAGTCAGTGTTCTGATAAATACCACTTGGGAAAACTTTTACTTTTTGATCTAAGAAAATGGACCTGTCCTAAGTAAAGTCAATCTCCTTCATTTTCAGCACCCCCTTTTATTGCATCTTCTTGAAGATTCTTCAGTACATTAATGGTAACATTTTTCATCCCTCATCAAAATGTTTTCCCCTCAGAAAGAATTCTGAGATTAGATGTTAATAAGTATACTATCCATGAGTTAGTGTATTGTAAGCTCTATCCAAATCTTTATAAGACTGGCCACTGTTTCAGTGTGGGTGGTATTTATTTGGCCTGGTATTTATTTACCTTGATTAACTGAACTAATATTTATAGTCAGTCTCCTGTAGATGCTAATAATAGCAGTATTTTAAATGTCCTATATTATCCTCATGAACAGAAAAGTGGCAAATATACAACTCGAAGTATGTAAAGTTTGGATTTAGGCATGGTAAAAGAGATGGCTTTATAAGGATAACTTTGCACTGAAGTGGACAGAAATATAAATACCAAATCTGATTATTAGCTATTTAAAGATGATCTAAATTATCTTCTATGTCCACACCAAATCTTCACCTACTGTAAAAACATTTTTTGGAAAATGTAGCTAAACCCCTAAAAATGTAATGAAAACTTTCCAAATGGCAGGTTTTATGTTAATGTCTGAAGAATATGTCTGAGGACAGAAGGTCTCTAAGTATCAAACTAGTGTTTTGATAAATTTTTTGAACTAAAGAGGACAAAAGTTAGACATGACATTATATTAGTGTTCTTCTATATGGTGGACACCATGTCTCATTTGTGTCTGTAAATACTATTTGATCTTGCACATACAGGACATTCAATGCACACATACATACAGACTTGGTTAAAGTCTGAGAAAGAAACAGCATCTGTTGCCATAAGAGTTTATGTTTTAAATTTTTTTATTTTTAAGCTTTATTTTATAACCCTTATCAAACACACATCAGAAAGCGTATCAATAGTGCATCTTATGGTAAGTCAAGTTTACAACAAAACTGAACAAGGCAATTGTGTTTACAGATAAACTTTTCAGCAAAAAATCATATGTAATACAATTAATTGAAACACAGTGTCCATACTTTTTAGGTATATAGGAAAATGGAAAATAAAAATTCTTTGCTATTCAGCAAGAAAAAACAGGTTTAAAAGACTTGAATAGAAATCAGAAATATAGGGATTTGCGAAAAGAACTTCTTGGTACTGATACACATCTACATTTCTAGTCCCACTTAGTTATTAAAAAAAATCACAAAATATTAAGACATCACCAAGAACAGAGAATCATACATAACTAAGAACAGAGAATCATAGTGTCAAGAAATGCCAAGACCAAATACACTATTGAAACAACTGGTAGAAATGTTATAGACAACTATTCACTATGTACTGTAATATTCTTATAGTTCTGAGGTGAAGGTAAACCAACAGGAGAGAATACTCCTTATAACTGGCTTTGGTTTAAGTGATCGTTCACATTTTTTCTCACCATACCTTCTAATCAGAAACATAGCAATTACATGTTATTGAGGGAAAATAGTAGTAGGTTTTAATATTCACAACCAGCCACTCCAGTGCTGATATGGGAAGCCATAAACTGTTAAAAATCTATTAATCATAACTGGATTTCAAAGAATGACCAAAACATAACAAAGATGGAGCCCTTTTGGGGAAAAAAATCCCTTCTACCCTAGATTTGCCACTGTTAAGAGTATATAAAGGAATATTAAGTTACTTAAGATTTTTTTTTTCAAAAATTTAAGAATGAAGGAGTTAAATCCTGCTGGAAAAAGATATGACAGCTTTACACTCTGCAAAGTAAATGTTCTACAGAGAGGCAGCTTAATTTTTATTTTATTATAATAAACACTACTTACTTTATAAGGTGCTATAACACTGCAGCTAGTGCATACTAATGCCAAACACTGTATGCACTGTGCAAAGGGTAATACGGAGATGGCTAATCCCGTTTCTTTCTGATCCTTGATTTGCGTAAGTGTTGATGTATACCAAATACACAAAAGATGGAGTTTAACTTAAATATTTATTTTAAAATAAATACTTATTTATTTTTAAAATATCACATTATTTTTCTCTCCAAAACAAATTTTGAGACAATAATTATTAAGGGGAAAATGATTTATGTTGTTATTACTGTGTAAAATAAATGAATATATATGCTTATAGATGCTTCAATTATTTTTAAAAAGAGAATCAAGAAACTAAAACTGTTTGACTCAAGAAGGAGAATTAAATAACTTGGGTAACTTGGGGTCTGAATTGAAGGAAAACTTATTTTCTAATATTCTGCCTTGTTTTGCTTTTGAATTTTGAAGAATTTTCTTACAAGAATAAGCACATTTTAAAAACTATATGATTAAAACAAATAAGCAAATGCCCCAAATCTAGGTTCATCAGAAATTAGCTCATCAAGTCTTCTAATAAGAAGTTAGACTTTTAAGAATAGGAATGATGAGTATTGAAATGTATATAGTTTAGAAACATTTTTAAAGATTAAAGGGAGAAAAATACATTTAACTACTGATTCTAAACCATTGCTTTCCTGGCATTTTTTTCTATCAATTCCATACTTCCACATTTCATACTTCTACCTGGATTATAAACACGTAAACATTGTGACTCAAAGAAGCTGAATTTGGGGGTGGGGGGAACCACCAATTATTTAGTTTTGGCTTCAGGAGTATATTATCTCAAATTAATATATGATTCTACTATATGAAGAAAATATTTGACTTTTTCTCTTCCATATTTTCAAATATATACTGTAGTTATTTAAGCCCTATCTATAAACACAAATGACATTGTTATAATTTATTATCAGAGAAAATCAAATATATATTTGCCCTTAAAAATTACATTTCTTAGAGTTAAGAGATTTAGTTCAGTAGAATCTTTTGATGCCTATCTAACAGACCATAATACAATAAATTGTCTGATGTTAAACTGTTATGTATCATGGGAAGCAATAAGTCATAGTAGAAGGTAGTAGCAAAGTTGTCATTCAGGAGTCCCAAGACTTAAGTTCCAATCCTGCCATCACTGTTAAACTGCAGGGCCATCTGCCAATTTCCTCATATCTCTAGGTAGCTATTTCCTCATGTGTAAAATTATTATAGTATCTCCAAGGTATCTTCCAGTTGGGAATTTCAGTAGTTCTATGATTTGTGACTCAAACGTATATACAATTGTTTCTCATGAATCACAAGTCATGCTTTGTTGCTACCTATGGCTCACTAACTTAGAGCCCAATTTTCTACAAGCTTAAAATTAACTTTGCTGGCAAAGTCCTTATCAAATCAAATGTGGAGAAATTGAGAAATCATGATAAAAAAGAAAAGTTAATATACACTCTACCATACTAATGTTGATGACAATTCTAGAAAGCAAACATCTATATAAACTGTTCTCAATTCATGTGATTATTTTAATGGGGCAACCATATAAATTACATTTCTAAATGGTCGATTCTCTCCTAATTGAAGGCAGAATGTATGTAAACTAGAATTTTATTAGTTACTATAACTTTGAAGTCTTTTTTGAGTTATGCTTGAGATATTCCTCCAAAGTAGGTGATAATTGTAAATCAGAGTGCCTCATTTGGCTTCCAGATCTGCTTGTTGTTTTTGGAGTTGTTTTGAAATTTTGGTTTAGGTTTAGGTTTGGGGTACCCTTACTATTTTTAATGTGGAAGCATGTACTCTTACAGTTGATCACCCTCTTCACCTTTCAATACTGTGTTGCATCAGGAAGTTTAACACGTCGATGATTGCTTGGATCCTGAAAGCATCTGAGTTTCAGATCTTGATGCTTGATTTTATTTCTGAGTTAAGTGAGACCTTTAAATATGTGCATACTTTGACATATTGCTTTGACTTCTCTCTCTGTACCTTACTCCAGTTTCTTAAATAATCAGTTTATATGATTTTCTCTGTCATGTACTTGTATCAGCATTACTCCCAAAATAGTATATTAAATGTATTTGTGTTTTATGTATTTTAAGCTTTTACCTTATGGGTATAAATAATGTTTTGTTTTGTTTTGCTTTACTTTGGTTTGGTTATTTGGACCTCACATATGAAATTTCAGTGTTTAATTATGTAGGATAATTTGACATGCATTTTGCTTAATAGTTTTGTTCCTGGCCTTTCTTTACAATTTGACCTCTTGTTTATCTGGCTTGTTTATTATAATTATTAACTTTATTTTGTTACATTGC
Source organism: Kogia breviceps (assembly GCF_026419965.1). Lineage (NCBI taxonomy): Eukaryota > Metazoa > Chordata > Mammalia > Artiodactyla > Physeteridae > Kogia > Kogia breviceps. The sequence goes on along the minus strand of NC_081311.1, from coordinate 43,228,229 downwards.
ATACAGTATAAAGAGGCATGTAATACCCTTTAGGAATAAAGTAAGGAATTAAGTACAGAGAATTTTGAGGAAAGACCAAATAATACAATTTCCCCAACTATTTTAGAAAGACTGTGGCTTTGGAAATGTTCATGTTGACTCATAAAATCTGGTTATGTACAGAGAAATGTCATAGAAAAGTGGTTCAAAGCTATGAACATGATTCCTCTCCTCTGCAGTTTTATACATTCTAGTTTAATTGAAGGCTGGATAAAACTTTGAATTAAACAAGCTGACATGATCTGGCTTTACTTGGAAATACCTCATCTGAGTAGTTTTTGGTTTGAATTTCACTGCTATATAAATATGTGTCAGTGCTTCCCAAACTTACAGAAGTGAAATCTGCTGTAATTTCAATTGATCGTCACATAGAAGCCTTGTGTTAATTTCTTGGTTGGGAAGCAATAACCAATGGTAGAATATGTGAAAGATTGTTTAAATAAAGAATAATTATCTGCCTATGCTATTTTCATTGAATCAAACACTATCACAGTCCTTACATAATACAACCATACATTTATATTATTTTCCAAGTCATGTCTACTATGGTGCAGCCATGACATGTAAATATATAGCCCGCTTTAATTGTGCTCTTCCCCACTAAGTCATAATAACATCTAATTTTTAAAAACTTATAAGAATAAAACCTTAAAAATTAAGATTCCGTGATTATCTGCTAAAAAGAGTAGGGGTGCGTTTGTTCTGTTGGATTATCCAAATCATTAAAATTACAAAGCTCTGATATTCTACCTCAGTTTGTATATATTGTGTATGTCATTTAGGATATTTTTAATTTTTAAAATGGTTCAATGCCCACACTAATTTTTTAAGTAGCTAGAAGAATTTTAATTTGGATACCTTAACTTGATCATGATTAAGAAATATACCTTAGCTATTGCTCATGTCTAAATCTGAAGTATTCTATATGAGTAACCATTACTTTTTCTATGACTAGGTTTTAGTATTTAAGTGTTTGTTTATCTTGAGTTATTAAAATGTCTAGTCATTTTATAAATAACTTGAATCAATAAAAACCTAAGGCCAGCTGGATCAGTTTTTCCAACTGTAACATATAACAGTGTTCATGTTCAAATGGAAAGTTCAAATTATTAATACTTGCATTTCTTTATTCTTTTGAAAATTTTTGTTACTTTGGTTTTCTAGTTTATATTTTAATATTTTGAGGAAGGATATCTAAGTCAGTTGTTTCCAATATCTGGACTTACCTCGTGTGTACATGTGTGCACACACTAGCACATGGACGTGGATGATAGCTGTTTACCTCTCAAGAAATATTATGCATTATAACATTAAAAAGGTGGTCACATATTCTATGACTTCAATGAAAACTACTAATTTTTGTGAGAAGTAAAGGTTATATTCCATTTATATTTGTTATAAGATAGTGGCTATATTCCCTATGTAGTACAATATATCCTTATAGCTTATTTTATACCTAAGTTTGTACTTTTTATTCCAAATTCCTATGTTGCCCCTCCCCTATCCCCTCTCCCCACTGGGGACCACTAGTTTGTTCTCTGTATCTGTGAGTCTGCTTCTTTTTTGTTATAGTCACTAGTTTTTAAATTTTTTTTTTTTAGATTCTACATATAAGTGATATTATACAGTATTTGTCTTTCTCTGTCTGACTTTTCACTTAGCACAATGCCCTCCAAGTCCATCCATGTTGTAGCAAATGGCAAAACTTCATTCATTTTTATGGCTGAGTAGTATTCCACTGTATTTATAGACCATATCTTCTTTATCTGTTCATCTGTTGATGGACACTTAGGTTGCTTCCATATCTTGGCTATTGTAAATAATGCTGATATGAACATTGGGGTGCATGTGTCTTTTTTAATTAGTTTTTTTTTTTTGTTTTTTTCAGATATATACCCAGGAGTGGAATTGTTGGGTCATATGGTAGTTCAATTTATAATTTTTTGAGATACCTCCATAGTCTTTTCCACAGTGGCTGCATCAATTTACATTACCACCACCATTGTACTAGGGTTTCCTTTTCTCCACATCCTTGCCAACATTTGTTATTTGTGTTCTTTTTGATAACCTTTTTGACAGGTGTGAGGTGATATTTCGTTGTGGTTTTGAGTTACATTTCCCTGATGATTAGTGGGATGTTGAACATATTTTCATATGCCTGTTGTCTATTTGCATTTCCTCTTTGGAAAAACGTCTGTTCAGTTCTTCTGCTCATTTTCTAATTGGGTTGTTTTTTTTAATGTTGAATTGTATGAGCTGTTTATATATGTTGGATATTAACCCCTTACTGCTCATATCATTTGGAAGAAAACTACTATTTTTAAGTTTTTTGTGGGCACATGGTAAATGCTTTACATCTAGTTTTACTTCTTCTTTTAATCTTCACTATGACCAGTTGGCTGGGATTATTTTGTAGAATATTTTACAACTTTGATTCTATGCATCCTCAACATAACATTTGTGTTATGATATGCTAAAATACATAGATTCTGTGGTTAACTTTAGAAAATCCATGTTTTAAAAAGTAATATGGGGACTTCCCTGGTGGTGCAGTGCTTAATAATCTGCCTGCCATTGCAGGGGATACGGGTTTGAGCCCTGATCCTGGAAGATTCCATATGCCACGGAGCAACTAAGCCCATGCATTACAACTACTGAGCCTGTGCTCTAGAGCCCACGAGCCACAACTACTGAGCCTGCATGCCACAACTACTGAAGCCTGTACACATAGAGCCCATGCTCCACAACAAGAGAAGCCACCATGAAGAGAAGCCTGTGCACTGCAAGGAAGAGTACCCCTGCTCACTGCAAATAGAGAAAGCCCACATGCGGTAATGAAGACCTAATGCTGCCAAAAATTAATTAATTTTAAAAATAAGGAAATTGAAGTGAAATATTTGGTAGTAAAAAAAGAACTTATATATACACATACTAATTTAATTTAACAAATATTCCATGTCTTTTATGCACTATATTACTATTGCATGTGGTGATCTATTCAGTATCCTCATGCAAATAAGCCTTTAAGTACCCCTCCCCCCATATGATTAATAATTGCATTAGTTTCCTAGGGGTTCTATAACAAAGTAAGACAAGCTGGGTTTCTTAAAACAACAGAAAATTACTCTCACTGTTCAGAAGGTCTGAAATCAAGGTGTTGGCAGGGCCATCCTCCCTCCAAAGCTTCTAGGGGAGGATCCTTCCTTGTTTCTTCCAACTTTGCATAGCCCCAGGTGTTCCTTGGCTTATAGATGTATAACTCCAATTCCTACTTCTGGTGTCACATGGCAGTCTTTTCCCTATCTCTGTCTTCTCTTCTTAGAAGGAAACAAGTCATATTTGATTAGGGCCCACTCTAATGACCTCATCTTAGATTAAAGACATCTGCAAAGACCCTATTTTAAAATAAGGTCACATTCACAGGTATTAAAGGTTAGCACTTAAATGTATCTTTTGGGGGGGATACAATTCAACCCATAACAATGACCAATTCATTCATTTTGATCGTAAGATCAACCTCACTTTGAAATACATTGAGACATTTCACATATAGAGTCAAATAATCAATATATATTTGTTAAATATTTTTAAAATAGCCATAGAAGCAATAATAGATATAGAATTCTGAATTTATATACATTCAAAGATTTTACCTCCTTTACAGCTGATTCATAATTCACACAGGTTGCCCAAAGATTCAGAGGATTGAGGTAGTGCAGATGCAGCATCTCTGACCATGGTTCCATAGGAATGATCTGAGGCTCCCTATCCTAAGTGGAGCCACTAGACCAGCAGCATTTACATCACCTGGAAGATTATTAGAAATGAAGAAAATAGGTTCCTGCTCCTGTCCTACTGAATTAGTATCTTCATTTTAATAAGAGTCCTAGGAAATGCATACTCATATCAAACATAAGGAAGTGCTTCTCTAGAGAATTGTATTGTCTTTTAACTAACTATGATGTTATAAAAATTCTTGTTTCCTGATAATCTGTTTTGCTCACTACCTAATATAAAAGATATAATAATAGGCTAATCAATGTAAATATCAAACAAAATAAAGATAATTATAGTTTTGTGTAAGTGCTTCAATAGCTTAATTTTCCCACATACTCCAATCTGCTGTTGAACATACTTTGGTCAAATTTATTCTAAAGTAATTGTTGTAACCATAGGAAATTTTAACACATCATACATCCTAGTACAAGTATTCTTTTCCCTAGTCATTTTCCAAAATTCTACTGTTCTGTTGTTCTTCTTATTTGATTTATTAACCTATATACAATTTTAAGAGACCATTCTCATCATCATTAACAATTGCTTTTATGACTATTAAAATAGTCATATTACACTATGACTCACAATGGCTAACATATTTATAATAGATATTATATTTTCTAAGACCTTTTCTCATTTAATGGAGCACAAATGTCTCATAATTTGCAAAACTGTGTGCCTTTTTATTCTCATGTAGTAAAATCACACAATTATTTCAATGTATTATGTGGATTTTTAAAACTTCTTTCATATTTACTTAGTCTAAGCTACATGATAATTGAAATCTTTTATTCTAAAAGAAACTATCACTAAACAAATGTAATTTTATTAATTTGGACTATTCTTTTTTTTTTTTTTCAAGAAGATGTTGGGGGTAGGAGTTTATTAATATTAATTAATTTATTTTTGCTGTGTTGGGTCTTCGCCTCTGTGTGAGGGCTTTCTCTAGTTGTGGCAAGTGGGGGCCACTCTTCATTGCGGTGCGCCGGCCTCCCTCTCACCATCGCGGCCTCTCTTGTTGCAGAGCACAGGCTCCAGACGCGCAGGCTCAGTAGTTGTGGCTCATGGGCCTAGCTGCTCTGCAGCATGTGGGATCCTCCCAGACCAGGGCTCGAACCCATGTCCCCTGCATTAGCAGGCAGATTCTCAACCACTGCACCACCAGGGAAGCCCTGGACTATTCATTTTTATATTGCACAAAAACAAACTTTGGAGGGTTTATATTTTAACTTGCTATTCTAAAACATTACAAATTAAGCACAATTTCAAACTATATTTCCACACAGAATATTTTTGGGCTACTTGCCTAGAAATCCTAGGGAATTAATTTTTAATTGGATAATCTTTCATCTATACTTGGACAATTAAACCAGAAAAGAACGTAGTATAAACAAAATGATTAAGAATTTTTTTTGAGAATGAAGATTGATAAACCTGGAATAATGAGACATGATGAAAAATGCAATATTATTTATATATGTGGAGCAACACAAACAAAAAAGACAGTTTAAATTTCCCTTTTGTGATTGTTACAGGAAGACTGATAGCATTTTGTTCTTGTATTCAAATGTATTTTTTTTTCCAGGTCATTTGAAAATTGTATTAAAATTGCATTAGTTTTCTATTGCTGCAAAACAGATTACCACAAATTTAGAAGTTTAAAACAACATTCATTCATTATCTCTTCATTTCACTGGGTCAGGTGTCTGATTATCGGTACTGAATCTTGTGTTCAGGGTCTTACTAACAGGAAATTAAGATGTCAGCCAAGGCTGTGATCTCATATAAGGCTCCAGGCCTCTTCCAAACTCATTGATTGTTGGCAGAGTTCGGTTCCTTGTGCTTGTAGGATCAAGGCTTTTTTTTTTTTTTTTTGCTGGCTGTCAAATGGAGACCATTTTCAACTCCTGGAGAATGCCCACCATTTCCTGCCATGTTGCTCTGTCTACGTTATGGCAGTTTGCTCCTTCAAGGCCAACAGGAGAACCATCTATTGCTTCTTTGAATATCTCAATTCTACTTCTGACATATAGATTCTTTTTTAAAAGGGCTTATCAGATTAATCTCCCATATTCAAGGGGAGATGGTTATACAGGAAATGCATACCAGGGAGTAGGAATTTGGGGTGCCATCTTGGAATTCTGTCTACCACAAAGGTCCATGTCAGCTTCTGCCTTAAGATTCAAAAAGGTTCAAGTGTAAGTTCATTCCAAGGATTGCAACCATTTATAGTAGCAACTATTTATATGGTACTTCGTGTATTGCAGATTTAGTGTAATGTAACTCAGTTTTCATTGTGCTAAGATACAAAATTCAGTATTCATCAGTGACACTATGTATAACCAAAATTCATTTGTCATTTCAGGGTATATTAGATACTTGGCACCATGATTATATGATTCACTTCTCATTTGGAAGTGCCTTGATGAAAAGTAAATGTTGAGCTTCTAAGAGGTTCTTTGGTTTTATGTTTTGCCTTTGAGATAAATGGACAGGCTTTATAAAATTGGTGTTTTGATCTGCTTTTGCTGGGCACAGCTATACTGCAGAACTTCATGCCATTTTAAAAGCACCGTAGTTGCCAGTTCTTCAGAAGTCTCTTTAGTTCATAAGAAGCTGTCTAGGCTTATATATCTCCATGGAGAATTAAATAGCCTGTGCTTTTTTAGAACTTTTCATCATTTCCAAATCTCCAATGAGTCAATGAGACCCAGAAGGAACCTCAAGTGTAATCTTGATTGTAAAATATAATCACTCCACCTGCCTGAATCTGTTTAGAAACATGTAGGTGGAAATAATTGCATTCTGCATTTAGTCATTTTACAGTTGAATAAGGAACATGGAATCTTTGGAACCCATTTCTTTCTTCAAAAGTATAAACATTAATGAAGCTGCACTTAAGGGTAGATATAGGCTAAACCCAACAGATTTATACTTAACCACAGATAAAGGAGAATTTAAATCAAAAGACTCCAGCAATTGCCAGTTAATCTTGTACATTTTGAACTTGATAGAATTTCAAGAGAGTTGACTTGGCTCATTTAACATCTTTCCACTTACATTTATCTACATGTAGATAGAATCATCCTGCCAGATATTTGGTGTAAGCTTATGTGAAAACTGAATTCAAATAGTGGGAGATGAAGGAGCATTCAGAGAGCAAGATTCTTATATCTGGTCTAAGAAAACTTAAAGTATTTTTCCAGAAATAATTTTGGTAAGGCATTTCGAAACACAGGTTTTATTTTATTTTGATTTGCTTTCTTTGATTTAAATGTTGTTACATTTAGAAAAAAAAAATATTTTTGGCTGTGTTGGGTCTTCATTGCTGGGCACGGACTTTCTCCAGTTGTGGTGAGCAGGGGCTACTCTTCCTTGGGATGCGTGGGTTTCTCATGTGGTGGCTTCTCTTGTTGCAGAGCGTGGGCTCTAGGCACGCGGGCTCCTGTAGCTGTGGCTCACAGGCCTAGTTGCTCCGCGGCATGTGGGATCTTCCCAGACCAGGGATTGAACCCAAGTCCCCTGCACTGGCAGGCGGATTCTTAACCACTGCACCACCAGTGAAATCCCTAAATGTTGTTATTTTTAACAACATATTTAATATAAAAATGTTTGTCCAAGGAAACATTTAATTAGATGGAATTTTATGAAATCATATTATTGATGTGATCAATTCTTCAAAGCTGTGTTACTATTACTTGCAAAAAATACAGCCAACCCAAATTTTAAAAAATGGTTTAAAAAAATACATCTTTCTATGTAGATAAATGTAAGTTGGTATTTTGTTACCTCCTTTAGGTTTTTATTTCATCATCTATCTGGATTAATTAATTCAAGCCTATCAAATTTTTCCCATGAAAGATCTCTCAGGAAGGTATTCTGTGGTCAAATAAATCCCAGTAAACTGTATATTTTGTGCAAATTTGGAGATATATAAAACAAATTAGCTTATTAAAGTCAATGAGAAATCATGCAGAAATTGTTAATTTATTAATGACCTTTTCAAAAATTAAAAATGAAATCAGATATATTTCCTATATTACATCTGTCAACAATAATTGAAACATTAATTTAAAAAATATACAGGTGTTATTGATCTTGTACATTTGGCTTTTTCTTCTCATTTTCTATAGTGTGATTAACATATATGAATATGAATGTATAGTGTGTACATATATATAATATATATACAATATATAACTAGTGTATTTATATATACTAACCCATATGCGTACACATATCTATAAATATTTCCATAGTTTTCTGAATATATTAACATTAAAATGTGTTCAAACTAATATCTCAGACTTAAATTCAGCAATACAGGATTTATTTTATGCTCCCCTCTTGCTTATTTGTTATGTTTTCTCTGACAGTTAAAACTTGGCTATCTTTATCTACAGTTTATTTATGTAATTATATAACCCTAGTGTGTGTGTGTGTGTGTGTGTGTGTATGTAAATATAAATATATAGAGGTTTTATTTTATTTTTTGGCCTGCAGTCCTTTAAAGATATTGTTCCATTATGTCTGGTTTATGGAGTTTCTGCTGATCAGTCTGTGATTTCTTTTTTATATAAGTTTTTTGAGATATAATTCTCTTATGATACATATTTCACCCATTTAAAGTGCCCAATTCGAAGTTTTTAGCATTGAACAGTGCACACAATTGTTGCATAGTCACCATAATTGCATTTCAAATTTTTCGTTCCTTCCCCCCAAAACCACCCAACTCTAGCAGCCACTGCCCATTTCTCACATCCACCCACCCCCACCTGCAAGGATTCAGTAATCTACTTTCTGTCCTATAGATTTGCTCATTCTAGATGTTTCATAAAAATGAAATCCTACAATATGGTCTTTTGTCATTGGCTTCTTCCACTTAGCACATTTTTAACACTCATCCATGTTGTAGCATGTATCTAATTCATTTGTTTTTACTAATGAATAAGATTTCATTATATGGCTATTCAACATTTTATTTTTTCATAAATCAGCTAATGAATTATTTCTACTATTTGGCTATTACTCATAATGTTAGTATGACCATTCTTGTACAAGTTATTGTGTGGGTATATTTTCATTTTTGGGGGGTGTATAAGTAGGGGTGGAATTGTTAGTCCATATGTTTAACATTTCGAGAAAATGAAAATCATTTTTCTAAGGCATTTGCAACTTTTAAATTCCCACCAAATTGTATGAGTATTCTCATTTCTCCACACTCACCAATGCGAGTTGTTATGTGTTTTTAATTACAGTCATACTAGTGAATGTGAAGCTATGTTTCATTGCGGTCTTGAGTTTCATTTCCCTAATGATTAATGATATCAAGCATCCTTACATGTGCTTTTGGCCATTTGTATATCTTCTTTGGAAAAATGCCTATTCAAATGTTTCCCCATTTTTAATTGGGTTATGTATTTTATATTAAATTGAAAGATTTCTTTATAAATTCTGGATAGAAGTCTCTTATTAGAGATAGGACTTTCAAGATTTTCTCCTGTTCCCTGGTTGTCTTTTTACTTATTAGTAATATTTATGGCAGAAAAGTGTTTACTTTTTACAAAATACAATTTATGTATTTTATCTTTTGTTGGTCATAATTTTGATGTTGTATCTAAAAAACCACTGGCTAACCCAAGGGCATAAAGACATACATATCTGCTTTCCTGTGAGAATTTTATAGTTTTAGCTGTTAGCTAAACTATAGTTTCTTGTGGTCACTTTTGTGCTAACTTTTGTGTATGGTTTGAGTAGGGGTCTAATATCATTTTTATTGCATGTGGATATTCTGTTATAACTAGCACCATTTGTTGAAAAGCAATTCTCGGCACTCATATAAAAAATCAATTGACCATAAATGTAAAGATTTATTTGTGAATTCTCTATTCTATTACATTCCTATATGTGTATATTTATGATAGTACATTACTTCATCAATTACTGTAACATTGCATTAGTCTTGAAATTAGGAAGTTCTCCAACTTTGTTCTTTTTCAAATTTTATACACACAAATGTAAGATTAAATGAATAAATAATTATAGCAAACTGTTGAATTATATATATCTCACATATTTTCCCCTGTGCATTGGTCAAACTTTCTTGTTTTTTGTTTGTTTTTGTTGAAAACCAAAAAATTTAGGTTACATATTGGAATTCTTGATACGGACACCATCTCTACCCACACTTCTGGAGGGTTGCTTTTGTTGCTCACCCAGCCATTTACTTATTTGTTTAGTGACGTGGTGGAACTAATTCAGTGAAGTCTATTTCCCCTGTAGTGTACAGCCTTTGATGTCCTTGTTCATATTGTTTTCCCTTATTATTATCTTTTATAATGGTTAACTAGAAATAGCCCCTGGATTGATGTAAACCATTTATTGTTCAAAGACTGTACCTAAGTTCCCATAGCAAGATAGAATTGTACATTTACCATTACATATGTGGGTGATTTGAGCAGAGGGGCTGCTTTCACAATCTGAGGATTTATGTTTTTGTCCCATGTCCTTCTAGTCCCTGGGACTGGAAGACTGTATATTCCCTCTCTGATCATTTCTGAGCATTTTCAGTTTGGGTCATTCACACATTCTTCCAGATGGCCAGGAATGACTATTTTTATTTTATATTCAAGCTTGTTTTCTTAGGTGTCATCCCTAGGTCAGAGTTATTGTTCAGTCATTGTGTGATCAGAGGTAGTGTTTAAATTCCTTGAACCAATTAGGCTTTTGTGCTGTACTGATGGTTTTCTGTGCAGCTTGGAGAATGATTTCATGTAAGCTAATATGTCGTGCTGTCATTGTCCCTAAGTGGGTGCAGCTCAGCACACATGCACAGCCTTCTTTACCAGAGTTGAATTTGATTCCAGGAGACCTATTCTTATCTCTCTTCCTCATTCTCTTCACTAAACTGGCCGCTCTGCCATTTAAATTTGTGTTATGGAGCTAACATCTCTTCCTAATTGTTCTCCACCAAGATTTCCACTATTTTTAACAATGGTCCTAAAAATAGAACTTTCCATATTCTGTTTCAAGTAAAAGCAGCCCCTTCAGATTGAGCTGCAGATTCTTTCATTCTGGTCTGTCTCTCTCCTTGACTGAACCCTTTTTGAAGAATGCTTTTTGAAGACTTTTGAAGAAATGTTTCTCCATTTTCTGTTTGGCCTTCAGAAAATTTCCAAAGATTTTAAATAATTCTTAAGAATAATTTTCACCAGTTGTTATTTTACTGGGGAGAGGGTCTACTGAGTTTTTACCTGCAATTCCAGCCCTTCTATGATAGGTTTTATCTTTCTTCCCCTGAATGGAATGCTTATTATAGAAGTTTTTTCAAATGTTTTTTAATCTTGGTTTATAGAAACTTCATTTTGACATGTCTTTATGTGATTTTCTTTATGTTTATCCTCCTTGGGCTTTATTGAGCTTCTTGGATCACTAGTATATATTTTTTTATTGAACGTGAATTCTTAAAATATGTTTTCTGCCTTTTACCCATTCACCTCTGGCTAACACAGTTATACATATGGTAGACTTATATCTAAGTCAACTTGATTTTTGAGTGTGTAGTTCTTAGCTTTTGTAGGAAAAGTCTGAGTTTCCCTTACTCTAGGGCTAATTAGCTCTGCTCCCAATGCGTAGCCCTTCTTGGGTCTCTAGGCAAATCCCCTTATACTCAATGATGTCACTTCACCCTGGCAAATGGGTGCTCAAAAGATTTCTATCACTTTGTGAGATCTGGAAATTGTTTAGCGTATAAGTCCACTGTAATGTTTCTTTCCTTAGCACTTGTTATTTGCCCAGTCTCATGGAATTTAATATGCAGATTGTTATTCAACCACAGATTCAAGATTAGCCATTGGTCTGAAGCTCTTTCTGGAGCTCTTTGTCTTTACAGCTCCTTATTCTACAGTTCTCTTACAAATTCTAGGAACCTTATATCTCTGAAGTCTGATCTGTATCTCCTCAATGTGGCAAAATCTCTGATACTCTGTGTGTTCCCTTTCTCCCCTGTAGTTGTTAAATTGCCTCCTGACAGAATGCTAGGAACTTGGCCGATTTGCTAGTGTATTTCCCGTCTCACGTGGATCTTCTGCTGTATGTGGCCTAATGTATGAAAAGATCTGTTTCATATATTTTCCCCCAAGTTTATTTCTGTTTATTTTGGGAAGGGTGGTTTTACAATAGTTTCATTGATAAAAACATGTTTTTAAGCAGAAAAACAACTTTTGAAATTGTTAGCAAAGTTTAGTTTCTTTTATTTTTTATTTATTTATTTATTTTTTTGTGGTATGTGGGCCTCTCACTGTTGTGGCCTCTCCCGTTGTGGAGCACAGGCTCCAGACACACAGGCTCAGCAGCCATGGCTCACGGGCCCAGCCACTCCACGGCATGTGGGACAGGGGCACGAACCCGTGTCCCCTGCATCAGCAGGCAGATTCTCAACTACTGCGCCACCAGGGAAGCCCAGTTTCTTTTATTTTTAATCTTAGACACTGCTTCCTAAATTCATCTAGTTCCATTTCTTTTACACTTGGAAGTCATTAATTTCTCATATTTTATATAACATCTAAAAAGAAGTTGAGTCTGTATTTGTATAGCTTTAAATTGATATCAATTATACATTGAATAATACTTGCTGCCCAAGCCAATATAATATTTCAATGCTCTAGAGACAGCAGAAAAAAAAATAAAAGACCATGTTTTTGCTTAGTCTGTGGTTAAATGTGAACTTTAGGAATTTTGAAAGGAACATTTGATGTTAATTACTTATTTCTCTTTGATAAGAAGATGTAAATGGAAGTGTTTCTTACTTGGCATGTGTGAGATATTTACTGAGATAACCTCCCACACCAGAATTATTCACGGGGTAAAAGTGGGAAGTGGATTCTGCATTAGGAAGCTAAGTACTGCCTGTAAAGTGTAAGAACATATATTTTAAAGGGAAGATATTCTCTGAAAAAGTGAACACAAAAATGACATTATGGGATTCCATATTTATTTCTTCTCAATAACTTTTAAATAAAATTTTATGGTATATCAGGACAGTGATAGTTTTCTAACTGCTGGAATGGTAAAGCTAACCTGTTCTCTTTCTGCCACATTTATCACTGGCAGAAATAAAATTCTGCAATCACTATTTAGGTGAAAATTTTTAGATGATGTTGAATGATAAGTAATGCATTAACTTTTTATAACTAAATCCATATAATTGTTTCAGTAGGTAATTATATTTCTTTTAAAAGAAAATAAAAATTATGGTGGTTGAAGTATTTCTAGTGCTATCCATTATTACCCTTTTCTTATTTTTAAATTTCTCTTATATATTTCTGCCTCTCAGTTTGCATAATTAATTTATTGTTAGTATAAATCACAGAATATAAGTATATTCTTAAGTATATGGAATATATCAATTATTTTATAATTAAATAATAAAATTCAATTTGATTTGAATGTATTAGTGCCAATGTCTTATTAAACACCATTGATGCTTCTGTGGTTCTCAAACTATTTGAAATATCTCTTTAAAAAATTACAACACCTTTTAATACATTACTTTCTGAATATTATTCTAGTGTATTTCTTAACTCATTCTGAAATGAAAAACATTTCAACTTACAAAAAACTTTTTTTTTGTGCTCTGAGTGTTCAATATCATATGCAAATTTTCTCTGTTGGTAAATTAGAATATCTAAAATTGAATCGTTTTATACTTCTCATGATAAATTTTAATTTGATGATGATGATTCAACTGATCTTATTTATTTAAAAATTATTTCAGTAGTGGATTAAACTAAGTTTCTTTTCCAGTTTTTTTTTCCTAGTTGGGTCTGAATGTTCTGGTAATACTATACAAATTGGGCTACATATGAAATTCAATTTTAACTCATAATAATGATTTCAAAAATAGTTTCATCAGGAGAAATGGACAATCTAATATTTTTACTTGAAATGTCTAAAATTAAAAATACGCTTTTCTTCTGCCTTTAATGAAAAAGTTCAGTTCACTTCTTTTGCCCCAGCGAATCAATGTGACTGCCTAAGTTGCCGTCCATAGACTGATAGTAGGATAAGTTCTTCGGATGTGTTTAACTGCTGTTCTGTTTAGATAACTACATTGCAATGTAGACAATCTCATATGTAGGGATCAAATGTTTATTGAGAAACTAAAAACCTCACCCCTATAAGAATATCTTAAATTAATCTCAGCCAAATAATCACATTATGTTAAGAAAGTATAAAGCTATATTTCAAAGTTTGACATATTTTTAATTTTTAAAAATTATACTTTCAGTTAAGATATGGTAGGTGGGCTATTTGTCACTTGGAGAAAATTACTATGTATTTATTCATCTCAACATGAATTGGCAGTGATCTATTTGGAAATTCTACCTTTACTTTCATATTAAGCACTTATAAAATAAATGACACATTTGATTTGATCAATCCTGCCGACTGAACCTAGTTATATTTGAAATAATTATCGATACTATTTTTTATCTAAAATTAAATTTCTAATCCTTGATTGTGACTTTGAATTTATTGAAACATTATGTTTGCTTCTTTTTGACTTGAACACAAGTTTAACTATACAGAGTTGTGAAAACAGGTATCATAAATTAAAATTATAATGTGTTGGTTGAAGTCAGTCTTACAGAACAGACTCTAAAAGATTTTTAGACTCTAGAAGTGGACCCTACAAACATGTAAGTTTTTAATGCTCAAATACATGTTGTTGATGATATGTAGGAAAATCAAATAATAAATAGGCACCTGAAATTAAATGTTATACATGATTGTGGTGTCAAATTTCATAGCAGCCCTCAAAAATGGTAAATATGACAGCTGGATTTAACCAGTTTATCAGAGAGCATTCAATAAAAGGGCAAAATAGTAAGAATGTTATGAGCTCTGGTTGTAGAGTGGTTAGATATGCCTCAGGGAGATCCTCTGAGAGGAAGGAAATAAAGAAAGGAAGGGAAGTGACATAAAAAGTAACTGGATGGGATATCTCATTTTTTTTTTTTTTTGTATACTTGACTAATGGGTGTGCACGCTTTAAAATTCAAGGGGTTTTCTCTAGATATATGCCCAGGAGTAGGATTGCAGGATCATATGGTAGCTCTATTTTTAGTTTTTTAAGTAACCTCCATACTGTTCTTCATAGCAGCTGTACCAATTTATATTCCCACCAACAGTGTAGGAGGGCTTCCTTTTCTCCACACCCTCTCTAGCATTTCTTGTTTGTAGATTTTTTTGATGATGGCCATTCTGACCAGTGTGAGGTGATATCTCATTGCAGTTTTGATTTGAATTTCTCTAATAATTAGTAATGTTGAGCATCTTTTCATGTGTTTTTGGCCATCTGTATGTCTTCTTTGAAGAAATGTCTATTTAGATCTTCTGCCCATTTTTGATTGGGTTATCTGTTTTTTTGATATTGAACTGCATGAGCTGTTTATATATATTGAAGATTAATACCTTGTCACTTGGTTTGTTTGCATGCACTCTAATATTCATTGCAGCACTATTTACAATAGCTAAGACATGGAAACAACCTAAATGTCCATCAACAGAGGAATGGATAAAGAAGATGTGGTACATATAGACAGTGCAGTATTACTGAACCATAAAAAGGAATGAAATAATGCCGTTTGCAGCGACATGGATGGACCTAGAGATTGTCATACAGAGTGAAGTAAGTCAGAAAGAGAAAGACAAATATATGATATCACTTACATGTGGAATCTAGAAAAATGGTACAGATGAATTTATTTGCAAAGCAGAAATAGAGTCACAGATGTAGAAATAAACTTATGGTTACCAAGGAGGGGAGGGAGGGGTGATATGAACAGGGAGACTGGGATTGACATATATACACTACTGTATATAAAATAGAAAACTAATGAGAACCTACTGTATAGCACAAGGAACTCTACTCAATGCTCTGTGGTGACCTAAATGGGAAGGGAATCTAAAAATGAGTGGATATATGTATATGTATTACTGATTCACTTCCCTGTACAGCAGAAACCAACACAATATTGTAAAGCAACTCTACTCCAATAAAAATTAATTTAAAATAAAATAAAATAAAATTCAAGGGGAAGGTTCAAGAAAGCAAATGTTGAATGCAAATAATGTGAAAAGCCTCTGATAATGACAAAGCTCTGGTGTGGTTATGGAATTGTGTCAATTGTGTTGCTGAATGTGGGTGAAGGTGGAAGATATTAAAGCTGAATAGATAAGGGCTCAGAGCTAAGTTTCAGTGCTCTGTTCGACTGTCAGTGAGTACACCAACATTTCACTGAAGCCATGAAGAACACCCATATATCCCTGAATAATTGATCAGACAACATGACCCTAATGGTAGGCAGGATTTGGGATTGTGAATAGAATATAAATGATTGAAATTACTGTAGGCAAGGTAGAAAAGGTTATATTTGCTTACAGTCTTCATACTTTCTATGGTCTTATAAAAGAAGCATTAAGGAGAGTGCTTTCATTTTCTGATGAAAGGGAAAATGCATGTTTCATTGAAGTCAAGCATGAAGGGCAGCTATTTTGTGCAAATGCTGTGGTTTTAGGTCGTAGGTGAGGTTTTTTACCCAGTAAAATATTAGTTCTAAATATACAGTGAAACTGCCTAAAAGGAAAATCAGCAGTGGGGAGATGCCTCAGAGAGGAGGCAGAGACTAATACAAACGTCCGATCCTATGTATGAAAACATATATAGGCCTGGGAGTTTCATCTTAATGGTATCCTGGGATGACAGGAAAGGAATCAGTTGTCATTTCTTTCTCCTGGGGACCATGTATGAACCAAGACTAAGGCCTTATTTTTAACATTTTGAGAAACTGCCAAATTGTTTGCCAAAACAGCTGTGCCACTTTGCATTCTTACCGGCAGCACACGAGTTAAATTTTTTCAACATTCTTGTTGACACTGATAATGTCAATCTCTTTAACTTTAGCCATTTTGGCATTATGTGTTTAGTGGTTTCTTATTGTCATTTGAATTTGCATTTTTTCCATTACTTTTTGTCCACTAATGTATCTTCTTTATAAAGGGTATTTTCCCATTATGTTAACATGATATTTTATTATTTGTTTATTTATAAGAAATTAAAAAATTTTTTTTTACATATCCAACTCCATTGTCAAATATAGGTTTATGGATATTTTCTCCCAGTCTGTGGCTGACCTTTAAAAATTTTTTTTTCTATTACATCTTCCAAAGAACAAATATTTTTAAAGTACATTTTATCATTGTTTTTCTTTTATGAATTGTACTATTTTTGTGTAATTATGTGTACAATTTACACATATTCGATCACTGATTTTTTTTAACACTTGAAAAACTGCTTCTTTAATAAGTGATTTCTGCCAATCAACAAAAATCTTCATTTATAGTTTTTAGGGCAAAATTTCTCAGTTAAGAAAGTACCATTGGGTGGACGGAAAGGGTCTGAGAAACTCATTTATTTTTAATTCTTGGTGAAACTTGTTGCTTTTTTTCTGATTATTTTGTTTACTCCTGAACAGAATTAGGATTAAAATTTTCTGCTAATTTCTCAGATTCTTTTACAGGAATTTAAATACTGTTTATTTGACAGCAATAGACTATGACTGAAAATGAATTCATAACACTAAAATATATATTTAAACCATATATATATATATATATTTTTTTGTTTGTTTGTTTTCAAAGGAAAAAAGGTAAAAGGCAGAATGGTACTAATGAAACAGCCCTTTTTGTTCTGGCAGCAGGATTAGAACAAGGAGGATTAGAAAGTGAATATATTTCTTTACAGAATACATATATGAATTTATTTTTTATTTAATGTGAGTTTATATCAGTAAATATATATATATGTACATCTCTGAAATATTTGCTTAGAAAAATGTGGAAAATATAGATGAGTGTTTTCTCATAGCTTTAAAACAAATTTTGGAATTCAGTCATATTTTCACATTTCAAATTTCATCATGTCTAGATTTCTGAAGGATCTTATAGTTCAGGCAATATTTATACTTCTCTTAGAAATCTCAGTGTTGGGAGCCTCTGCTATTTTGTGAAGAGCCAGGATGCCTGACTTCCCAGGTTTAACTGGTTTTCTTTCCCTCCTCCTTTCCTTCCAGCCTCTTTCCATGATAGGTAGTGGTCAGTCTACCTTCTCTCTGTTCCAATCCTGCGGCCCACTCTGGAAATCCTACTTCACTAGCCCCACTCTGTCTTTTCCCCTCTTTTTCTGTTTTGTTTAGAGTTTTTGTTTTTTAAACCTTGGACATTGTCCTCGTTGGAGATTCATTCTTTTATTGAGCAACTTGGGACATAAATCTCTGTAAGACTGGAATTCTGAGGGTACACACAGTCCCTGAGAGGAGACAGGTTTGCCAATAAATAATTAAACTCCAGTGACACAGGAGTGACACGTGAAAAATGTTATGAGAGTCAGCAGATAGGCTCTGGCAGAGAGCCTGAAGAAGCCTCCCAGGGGAGAAATAAAGAAACATTCAGCATGGGCAAGAAAGGGGAAAGAGTACAGCTGGGAAAACAGGCTATTTTCTTTCTAGGAATCATGGGTGAAACACTAGGCAGTTATAAATAGGTGTGCTTGGGACTTCCCTGGTGGTCCAGGGGTTAAGAATCCACCGTCCAATGCAGGGGACGCGGGTTCGAACCCTGGTCAGGTTCAAACCCTGGTCAGGGATATCAGATCCCACATGTGGCGTGGCAATTAAGCCCGTGTGCCAAAACTACTGGGCCTAAGAGCCTCCATTAGAGAGCCTGCGTTCTGCAGCAAAAGGTCCCAACATGCCACAGCTAAGACCCAACACAGCCAAAAAAAAAAAAGAAAGTTGTGCTTTGCTTGGATAATACACTTGATGAAGATTGCTTTCAATATAAGATACTAGAGAAAAGTAGAGGAAAATAAGAGTGGAGAATCTGGGGAGAGTGGGAAGCATTTTGTATATATTCTTTTCTAGGTAATTTCAATTCCTTATACTTTCCAGGGTCATCTTTATGTGAATGATCAGCATTTCCATGTCAGACACTTCTTGACCTCTTGTTCTCAGTTCCAGTTTTCCCTGTTTCCTATTTTCATTCTAATTGTCAGTAATTATCTGTATAACAGACAATTTAGTTAATAATGTATACCTTGGTTTCCTTGTCTGAAAAATGGTAATTACCACTCATACATGTTATGAGAAATGAGTTCATAGATGTAAGTGCTTAAGCAGTTTAATATGTGGTGTTAAACAAATGATAGCTGTTATTATTTATCAATCATCATCATATGATATTTCACTCATCTCTAATGTGGAGGTAACCTCTTTCAATGCATGGATTATATCTATATCATTCACAGGTTTTAATATAAAAACTAGGCTAAAATAGAGATTTGATGAATGATAGGTAGCTTTAATTTATGTTAATTAAGCTTATTAGATTGATTTTCATTTTCACTACATGACATTTTTCATGTTGCTTTTCAGCATTTTATTCATGTTTATGATTTCCTTGGACTTCATTACTATAAATATTTAAAGAAATGTAAAGAAATGAATATCATGGATTTACATTGTTTTAATTTTCTTGCACTTGGAAAAATGTTTCAGCAAACTGTTTTGTGTATAAGGTAACATATCAATGTCAGAAAGGGAATTACTTTAGGTGATTTACCACCTATACCTAGGAATGCTCTGGTAGTCCTGGGCCAACACTGAAGGCAATGTGATGCTGCATAGTCAATTTGTGAGCTAGAGCAGTGCTTGAGTTTATATCTCTGATATATAGGGATGACATACTTTTCCTAATTATTTCTAGAATAATCTCTCTTTCCTGAAAAAGTGGTTTCCAAAGCTGGGTGCACATTAGAATCACCTGGGGAGCTTTCAAATTAAGTAAGATGGGGGGAAGGGGTTGGTATAAGTAGGTTTTAAAAGCTCTGTAGGTGATCCTAGTTGCAGTCAGGTCTGAGAATCACTGCACTACACACCTGTATCCTCTCCTCCTAACCCCCAATGCAACACACCTGTGCAGTTACACAGTTGCCCTGGGAACTCCACGAAGTGCTTAAATAGGCCCCACAGGGAATAAATTCCAAGAAGAAGACGTCTTTCCTCCATACTGCCCGTCGGCTGGAGGCTGCAGCGGCGACTCCTCCCTGGGTCTCCAGATTGTTGGCCTGCCTCGCAGATTTCAGACTTATCAGCCCTACGATAGCGTGAGTCAGTTATTTAAAATAAATTTCTCTCTCTCTCACATATCATATTTGCTCTGTTTCTCTAGAGAAGCTGACTAAGCTTTAGTCGGACACAGGCTTTATCTTTAAACCTTAGTGCCCAATTTACAGGTGGGCAAACTAAAGCCTGGAAAGATTAAATATCTTGTTCAGACCTCTCAACTAATGAAAGACTGTGAGTTGTCTAAGCTGTCTGGAGACAGAATTTTTATTCATAGTCCTTTAGGGCCAGTGAGAACATTTGGGAAGCATTGTGTGATATGGTATAAATTAAAATGAAATAGACTTGTAGTGTTTTGAAGATATGATTAAAGGTGTTGTGCTCTCCAATGTTCAGTCCCACCAGAGTTTGAATTTACCCCAGTGACTTGTTTAGAGAAACTGAACCTTCAATGTATCCTTCTTCTTGATAGAAAACACTGCAATGTCTTTATTTTGATGACAAAACATTCATTACCACTATTTCCATCTTTTAAACTGTGAAAAACCCAAGGGTTGGGATAATAAGGATTAAAATAAAGCAAAACGCTTAAATAGAAAGGACTACCTCAGAACTAATGGGGTTTACACAAGCACAGTTTTTCTCAATATATGCTTGCTTATATAATTTTTGCCCCAACTTGCTGTGTTAGGCCATTTTTACAGCTTTTGAACCAACCTGAAGTAGCCTTGTGTTTAGCTGTGTTGTGGAGTAGAGTTGCTAATTACCTCATTCACATACCTATACTATGCGTGGGTGAGCCCTAAAATACCCCAGGTGGACCCAGTCCATCTTTTTTGCCATCTGTTACTCAGGTGCTCTGGGGCACTAATCTCTCTTTTTTTCTCAATATTTTCCCCATTGTTCTCATTCAGAATGGCATTTACATTTTTATTAAACTGCAAAATAACAATAAAAACCTAAACAGCCCCTCAGGAAAAAATGCTTAATCATAACAGTATTGTACAATCTTTATTCATCCTTATGAGGTTCCTCAGCATCATTTTGTTTTGGTGTTTGTTTATAAATGCATACTTGCTTTGTAGTTAATTATAAAGCTATGAGAGTCTCCTGGTTGAAGATATTGACTGCAAGCTCATTCCCAGTTCCTTTCTTTAAAACTTAAAAAAAAATTGCTGCCTCTATTAAAAGAGTTAATGAAGTGAGGGATGACATAAGGATTAAAATATTTATATTCTGGTGTTTGACTTATTATGGATTTTTGAATGAGTTGAAAATATATTTGTATACTTAAGCAATGGCTCTCGCATTTTTCTATGTTTCTTCTGGGAACAATGCAACATTGATCCATCCAGCCTTCAACAGAGAATCTTCTATTTATGTCCCAGTTCTCCCACTCTTCCCCTCCCCAAATAAGCCAGAATACATATCATTAGGGAATAAAATATCTAGAGGATGATAAACATTATGGTGGATTTCCTATCGGTGTAACTCTACTCACTCTAGTACATGAAGTTAAGTCTGAGTAACTTGTGTTGTTCACGTTTGTTCTAGAAAGTTGGGCTTATCTCGTTCAGTCTAAAATGATTGAATTGTAGTTGATGTCATTGCCAGTTTTCTGGTTTTTGGTTTTTGCTGCTGGGTCCTGACCCTTCTATTTGATTTTCAACTGTATTTACCCACTCATTTGCTCATGCTTGCTCACATGCAGACAGATGAAGGTAGCAACTGTGCACAGAGAGGATTTTGCCTCAGATCAACACATACTCCATTAAAACATCCATACACAACCAGAAAACAATAGTCATCTGTATATTTTTCTTAATTTGAACCAACTCATCTTGAAAAGAAATACAGACTTTGTATCGCTTGTGATTCTAGAAATATTATGGATTTAGTATATTCTGTATTCCTTGCATTTACTACAGTTGGCAAACTTGGCAACCTTCCAGGCTTATTAAATTTGTCAAAGCCTGAGGAAAAGAACAAATATATTGATGAAACTAGACTTTGTAGTGATCACAGAAGATTGCAAATGTAATTGAGCCTGACCTAATGAAAAAAAGTAATGCTGGAGTTAAGATTGAACAGGTATAATACATTTAGCAGCCCAGTTTTCACAAGAAGTTTTAACCTCGTGGTGTTAGGTACATTTCCTTTGGTTGCATACTGGTTAGCAACCTGATATGACAATATTACTGATTGAAACCAGTTATGAATGCTTTAAAGCAGCAATAGGAATACTGACACTCCGTTCCGTATGTGGAAGAACTTCTAAACATTCCTGGCCAGTAAAAATTCTTTTACTCTACCTTTAAATTGTTACTTTCTAGAATGAATGAGTGACATTTCCATTTTTACTTGTCCATCGCATGTGTGTGATGTGTCATAGGAAAAATACCAAAGGACCTGTGGTTTGTTGGCTTTTGACCTCCCTGAAGTAAGAGCTGAGTGTGTGTTATGTCCTAGTTCTGGCATAAAAATGAGCACATCTTAAGGATATGAACACATATATCACAAATTCTTTATGTCAGTTACTTTTGGAAATATATAAAACTGTAATACAACATATTTTATGTCCATGAAAGTTCATTATATTCATCAAGTCTTTAATTAGTAAAGTGGTTCTACTTGTGGTAGTAAATCTATGTTGAGATCAATATATATTTATCTTTGTCTCATAGATTCAATCAAAAGAGCAATGTCTTCTTCACAGACATAACAATGGTCGTCTTGGCCATTAATGAGTGTGATTGAATTTTCTAAACTTGGTAGTGGCATAGTGTTGTTTCCATGGTAAGATGATGACTACTTCATTAGACACAGCAATTTCACCTGAGATGATGTATTCAGAATATGGTATTTTTGGCCAAGTCTGTTTCTGTTATGGGCAGAAGTGAGAATTAAATTATACTGAAAAATAAGTCCTAGGAGTCTTTGAAACTATAAGTGTTCTGTTATATTAGAAATCTTAAAAACTTGGTTATTGTTACCTCACATGTCCTATAAAGTAAATAAGCAACTGAAAATTTTATATTTGGGGTATTTCATCAGAGATACCTCTGTATGAATGTTAATTATATATGACTTTAAAATAAGCCCCAGAAGAATAAAAGAAAGAACACAATCAACATTATGTGCTTCCTGGTGACATATATTAGGAAATATACAGTACAACCTATAAAATAGTCTTTCTAAAAGAACTAAATTGAATCAAGTCCCTGGATCTCACCATAAAGGATTATAGTATTAAAATACTTTGATGTGGAAGCTTTCTTGGCTAAAATAGAGTAATGGGAACTAGATTTATCTTCCCGCCTGAAACGGTTAGGTTATTGCCCTGAGAGTTACTATAGTGGTATGGGGAAGAGCAACCCAGGCAAAGCTGAGCAGACTCCCTGAGTTGAGGAAGTTGATGTTGAGGGAAGGAGGAGAGCCTGAGGAAGCTAAGGTAGAGAGATTCCGTCGGGCAGAATACTGAAGAAAAGACAGCTACACAGAGAACTCCAGGGATCTTGAGAGAGCCACCTCAAGTATCCACCTGAGTATTGATCAGTGTGTATATCTGAGGAAACTATCTGAAGCTGTGAACAAACAACCCAAAATATTAGAGATAATAGTGCCTGGTGCTCACACAGTGCTGAGGGTGGTGAATTTTCATATCCACTACAGCAGCAACCTTATACGGAAGGCTCTTGCCTCAGCTGTGGGAAATAATTGAACCTAGATAAGCATTGTATGGGACCTATCTATGTAATTTTAATGTCAAGTGCTGAAAATATTGAAATGTTTTAAAAATTGTTTCCATATTTCCAGTCTTGCTTTGCTCCAGTCTCCCCATTTCAACCTTGCTCACAAATCACAGATGATATAATGACACTCGTCTAGTTAAAACTATTCAAATGGTCCTCATTTTTCTCCAGAGAAAATTCAAACTACATACAAAGTTTAGGAAGTCAGTGTCTGGCCTGTGCTTAACTTTCCAGTCCCATCTCTTTCCTGTCACATCATGTATTGTAAATGATTTCACGTAAGCAGGAGGAAACCATACTCATATTTAGCCAAGGATTGAGAGCTTTATAGAAATGGAATAGCTACATAAATTGGGGTCCACATATAGTGGAGATTTTACAAGGTGTTTCCTTGTCTCCAAATGCTGATAGGGTACTCGGCTACTAACTGTCCTTTCTATTAATGTGGGGTCCACTTGAATTAAGAATGAAAACCAATTACTGCCTTAACATCACTGTTGTACTTAGGTTTGCATCATCATTCCATAAGAGGTTAAAATAATGATCTCTGTACTACTACTTTTCTGGTTCTTAAACCAAACTTGGCACCAACAATTGTGCATCCTTATCCTGCAAAAGAAAGCAGAATCACTGTGTAGCTGTTCTTCACAAACATGTCTGCATCCAAAGTTACAGTCCACATTGCCCGCAGTACTGTTTTGCATGTTTTTATAATTATAAACGTTTTGAAGACAGCTATTTTACATACTCTACTTTTAATCTTTTACTTTTTTCATCTTCTAGTCTTACTAGTCTTTTACCATACTATCTACCTAGCAATTGTAGATAGCATTGTCTGTGATTTAGCAATTAGCATTTTACTAAATATTTGATTAATGAATGATGTTTCCTGCAAAGGAACTTTTTTCTTCCTGTTCATTTTGTTCCTTACCTTTTGATTACTTCTGATTCTTGGCTTATTGATTTTACTCTTTAGGGATCTTAGTCTTATTGTTTACCTTATTCTTCCCTAGAAATGCCATCTTTATATTTTAGGGTCTGAATCCTGAGATGTTATAGACACTAGGATTTCTGAATTATCTGCTCCCAATAGGACACTAATTATATTGAATGAGGCCTTAGCCTATTTTTAAGACCATGCCATAAGTTCATATTTTCCTCTAAAACAAATTTAATTGTTATCAAGTGGGATCATAAGATTATTTATAAACATTTTATAGATAAGGAAAGTTAATTGTCTTTTTCAAAATCCAATGACTTGTTTGCAGAAGAAACAAGCTTAGGTAAACCCTTTCATTGTGCCATTATTATATGTTCTTGTATTATATTTAGTTCATGGGCAGAACATGGGAGCATGGATTCAATAAGATTTTATTGAGTTCTAGGTATGTTAAATTTGAAGGTGAAGATATTCAGAGATTAATGATAATACATTTGCGATTTGTGATCAAGCCACACAAAAGCTTACTTTATTTATAATTCCTTTAAAACAAGCTAATGTTGGAAAATACAGATGGAAAACTCGATTTGGTTATTAGATCACTAGTAATCTAGTAAAGCTGTTTTTTAGTATCTAAAAAGCATAAGAGATCTCTGCCTCCTAAATAATAATCTAAGAAAGTAGCTTTTAGGTGATTAATAAAGAGACATATATAGTGACATTTGATGCATAGACTCCAAATGTAATTTTTCCTTTGATTATGATTTATGGGAAATAATTTGAATGACTGAGATTAACTTCAAAGTAGTTGAATGATGTTCTTCACTGTATCAAAATAATGATGGCAGCAAATGATGAAGACCATCTTTGTGACAGCTTAATAACTAGGATGGCCTAGCACTCAAAAGTTACTTTGTTTTTCTCTTTTTCTATAACTGAATAGGTACAACCGAGATTACCTCAATGAAAGTAGCTGGCAAATAGAATAATGAACACTGTTCGTATTTAAGGACTCTAAAGTAGTTTGACACTTCTGTAATATATGCATGGGTCCCTTCCAAGTCCTGAGAGATGCCCCAGCAATGCCTTCACATAAGCACATGTTCGTATTTCTTACTTTAAATTTGTAACATAATACTATGTCTTTTCTCATTTAAATAATCACATTCATACCCAAATTTGTTTTCATAAGTTTATAGTCTTTTACACACTCCCCCAAAACTGAGGATCCTTTAGCATCTCCAAACCTGAATTTACCCCTGATTGTGTATATGAATTGTGTGGCAAACATTGCTATTTAACTGCATAATATCTCTTCCTCCCTTCTTACTAACAGAACATGGATTTTGTTTGGGAATGAAATAAATTTTGTTAAATCTACATCTGCCCCTCATTGCTATTACAGATAGATATGTAACAAAAGTTGAGCTCAAAACCCAAGGGAAGTTTTCTGTGGATCCTGGGTAATCAAAATGAAAAATCAACTTCTGTCTTGTTTCTTATTCCTGCCTAGCAGTAGGAGGCAGTAGATGAAACAGTTGTTTTCTTACAAGGAGACAAATATGAGATTGAAAATCTCATACTAAGCGAAGACATAGGGATAAGGAACATCAATGAGCCACTACACCTATACTGTTTCTCTCCAGGCTTTTTATTAAGTGAATAAATAAATGTCCATTTGGGTAAGCCAGTATAGTTGGGTTTCTGTAAAACACAGTGCAATGCAAGACCACTCTATTACAAACTGCTGTTCAACCTTTGGTTTCTCTGTTTTGCGACTTTCAGTTTTCCCATGACTTGACAGTGTTAGTTTAGTGCAGGGATTTCAGTGGCCCCAAATCAAGCAAGCTTATGTTAATTGAATGCAGAATATAATCACAAGTTAAATACAGAATTTTGCTTCCCCCTTACTACCTTGAAAGGAAAATGTTTTGACTTTATAAAATAATGTAACTTACTGGCTGGCTTCGTTGCCTATGAAATATTGAATATTCAGTGTTAAGGTTATAACCCAAATTTACTGTAACATCAGCTAGGTTACACAGGGCAGATAAATTAGACAAGGACCATAGCATTTGGTTCAAATATTTGACCCTGGGATGCTTTAACAGTGAGCGTAGGAGTGCTACACTGGATATTTAAAATTATGGTTGGATATTTAAAATTATGCCCCATTACTGAAACTGTAGAAAACTGAAATTCAAAAGGAATAAATGTTAGTTAGTGCCATGTAAGTTAGCTCCATATATACTGCCATGGCTGTGTTTTTTGCAATTATTAGATTTAATTCTTAATTTTACACAAGTGTGAATAGAATCCATTTTAGGCTAGGAAGGAAAGATTCCTAAAGCCAAATATTTCTTCTCTCACTGTATTAATACTGACAAATGTTAACATATTTGGTAAACACTGGCAAACTGAGCAAAGGTTCAACTATGATGAAGTTATCTACTTGGTACATGTTATAAAGACAACCAAATTCTGAAGAGAAAGATCTGAGAGACACAGCTAAGAAGTTGTGACTCAGTTTCCATAAATATCTTGATACGTATCAATTGATGGATGGAATCTAACAAAGTGTAATGAAAAATATTGAAACCAGCACTTGAGTTAAAATAACAAGCACAGTGATAACGAGAGAAAGTCAACATCAGTCAAAAAAAAAAAAAATCAGTTGAACAACACCATCTAAATATGTAAATACACATAAAATTCCAAGCCATTACAATTTGGAGACCTTGTGAGTTAAAAACAGAACATAGGGAAGAGACTTGGTTGGTTGCCAGCTCTGTTTGACTCATCAGTGTCAGGACTGCGATTTAAGAAAAAAAAAAAAATCAAATGTGCTCTAAGGCTGATTTAATAAAGAACAAGGGGAAGTTCAGAGTTATTCTCTAATCCAATCTGGTGTTCTCAAAGTTCATTTTGCCAGATCAGCAGCCTCGGTAACATCTGGGAAATTACTACAAATATAAATTTTTGCCACTACCTCCTCTCCCCCACCACCAGGGAATCAGAATCACTGCGGTGGGGCCCAGCCATCTTCAGTTATCAAAAGACCTCCAGGTGATTCTTTTTTAAAATTTTATTATTTTTTAAAAGATCTTTATTGGAGGATAATTGCTTCACAATACTGTGTTTCTGTTGTACAACAAAGGGAATCAGCTATATGTATATATATATATATCCCCATATCCCCTCCCTCTTGAGCCTCCCTCCCACCCTCCCTATCCCACCCCTCTTTGTTGTTGCAAAACACAGAGCTGATCTCCCTGTGCTATGCTGCTGCTTCCCATTAGCTAAGTATTTTTACATTTGATAGTGTATATATGTCCATCCTACTCTCACTTTGCTCCAGCTTCCCCCTCCCCCACATCATGTCCTCAAATCTATTCTCTATGTCTATGTCTTTATTTCTGCCCTGCCACTGGGTTCATCAATACCATTTTTTTTCTTTTTTAGATTCCATATATATGTGTTAGCATACAGTATTTGTTTTTCTCTTTCTGACTTACTTCACTCTGTATGACAGACTCTAGGTCCATCCACCTCACTACAAATAACTCAATTTCATTTCTTTTTATGGCTGAGTGATATTGCATTGTATAAGTGCCACATCTTCTTTATCCATTCATCTGTTGATGGACACTTAGGATGCTTCCATGTCCTGGCTACTGTAAATAGTACCGCAATGAACATTGTGGTACATGCCTCTTTTTGAATTATGGTTTTCTCAGGATATATGCCCAGTAATGGGACTGCTGGGTTGTATGGTAGTTCTATTTTTAGTTTTTTTTAAGGAACCTCCATACTGTTCTCCATAGTGGCTGTATCAATTTACATTCCCACCAACAGTGCAAGAGGGTTCCCTTTTCTCCACACCCTCTCCAGCATTTGTTGTTTGTAGATTTTCTGATGATGGCCATTCTGACTGGTGTGAGGTGATACCTCATTGTAGTTTTGATTTGCATTTCTCTGATAATTAGTGATGTTGAGTAGCTTTTCATGTGCTTCTTGGCCATCTATATGTCTTCTTTGGAGAAAAGTCTATTTAGGTCTTCTGCCCATTTTTGGATTGGGTTGTTTGTTTTTTTAATATTGAGCTCCATGAGCTGTTTATATATTTTGGAGATTAATCCTTTGTCCATTGATTCGTTTGCAAATATTTTCTCCCATTCTGAGGGTTGTCTTTTCATCTTGTTTATGGTTTCCTTTGCTGTGCAAAAGCTTTTAAGTTTCATTAGGCCACATTTGTTTATTTTTGTTTTTATTTCCATTTCTCTAAGAGGTGGATCAAAAAAGATCTTGCTGTGATTTATGTCAAAGGGTGTTCTTCCTGTGTTTTCCTCTAAGAGTTTTATAGTGTCTGGTGTTAAATTTAGGTCTCTAATCCATTTTGAGTTTATTTTTGTGTATGGTGTTAGGGAGTGTTCTAATTTTATTCTTTTGCATGTAGCTGTCCAGTTTTCCCAGCACCACTTATTGAAGAGACTGTCTTTTCTCCATTGTATATCCTTGCCTCCTTTGTTATATATTAGTTGACTATAGGTGCGTGAGCCACAACTACTGAGCCTGCGCATCTGGAGCCTGTGCTCTGCAATGAGAGGCCGCGATAGTGAGAGGCCCGTGCACCGCAGTGAAGAGTGGCCCCTGCTTGCCACAACTAAAGAAAGCCCTCACACAGAAACGAAGACCCAACACAGCAAAAATAAATAAATTAATAAGCTCCTACCCCCAACATGTTCTTTAAAAAAAAAAATGCTAAAGAACTATGTAGCAATAATATTTTACTATATTTTCTCCCACCTCAAACAACTTTACAGATAGAACCTTATTCTTAGATACCTAAGAATGTGTTGTGGTATCTTCCCTTTATTGAATATAGGAATAGAGACATATCTGGGAAGACAGAGCTTAAGCTGTATAATTCTAAGTGTTCAGACACAACCGGATAACCGTTAAACATAGATACATAGGTAGCTATATACATGCATGTAATTTTTGTTTGCATCTTCACAGTGTAAGTATGTTGACTCAGCAGCATTAGAGATAAGATAGATTTTCTCTGTCACAATCATTTTGGACAAAGCAAGTTATGTTTAGTCTCAGATCCTTGATGATACTGTACATGATTCACACTTTTACTAATGAGTCCACTTTTACAGCATAGGGTCAGATATTTATGTGCCACAGTATAAACACAAACTGTTTTGTTTTAGAGGCAGAGGGGATCGGAAGTGACACTTAGGCCAGGGCAGTATAGCATGATAAAACAAATATGAGCTCTGGATTCAGAAAATCTGTATTTGAATATCACTCATGCTGATTCCTATTAGCTGTATGGCCTGTCATGCCGCTTTCTCCGCCATCTCCTTTGCAAGACTAGCTTTAAACGTTAGAGATAGCTTATGTAGCAGGTTTGGGATCATACCAGGTACATAGTAGATGCCCCTTATTCCATCTACCTTTTTCTTTAAAATATTTTCACTATTCTTTTTGATGTTTTAGAGACCTAGAACAGTTGTGTGTCAGAGGAATCGGGGGGATGTGTGAGATGGATTTGCAAACAACCAAGAAAACACCTGCACTTGAAAAGAAAACCTTGAAATATAAATCTGTACTCTTCCTGAAGGAGCATATCAAGACTCGTACCTATACAATAATAAGTAATTACTGAAAATTCTAGTAACATTGAATAGTTGACTAATTTGAAGAAGACAATCCCAGAACATTTGGTGTCTTAGATTATTCTCATTAAGCTCCAAAAGAGTTCTGACTGCCCGTCTCCTGTAGATAGGTGCCCAAGAGGGCTTGACCGAGCTGAAGTTTAACTATTAGTTACCTCCTTATGATTTCATGGCTCTTGGCACTCAGCAGGGCCCTGCAGGCTGCTTCTAATTTTGCTCCACTTGTTGTTGCATGTGAATTGTTATCCAAAATGACAGTGCCTCTCATCACTGACAATTTTTTTATTCCTTCAGACTCAGAATAACATTTTCCCCTGTATAAATGAGCCTGAGAAGTAATTATATTTTATGATGGCATTGAGCTGAACTGTCCATTCATTCACAGATTGTCTCAAGTTTCATTCCTGTAGGGAGATGAACTTCCTTAGTTTTTTCTGGCAGCCTAACTAGATTTTCCAGATTACATTCGATGGCATTACCTACATTATGCATTTAGCTTGATATTATGGAGCACTATTTTATATCCCCTCAGCTTCCTAAATGGGACAGAAAATATTTCTACATGACAAGAAAATGTTAAAATAGAGGGAAAACACTTTAAGTCAGTCTGGGCCATGCATGTCTTTTCTGTTCGTTTATATTTTCCTGGAGTCCTCAAATACCTATGCTCAAAAAGATTGGCTTATTTAGTCAATTCTGTCAATTGTCATCTTTATACTGGAGGCATGGGTTGACAAAGACTACTGAGAACTTTTCCTGACACAAATATATACTTACTCCCTTGTAAAAAATTTGGGGCCAGCAAAATTTATGAACCAAAGTTTAAAATGAGAAGCCTAGAAGACCTAAAATGTTGCCATCAAGTAAGAATAATTAAAAGGATGTACTGATAGTCCTGAGAGGTTTCAGAGGGCTTTAAAATTGATATGGAAGTCTATAAACTTTATTTTTTCTATTGTATATTCTGTGTGTAGAATATTTTTACTGGAGCTTTCTGTCTTCTCCCCATGTCTAGGTTTATATGCAATTTTAGTTTTCTTTAAAAAATTGCATACCTCTGTTATTTTGCATATATCTTCTTAACCACCTTTTTTTTTTTTTTCAAGGTGATTTTCATGGCATCTTTGTTTTTCCTTTTTCCTTTTGGTAAGCATATGCATCTTGACTGTAAAATGTACATATGCCATTATACGGTGATGGGGGAGGCTCTGCTGTATTAAATAGAAATGCTCTGCCCTTTATTCTCAAGAGTAACCTGGTATAGTTCATTTGTTTCCTTTCTGTGGCATATGCATTGTCATGCAAGTTGTTAAATTAGTTTTTTAGCTGCTTGTTATTTTTCTTATATACACTTATACCTTTATTATAGTGATCCATATTGATTTCAACTTCTGTGCATTTCTTTCCCGTTCTTTTTATTTTTCCTTTTAGACAGGACAGTCTGACATCTTCAGTACATGTGGATAGACACTGCATTATAGGTGTACTCTTAAGATAAGTTTCATGTAATTTAATATATTAAACTCTGTACTGCCTTGATTCGTGGAGTAATTGAAAATCAGCATTTGTTTTTAATGAAACCAACATTGTACAAGATAGTAAAGAGAATCTCAAAGTCCTGAAATAATAGGCATTGGTGCCATCTATATAATAAACCTGGAGAGAATATGAAGTAAGTAGAGGTTTGGATTTAAAACAATCTGTTGTAATTGAAATGAGATGATTAGTCAAATTTGTGATTTTTCTTTCCATTTAGAAGTATTTAGAATTAATATTTAGTATAATTAGTATTTAGAATTAATATTTAATGTAAATCATTACTCTGGGTTTATCAGTATGATGCATATTTGATTATAAATATATTAAGCATATTCATTGATACACATTGGGGTTAAATGTAAAATGTGAGATCTAGAATGTGATTGCATAAGATTATGAAATAAAATCTGGTGAATAAATTAACCATTCTGTTTAATTTCACAACAGTTTGATTTACCAATCCCCAAATTCTTGGTATGACTAGAATGGCCAATTAAAAAGCACATTAGCTAGTGAACTGATTGCTTTGAATTTCTAAATTTGATCTCTTCAGTATACGAGTCTGAATATATTGTTTTTTAAATTTTCCAAACTCCTCTATATTCAGAAACGTATCTTGTATTAGGAAGAGTGATTATTTAAGCAATAATGTGTTTTGACAGATTAGCATCAGAGAAACTGAGGATATAAACAAGTTTCTATACATAATCGTTGTTCTTTCAAATTTCATACTTTGTCAGTAATAGCAAATCATAAGTTCTAAACTTGAAAATGTTTCCTTAGCCGACAGTTCTCAAATTTTCCACAAAGAACAAGGAAACAGTCTTTATTTGTTGCAGTAATCATTTGTGAGCCCCGTTCTTTGATAAATAGGGGATTATTTTGTGGGTACAAACTAGTCATATATCACAAATCTTCCCTGGACATGGAAGAAAAATATTTTTAAAGAATGAATTTGCAACTTGGAAATGCAAAAATCTTGATTCATCTTATACAGGTGAGCAATTCATTACAAAGGTTTATGTCAACATACAGCAAAATATGACTCACTCTGTGATTTTGCTGAGCTTAGTTTTTGTGAAAAAAGCAGCTTGTGTTTGATTCCTGATGAGTGAGGATGGTAGGAGCAGCCTAGCCAGATCCTTATATTACCTTTGGAATTATGTGTCTTTTTAAAAAAATTTTTTTTAGGTAAAAACTATATTTTGTTCTTTTAAAATTAAATAGTTGTCTTTAGTTGTCTTCTTTTTCTTCCTTGATGTCTTTACTGAGTGTAACAATAATGTGTCTTATAAGAGGGCAAAGTCATAAAATACTTGGAAGAAAATGTGCAGCCAGCAAGTCATGGGAGAAAAGGAGACTGAGTCAAACCAGCGTGAAGCAGTTCGTTTCTGACTGCCGCAGTTGATAACGTTAAGGAAAGTTTATTTATGAGGAACTTGTGAAAAAAAATGATTTGAGGCAAATTCCTCACAGTTAATATGGTCATGGTTGATTTGTAAATCAGTACTTAAAAATCTTATCAGTGGTATTTTCTGTACTTTATACCCCTAAATCTCATTATTCTTTCTCAGCATGAAATAGGTAGTAACATACCATCTACTGATGCCAAGGTAATCAAAGGTTTTTCTTGCTTTGTTGCTTCATTCTAAAAAACATTTTAATATAATTTTTAAAGGTTATACTCCATTTACAGTTATTATAAAATATTGGCTATATTTCCTCTTAAACCATTGTCTTTTTAAAAAAATAACTTCTCTCCTTTGTTGGATGTCCTCCTCAAGGAGTTGAACAAAGAAGCAGGTTTACAAATTAGGCATTCTGAGGTATTACTTATCTAACATATCTTTATGCTACTTTCACCCTTGAGGGTAGATTGCCTGTAATAAAATTCTGAGGTGAAAATAATTTTCCCCTCAAATTTTGAAGTCATTTTGTTGTCTCATAGGCACTTGTTGTGATTCACAAATTTAATTCTTAATGATTTCTGGCTTTTATACTTTGTATGAAAATCCTTACCAATTTTACCTTTAACAATGCTCTAAGAAGATATGGCATAATTTCTTAGCCATTTTGTTTAATATCATAATTATGTCATTGGGTCATATTATTTATTGCATTTGACACTTACTTGTTGCCTTTTGAACTGAAATATTACATCTGCAGTTCTAGGAAGTTTCCTTTATTATTTCTATGAAAATTTTAAGACTTCCATTTATCTTCTGTTTTAGTTAGCAGTTGCTATGTAGCGGACCACCCCCAAACAGCATCTTAAAGCAATGCTCATTTATCTTTTCCCACCTCTCTGCTTTCCTACTGTGTCTTGACTGACTTGGTATGGCTTAGCTGAATGGCTCTGCTTTATACTTAACAGGTCTGTGAGTCAGCTACTGTGACTGTTTCCTGTGTCTTTGAGTAGCAGGCTAGCTAGGTGTGTTCCTCACACAGCAATGGCAGATAAACAAGCAGGCTTAGAACCAGCACACTGTAATTTCCATCCTATAACAGTGGAAAAGAATTGTACTTTGCCCATGATGAGACGATAGCAAATCTGTGCATGTGGAAGACTAAAGAATCAGGGCCAATAATGCCACCCACCATACTCTGGAAATCATATACATTGGATCTTGTGTCTCCTCCTTGATTGTTTACCCCTCCACCTTTTTTTCCATTATGCTACATGTTGGGAGATTCCTTTTGCTATTCTCTTTTAACCCTTCAATTGAGTTTTTCTATCATTTAAAAAAAATTCTCAAGAATGCTTTCTTCTGTGAATATTTTATTTTTGTGGGATCTTGTTTTTATTTTATGAAACATTTTTGTCTCTGAAAATGTTAATTGTGTGTCTATACATATATATTTTGAGATATGTGTGTGTAATACATATATATTTTTTGTGTTACTCTTGCTCTTGAACATGACTATTTCTTCAGGGTTTCTTTTTTCTGTTTCTGTTGGTGTGGATGTTACCTGTCTTTCATGTTAGAGGTCATAAGTATCTTGAGATGCTCATTAATTCATTTGCCTTTAAGATTGAAAGAAAAAATGTTAATGTACACCCTACATAGAGATATGGTTGCCTACTGGTGTGTGTCTGGCAGAGATAAATCCTCTAATTTGCTGTTTGTAGGTAGAAGTTGACTACCAACATTCTAGGTGGTATGGAATGGAAGGAGTGTTTGGCATCCCATTGTTCAACATAAAAATTTCATTTAAACCTCTTACTTCTAATATGTCCCCTCTGTTGAGTCTGGCAGGCCTCAAGTTCAAGTATTCTCTGATTCAGTTGTTGTTCCAAATAATAACTTTACTCAAATCTTCTCTTAAGGTGGAAGAGGGTTAGTTTTATAACAGCTTAGAGTAGATAAAATTATGAAGCCCCCAATACAAAGTTGCACTGAACTTTTCCTGTTTTCAGGTCCAGCTCCACATCCTGCAATTTGGAGCATATCACATCTTCATTTGTGAAGTCCATGGCATTTTAATGTATTTTTAGTACTTATCACAAGAATACAGTCTTATTTCAGCTGTTGTGTAGATTTATTTTTCTATTTTATGTAACTTTGGTATATAAGTAGGTAAAACCTCTGTTTTAAAGATGAATGAACAGAGATTCAGAAAGGTTGCATAACTTGCCCTGTGTCTCAAGCAAAGATGAAACTGAGACCTGATTCACATTTCATTTTCTGGTGATAGAAAGGGATTGAATGGTTTTTTTCTCTGGTTGGGAACTTCCCTCCCTTTTACTCACTGTAATTTAGGTAATTCTCCAGGGAGGCAGAAAAGAAGCAAGAAAATCAAGGTGTTCAGACACCAATCTAGAAGCTTAAACAGACTTCTCTGCCTCATTAAGCAAACATTGAAGAAAAATAGAGAAAAAACAAGCCATTGACACCGACATTTCTATGTTCATAATTTCAACATATTTTCCAACTCAGGCATTCCAATAGATGTGATTGGGACTTTAAATATGAATGAAGCTGTCAAAAAAGGAGGGAAAAATTACTCTTTCATTTTTTTTTACTCTTCTGTCTCTAGTAAATGCTATGCATTCTTGCCTGTGATACAACTATAGAATATTGAAATTTTAAACCTCTCCAGCTTAACTATTTTTCCTCTTCATCAGCCATAGGATGGACATGTGTTTAAACATCATTTGGCATAGATATGAATGTTCTTGAGTATTTTCAACTAAATTTCCAACTGATATATTATTCAACAGTTTGTCAATTTTAAAGAAATTGATAGAAGAGGACTGCCCTATTTAATGTTCAAATCTCCAGCCAAATAAGAGACAAATCATGGAAAATATTCAGAACATTTCCATTTTCTTCACAATAGCAGTGCTGGATTTTAGATTCCCTCTTTCTGTTTTGGGAAGAGAATCTAATTTGAATAAACTTTGGCAATTTCTGTGTTTTACTTTAACCAACCCAAAGGAAATGTTTTATTTTTAAAAAAGTTTTACTTGAATTAAATACCAATTAATGATTTTTTATTTCTCTTTCTGTATGTTGAATATATGTGAATGGCTGATTCTAGATTTATATTCCACATAAAATATAACTGATTTTAAATTAACAGGCCATCAAAATTAATCAGTTTTTAGAAAACAGGTGACTTTTATTAGTAGCCATGTGTATATGCTTATAAAAATAGAAAAGGCTTTAAAAATTAAAAAAAAATACTACCTCTGTCCTCATCATGTTCACCAAAATAACTAGTAAATTCTAAAATGTTGATTTCTCTATTTATCCTGGGTTTTCTCTCTTTATGTTGGATTTCATATTACAATAGCAATGCCTTTTTTTTCCCTGCTGTGGAATGTTAATTCCATACTTCTGCTTCTTAATATTGGGTTAAAGTGTGTTATAAGATTATACTTTTAATGATACCAAAATCTCAAATTATACTTTTTTTTTTTTTTTTTTTTTTTTTTTTTTTTTTTTTTTTCCGGCCTTTCGCCGTTGTGGCCTCTCCCGTTGCGGAGCACAGGCTCCGGACGCGCAGGCTCAGCAGCCATGGCTCACGGGCCCAGCCGCTCCGTGGCATGTGGGATCCTCCCGGACCAGGGCACGAACTCGCTTCCCCTGCATTGGCAGGTAGACTCTCAACCACTGCGCCGCCAGGGAAGCCCTATACTTTTTAATTTAGTATTTTTTCAAACATATGTAAAAGTGGAAAGAATAGTACAATGAGTGTACATTCACAATCTAGTTTTAACTATTAATATTTGCCACATTTGCATCATCATCTAGATGAATAAATTCATGGATACGTATTTCTGCTGATTTAATTGAAAGTTACAGAAAATTCATTTTGAGTCATAGTTACACAGACTTTCCCCATTTACAGATTATAAATATAATATAAATGAATTCATCACAAATTAACTTATGACTTTCTAGTAGCTGTGCTTTTGTGTTTATATCTTGGATCCATTTGGGGTTTATTCTGTGTATAATATAAAGAATAAATAAAATTTTGTCTTCCTATGAAGTACAATCAAGTTTCTAAAAACCATTTATTAAAATTACTATTCTCATATACTAAAGATTTTTTCCCTAGAATTTTTTGCAATTATAAATTCGATCACTTCTTCCATTGTTTTATCTCTTTGAGGTTTTTTAATATATGCTAACTTTTGACTTTCATATATCAACTAATCACTGTGCTGCTATACTGAAATATTTTTCAAATTAGTTTTTCACTTGATTTGTTTTTCCAAATTTATCAAATCATTGTAAAGAATATTACCTTTACCTCTTCTTATCCATCACTCAGTTTTTTCTTTTCAGACGGAATTGAATAATACCCCAAAATAAGTAAAAATAGTAGAGATTGCAAGTTAATCCTTGCCTTTGACCTGACTTTAGATGTCATACTGATTTGGGGGTTGAAATGTTTTCAAGTATGAAAACATCTGTTTCTGTTGTATTGAGTCTGTTAATCCAGAAATTTTTATATATTTTTGGCAACTCAAGGAAAGGAACATATGGCTAGAGAGGATTTTTTTTCTATATCTCATAAACATGTTAATGGATTTTCTAATATGAACCATTCATGCAATCCTAGAATAAATCTCACTTAATCATGGTATGCCTATTTTTAATCTGTTGATACACTGTTCTTTTTAACATACTCTTTAAGTTTTTACATTGATATTATTCTGTAACTCTCCCTTTTTCTTACCATCTTTATCACGGCTGTGTACTCAGTATCCTATGCCTGATAAAACAAACTACCACTAACTTGGTGACAACAGGCACCCACTTACTCACAGGTCTGAAGGCCGGAATTCCAAGATCAAGCTGTTTGCACAGCCACATTCCCCCAGAGGTTACAGGAGATAAGCTAGTCTTTGCCTCTTGCCCTTCCTGCTGA
This sequence comes from Kogia breviceps, assembly GCF_026419965.1. Taxonomy (NCBI): domain Eukaryota; kingdom Metazoa; phylum Chordata; class Mammalia; order Artiodactyla; family Physeteridae; genus Kogia; species Kogia breviceps. The sequence goes on along the minus strand of NC_081311.1, from coordinate 43,189,927 downwards.
CTGTCAGCATTCTTTGCTTTGCGGCTGGCTGCATGTCTCTCCATCTTCTTCGCTTTCTCCTGTGTATGTGTCTAATTTCCCTCTGTCTCTTACCTGAACACTTGTGATGGCATTTAGGATCTGCCTTGAAATTCATTAAAATCTCATCTCAAATTTTTTAACTTAATTACTTCTGTAAAGGCCCGTTTTCCAAATAAGGTCACATTTATAGGTTCTAGGATTAAGTAAGACATGGACATATCTTTTGTGAGTCACCATTCAGCCTACTACAGTTACCACCATTGTTTTCACCATTGCTGTGTTTCTTAAAGTACCATTAGGATTATTGAGTTTTTGAAGGTATGGTGGAATTCCCCTGTGAAAATATGAGACTGCTTTATTTGAGTGTGGGTAGGGTATAGTTGTTCTTACATAAGTTCCACCACTTCTTCTAAGAAAATTGGAATTTAAACTTGTATATCTCTACTGGATTCAGTTTTAGTGAATTCTATTTTCTTAGAAAAGTAGTCAGTTTAATTAAGCCCCTCCCGTCCTCCTGTCCTTCCCCTTCCTCTACTGCTTCCCTTCCCTTCCCTTTTCTTTTGTTTTCTTCCCCCCTCCCTTCCTTTCTTCCTTTTGGTATTTCTAAATTTGTCCCTTTAAATTTTGAATGTATCAATATTTATTTACCCTCATTTTTGTTTTTCTGCCTTCTCCTCTTTAAAAAATAGATTTTTCAAAGAAGCAGCATATTTATTTACTTAGCAGCTTTATTTTTTCTATTAAAATGCATTATTTCTCCTCATATCTTAATTTCTTCCTCATGTTATTGGTTTACATTATTGTTGCCTCTCAATTTTGAGATGTGGTCAATAAATATCCACTAGAACTACCTCATTAATTATTGTTTGGCTTTTATATATCCTTATGCATTTTTTATCCACAGGCTTTGTTTTACACAGTGGTATATGAAGCTTGCCTACAATTACTGCATTTCTTTTGGTATCTCCTTTTATCCATTATAATTGTGTCACTTTATGAAGAGTGTTGCTCATTGCTGTTTATTTGGTATCCTGCTTTGCTTCACTTTATATTCTGTGAATTCTAATTCATCAGATATCCATATCACCACCCTAATTTCTTTTTGTCTGCATTTGTTTTGCATGTTAACTCTTCATTTCTTTTAACCATTCTGATTGTAAATAAAATACATCTCTCTTATAGAAAGTAGATTGAGTTTTCTTCTGTATGCCAATAGAAAACAGTTTTAATAGGTGAGCTGAGCCTGTTACCACTTATCTATACAACTAAACTTTAGTCTGTTCTTCAATAACTATTTTGTTACTCTGCATGTTGCATTCTATATGCTCTGTATCAACTGTTGTCTACATTACAATTTAAAATTTTTGTTTTGTACTCCTTCTTAAGTTCTGCTTTATTCCGATTACATTGATACTAAAACCTTGATATAGTGCCGTATTTCCCTTCCCTTTATTTCATTCTGCTACCCTGCTAGTCAGCTTTAAATGAGATTCTAGTCTTCTACCTATTACCTATCAAGTAGTCAGTGAGCTATTTTAAGTTTTTCCTTCATTCATGTTTAAGTTATATTTTTCTAGCTTGTCATTATACATACTGACTCTAGCCCTCACCTTTGTTTTAATCTTGAATCTTCAGCTACATGTATTCAAATTGATTTTTGTCTGTGCTTCCTTAAGCATCTTTTATGGAATGAGGGCCATTCTCTAGCAGAATCTTCGAGATGGCTCTTGGGTATAGCATTCATTGAATGGTGACATATTAAAATGGTATTTCTGTAGCTTTGATCTTAAAACCGCTTGGGTGAATATATGCTTGTCTGATACTCCTTTCATTGGGTTTCTTGTTACTCCACTACTGTCATACCCTGTATGTTACTGTCTAAAATACTGATACATATGTTATATTTCTTTACTTTGTATGTGACTTGGTATTTTTTGTTTGGAGGTCCATATATTTTCACTGCTCAAGGCAAATTTTCCCTGGCCTGAGGTGGAAACTTTCATTATGTAAATTTAAGCCATCACCCCATTCCATGAAGGTGTTCTTGAGTTAATGGTTTTAATAATAATTTTGTTCGATACCAGTCTTCAGTATTCATCATCCTTTCTGTGACAACTTAAAACCTGTGCCATTGTTTCTATTTATTGGCCCTGTTTCTATACTCAGTGTCCCTAGCTGTACTCTTAGTTTTATCTAATTGTGCTTAGGCATCTTGCAATGTTTTTCCTGTGTTGAATCACCTACAGTTTACCTCTTCTTATTGCTGGCCCACTTGTTGGAAATAAACCTGCAGCAGTTTTCTCAGGACATTGTGACCAATGGCATGAGGGCAAAAACATATTCCTATAGCAATTACACTTTAGACTAATTAGCAGATATTTTTATAACAAAGGTATAAAACAATTTAGGTACTAAACTGATTATTGATGTTTGTACTTTAATTTCTTATTAAAGTTTGCTTTTATATCCTTCTAATACTTTTTAAACTAGGAGAAAGGTATTTTGTATCCTACATATAATGTTAATAGTTGTAACATATGCTTAGCTGGCGCAGCAAAATTGTATTTAATAAGTACTTGAGCATTTGTGTGTGTATGTGCAATTGACTTTTTTCTTAATATAATTGCTTAGAGATGAAAATTATATTGGGTCAACTTTCTACTGCTTATGTTCCAGGGAGAACTGCAGGTTCTCTAATAAATGGTGCTTTCTGTATGTCATCTTTGAAATATTTAATACTTGTAACAGTAGAGCCCTTTATTTCTTTGTTACCCTTTATCATGCAAAGTAGGGACATCACCATCCAAAAGTGTCCTACACAAAATTGTCATTTCGAGCCTATACACTTTCCAAGCCCCTTCCTTATAGCTTCCTAGTGATGAAAATTCTGAATCTCCAGAACTCAAGTGTGCTCTTAGTATTTCCCACCTAGATGTGCCAGATAACCTTCTGGTGGTAAACCCCAGGTATATTTTCAGGGTTTAACCACAGTAGAGATCTACCATACTCTTCTGTGTAGGCTTTGCCTGATACTCTGCTATGGGGCTGACTCAGCTAGTCTTTTCTTTTCCTCCAGGCACAGGTATATTGACGCTTGCACTGTTTTCTCTTATTCACTCTGTAAATGAGATATGAGTGGTAGAATTTGATTTCCTTATTGACATGTATGGTTTTTAAAAAGGAGGTGGGAATATTCAAGATGGCCACCATTATCCTCATTAAATTTTAATATTACTGTAAATCCCAAACTTGGACAAAATCACATGTACAAATCAACAAGTAACAAAATATTCTAGCAAAGTAAACGTTCTGGGCTACAATAAAATGTATAATATAACATAATGTAATATAATTCAGAAACTAAGATTTGATGGAAATTAAACAACTGTTTTTAACATTAGAAGATCCTTCATAGTGTTTACTACAAGAAAGACAAAGGTCCCTTTCTTTCTAAAGTATACAATGGAATTTTCCTAGCACAGTAGATAGCCCCACTTATAATCACCTATCCCCAGAGTTACCAATTCCAAAATGTACTTATCTGAACAGAACTGCCAGTTCTTTAAATATGTTGAACTTTCCATAAGTGCATAATAAATACATATTCTATATGCAAACTCAGACAATAAGTGTCTGGAGATTTACTTTCATTTACACACTTACACTATTATTAAGTAGCTTGGGGTCTTTGTGAACTGAACTTAAGACTTCTCATTGATGGTAGTTAGGATTGCCTAGGGTAACTTCCTTTCATTTTCCTACATAATAGAGAATTCTCTGAAAATGACCTGCAAGCTAAGAGAAAACAAAACTAAGCAAAACAAAAGCAAAAATAAACCCACAGCCTACTAGACTCTATACAAGATAATAAATAAGTTATATATCTGTAATGCCAAAAATGTTTAAATGCAGCATTGAGATTGCTGTTTTGTTAAAATTAAAATAGGTTTTTATTTTTTTTCTATTTTTTAAATATGGCCGAACTAAAACAATTTTGTCTATTTTAAAAGGACTGACTCTTACCATTTTATTTTTCCATGAATGTTAGAGGAGTTTATTCTTGTGTTTATCTTCTGCAGTGTATATTTTAAAGACTTGTCTAAAGGAATTTTAAAATAAGGTATTAAAAATCTAAACTCTTGCAAACAAAATATGTGTGCTTGAGGTGACAGGCTCAGTCCTCTCTTTGCAGTAATATCACGGAACTCCTTAACTTGGTTGAATGTAAATTAATTTGATTCATTAATTTTAATAATTAGCAATTTTCACCTTTGGATTAAGAACAAATAATTGTGTTGTGGGATGTTTTAATACATTAATTACACATAACTTGATACGATTTGATAAGAAGAACTATGTTTGTCATACACTCAACTATCATGCCAAGTTAGGAAACATGTTTCTCAATTATAGGAAATATTTGCAAAGTTCTTTCCTTTATTAATTTTTCTCCTTATTAATATAAATATATACAGAGTCTCTGCTAATGTACTCTTTCTAGTTTTTCAATTCTAAGCTTTACGAGCTTTCTATTTCCCACCCTTTTTTCTCTACTTCTGTCTCATTTTAGTTGACCTTGTTTAAATGGTTTTCCATTTTCCTCCCATCCTTCATATTTTACTTTTGAATTTAATCAAGGTGCTTTTTCCCAGAGTAGGAGGATATAGGGGGTAAAACAGTGAACCTCAGCATCCTTAATCTGTGTTTTTTTGTATTAGGGAATATATAAATTAAATGAAGTAGATGAAATCATGGTGATGATTCCAAAAGTATAAGCAACAGCTTTGTTAGCTAATGGCCAGCTGCTACCGGATGCACTCATGATTAATTTACTTAATTTATTTGCTAATTTTCTAAAGAACAATACATGGTAAAAATGCAGATAAAAATACTATTATATTAAAAATAATGATCTCCACTTCTTTCCCAATACTTAGTAATGCCACACTCTCAAGTAACAAACATTGATCATTTGTAACAGTATTCTCACATATTTATTTAAGTTTATATCAAAAAAGTATATACCTATATAGTATTTGTAATAAGGAACACTTGTATATTATTTTCCCCACAAAAGCATCACACCAAGCTTATTCCTTTTTTTAACTGGATCCTTTTACTTACTGATTTTTTTTTTTTTAATTTCTTAACATGACACATATTCACCTCCCCTTTCTGACCAAAACTTGGCTTCACCACATCTTTCTACATAATAATACCCCAACTTAATGTGTTGCTGTTCTAAAGGTATATGATTATTGGTTTTTATGAGATATATCTTAAATAGGAGCCTTCACTTTTAAAAGTGTTGGGTTTAAATATTATAAAAATATCACGACTTTATAAAGATAATTGAAAAATTAAAACATGCTTTTGAAAGATATTAATAAACACATAGCAATACTATTCCAGTGGATGGTAAATCTTACATCATTATGTCAGTAATCTCCATATTTTAACCTATAAACTCACTGGAATTTTAATTAAAAATTACATTAATGATATTTGGCAAATTATGAATCTTATTTGAACCTGAATGTGGAAATATAAATTTCCAAGAACAAAAACAATACCACTTTGAAATAAAGGGAGAAAAGATTTTTCTCTATATCCATACTTATCAAGCTACAGTAAATAATTGAGTAATATGATAAAGTAGAGGTAATGACTATTGGAAGAAATTATAGAGCCCAGAAATAAATTACTCACAGATATATAAGCTTCATATATGACAGAGAAGGCATTACTTCTTAATGAGAAAAATGTGGATTGATCAGTAAATGGTTCAGGGATAAGTGGTTGTACATATGAGCAAAATAAAGTCAGATCTTTGCCTCAAACCAGGCACAAAGCTCAACCCAAGTTGAATTAACGTCTTAAATAATAAAACCTTTACATTTTTATATGAATGTTTAGGGAAATATCATTTTGTTGGAAGAAGATGCAAAAATACAAATCATAAAAAAGATGCATTTTTAATATAATAAAAATTAACATTTGTCCATCAAATGACTCCATAAAACACAGAAAAGTGTATCTTTTAAAGATGTCTCATATACCACAAAGCCTGTGAACTATTCCCTCATATTATACCTAGAATCTATCTGATTCATATCCTTCATGTTCTTCCACCTTTACCAGTTGATCCAAGTCATCATCAGTCATCTCTTGCCTGCATATTTGCAGTAGTCTCCAAACAGGTCACCAGATGTCCATTTCTCCCTTTCTATAGTCCGTTCTCAACAGCTGCCAGAATGGTTCTGTGAAGTGTAAATTGAATGATGTCAATTCTCCACTTAGAACCATGCAATGCCTTCCATTCAGGATAAAAATCTTGGTAAATTTAGAAGAGATGTTGATCTGCAAACCCCCAATGTATCTATAACTTCATATCTCCCCCATCACTAATTTCGCGCAGTCACGCTAGCCTGCCTATTTTGCGGTACGCGGGCCTCTCACTGCTGTGGCCTCTCCCGTTGCGGAGCACAGGTTCCGGACCCGCAGGCTCAGCGGCCATGGCTCACGGGCCCAGCCGCTCCACTGCACGTGGGATCTTCCCCGACCGGGTCACGAACCCGTGTTCCCTGCATCGGCAGGCGGACTCTCAACCACTGCGCCATCGGAGAAGCCCCTAGCCTCCTTACTTTTCAAACAAAAGAAGAATGCTCTGGTTTAGGCCTTTGAACTTGCTTTTGCCTGTAATGCTGTTCCCCAAGTAACCACATGGCTTATACTTTAACGTCTTAGAGTCTCTGCTCATATAGTGACTGACGAATGAGGTCACTCATTTGATAGCTCTTCCTATCCCAATTACTCGTTTTATTTTTCTTTTTTTCCACCTATCACACTCTGACAAAGCATATATGCATAAAACTTTTACAGTATTGTTCACTATAATCTCCCTAGGGTTTAGAGGGGTGTTTGTTGGGAATAATATGCATAGGAATTTTCAGACTTAGGATAGTGGTTACCTCTGGGATGAGGAGGAAGGAAATGGAATTTTGGAGTTATATAGGAGGTTTTATTAATCTATATGGGCTTTTTTTAAACTGAGGATAGTATTTGAGTATCAAATATTTTATCATTCTTCTCAGTTACATGGGATATTCCATTAAAAGAAAAATACAGTTTTGGAAAACAGACATAAATGGCTCATTTATTAAATCTTTTACTTAGAAGAACAAAACAGCACTAACAACAAAAATTTAGTGTTATATTTTGCTTTGTGCATTAAACACTTATTTCAGTTTTGAAAATATATTTTAACATTTCAGTGTTTTCTATGGATTTTTAAAGTAATTATCATTATACAGTTAGTTAAACTTATTATTAACTGTAATAATTAGCTTTAACGCGGATGCAATTTGTAAGGAACAGTCATACCTAGTATCCATTGGCAAAATCTTCTGGAAGCTGAAGGATGGAGCTGTAGTCATGACAAGGAGATTTTGTATTAGGTAGGAAATAAGCTATTTGATTTTTGTTTCATTGTAATTGCATTTCCATACACCAAACAAAAGCAAATGAAAGAGAACAATGAAATTTTGTTCAGAGAATGAAAATTCTGGACATCAAATGTTTCAACAAAAAGTAATTTTTACTTTACTTGAATTGTTGCATATATACATTCTTTTTTTCTAATCTGTTTAAGATTGATATTTAAACATTACTTAAAATTCTCACAAAATGGATTGTTTGGGCCTGAAACAGATTATTTATAATTTTTTCTTTTAAAGAAGAGATGACAATTGTTTATTCCTTACTAAATAGTCTTTCTAATTAATGGCAAGTAAATAAGTTCTAGCCAGTGATACCTAATCTTCAGAAATACATTTGAATTCAGCTGGGTGTGTTTTTCATATTCAAAGTTTGAAATAATTTTGACTCCTATGTGTTACTAATATTTACTTTTCTATAGATAAACTAGGTAATCGTGAATTTCTAATATAATTATTAATTGAAACCAGCTTAATAGGCAGTTGACTTATCAATTGCTGGATTAATTACTTCAAAATAATATGACAGTTTAAGTTTTTTTGACTTAAATAGAGCAGTACTGTAACTCTACCAATTTTTTAGTATTCTTTGTTTTATACCATTTTTATTTACTTTGATTGATTGATTGGTCATGCCATGTGGCATGCGGGGTCTTATTTAGTTCCCCGACCAGGGATTGAACCATGCTCCCTGCAGTGGAAATGTGGAGTCTTAAACACTGGACTTCCAGTGAAGTCCCTTATTTAATTTTTAAATTTAAAAAAAATGTTAAAATGTTTTTGTTTCATACTATTTTAAATTTCTTTTAATTATCTTTTTCCAGCTTTATTGAGATTTAATCAATGTAAAACATTGTGAAGCTTTAAGATTTTAAACATGTCTAACATGTTTAACATTTGTGTTTTAACATGATGATTTGATACACATATATTGCAAAATGATTACCACCATAGGATTACTTAACACCTGTAACACATCACATAATTTCCACTTCTTTTTCATTCTGAGAACAAAGATCTATTCTCTTAACAACTTTCAAGTATATAGTACAGTATTATTAACTATAATACTTATGCTGTACAGTATATCCCCAGAACTTATTTATCTTATAGCTGGAAGTTTGTATTCTTTGACCATCACCTCCCCTTTTACCCCACCCTCAACACCAGTAACCACCATTCTAGTCTCTGTTTCTACATGTTTGGATTTTTAGATTCTACATATAAGTGGAATTAAAAAGTATTTGTCTCTCTCTGTCTTATTTCACTTAGCATAATGCCCTCAGGGTCCAGCCATGTTGTTGAAAATGGCAAGAGTTCCTTTTTTATGGTTGGACAATATTTATAAATATATATATATATCTATATATCACATTTTCTCTATCCATTCATTGTTCAATAGACATTTAGGTTGTTTCTGTATCTTGGCTATTGTGAATAGTGCTGCAGTGAATGTGGGGATGCAGATAATTTTTCAAGACAGTGATTTCATTCAGATAAATACCCAGAAGTGGAATTGCGGGATCTATGTTAGTTCTATTTCTAAGAACCTCCATACTGTTTTTCATAGTGGCTACACCAATTTATATTCCCGGTAATAATGCACAAGGGTTCCTTTTTCTCCAGAAACATGCTCCCCAACACGTATTATCTGTTTAATCTTTCTGATGGTTTTGATAATAGCCCTTCTAATAGGTGTTGGTTGATATTTCATCGAGGTTTTGATTTGCATTTCCCTGATAATTAGTGATGTTGAACATCTTTTCATGTACCTGTTGGCCATCTGTTTGTCTTCTTCAGAAAAATGTTTATTCAGCTCCCCTGCTCATTTCTTAGTTGGATTTTTTGCTATTGAGTTGTATGAGTTCTTTATGTATTTTAGATATCAACCCCTTATCAGATATGATTTGCAAATATTTTCTTCCATTTGGTACACTATCTTTTCATTTTGTTGTTGGTTTCCTTTGCTCTGCAGAAACTTCTTAGTGTGATACAGTACCACTTATTTTACCTTTGTTAACTTTGCTTTCAGTGTGGAATCCAAAAACATCAGTGCCAAGACTCATGTCAAGAGGTTTACTCTCTCTGTTTCTTTCTATAAGTTTTACAATTTCAGGTCTTATGCTCAAGTGTTTGGTCCATTTGGGGTTGATTTTTGTGTATCATATAAGCCAGGGTCCAGTTTTATTCTTTCATGTGGCTATCCAGTTTTCTCAACACAGTTTATTGAAGAAACTATTTTTCCCCATTGTATATTTTTGGCTCCTTTGTTATGAATTAATTGACCATTATGCATGGATTTATTTCTGGGCTTTCTATTCCATTCCAATAATCTTTGTGTTCATGTTTTTATGATCTGTGTGATCTATGTATTTATGCCACTACCATACTGTTTTGATCACTAATGTTTTGTAATACAGTTTTAAATCAGAGTGTGATGCCTTCAGCTCTGTTCTTCTTTCTTAAGTTTGCTCTGGCTCTTTTGCAGTCTTTTGTGGTTCCATACAAATTTTATGATTTTTTTTTCTATTTCTATGAAATAGGAATGCTGTTAGAATTCTGATAGGAGATAACATTGAATGTGTAGATCACTCTGGGTAGTATGGACATTTTCACAATATTCTCCCAATCCATGAACACAGAATATCTTTGCATTTATTTGTGTCTCCGATTTTTCATCAATGCCTCATGATTATCAGTTTACAGATCTTGCACCTCCTTGTTTAAGCTTATTTCTAAGTATTTTATTCTTTTTGATGCAGCTGTAAACAGAATTGTTTTCTTTGTATTTCTGATAGTTCATTTTTGTGTACAAATCCACAACTCATTTTGGATATTGATTTTTTTTGCATCACACATCTTTGCTTAATTTATTAGTTCAAATATTTTTTGTGTGTGAAGTATTTAAAGTTTCCTATATATAATTGTCATCTGCAAGTAAAGAGACTTTTACTTATTTCTTTCTGATTTAGATGCCTTTTACTTATTCTTGCCCAATTGCTCTGGCTAGGACTTACAGTACTATGTTAAATTAGACTGGTGAGAGTGGGCATCCTTGTCTTGTTCATGATCCTACAGGAAAAGCTTTCACCATTTTACCTTTGAGAATGATGTTAGCTGTGGGCTTGTCCTATATGGTCTTATGTTGAGACATATTTCCTCTATATCCAGTTGGTTTACAGTTTTTATCATGAAAGCATATTGAATTTATATACATTCTTTTTTATATCTTTTCCATTATGGTTTATCATAGGATATTGAATGTACATCTCTGTGCTATACAGTAGGACCTTGTTGTTTATAGATTCTATATATAATAGAAAAATTTTCAGACTTAGGATAGTGGTTACCTCTGGGATGAGGAGGAAGGAAATGGAATTTTGGAGTTATATAAGAGGTTTTAATAATCTATATGGGCTTTTTTTTAAACTGAACTTCTATATATAATAGCTTACATCTGCTAACACCAGCCTCCCACTCCATCCTTCCGCCTTGGCAAACAAATCTGTTCTCTATGTAATGACAAAATTTCTGACTAATTCTGTGATCAAAGAAGAAATCAAATCAAAAGTTAATTTAGGGATATTTTAAACTGGAAAAAGTAAAACACAGCATAAAAAAATAGGGAGCCACTAAAACAATATTTAGCTTTACTTCTGGTTTCAGAATTAATAGTTTCTTGGTTTTGGTCCTTGGATTTGTGTCTGTTACTCAAGGATATTTTAGAAATGAAATAATAAATTACTAGAGAATTTTAGAGTTTTAACTTTTCAGCAAGATAAATATGATGTTGGTTATTGTAGATCAAATATCTGTTAAATCAAATGAACAATTAATTACAGGATCTAGTGGAAAGAGTATTTGAAGAGCCTTAGGACACAAATTCTATTTCAAGCCTTGCTAAAATTAGTTGTGTACAACATTAAGAGGGTGGGTGAATTTTAATTCATGTCTAGAGTTTATTTCACCAAAAATACATAAAATCAACAAACAAAAATAAATATTTTTCAATTTGGAATTTTTTTAGAATAATGGAAGAGGTAATTACATGTTTTTAATATAAAATTAAGGCATTTGTATAGAATAATATCCAGACTTTCATAAATGCCACTCAAATTTTTCATATTTTTATCATAATAAAAATATTAAAACAATAGTAGAAACATGGATGTTTCTCTCACTAGTTTCATTAATTTATTTACCAAAATCACAGTGTAAGAAAATATCAGAGCCATGTTTTGAATCCAAGAAGTTTGGCCCAGAATCCACACTCTTAACCAATTCACTCCACCATCTCTTAATTCATTAGTTTCCTTGTCTTTAAAAGAGGAAGTAGGCTTATAATATTGTCATTAGGATTAAAAGGAGATTTTTTAGCATAGAGCCAAGAACATAATAACTAGTTAATAAATGTTAGTTTTGATTCTTATTATATGTGGTAGTTTTTACCCCACACTTAGTTAGATAGTCTATTCAGAAGAATAAGTATTTACCCCAAAGTCCATGGCCACTAGTTGACTACCAGTGCTTCTGCTGAATAGCTACTCAAGCAATGGGAATCATGGATCATGGCAAATACTTAACATCTAAGACATGCTTCCACATTAAAACTGAATTAGACTGATAGTAATGGGTCAGATCTCAGATGAAAGAGGGGGAAAAATTATACCTTATAAGAAACAGAAAACTAGTAAACATGTAATTATTATTCAAATTTAACATGGTACTGTGGTACTTAACTATGAACACAGATGAAAACCCATCTGTTTATATTCTTTGGTAGTATATGGATAGGTCAAGAGTATATATCTCATAAGCCAGGAAATTTGGGTTTTCTTTGTTCATGTGTCTTTTGTTTTTCTTTAATTTTGTATCTATATGAGATCATGGATGTTTACCAAATTTATTGTGGAAATCATTTCACAATATAAGTAAGTCAAATCATTATGCTGTATACCCTAAACTTATACAATGCTGCATGTTAATTGCATCTCAAAAAAAGTAAAAGAAAAAAAAAGATACACCAACCCTAGACCCTAGCTATCACTGATTTGTTTTTATTCTCATAGTTTGGCCTTTTCCAAAAATGTCATCTAAATAGAAAACATATAATATATAACCTTTTAAATCTAGTTCATTTCACACAGTATAATCTTCTGAGATTAAAAAAAAATTATTGGAGTATAGTTGATTTACAATGTGCTAGTTTCAGGTGTACAGCAAAGTGAATCAGCCATACATATACATATATCCACTCTTTCTTTTTTTTAGATTATTTTCCCATATAGGCCATTACAGAGTATTCAGTAGAGTTTCCTGTACTATACAGCAGGTTCTTATTAGTTTTCTATCTTATATATAGCAGTGTGTATATGTCAGTCCTAATCTCCCAGTTTATCCCTCCCCTCCTTTCTCCCTTGGTCACCATAAGTTTATTTTATACATCTGTGGCTTCTGTTTTGCAAATAAGTTCACTTGTATTTTTTAATTTTTTTTAGATTCCACATACATGTGCTTCTGTGTCTGACTTACTTCACTCAGCATGACAATCTCTAGGTCCATCCATGTTGCTGCAAATGGCATCATTCTGTTCCTTTTTATGGTTGAGTAATACTCCATTGTATATTTGTATCACATGTTATTCATCCCTTCCTCTGTTGATGGACATTTAGGCCACCTCCATGTCCTGGATACTGCAGATAGTGGTGCAATGAAAATTCAGACCTAGGGACATATGTCTTTTATATATTAACCATTCTGCTGTGGTTTTATTTTTCATTTTCCTGATGAGTAAAGGTATTGAGAACCTTTCTATACATTTCATTTGTATATCTTCTTTTGTTGAATACCTCTTTGAGCTTTTGCCCATTGAAAGTTTTCTTTATTTTTTATTTGTAGGATTTCATTATGCATTTGGGTAATGAGTCCCTGGTCAGATATATCAACTACAAAAATATATTCCATTCTATGGCTTTTTCTTTTCAGTCTTAATGGTATATTAATTTTAATGTAGTCAAATGTATTAGATTTTTAAAAATCTTTAGAATAAAACTTTTTGTGTCTCATTTAATAAAATCTTTGATACCAAAGTCATAGTTATTCCCCCTTTTTAAAAATATTTAAATACTTTATAGATTTTCTTCATTTAAATCAATAATCATCTGGGATGCATCATTGTATATGGTGGAAAGTAGGGGGTCATTATTCATTTTTCCCATATGGACATCTAATTGATCCAGATAAATCCAGTTGATCTACAGTAGATTCAAGCAATCTGATTAAAATCCCAGCATCTGTGTATATGTGTTCATATGTGTGTGCACAAATACATGGGAGGGATTGATAATTTACATGAAAACAACCTTGGATATTTTTGGCCTTTTTTATCTTTTAAAAGAGGAACAAACACAGAATTCTTATACCTTATGTTCTGATAACTGTTAGAAGTCTAGTAATTAAGACAGTATGTTGTTAGCAGAAGACCATGGAACAGAATAGACTACATAAATGGCTCTACATTTGGCAGGTTACCATATTCATGAAAAGGTGGCATCACTTTGTATTAGGAGAAGAAAAGTTTTTTTCAATAAATGATAACTTTTGAAGTGACATTGGGAACTATATCTCATCTCTCAGTTATATACTCTATTTCAGTCTTTGCTAATACCTGTTATTTTAAATTTTAATGTTTAATTTCATTTATTATTTTTAAGTTAGCTCCTGTGTTTGTTAGACAAATCACATAATTCTAAATGAATTAACATGATCTTGAGTACTAGTACCATATCTTATAATTTATTTTGTAGTTTCTACTTAGTAAGAGCCAAATAAATACATGTTATTCAATGTGAAGATTATTTGCTACCTTATGTTAGAAGTAAAAAAAAAAAAAAAAAATTGAGACAGCTGGTGATGAAGAATTGGTTATTTTAATTTTAGAATGACTTTTTTATTAGAGTGTTTTTCTATGTTAAAGAAAAAAATGTTAATTTTTACTACTGGGAAATACAAAAAAGTTTTAGGAATAAATGCTATTAAAATGGTGAGATCTATAAACATGTCTGAATAACAATCTTAAGAAATTTCTACTAAAAAAATAAATATCGATCCACTCTCAGTAGGAAGGATAGAGACAGGAGTATTTACCGTCTAAATATCTATCAATGAAGAAGCATTTCTGAAATGGTGCACTAGGGACCTCCAAAAATCTTCTAAGAAAGCATTGTTTTAGAAAATCAAAACCATCAGAACCAGGTTTTCCAGAATTCTGAAATTAACCGAAGGCTTAAAACAATCTGAGGAAAGTTTATTCAAAAAACCTAAATCAAACCAAAACAAACAGCAACAACAAAAATCCAGCTGAATCCTGATAAGAATAGTTGGCTTTGCAGTATTTTAACTTGCCCTATCCCCATCCATATTTTTAACTCTGTGGCAGCCTTGAAAAATCGTAGCCTCAAAACCATGGTAGCTGTGAGAGCCGTCAAGGTACTGGCATAAGATTGGACAATCAATGGAATAGCCTTTCCCATTCCACATGTAAGGAGCATGGAAGACCCCCGTCTCTCTAGAAACATGTATGAGATAAACAGACTGAAAAATCAACAGCTCTTCTTGGATCCTTAAGAAAGGGGAGAACACAAGGCAAACCACTGTCGCCAAGATTATAGAGTGTGATGGCTTACCAGAGCAGACCCAAGAGCAGAAACCACAAAGAAACCAGTGCTAGGGTAGGAAAACTTGAACTGTAATTGACAAATTGCTGGAGGCTGAGTCTGAACAACTCTGAGAGTTAAAAACTCTCTAGGGAGATCCCAACATAGGTGGACCCCAACAATATTGTGAGACTTACCTCCAGGAGCTCACAGAAAATATTGGTGAAAAATCTCCTGTGTTCCACAGAGGGGAAAAATGAATTATTTGGAATACTCCAGGACTTATGAGTCCCCTATATTTGAGTGTTATTTCTCCAGCTAAAGAATTCTAGTTTAAGAATTATCTTATTTCTCAAAAGCTTGAAGGCAATTCTCTATTTTCTTTTATCATCCAATATTGCTGCTAAAACAAAACATTTTTTTCCCATTATGCCTTGTTTTGTTTGTTTATTGTAGGACAGCCATGAGCAAATGTTTTCTGTAAGTAAATATTTTAGGCTTTGCAGGCTATAGGGTCTCTCTCTCTGTTGTTGTAGTGTTAACATGACTGCTGATGCTAAATAGTTGGTGTGACTGTGTTCCAATAAAACCATTAACAGAGAATTATTTGAATTTCATATAATATTTAAGTTTCTTGGATATTTTTTTTCATTTTCAATAATTTTTCAAAAAGTTCTTAGCTGTTAGGCCATATAAAACTCCAGCATGGGGAATGGATTTGACTCATCTGAAGTAGTTTACAGACCTATATTTTGAAGCTTTTTATATCTTTTTTTAATGGCCATCCTTAGTAAATTTCACAATGTTGAGTCAATATGTCCCTCCACTGCCACCTCTTGTTGATCCCAAAAGGCACTATTAAACCCACAGATGAAGACCTGGAAAAATGCAGAACCCTTTGTTTGTTTTGTGGTGACATGACAATTGAGGGACCCTGACACAGATATCTTACCTTCAAAACTAAGTATCAGACTTTGAATTAAAATGAGGATTTCACTTTCACTCTGTAGAAAGTGTCCATTTTAACTCAGCAGCAAAACCCTCAGGAGGGGCCTGAGGCCCATATTCACTGGACCTTCCTATTAATCTCTGTGTTTAGTTTTTTCTCAGACTTCATCCACCAGCTTGCTCCATGCGTTTTTTATCTTTCTCAATTTGTTGAATTTCTCTTTTGCTGATAACAGAACACTATTTTTTTCTCTTCACTGTTGATATGTTCCTTTTTGTGCTCTCAGAATTTTATTTCAGCTGTGTTATAGATAGAAGGCACATATGTAACTATAGTCACCTTGAATTTTAAAAATCAACAAATTTACAGTTAAATTAGATTTATCTTGACATGATAATGTGATATCAAGCTTACTTAAAGTGGTTATAATTGTTTATTCATCTGAGTGAAGCTAGCATGATAGTGGCTCAAGTTCCAATAACAAATCTGAGTATTTTATTGTTTTGTTTTGTTGGTGGTAGGGAGGTTGTTACCAGAGGGAAAAACAAGGATTGAAAATTTTGCATGAGATCTATTTTACTAATTATAGTGGAAAACTATTGACAAGTACGTTTTAGTGGTTTTTATTTGTATATTTTATATGTCTCTTTAGGGTCTAAGATCATCATGTCATCTTTAAAACATTTAACAGTAGATTCTACCAACTGTGGAATGTTGGACCCTTTTTTGATACTTGAGTTCCTCTATGAGTATGAGGAAATATAGATGCCTTTTTACAAATATCGCTAAAACAACCTCTTTGTAGAACCACCTCAAAATGCCCTGATGCCCTTTATTATTCAGTTTCTATAATTAGCAGTGCATTCATGAATGTGAAAATCAATCTTCCCATTGAGATATTAAATCAAGGTCCTAACAGTAAGTCATTTCTATTTGCTTCAGTGTGATTTTTGAGAGTATATATAATAACTAAAAATCTTGGTGAAGTTACAGTTCCAATTATACTTGGCCTTTAATATAGCTCACTTTGATAGAAATATTACTTATATTTCACCCAGTCTTCCCATCCCCTGGCTTGATATATGTCAATGAGTAGTTAACTACCTTTACTTATCAGATACAATTGATGGCCCTTGTTTATTATACTTAATCTCATTTCTTAAATTTCTATTTTTTAAATCATAATCTGGAATTGAGAATAATGGTCAATCTCAGAACTTGATTTTATCTTCTCTAGTTTTAAATCCTGATATATGAAATATAAAATATGTATATTTTAAATGAATCCCCAAATAGAAAGGAATAATGAGAAGGTTGTTTAGTCTTATGTTTATATGATTAAAGAGAGACATAAAGAGGAGTATATCAGCATAATTTAATACATTACAAGGCAGTAGTTTGTGGGATTCCTTCTCTGAAATATAAAGAATATTACAGCTGAATTATATTATTATAGCTGAAATCTTTGAAATTAAGAAAAAGAAACATACAAACAAGCAAACATAGACTTAAGTCACTTGCTACCTGTAAAAGATAGAAGGAATTAGTCAATAAATCTCATTTCTTTGAACACTGATCCATCCCAGAAAGATGGATAAATTATTGCTATGTTGTTTATTTTATATATTTATTAAGGGTATAGTTATGCTCACATACTACAGAGAATTTTCATTCATTTCTGCTAAATGTCAGCAGTGATTTGGTTTAATAGTTCACATGTTCATTTTAAAAAATAGATTTAGTGACAAATACAATTCTTAATTTAAGGTAGGGTAGAAGATGGTTTTTCTGGCACTGACACAGACATCTTAGGGCTCTTTACTTACCCTGTCTGTAAAAAGTGAAATATAATGCTTGAGGATACATTTTGTTGAGAGAAAATTAATGCTGTGAGGCTCTTGGCAGTTCGGCAAGCATGCACATGTGGTGATTATTTTAATCTTTCTTGATGCTTTGATTCACTCAGAAAATGTAAGGAGGAGGTTGCTCTGAATTATACTTGTAAAACTGCAGAGTAGTGAGGTAACTTGCCATAAAGTGTCTTTAATGCAGAAACAAGAATTGCTTTCAAACAGAAAAGAATCAGTTTTCCAACTGTAAGTGGCTATTGAAAGAAAGAATACATTTTATAAATAAGTATTCCAGTGAGGGAATAACAATACTTGTGAGGACAGCACAAAGAGAGACACAGATAAAGAGGCAATATTGATCATCATGCATCAGAATGATATGAATTTGTATCAGACTGGTTAGAATCTGAGCTCTGCAGCTTACTGTGTTACCCAATCACGTTGCTGGGTCCTGTTTATCCTGTGCTACTTTATCTCTAAAATAAATTTAGCCATGAATGCTCAATAAATGTTAGGTAATTGTATTATGTACAACTGACAGGCACAGAGTAAAATCCTGCTTAAAAGAAATACACTGAATAGCTTAGTACTGTCAATGCCCCACAGTGATTTTTCTTCCATTTTAGAACTTGTGCACCACAGCATAGCAGAAGGGATACTCTATGGAATTATTTTGTTCAAATCCTTTCAAGCTGCTTCTGTGGAGACACAGACATCCAAGAATTAACTCCTGCAGTGGGAAACTCTCAGGAGATACAGTTACCCTCTATGTCACCCACCACAATTCTTCTGAAGTCTGCGGACCCTGCAAACAACTGCTTTCCCTCTCTTCCTTAGTTTAGAGCATCATTGTTATACATCGGCTCCAATGTCAGATGGCCTAATTCTTGGTGAAAGGGAAAATTAAATGATATCTGTCTGGATATCTAAACATTTTATTGTGTATTCAAGATACCATTTCCTCTAAAATGTTGTGGAATTATTACTTTGATACCTAGAAAGGGTAATCACACTTAATACTGAGTGAAAAATTTAGCAAACATCTTTTTCATATTTTTCCTATGACAAATCTCTTAGGAAAAAAGCAAAGTTTAATAGGGCAGAGGATGGCCCATATACAATATCCAAAAAGAAAAGCTATATTTTTACTTTTAGGAGTTCATTTTTTTTGAGCCTATTTGTAAAACACAACTACTGTGCAACAATAGATAAATCCAGAAGAAACACCAGGGATGCTATACACAGAGGAAAGACCAGTGAAGACACAGGGGAGAAGGTGGCAATCTGCAAGCCAAGGAGAGTGGACTCAGAAGATACCAAACCTATGTACACCTTGATCTTGAACTTCCAGCCTCCAGAACTATGAGGAAATACATTCTGTTGTTTAAGCCAAATAAAACACAAAACAAAACAAAACAAAAGCAATAGATAAATCCATATTAAATGATAAATAATAGAGGCATTCAGAATAAATTACTTGAAGTTGGCAAGTGTGAGATGCTGATTCTTTCCCTTGTGAATTAATCACTGTGAAGAATTGAAGTGGCAATTACATTGGCTGAATCAGGACTATGACTATAAACCAATTTATGGAATTTTTTTCATTGATAGTAGAAAGCATAATATCTGAAAAAATAAGCATTTCCAAACTGATGCATATATATATATATATATATATATAAAATCAGTTTCAACCCTCAAGGGTTCTATCCTTGATTTTTGAATCCAACAGGATCAAATCATGAAGCTACCCTTTCCAACCTGTGACCTTGAAAAAATGCTTAAAGGTGCTGAGTATGTGTGTAATTGGAAATGTGATTAATTTTTCAGGTTTTAAAATAAAGATTAGGAATAAAATGCATGTATAAAAAATATCACTAGATCTGTCCAACCTAGAGGTAACAATAACTGAAAAGGAAACCCTGCATTACAGCCCTCACCTGTATAACTACAAGGCCTTGGTCCCCTTATTAATGTGTTGTCAAGTGATTGCTAGGCATTTTGGGGTGACCTGACGTTTCCTCTGGAAATCCACTTCAGTCCAGCAGTTTTTGGTCAGAATGTTGCTGATTCAATTTGCTGCTAGAGATTGCTGAAGGAACTCTGCTTTCCTGTTATTTAGGGACTTCTCCATTATCTCTGCTGGGTGTTGGAGTGGGGGAATAAGTAGAGATAATGACGGTCCCCCTGACCTTGAACCTGGTTTACCATAGATCAAAGCAGCAATGGCTGTGGCCTGAAGCTCAAATTTCTTTCCAGATCACAATTGTGAAATGACTTATCCCAAGTCACATAACCAGAATACAGCAGAGCTGGCCTAGAACTCAGCTTTTTAATCTACACAATTAAGTGAGTTTATAGTACACTAAACCTCTTTTATAAGAGTCTATGCTCTCCTCCCTTCCCACTACCAGCCATTTCCACCACGGCTTAAGCATTGGTAGGATGTGAAGAGACTCTTACATCCAAACAAAGATATACGAGTGTACACAAACACCATTTTTCTCTATTAATGTGCTTAGTTTAACACTGAAATGAGTACAAGCTAGATTTCTGTAAACAATTTTTTTTTTTTCTGGTTGAGCAATTATTTTCATTACCTTTTTTGAACTTTAGAATTCTTATCACTCACACGGATACTGAAAATAATTGTATCCCTGATTTTGTAGATGTCTCTCTTTATTTGCTAATTACTTACATTCTTAAAAATTTGCCTTTACAGATGGATCAAAAAAGATATGAGCTTTCTTCACTTGCTGTTTGTTTCATATAGAAGAGAGCCTGAAGAATTGGGATTATAGGTGTGCTTTTCATTGCTATATTCTGATCTATTTTCTTGCTGTTAGTTTTTTTAATGACTTTATTTTTTAGAACAGTTTTAGGTTCACAGCAATATTGAGTAGAAGTTACAGAGATTTCCCATATATCCCTCCTCCTGACAAATGCATAGCCTCCCCCATTATCAACATCCCCCAGAAATATCTAGCACAACTGATGAACATACAGTGACACATCATTATCCTCCAAAGTCCATAGCTTACATTACCATTTACTGTTGGCGTTGTATATCCTATGGGTTTAGAGAAATTTGTAATGACATGTATCTACTGTCATACAGAGGAATTGTGTGGATGTGTTTCAGTTCCTTTGGGTAAATACCAAGGGAGCATGATTGCTGGATCATATAGTGAAAGTATGTTTAGTTTTGGTCAAAAAAAAAACAAAAACAAAAACAAAACACCAGAAAGAAACCACCAAACTGTCTTCCAAAGTAGCTATACCATTTTGCATTCCCACCAGCAATGAGCTGGGTCTTTTAGTTTAATCTATTTCTATCCTCTTAATGACAAATCATGCTTAAATACATAGACAATCTTATTAAAGAAGCAAGAAAATTCTGTTAAGAAAAGCATAAACATGTTTTAAAAATTGGCTACACCCCCAGTACTTGTCAGTTGTAGTATTTTGTCGTAATTATGTTTTTCAGGAGATCAAAAGAATTATTTTATTCCATTAGGTCATACTGAGTGCCATACTTTCTGAGAAATCCCAGACGCTGCCAGTCCTGTAGTATCTATCTGTCCCTTGAAAGTTGTTATATTTCCTTACTCTGAAATGTATGCAACACCTTACTGTTACATTTCTTCAACAAATGACTACATAAATGTGGTTTTTTTTAACTTCTCTTTTATAATGTGAGTTAACTTCAAGCTGGATAGAAATTTGACTACCTTTCATTGAATTTAATTCATTCCATTTGCTCTAATCCAATAGGAAAATTTTTCAGGCCTAACTTTCATTCAGAAATTAATACCTTAGTCTCATTTAAGTCTGTTTACAGTAGAATTCCAACACTTCTTGTAAAGAGCTTGTAACTTGAAAAACATGCTTCATAAATCATTTAGTATCAAAATTGGACTAGACCACTGCTTGTGAGGAATAGGACATACTGTAAAAATGTACTATTTGAGAAAGTGGTTATTTTTATCCAAAAATAGATATAAATAGATATACATAAATAAGATATACAAAAATTTTACTTTTTGATGTCACATATGCCAATGATTACTTTCAAATCACTTGGTAAAAAGTGTAAAATTAGGAGGTCAAAGAATGGTTTAGGCAAACACTTAAAAATCTGTGTAAATACTAATTGATACAAGACCCAAGTGACAACTTTGAATTAACTCCCCACTCTCCTACTTAAACTTCATTTTGTACCTGAATAATGATACTAGGCAGTATCACCTATGTGAAAAATACCAGACAGTCTTTGTAATCCGGAATGTCTTTTATACAGTCTCTTTGGAATTACCTGTAGGTGATGTATTTGAAGGTAGAGTTAAAACCTTGTATTTCATTATTAACTCTATTTCAGCTGAAATTAGAAAATTATGCAATAATAATGCAGTTTTAGGAGCCTGTTAAAGATTAGACTTGTACTCAAAGTCACACTGATGCAGTAAGCTTTCTGTTATAATAGCTAAACCAATATATTAAATATAAAGGCTGAAGGAGAGGTGCTCAGAGCTCATGGATTTATGGATGGTGTGGAGATAATATGCTTACAAAAGCCTTTGACTCCATCTCAAAAGCTCAGTGGTCCTAGAATCACTTGAAAATTCCTTCTTTTCAGCTTTGGAGCAGACTTCATCTATTCACTTGAAACGTAAAGTTTGAATATCATAGTACTTAAAAAAAATAATCTAAACTCTTAACATGTGTGCATCCTTTTAAAATACACTTAAATGCTACTTTATTTTATGTATACTAGATACATAATTCCCATTTAAAACATAAGGTCCATGAAGATAGGGACATTTATCTTTTGTGTTCACTGCTGTATTGCTGGGACCAGCAATGATGTAAGATAAATAGTAAGTAACCAACAAATATATGTTGAATAAATGAATGAATGTAAATTAATTTTGATTCCTAGCAGATTGGTAAGTAAAGAAAGCATTTGTCTTAGTCTGTTGAGGCTGCTATAACAAAATACCACAGAGGGGTGGCTTATAAACAATGGAAATTTATTTCTCACAATTCTGGAGTCCGGAAGTCAGAGGCCAGGGTGCCAGTGTGATTGAACGAGGGTCCTTCTCTAGGTTGCAGACTTCTTGAATCCATACATGGTGGAAGGAGCTATAGAGCTCTGTGGGATCTTTTTTTTTATAAGAGCAGTAATCCCATTCATGAGGGCTCTACCCTCATGAGCTAATCACCTTCCCAAGGCCCTACCTTCTAATACCATCACCTGGGGTTAGGATTTCAACATAAGAATCTGAGGGGACAAAAGCATTCAGACCATAGTATTGATCAAATTAGTAAATATTTTAAAACTTGTGATGTGTTAGAATTATAACTATAAGGGTGTTAAAAAAACATATACTGCATGTGTTTAGCAACCTAAACTTCTTTTTTTCATAAAGGTTTAGTTATCCATTAATGATACACATGCTACCTGATGGTCATCATTTATAATGTATGGATCCATCTTCTGCAGCTTCAGGGTAACTAGGTTTTTGCATTTTAATTACGGGCTTCAGTAGCCCCATTAAATCTGTTGTGTGTGTGTGTTTTATTATTATTGACTAAATCTTTCAGTGCGAATCCAGTTTTACCTGAGGAAAGAAAATTTAAACACATATATATAGCAACATTTATTCCCAAAGTAGATAGAGTTGAAATTTGCTCAAACGATAGTGAAAACTTGGAATCTCACATTACTCTGGATCTAATCATTTTTTTTATCCTTATAGATATTGAAGTAGTTCAGCAATCATGAAATGTTTCTTAGATTCTTGTATTTATCTCTCAAGTGCTCTTTTATACTCCAGTCATTCTTCCATGTTATCAATCCATCTACCTTATATCCAAAGCCATTCTTTATGTATTTCATGGCCCTAAAAACATTTTCCATTTGCCTTATTTCTTTAATACTTTATTATGCCATTCATTTTTTAACTCGACCTCCTTTTTAAGGTTTCTGTTTACATTTCTCCCACAGCTCCTAACACTTAATCACACTCCACACTACTCATTATTTCACATGTTCAGGGATACTTTAGTCTACTAGTCAGTCTAAGTACAATATTAAAGGACTGAATTGTCCAGAACTAGAAAAATTCTGAGATGTCAAACTATTGACTATGGAGATGAGAAGAAATATGAAAATTAAAATCAATACTTATTTACATAAATGTCCACAAAATGTATTACTATGACAACTTATAAACTGCAACTCAAATCTCTTACAGTAATATATAAATTCAGTGAGGGAAGTGGATGCAATTTAATGGCTCCTTGATGGGGGATGAGACTTGTAAAATAAGAGAACTTAGTCCAAAGTACTTCATAATGCTCGTGTCTGTTTTATTCTTTATTCATGCTGCTCTAATGATCTCATATTTCCCTCTCTGACCATAATTCTTTTGATCTTTTTGTCATCTTTGTAAAAACGTCCACCTTCTCTAATCTTGAATGTCATAGGTTATGAAACATTCTCTATGTTCCCCAAATAGCCTGCCATTCCCTTTAGGATTCTGTAGCTCTTTATACATATTTTAATTTTGTTATCCTGTAATTATTAATTTTCCATACTCTTGACCCACATGAGTGTGAGGTTATTTAGGAAGGCCCGCAAGGTGTGCCTAACATAGTAGATCCATTAATAATTTGTAGAATGAATCAAAGGCTGTTTACTATTTCTCTGACTAAGCCACGACCAGGACTGACTGACTCAGTGGAGAACCAGAGACTATCTCTTTCTTCCTAGTTAATTTGCCTAGAATTATTGAAAACTGAGGGCAAACAGACCAACAGTGGGTCATGAAATTCAGAATAAATTCCATATTAATGGCATCTTAATGAATTCATAGCTACTTAAAGATACTCCTTGACCAATACTGAGCCAAAAAGCCAGATAATATATTGGGGAAAGAATTGTTAACTATGCCTTAGGAGAAAGTGTAGCTTAATTACAGTAACCAAGAGGTAGTAATGATGTTGTAGTTGTTGTTTTACTATGTATTACTAAACAAAATAGTATATTACATATAATTAGTGATATTTGTTCATTTTAGTTCATAATTATATTATTTGATTCTCTTATGTGCTAGGTGTTATGATACTCAGTTTGCATAGATAATATCATTTACTTTTATTATTTTAGCAGCGTTGAGCACAATTTTACAGCTGAGTAAACTGAGATGTAGAGATTTTAAGTTAATTATGCAAGCTCAACTAGGAAGAAAACAGTAAAGGCAAGGTTGCAATTTGTGTCTCTAAAATTAAATCCTGTGTGCTTTACAACATAGAATTGCCATTCCAAAAATGCTAAATCCTTTTTATTCTTCATTTCTTTAATATTTCCCTTTCTTAAAATCCACCTTCTTCATGACTGATTTTATTGAAGTCATTTATAAAATATAAGTATGCACCCTGTTCAGTGCTTGGTGTTCTATTCAGTAAAGGTGTGAGGTACATCCAAAGTAATCACTGAACACTGGAAAATGCCTATGGAAGAACCTACGGGACAAGGAGGGATAAAGTGTACACAGATAGTAATCGTCCTAGAAAAAACAAATACAGGCTTGCACATGGGAAATGAGACTGGGAGTTGCAGAAGAGGTCACTGTTGCTGCTGCCCAGCCTGACGTTTGGGAGGAGTTTGTTTCCTGTCCTCAGCAGACAGCTTCTGAAAATCAGAGCTGGCAGGGCTGCTTCTGAACAAGAGCCAACGATCCAGCAATTGTTTTGCACAATGAGCCACACTTTCTGCTTTGGGAAATATTTTGTGTTATCTGGGATAATAGAAGTGCATTGTATTATCTGGGATTTCATCCAACATGGATCCCATCAGACAGAATTGCCTCATCATGTTATTTTTGACTGTCTGTGGTAAGACTGCGGATTTTGCTTCTCTGAAAATCAACCTGCAGCACGTCAGCTTTGATTATGGGTTGAATTTACAAAGCTGTTCATTCCTCATCTTATTACCTAGACTCAAACTCCAGAGTGAAATCCAATACAATTGTGCCACATTGTCTACCTTCCAGCTTTCAAATGTGTCTGAAGATATTTAAAACAAACAAACAAATAAACAAAAAATACCACTAATGGAGATTAACTCCTAGTTCATTCAAAAAAGTGAATTTATTCCAACTTCCCTCCCTCTCAGTCCTAGGGAGGCCAGTATAATATTAAAATAAGGTAAGTTGCATATCATGTATCTAAAAGTAAATCAGAGCTTTATATTAATAACTATTTTGTGTGGTACTTAATTTTAGAGGGACTTGTGGAGAAAAACAGCATTGATGAAAATGCCCATTAAAGAGTAAAAAAGCACACCAGCTATATTAATGACAATATTTATCATAATAGTTATCACTTATTTAATATTCACTATATACTAAGCTCTTTAAACATTTTCAAATTAATCTTCCCAGAGTAATAGATAGGAAATATCCTTTCTATTTTTATTTTGACCCTAGATTCAGAGACTTGCCTTACTGAGAGTCTTCAGTTCCTGGCACACTATTTTTGATTGTCCTATGTCCACAAATTTCCCATTTTACTAGGCATGAATTTTTTTAACAGTTTCTTCCTTTATTCCTAGTCTCCATGCCCATTCTCTTCCTCACAGGCCAGTTAACACTTTACCTTGCCCCTGGATAAGGATGTATTTATGTATCTTTGATGAGTACAGAGCCGTGTATGTTTTTATCTAACTGTTATTGTGTTATAGCTCATTCTTTTACATATTCATTCAGCACTATGTTTTACTTTTTTTTTTTTTTTTTTTTTTTTTTTTTTTTTTTTTTTTTTTTGTGGTACGCGGGCCTCTCACTGTTGTGGCCTCTCCCGTTGCGGAGCACAGGCTCCGGACGCGCAGGCTCAGCGGCCATGGCTCACGGGCCCAGCCGCTCCGCGGCATGTGGGATCTTCCCGGACCGGGGCACGAACCCGTGTCCCCTGCATCGGCAGGCGGATTCTCAACCACTGCGCCACCAGGGAAGCCCAGCACTATGTTTTAAAGTTCTACCTCTGGTGTTGAATGTATATCTACTTGGTTGTTTCTAACCACTAAGCAATACTGTTATCTACAACCATTTTCCGAACAATTCCCCTAGTGATATGTGTGTCACTATACTCTCCATTATCAAAACTTCAGAGTGGTGAACTTTCTGGGCAATCACCATTTTTCGGTCAAATATTTGCAGTTTGATGCTATTTAAATCAGGATATTTTTTTTATAACTGAGCAAGATATTCTCTAGATCATATATGCAGACTTTTAAAAAATAAATTTTATTTATTTTTGGCTGCGTTGGGGCTTCGTTGCTGTGTGCGGACGTTAGATGAGGAGAGCGGGGGCTACTCTTCATTGCGGTGCACGTGCTGCTCATTGCGGTGGCTTCTCTGGTCGCGGAACACGGACTCTAGGTGCGCAGGATTCAGTACTTGTGGTGCACAGGCTCAGTAGTTGTGGCGCACTGGCTTAGTTGCTCCGCGGCATGTGGGATCTTCCCAGACCAAGGATCAAACCTGTGTGCCCTGCATTGGCAGGCGATTCTTAAACCACTGTGCCACCAGGGAAGTCCCTATGCAGACTTTTTAAAAGACTATTTTTAGAGCAGTTTTAGTTGTACATCAAAATTAAGGGGAAGGTACAGAGATAACCCATGTATCTCCCACTCCACACATGCATAACCTCCCCCATTATCAACATTCCCCACCAGAGTAGTACGTTTTTTACAATTGGTAAATCTACATAGATACATCATGATCACCTAGAGTCCATAATTTACATTAGGGTTCACTCTTGGTGTTATACATTCTATGGGTTTGGGCAAATTTACGATGACTTGTAGCTACCATTATAGTATCTTACATATTAGTTTTATTGCCCTAAAAAAAAAAAAAAAAAAAAAAAAAAAAAAAAAAAAACCAGAAAACCCTTTTTGCCCTGCCTACTCATCCCTGTCTACCCCATCTCATATCAACCACTGATCTTTTTACTGTCTATGGGTTTGCCTTTTCCAGAACGTTATATAGTTGGAATCATACAGTAATTAACCTTTCAGACTGGCTTCTTTCACTTAGTAGTATGCATTGTTTCCTCCATGTCTTTTCATGGCTTTATAGCTAATTTCTTTTATAGCACTAATATTCCATTGTCTAGATATATCACAGTTCAACCATTTGCCTACTAAAGGACATCTTGGTTGCTTCCAAGTTTTGTCAATTAGGAATAAAGCCTGATATCAG
Organism: Kogia breviceps; assembly: GCF_026419965.1. NCBI lineage: Eukaryota > Metazoa > Chordata > Mammalia > Artiodactyla > Physeteridae > Kogia > Kogia breviceps. The sequence goes on along the minus strand of NC_081311.1, from coordinate 43,161,688 downwards.
CATCTCCGTGCAGGTTTTTGTGTAGAAATAGTTTTCAAATCCTTTGAGTAAATACCAAATAGTAATTGCTGGATCATATGGTATGAGTATGCTTGGTTTTGTAAGAAACTGCCTTATATGCAGAATTTTGTTTGAAGGGCCATAGGTCACACAAAATTAGTTTCATAGGTCCTGTCAATTAGTTACCAGAATGATTATAGTTGTGTTTTCTCAAGTGAGTAGTGTTTGAGGACCACAGTTTCCTGCAACCTCTCAAAGAGTATTATCAGTATCTATAAGTTTTGAACTATGATCACGATTATAGAGACAGCACCTCGCTGTTTTTCATTTCTATTTCTCTGATAAGCAGTGTGGAAGAGCATCTCTCTCTTTTTTTTTTTTTTTTTTTTTAGCTATTTGGTTTTACTTTTCTCTGAACTGCCTAGTCACCCTGTTTGGCCATTTTTCTGCTAAACATTCTTATTTTTTTAGAAATTCTTTTTACATTTAGATATTGATCAGTTTTCAATTTTAGACATTGTACATATTTTCTTCTGGTCAGTTACCATCACAAACTTAGTTTATTGTGTCCATTGTAAATAGTGATATTTAATTTTGTTGTAGTGAAGTTGAACTTTTTGATGTTTTATATAACCATTTTTTGCTTGTCCCGGGGCTACAGGGATATTCTCCTCCATAAATTTCTTCTACATTAAATTTTAATTTTGACATTTGGTTATAAATCCAACTGAATTTCATCTTTGAAGAAAGAAATAGAGCACTACCTTGCTTTTGGTTCCTCCCAAAGCAGACAAGAATCCTGAGCCAAGGATTCCAGATAGTACAAGTGATCTGAGATACTATCCCAGAAAAAGTCAGGGTGTTGGTTAAGTAAGAAAAGGAAGGGAAGAAAGCCAATGAAAGATGAATTTTGCAGCAAGCTACCAAGGTGTGTAACTGGAGCTTAATACTATTATGGAAACATGGAGGTAGTGTGAAACACGACCCTAGTGGTTATTTCTCACTGAGGGAGAGTTGGATTCTTGGCCACTTCAGGATTACCCTACAGACAGACAGAGGGAAGTCTGGCTCTCACAGAAAGCTCTCAGTTAGAGACGTGAATGCTGGCAGGGTGATATCATGTGGTATGCTGTGGACTGGCAAAACCAAGGAGACTAGGCATGAAACTTATAAGTTCATCACTTCCTTATTAATAGATTTTTATTGGCATATTAATTATATGCCAAGTTTCTAGATGCATGGATCTGTTTTGTGCACATCATGTTTAGATACCTGCATGAGTATTTAAGAAACAAAACTAAAAGTAATGAATGGTCCTGTGCATTATTTGTTAATCTGATTCTGAGATACAATATTGGTTTTTTGTCTCGTTCCCCCCCGCCACCCCCTTATGTATTCTAGTTCAGTAGTTGTGTTAGCAATAAGGGGGAATAATTTTGATTTTTTTCAAAGTTAATATTTTACACAGCAAGTATGCTAGACTTTATTAATTCTGTTACTTGATTCTGTTGCTTTTTACGTGAAAGTCCATATCACATGCAACAACAAAAAAAATTTCTTGCCTTTCCTTTATACATATTTACCTGTTTATCTTTCATTTATATGATCACCAGCACCATGTTGCATGATAGCATTGATAAAGAGCCTTTATCAATGTCTTGCATATCTAACATAAAGGAAATTCCTCTAAAACATATGTAGAATTAATTTTACTGTTGATTCTGAAACGGAGATTGGCCTTTTCTATGTCTAGTTTACTGAGAATTTGTATTATACTTGAAAGTTAACTTCATCAAATTCTGTTCTGCCTCTATTGATAAATTAATGCCAATATTTCAGTTTTTTCATTAATATGAATTATTTTAACAGATATACTGAATATCATTTTTATATCTAGAATGAATTCCATTGAATATTTTATTGAATTAGGTTAGTTAATATTAGGCTTTTCTTTTGAATTTTCAAATCTTTGTTTTATTGACAATAAGATTATTTTCAATGACTTTGTGTACACACATACATGTACACCCATTTCGGAATCCTTAATAGTTAGTTTTTGTAGAACATACTTTTTGTGCCACTTTGAGATCTGCTTGGATCACTTTTGCCAACCTCTGTACCCATCCCATTCACTGCTGTATTAACTGCTACTAACTGCTTGGAACTGAGACTGCAAAATGGTTGCCTTTGGCCAGGAAACCTTCTCTAAGTCTTATCTTAAGATAACACTTAAATCTATTCAGTCTTATTTATTCAAGTATCAACTTTAAGATTTTTATTTTTCCAGAAATTTGTTTGCAGCTGTCACCTTTCCTTCTAAGAAATGTCTCTTTCAGTTAACCCCAGTGCCAGTGCACCTGTGTGTGTTTCTGCCTGTGTTTGTGGGTATAGGAGTCAATTATGGAAGTTTATTAGTGAGGCTCACTGACCAGAGCTAGCCTGTGAATCCTACTCACTTCTTGCTGCCTTAGTTTTGGCCTTTCTGGAGCATAGCTTAATATTCCACCAAGATTCACATTAACCTTTGTTGATAGAGTCTTAGGTTTAAGAATGATAGACAAGATGCCTGATGGATGAAATAAGTTGAAAGAGAGCTTTTCAAGCAAAAATTCTGTGGAGATTACTTTTCCTGGGGTAAAAAGAGGAGAGTCTATAATACTTCTCCAACACCTTATTTATAGGATATTAGGCAATATCTTTCCATTTTTACTCTAGAATTTTTTCCTCTGACCACCAATAAAATATTTCTCCAGACATTCTTTACACAGTCTCTTGTACGTCATCAATATTTCCTTGCCATTAAATCATCTGAACAGTGTACAAATATACAGTTATTTTTCCTAAAAAAAATAGGAAGTACAGTTGACACTTGGACAACATGGCTTTTAACTCTGTGGGTCCACTTACACGCAGATGTTTTTCAATAAACACATACTACAGGACCACGTGATCCACAGTTACTCGAATCCAGGAATGTGGAACATTGGATACAGAGGGGGTATCTGTATACCCTCTCTGGGGGTCAGTGCCCACTAATCTCTGTGTTGTTCATGAGTCAACTGTAAAATCTCTTGACCAAACTTTGCCCATCAATTGCCTTCCCATGTCTCTGTTCACATTTTCTGCAAAACCAATCAACTGTTCTTAGTTTTCACCTTTTGTTCTCTTTTACACCCTGAACAATCAGGCTTTCATCCCTATCACTCAACTAAGTCCATCTTCTTTTTCACACATCCGTGGTCAATTTTCAACTCTACAAGAAACACTTGGCAGAATTAATCACAACTTAAAAATTTTTTCTTTACTTGGCATTTATGTGTATATACTATTTCACTTGTCACTCTGGTTTTCTGATGCCTCTTGTTTTCTACCACTTCTGAATGTTAAAGTGCTCCAGGATTGTCAGTGTTTGTGCTCTTGAGTTATTTTAAATGTCTCATGCTCCTGGTGTTGTCATCTACTTCAGGTGACTCCAAAATTTCTATCTCCAGCTCATACCTCTTTCCTGACCTCCACTCTTGAACAACTGAGTACTCAGCATGTCTATTTTTATATCTAATAAGTGCCTCAAACTTAACATGCCCAACCTGAACTCTCAGTATTCCCACCAAACCTGCTACATGTACAATTGCCTCCATTTCATTTGATGACAATTCCATCCTTTTGTATGCTCAGTCACCAAACCTTGGGGTCATATTTAACTCCTGTCTTTCTCTCTCATCTCGTGATTAATCCATCATAAAGTTTCTGAAAATATATCCAGATTCTGACCAACTTTTACTATTTTCATTGTTATCAGCAAGGTCCAAATAATAATCACCTTTCAGTTGGATTATTGCAATAGGCTTTCAAGTGGTTTCCCTCATTTTACTCTCCTCAACACAATAACCAGAGTTATCCTTTATAGAAGTGAGTGTTTGTGTTATTGCTTGTCTGTTCAAAATCCAGTATGTCTCCATTTTGCTCTTAGCACAGGCTAAAGTCCTCTCATCCCTATAGGATTTTATGTAATTTAGGCCCCTGTTACTTTTGCTAACATCATCTCCAACTTTTTCTCTAGCCCAGGTCTTAACAGGTGCACTGACCTCCTTTCCATTAGTTGAACACACTAGCACTCTAATACTGTAGAGCTTTGCACTGGAATGTGCCTCTTGTGGATGGCCATGTAGCTAACACCATCAATTCCTTCATGTTTAGGCTTAGATGTTACTTTCTTATTCAGGCTGACACTAATCTCCCTATTTAAAATTACATCTTCCTTCTACCACTTATATTCCCTATTCCACTTACCTGGGTAAGTTTTTCTCATAACATTTATAAGCTTCTAACATACTAAATATTTTACTTATTTTATGTATTTGTATTGTCTAGGTCCCATTGCTAGGATCATAAACTCTGTAAAGGCAGGGATTGTGTTTGTTGTTTCCACCAATATAGCACAATAGTGTAGAACAGTGCTTGGCTTATAGTAGGTGCACAATAAATATCACAGAATTAAGGCATTTTATTGAAGTTTCTACATTCTGAAGTGGCACTCTTGCTTTGCGTGTATTGGAATAGAAATATAAATTCCATTTAAAACTGATTTTTTTCCTAATTTATTGCATGTTAATCCCCGAAGTCACTATATTTTAGTGATCTTTGAGTAATTGCAGAGAATGACACAAAGGAATCTTATTTAAACCAGAGGAAAACTGGTAAGTTTTGTAAGTTAGAAAAAGCTAAGGCTCCAAAGGTGATGCATATAACAGTGTTGACAAAAGAGAGGTATCTAAACCAAAGCAGAGTCTTTTCTGCATAATGATTCCTCTACCATAGTATGATAGAACATGACACATCATCTTTAATTATATGCCATTTAGAATTATAGTACAAGGCATGAAATATTCGTACCTGTATGTACATATCAGAATGTGTTTCTGTTGTATAGATACCTGTTTACATATAACTGAGATATGAATCTAAAGGAAACTATTGATTCATCCACAGAATTTACTCAATACTTCCCAAACATCATTTTCCTATCCTTATGATTTATATTGTAGGTCCTGGATAGGAAAATAGTGTAACAATATAAAGCTTATTTGGTTGTTTTTTTCACATATGCTAAACTCAAGTTCTGAACATATCACAACTTTCTAAAGGTCAACCAGCAAGTTGATTAGCTGGAAAAAATGTTGTAGCTTATAATTGACTTCATATGACTCTAGAGAAATTTTATATTACTTGCTTATATCTATGTTATAAGTTTAAGTTACATGCTATACAGTTAACTTCACTTACATGCCTGGGTACACCAGCATGCTTCCTGAATATAAGCATGTAAACTACTTCCGGGCTTTTAAATCTATGTACATCTGATATTATTTTATGTTCTAGATGCCACTGGTATAAAATTATCTTCCAGGGCTAAAATATACAGAACAGAAGTGCTCATTATCTTTTTAATTTCAATTTTAAAGTGTATTAATCCTTATACATTCCCAATAAAGACCTAATTATAACATTGCCCAGATGTTTACTATTAGAAATAGGATACAAACAAGATACCCAGTTATCTTCTTTGGAGATGTATTATACTCTTTTGGCTCATACTCTCATTCATTTATCTAAGAAATTCATGTTATATTAGAGCCATGCCTCTTCACTCATATTCTGATCATGGCCTTTTAGGTGGAAGTTTTTTTTTTTTTTTTTTTTTTTTTTTTTTTTTTTTTTTTTGCGGTATGCGGGCCTCTCACTGTTGTGGCCTCTCCCGTTGCGGAGCACAGGCTCCGGACGCACAGGCCTAGCGGCCATGGCTCACGGGCTCAGTTGCTCCGCGGCATGTGGGATCTTCCCGGACCAGGGCACGAACCCGTGTCTCCCGCATCGGCAGGCAGATTCTCAACCACTGCGCCACCAGGGAAGCCCTAGGTGGAAGTTTAATTGAGAAAAAAGAAAGGTAACTGATAGCATGTCTTTTAATCATCAGATAATGATAAGTAAAATTGCCAGAATGATATTCACACTCTCAAAATCCCCAGAAGCACCACTGTACTACCTTACTTGCTGTCCCAGGGAGCCAGTCATGGAATTAATTGAGCATGTCTGCCTCATGAGTCCCAATAACTGTGGTCACTCTCTTGATGTGGGATGTTCTTGATCTTCATCAACATGGACTACTTCACTGGTTTTGCTCGTAAGTTTTCTGCAGTGGGCTCACTGGTATTTTCTCTAAGCTCTGCCCCTCCCAGTGACTCAGAACTCCTATATTTCTTCCTAGATACTCCAATACACCAAAATGGAAATTGAGAATAATTGTATTGGTCTAATAAAAAATACAGTACATTTTGGCTGTATTCATAACTTAGTAATTGTTTGCTTACAGCCTGTATAACTTCTAGTGTGGGATGCCCATCCTCCAACTTTAACTCTTAATAGTAGGAATTTATTCATCTAAACTTCTGTTGCCAGAGACAACTCATAGAAAGTGACTGTCAGCGTAAAAGGGGTATACTTCTTCCAACTGGTGTTTAATCTGGGAATGTACTTGTGTAGTAATCACTGGCTCTGAAACTTATTTGAGGAGGTTATCCATAACCTAGAAGTTTTAAAAATCCCCAAATAAACTGGAACTTTGTTCCCCAAGGGTTCATGCCAAAATGCTATGAGGCATCAATAAAAAAAAGCAATGGGCTTATTTTGCAAATTAAGAATCTTTTCCTAAGAAAGAGGATCTGTATGAAACACCATGAATTATCCAAGTGTGAAGTGATAAATAGGAATATGTACCCAGCCAGAGACCTTTGCAATTAGAGAAAACATTGTTTGCTTCATCTTTTTGTAAGGTTGGATTCAATTAGCATGTTCAGTGGACAGTGGAGTCCTGGCTTCTCTTTACAACCTGTAATAGACACAATTATTTTTTAGTGTTGCTTCTATTCTGTAAATATGCCAGTATTGCCTGGCATATACTAAGTATATTTTAATGAGAACTGTAGCTCCTAATTCCTCTCATTTCTGGAAGTCCTGCACAGTGGCAGACATTTCATACCAAGGAAGATGAATAGCCCAATATTAAACTCTTTGCCTAAATGTATAGTGCATATCAAAAGTACACTTGGTTTTTTAATAGAAATCTCAACCCCACCCTTGGTATTCCTCCCTTTTTGTATTTTAGGATTATCATGTTGATACAGTAGCACAATCAGGCAGATATATGCAATATAATTCACTATATTCACTGTAGATAGTGAATTTCTATTGCTTGTCCGTTCAAAATCCAGTATGTGTCTCCATTTCGCTCTTAGCACAGGCTAAAGTCCTTTTCACCTAATATTCACTATATTCACTATAGATAGATAATGAATATAGATATTCACTATAACATAAAACTATCAAAGGTCAGTGTGAGAAAAAAGTACACTAAAGAGGTAGCGAGTTCAGTCTATCAGTGATTCCCCATCTGCTACAGTACCAATCTACTGGAAATAATTGTCAGGGCACAGACCTTTGGATTACAAATACGTTGATGTACTGTGGACAGGATCGTGACATCATGTATTCTGTCACTTTTTCTTCATTTCTAGGGCTAAATTCCTCCCACAGGTTGTGAATTATGTAGCAGAAATAGACAGAAATTTTAACCTCAATAGTGAAAGCTCAGTAAATACATATTTTATAGGCTGCTCAGGCAGATAGTCTTATCACTATTAAGCTACCATCCTTGTACACAGAAGATAGGGAACCTGGGTATTATCTCTTTGTTTCTATGCCTTACTCATTTTGCCATACAAGAAGCCACATTTTAAAAGCTGATGGTGCTCCAGAAGTTCATTTGCGAATCAGCGGTTTGCAACTTGAAATACATTTTCCCATAGAGACAATATTAAAAATGATAGGTTAGGACATCCTCTGTCATGCCTACTTAATTGGCAATGAACATTAATTCTAGAACCTAACCAAACTGTATAAAATGGGCTTGATTTGTTTCAGCAGGAATATGTTTTTACCAAAGTTGGAGTTCTACCTCCTTATCTCCCACCCCAACATCCATGTACACGTGGAAGCATGTCCCAATTTCTCAATATCTGGATTTTGAGAGTGAAGAAATAGGCCATCTCAGTGCAGCTGGTTGTGGTCTCACTGAACTAGTTAGTCTGGGCTTCATCTGGGGTGAGATGTTGGGAAGATGCAGAGTTAGGAAACTCTAAATAGGGAAGCTTAGAGAGAGACTTGTGCAGAATTGCCAACAAAGAGCAGAGAAATAAAAAAAAAAAACAAAAAATACAGTACTAAATAGATGGTGTAAAGGGCATTTGTTATGATATGAAACCCTTTGCTTGACCTCAGCTGGAAGTGTGCATCCGGTGATTCAAATTGTTAGCTACTCTACACATGCCTGGGAATAACCATGGGAGCACCCAAGTATTGATTCTGGAAAATTTTATACTTAGGAAAATCTAAGATATATTGCATAACAGACAACCACCCAAACTTTAATGGCTTAAAATTACAGTTTTATTTCTCACTCATATTACATATCCATCACATTTTGGTGGCTGGGGTTTAAGTTCGGGGTCAGTGTAATCACCCAGAAAACCTTGGCAACAGCACAGCCAACATCATGATACTTTTTCATCATGCAAAATAATAAAAAAATCTCAGGAGGATACCATTTCAGCAATTAAAAGACCTGGAAGTGACCTGTATCTTAACTCATTAGCCAGAATAATCACGTATGTTCATCCAAACACAAGAGGATGTGGGGTATGATTTTACAAGGTATCTGGAAGCAGGGTGAGGTGCATGTGTAGCAAGAAAACCAGAAACATTTGTTGAAAATTTAAGATGGCCACACATAGATTAACAAGCTATACCCAAGCAGTATTAATTAATCATCTTACAAATTCCTACTACCAGTTTTTAAGATCTCAGGTAAGATTAGTGCTAGAAGAATGATACTGAGCAAGGATTGGAAACTCAAATGAGTAAATAGCAATTATTGAGGTTTGATTCTGAATGTGTTTTTATAGGCTGTTTTCACCTAATTATAAAATAATATTTACAGATTTCATAGAAACAATGGATTTTTCTCATACAAAAAATATACTTGAACTGAAGGATTTCACTTGATGTCTTCTACTCCTGCCAATATTACAGAGGATTAATTTTGCGATTTTGCTTTTTTCCTTGAATAACACAAGAGACCCACTCGCATATATCAGATCTCCTTCAGGCACCCTCAATTCATTTCCCTTATTCCACTAAATCAAGCGTGCATTGAGAAGTGAGTAACCTGAGATTTATTATAGTCAGTGGGTTCCTCTGATTCTTATACATTCTAGGGCTTGAAGTAAAATTCATCATGCAAAACGGATGCTTATTAGTGACATAATTTAATTTCTGATCTTTTTCCAAAAGTTGTATTTTCTGTTCATTTTAAAAGAAAATATTTCAATTTAGTGTGTGGAAAATGCTCAGAGTTTTACTTGAAAAATTCAATGTGCTGAGTTTATATTTCTCAGTGTAAATTTTAATATTCAATTAGAGGACAATTTTTCTAACATTGAAATAAAAATAAATACTTAAAATTTGGTTTCAGATCATTTCAAATCTTTTTTGTATTTGTTGACGGTCAGTTTAAAATCCCAAGGACTTAACAGTAGGTAAAGACAAAAATCCATCAATAAATAAAATATACACAGTATTGAATTTACCTTTTTACTATTATATATAAATGATATTTTGCAAATAAAATATTTCTAAAAATACTTGATTCCATATACATTAAAACTTAAAATTGTTTTATTACATCAACCAGATTTTTTTACAGGATGAATAATTGTACCACAAAGAACATGAGTGTATTTTCCTTCCTTCTCATTCAGTAACATAGTTGTTTTATCTGATTAATTTATCTCTTTGTTTAGTCATTGAACAAATGTTTATTAAGTACTGGCTATGTAACTGCCATATATGAGACATATAAAAACCCCAAACTCAGCGAGGGTTCATTTTAGTGTGGTGAGACAGACAGTAAACAAATGAGGCAAGCATATATATAATATACCAGATGGTGAAGAGGGCAATGAAGGGAAATAACAGGACCATTCCCCTTCCCAATTTTATGACTCAGTCTGTATATTTGTATTGGTAAATTATACTTACAAAATTGTAAACTTGTTTAGAATAATTCTATTGTTTAAAACAGATTGAGAGGGAAGCACAGAGAAAATTCTCAAGAAAGAGACCTTACACTTAACAACATGATAACAACAAATGCCGCATCCACATAGAACTTAACATTTTTTGTAGAGCATTTATCATGTATAACTGACCAGAAAGCACCAAAGCACTTCATTGTTGACTTAATCCAGCATCTGTGTGCCACTCCTCTAGAGAAGTGATAAAATTGAATACTTTAAATCTTTCTCACTTCTATTTGTTTTCTTGCCTCCCTTGGGTTCATCTAGCAGGCTAAAGGGTTTCTGTGCTGAGCTCCAGTCACTCATTTTTCAAGTGTTACAACACAAAAGTGAAACTTGTAGGGAATTTTTTTTTGTTTGTAACTGAATAGGTTTAAAACAGGTGAAATTCTTGACATCCAAAATAATAAAAAGATCACTTGGGTTAGGGTGTGAATTAGAGGACCATTTCATAGTGTGTTTCTTCTAACATATAGACTTACTACATTATATATCAACAAATAAAAATAATTTTACTATTGGGAGCATTAGAAATAGAAATAAAATCAGTCCTTCTCCTCAATCCTTTTGAGAGATTGGTTACCTCATTAGCATCTACCCTCACTGCCATCACTGAGCCTATGCAAATTTGAAAGGCAGTGTAGAGGAGAGCCTGTCACAATGAAACACTAAAGCACAAATTAATAAAATGAAGAGAATAAATAGTTGTCTTTATTTCTTAAATAACTTTATGAAAAAGGAGGTAGATTGCTGAAGAAGTAGCAAAAAAAGTGAAAACCACATATTGTATGATACATAATAATAAAGGAATGCCTTGTAATTACTAAAATGCTTCACAGAAGAGTAACATCCATTGACTAAGTAATTATATTTGAAAAGTGAGAGTAATTCCATGTTAAGAGCTGAAATTATTTTTCAACATGTCCAATTAAACACAAGTGTATTAATTTCAGATTCTTAACTAAAAAGATAAAAATGATGACAATTCTCAGTGCAGAATAAATATGGGAATATACATGTTGATTATTTTGTTTACTAAATTTTAACAGTTATTCAATTGTCCTCAAGCTTGAATATTATGAATGAATGAATGAATATTATGAATGATAACCAAGCACATGTGTCAAAAACTGATGTTTGATCATTTATACAAAATTGTTTTTGCTAATGAGCCTAGTTCTCCCACAGTCATTGTTAAGCAATTTATGTATACATATCAGTCTCATTTTGAAAATAACTGGTTCAAAGTATGAAATAGTCTCATGTGGGCTGAACTTAATCCCCCTAATACTGGGACATTCCTGTTCTAAGGATACCCATGGTGTGCAATATATTCCCAGAGCCAGAATGCTTCCGTATGAATTAAGTTACTTTCAGGAAAGGAAGTCTTCATTTCTTTTCATTTCATGCTTTTCATTTTGTTTTCCTCTGGGAGACTGACCTACACTAATCTCTTTATAATAAAACATTACGCAAAGTTCCATTGGTTACTGGTCAAAAGTGGTCTTACAAAGGGTTTTGTAGACTTCTAGAAGGTTATTGTTGTGATTTATGTCATAGAGTGTTCTGCCTATCTTTTCTTCTAAGAGTTTTATAGTATCTGGCCTTATATTTAGGTCTTTAATCCATTTTGAGTTTATGTTTGTGTATGGTGTTAGGAAGTGTTCTAATTTCATTCTTTTACATGTAGCTGCCCAGTTTTCCCAGCACCACTTATTTAAGAGGCTGTCTTTTCTCCATTGTATATTCTTGCCTCCTTTGCCAAAGATAAGGTGATTTTCATCCTGGGTGCAGAGCTGCCCAACTAAAAAGCATCTTCATTAGAAATCTGAACCTGCAAATCAGTGTATGCCCTTGTGATTTTGAATAGCAGCTCACATTTGAAACCAAAGTCTGATTTGTCTGCCTGTGTCATTCTATTATTTCTGGCATGTCTCTTCTTCCTGTAATCCTACAAGTCTCAGATTAGACCTCAATTTCAGCATCTCTGAAGGATACCACCTTAATATAAATCTTGAAGACACAACTTATGCTATATTTGAGGTCAATGAACTTATTACAACATAACTTTGATCACTGATGAAAATCCATCCAGATATATTTTGGCTGGTGTATTGACAAACTGGAATGAAATTTGGTTTATGCAGATAATAGACTTCCAACAGCAAAATGCCATTCGATGTTTTATTTCCCCAGAATAACCTAAGCCAACATTTATCTCTCCTGGACAAGGTTAATCAGGCAATGGGGAAGTGTCTCTAAAGTGTTTGAATGAGGATAGGGAGATACTTTGATACTGCATTTGATTCTACTGATGGTGTAACATATTTCACCTGGGAAAGCAGCTTTCCAGAAAGCAGTAAATCAATAATCCTAAGTACCAAAGACATTGATATGGATTTCCTCAGAGAATTTTTTTTTAATCTCATGAATTCACCATGCTAGCTAATGGAGTATTTGTAAGATTAGTTGTGGCAGGCATGTGTTGTTCTGATAAGAATTTATACTAAATTTAAACATTTTTCAAATTTTACAATTATGTGTTGCAATGCATTGTGGAGTTTTTTTGTGTTATAACAGGATGTTAAACTTTAGTTTGAAGTGTAAAGAAAACCTGATAAAGGACGGTTTCCACATAGTTTGAACTGGTACAGATTCATACTTGCTTTTATTAAACAATATTCAATAATATAAGGAATTTGTATTTCTTAGGTTAACTTTAAACTGAAATTTTTTCAAACTTATTTATTTGAAACTTCTATAAATTTTACAAGTTAGAGAATACTCAAGGAGTATACATTAAAAAACATAAAATTCAACTCTGGCAGATTTAAGAAAATTAAGATCAAGCACATTAAATTTATTCCATTCATCATTTGAGGGGCCATTAATACAGCTCTTTTTCATTTTTAATGTGAAATTTTAGAACTATAATCAATACTTTTAAGCAAACTAGGAAGGGTATTATCTGATTTTCATACAATATTTAATGATTTATAAATGAGGAAGAAACAAATATTAGAAAATTACATGGGGGTATGAAGATCAGATTTAACTATCTAGTAACTGGTAATTTTAATAGAATAGCTTAAGTCAGACATATAACAAATACATCCTTAAAACAGATTTAGAATACTTGAAAGTTAGAGTCCATAGTCTGTACATTAAAATCACATAGATACACACATTTAAATGGAATTACAATCATCTGTAGTCTCCCAAACAAAGACATGGCCAAATAAGTAATTGTTAAAAATTTGTTCATTTAATTTGTTATTGCTGTTGTTGTTTTATCAAGATCTTGTACATGCTTCAGTTGATTATTATTAATAATGTTGTTATTACTATTATTCATGTTGTACAAGGTTAAGAAACTAAAATGTAGAGAAATAATTTGTCCTAAGACTTAGGACTGACAACAAATATATGGTTGAGCTAGAAATTAAAGCCACGTGTTCAGACTTTAAATAAACTTTCCAGTACTCCAGATATTGATGGTGATAAATGAACACATCTATGGAGGCACTTATTTGTTTTTTTAAATATGTTTTACTTCAATTCAAACATAATACAGTAAGCACTTTACTTACCATTACTACTTTAATCATATTACACAATTTATGTTTTCCTACTCTTTAAAGTGTTGTGTTTATTACCAAAAAAAATTTATTGAAAATATTGAGGGTTAAGAGATAAGACATCTAATTCCAACCCTCCAAACTAAATTCTTGATAGCCTCAAAAGCAAGGAATTAGAGGAGCTTAATCCTGGCTATGTATTGAAATCTGGGGCAGAGGGCACTTTAAAAACTACCTGTTTAATAATGGCATGGTTGTTATTGTTTGAAAGTTTTATTACTTAGAAGTGCATGTAAATTCTTTATGAGGGAAATTACATGTGGAATTTGCCTTCAAATAGATTTCAGAAAGAAAAAACAGAAAGAAACAAACAACAATGAAGGAAAGTGGAAGGGGAAAGAAAAGTAAAGGGAATACAGGAAAAATGGAACAACAAAAGAAAAAGAAAATGAAACTTTGGGTAATAGGTGAACCAAGATGGTCTATAATTGTTGAGGTTGGTTGGTTGATGCAAAGGGCTTCATTCTCCCTTCATTTCTGTGTGGTTGCAAAGTTTTACGGAAACAAACAACAACAACAACAAACCAAAAGTTTTTACTCAGGTTCTAGTTCTGCCAGTTCTAAAGATTCTAATTTAATTCTGTGAATCAGTGGTTCCCAGAGTGCGGCACCCAGAACAATGTCATTACCTGGGCATTTGTTTAAAATACAGATTATTATTTGTATTCATCAAAGATAGAACAATTTGAGCAACAAAAGAAAGTAATATTAGATCATAACACAGAGTATAAAATAGATACCTTTGAGCCAATGCTGATATAAATAAATGATTGAGTAACTAATTGTCAGAGAAGAGACAAACATTACTAGAAAAATTACAAATAATATATTTAGATACTCAATCCTCAAGAGGGGAAGTAATTTCCCACTCCTTAAGTGTGGGCTGTATACTTCCTTCCAAAGAGCTCTCTGTGGAAAGGGGAGTGGATAATAAAGGTACAATCGCTAAACCTGAAAAAACACTACCTCAGCCAGTGATGGAGGTCAACATCAACAATAAGATGTCTGGATGGCATGCTGAAATGGTAAAAGAGAGGGACACTAAGTATCAACTAAGAAAATTTGAACAAAGTGATGTCGAAAATAGTATGTCAATATTGGTTCATTAATTGTGAAAAATGCACCATAATCATGTAAGATATTAATAATAGGGGAAACTGGGTGCAGGGTATATGAAAACTCCCTGTAATCTGTCCTCAGTTTTTCTGTGAATCTAAAAATATTCTAAAAGTAAAGTTTTATTAAAATAATTTAATATTTTAAATTTGGCTTCTAAATCAGAATTTATAATTTATTTAGCATTTTGCAAGATAGTATCAAAGATTTATTGGATGTTTATTTTTTTAATTTTCCCAAAAGACAATATCTTTTGGTTTTTAAGTTTTCTCCCTAGACTTCAAAATCGAACTTTAATATTTCATATGTTGGCTTGTGATATGAATGGGAGTGGCTGAAAATTAGAGTTAAGTATTCAAGAGGCTTTTGTAGGTATCTTAATCTTCCTCTCAGGAAGATAGAAAAATAAGTGACAAGATTGTCACTCTAGGGTTGCAGAGACATTGGGAAAATCTGGTTTAATAAGAGATACATATGGATTTTGTAGACTTTGTGTAAGGACATCACACACTTGTATTGTTAACTTCATTTATAACTGTCTTCCTTACCATTCCATCTGTATTTTATTTTATTAACCTTTTTTTTTTTTTTTTTTTTTTGCCTCAGAGGAGTGACATTGTTGCAAATTAGCAACTGCAAAGATTAGATGGTAAAACTGACCGTAACAAAGGTCGTTGAGAATTATGTAAAACCACTGGATTCTGGGGATGAGCTATCTCTTAAGAGGAAAAACTACTCAGTTTTCTGGCTTGTCTAAAATAGTAGGAGCACAGTTGGTTTGCCAGAATATTTTCTGTGTCCCCTCTCTTTTCCCATCTCAACTGACAGCTCTTCACTACACCTTCCCTCTTCTCAGACAGCATGCTGACATGTCTGAGTCTCTCCTCACCCCATTCACTTTCTCTAAACTCTCCCTCAGTGAAACTGAAATGTCAGCTTTTGACTCTAAAAAAGATTGATTCATCATCGGAAGTTCTTTTTGCTTTCGTTCCATTCTTCGCTATATTGTTTGGATGTACATATACAATTATATTAAAACAATTATAGGAAAGGAATGAAATCATTCTTAAGTTGCCTTCTTTCATAATCCAGTTAAGTGATCTCTCACAATGATCATTCAGAAAGGAAACTGATTATTCCTGGTGATTTTTTTTTTTTCTTTTCCCAAAAAAATCCTCTAATCCAGTATGGCTTACAAATTTCCAGTAGCTCAGTTTCCAGTGATGGGGGGAGACATTAAAGTTTAATACATTCCTACAAACTACTTGTCATTGCTCTACCCAATATATTGGTTAAGTTTAGGAACAGGTCGATATCACAGTAAAACTCTGGTGTGCCATGGTTTATGGTGGAGAAAACTCCTTCCCATTTCTTTATTTTCGTTTTTCAGTGAAAGTTGGTTTATGTGGGTATGGGCTTTGGATAACCAATGTTAAGTTCCTTATTCATATCTATTCACTTTCTAATAGAGTCTCTGTGATTGTCCATATAGAATAGCATTCTGGATTTAAAACATTTCCTATTGTTAAACTTGACAGAACCTCAAAATCTCTTTAATTTTGTTTGAAAATCCTATATAGATGAAGGGTCCAATTCTTTCTGGGATCTCAGTGGAGCATAGAACAAAGGAAGTCAACAGTTTGCTTAGAGATAGGAATGTCCAAGAAAATGGCATGAAGGGGGGTGGTAAAGTGGAAGGGATCAGAGAGAGAGTAACATTGATGAAAATTAAGTCCAGAAATGAAGATGAGTCATTTGAAAAGTGTCGTTTCCTATGAGCTATTAGAGATCTGGGTGGAATCCAGTGGAAAATCCAGTAGAGAAACCTAGATAAAAATAGAGATTAAACATATGGGGAAGCAGTCACAATTTATAGGAATTTTGCCTGGCAGGAGAGACATGTTTAAGTTGTATCTAATAAGAGCATCAGGAGAAAAAAACTCCTGTCCATGTGTCAGTAATGCTCTCTAATGAACACTGCACTCCTTTTCTGATGATGGAAAGAAGACAGTCTCTGACACATATAAGCAGATTGTTCATTCTGCCATAAAATATCAGGGCCAAATGCATTTTAAATAATAGCCAGAACTGAAGTAAGATAGAAGACATATTTAGTTGCAGTTAGAAAAGGAATTTAATGATCTAAGCACAGCCATTAGAAACGAAGCCAAAACTTGAAATCTGAAACCCCCCCTTATTAAAGAAAATATCAAGTTGTGTTCTATGAAGTTATACATGCTGACAATTGGTTCTTCAATAAATGTGACAAAGTTCTGAAGGCTGATGTTTAATTACTCCTGTTGTATAAAACCCAAGAAAACTTACAGCATTAAATGAAAGACATTAGGTTGTTTTTGTTTTTTTCAGTTTGGAAATTTGGCTCATAAATTGCCAATGTTTTTCCTAGATATTGTCACATAGTCTGAATACATTCCAATTAGAAAGGTTTGGGAGGCTTTACTTACATATGCAATTGCCACATAACACAAAAGGTCTTTCAACTATTACGGAATGTTGTATGTTAAAATCGAACTCTCCAGCTGTCTCATGTATCACAGTTGACAGCTAGTGGATGTGTTATTAATGGATTCCTATATATCAGGAATTTTCAAGCTTTTCTAACAGTACGATTTTTCCATTCAAACAAAGTATTTTGTGTAGCCTCAATGTATAAAGTAAATAAAAGAATGATTTGGACACAGCTGGTGAGGGTGAGGGGTATCCAGCATAATTTTGACCACTTTTGTCTCCCCATCAGTCTCCACAGTGGCACCAGGTATCTCTGGGGAATTCTAGGGCTCCTTGGAATGTAGTTTAAAGCTACAGCTGTAGAGGGCTTCCCTGGTGGCGCAGTGGTTGAGAGTCCGCCTGCCGATGCAGGGGACACGGGTTTGTGCCCCGGTCCGGGAAGATCCCACATGCCGCGGAGCGGCTGGGCGCCCGTGAGCCATGGCCGCTGAGCCTGCGCGTCCGGAGCCTGTGCTCCGCAACGGGAGAGGCCAAAACAGTGAGAGGCCCGCGTCCCCCCCCCCACACACACACTATAGCTGTCAACCACATAAACTTCAGCAACTAAAATGTAATACTCTTGGATCACATTAGTTAGTTTCTTGCAAATCATTGGTAGGCCATTGAGAAATCATTTTGCTTCCTCCAATCCCACTAATTTTAGTGAGAAAATAATGGCACATCGATCCCTGGTCTTGGGATAAGATCCCACGTGCTGTGCAGGGTGGCCAAAAAATAATTTTTTTTTAATAAGAAAATTTAAAAAATGAATCAGCTTCCAATTCTTATTACCCTATTGTATTTTCCAGGAATATTTTTGTTAATAATTTCTTATGAATCCTTCCAAAAATAGCCCATGCACATGCCTGTGCCTACACTTGTATGTACATATGCAGCCCTCAACATGTTCCTTTTTTATACAAATGAGAAAATAAAAAGGTCACTGTTTTGTACTCTGATATATGCACTTAAGAAATATTAGCCTTCTCTCCATATTTTAGTGTATACTTGTAAATTATTAAATGCTGCATAGAATTTCAGTGTTTGTCTAAGCCAGTATTTTACCAATTATTATTAATGGACTACCAATTTTAGACTAGTGTTTTATTACTTAGTTATTTATTGACCATCTTTATATAAAAATATTTGCAAATGTGTGCAAACATTTATGTAGGATGGAGCCCTAGAGGTGAAAATGATAGAGTTACTGCAAAATAGCTCTCCAGTGAGTCATGGAGACTCACGTCTCCATATCTTTCAATGATATGAAAGATATGTTTACTTCCTCCACCATGTGGTATGTCATCAAATCTATTTTATCTTTGCTAGAGATTTGAAAACACTATGTCATTTTAAATTTTAATTTGCTTTCTTTACTAGCTAGTAGATTGGGCATATTTTCATATTGTTCATAGCCATTTCATTTATTTTTCTATAAACTGTTTATATCATTTTCTAATTTATAAGAACCCTTCTATTTTTATGGCTGAGTAATATTCCATTGTATATATGTGCCACATCTTTATCCATTCATCTGTCAATGGACACTTAGGTTGGACTACCAAATATAAAATAGATAGCTAGTGGGAAGCAGCCGCATAGCACAGAGAGATCAGCTCAGTGTTTTCTGTTTACCTAGAGGGGTGGGACTGGGAGGGAGGGAGGGAGATGCAAGAGGGAGGAGATATGGGAATGTATGTATACACATGGCTGATTCACTGTGTTATAAAGCAGAAACTAACACACCATTGTAAAGCAATTATACACCAATAAAGTTGTTAAAAAAAACCCTTCTATTATTAAGGAAACTACCTCTTTTCGTATGTTTTAGAAAAAAAAGTCAAATTTTTCTATTTTTAAATTTTACCTATGAATTACATTTAATGTTATTTTCTTTTATGGCTTCTGGATTTGATGTAAAATCTAATTGTGAGTAGTTATTAGGGTCAGAGAATCTTCTTTTTGATATTCTTTAGTGGTGTGTATAAAATGCAACATTAAAACAAAATTTCCCTTCATTTCTTGTAAAATGATACATATCTTAAGTAGTCAGTGTGTTCCATTTCAATAATGGAAAATATATAGTCTTTTTCCTTTTTGATTCATGCTTTCTGGAAGGTTCACAGTCAGGTTTCATAGTAAATCAAATTTGTATTTGCTGTCATTTTTAGTATACTTTATCCTCCATTTTGCAATCTGGTTTTCACTTTACATCTGTATTTTATTGGGCAATCTGCAAACAATATTTTTATGTGTGTGTAAGTGTAGATGTGTGTGTTAATTTATATATGTATATAGGGATGTGTATTTGTAAAAAGAGACAGAATCTGTTCCAAGTGGCCATAAATTTATAAACCTAGACGAGAAATTTCCAAAATTCTCTTTTTGCAATTGGAGCCACATATATTCTGGTTTTCTATTTCTATATAATAAACTTCCACAAAACATAATGGTTTAAAAAATACATTATCTTTTATGATATTTAGGACTGATGGGCTGAACTAGGTGCTTGTCATTTGGGGTCCCTCATAGAGTTTCAGTTAGATGGCAGCAGAACCTGGAGTCATCAGGTAGCTTCTTCTGTCCTTTTTCAATTAAACTGAGCAGGCTGAACTAAGGGGAAATTGGTCATCTTTCCCTCTCTCTATGTGAACCCCTTCATGTAGCTAACTTGGCCTCCCTCATAACCTGACAGTCTCAGAAAAATTTGATTTCTTACATGGTGATTCAGAACTCCAAGGGATTCAAGGAGAGGAAATGTAGATCTTGATTCTCAATGGGAGAACCATCAAAGAATTTGTGACCATCTTTAATCTCAGGTGTCATGTAATAAGTTATTTATATATTCATAAATAACTTGGATAAGTTACTTATGAATATATATGTATATTATACATATACATACATATCATACAGACATGCATTTTGTACTGTAGTGTATATAAGCCTGTACACGTACTACTCACTATACTAAAGTGTTTTATTCTCCTTCATCTCTTCCTCACAACTCTACCAGGTGCATATTGTCTCTTTTTCACATATTTGGAAATAGACACAGAGTAATTTATTTTAGGTTAGATTGCTAAACATTAGTAATACAAGTTGAATTTGAATCTAGTGACCTAAGAACTTTTTATCCTGGGCATTGCTAGGATGGTGTGATTATCTAGATCAGGGGACTCAGCTGAGAATGTACCTAAATGCTCATAGATTCACAAAATCTTAGAAATTTTGAGCTTGGCAGAATTGTGGGGAATCTTTTGTCACATCATTTTTTCGTGATAGAGAAGTGAATTTTCAGAAAACTTATACTACAGAGTATAGATAGTAGTTGTAATCAGATAGGCCTGAATGGCAGTCCTTTAAATGTCTTTACCTACTGTGGAACCTCTAAACACTGTCACTTTCAGTTTCTCCATCTATGTCATAGTTATCTATCTATTGCAGCATAACAAACTGCCCCAAAGCTTACAGCCTCCAACCAGCAGAGATTTATTCTATCTATGGACTATGCAGGTTACCTGGTATGTTTTTCTGCCAATCTTGAATTTGCTCAGGAAATGCTTGTTTGCCTGAGCCTAAGCTCAGTTGGGGCAGCTGAGCTGTCTGGAACCTTTCCACAGTGGTCTTTCATGGCAAAATTCCTTACTACATGGCAGTCTCAGAGCAGCGTCCCCAAAGTTGCAAAGGTAGAAACTGCAGTTCCGTTGAGGTCCAAGATCTGGAACTCACAGGATATTACTTCTGCCTCCTTCTGCTGATAGAAGCAGTTCATGAGGCTGGAGCAGATGCCAGGTGAGGTGAAATAGGCTCCACTTCTTGATGGCAGGAGCTGCAAATAACATATAGCAGTATTTACTCGACCACAGTCTCTAAAATAGAAAACATAAACTGAAAGATGTCTTGTAACAGAAACAAATACATAAATTATTTAATTTAGTACCTGGATTTTCAATTTCCAACAAAAAACTTTAACAGTCTTTGGCACTATAATTGTTACTTCTGAGGACTTCTCAACAATGAGTATTGACAAATTGAGTTTGTAATCAAGTTATACGATACACAGTTTTGTATTCTTTTTTCTCCAGACAGTGGCTCTGGTTTGTTTTGTTTCAAATTCTGCTTCAAAGTTAAAAGTAATTTAATTTTGGATTACCACCTCCTCTATTCCCACCCCTAGCTTCTGCCATGTCCTTTATTCCTTTTTATTTTTCTCTATAGTGTATATCACCACTTAACATAAATATATATAATTTATTCTTCCTTACTTCTAGAATATAATCTTTATTTATTTTATTTGCGGTACGCGGGCCTCTCACTGTTGTGGCCTCTCCCGTTGCGGAGCACAGGTTCCGGACGCGCAGGGTCAGCGGCCATGGCTCACGGGCCCAGCCGCTCCGCAGCATGTGGGATCTTCCCGGACCGGGGCACGAGCCCGTGTCCCCTGCATAGGCAGGCGGACTCTCAGCCACTGCGCCACCAGGGAAGCCCTAGAATATAATCTTTATGGGAGTAGTAACTTTGTTTTCTTTCCTCCTGTGACACCAGGGACTAGAAACCAACTGATACACGATAAGTGTTCAGTATATGTAGTATGAAGGGGTGCATGAATGAATGATTATTCTACCTGTTTCAAAGCCCTATTCCACATCAGCTAAGAGCAACACAAGCAGTGGAGCACTTAACTCATTGATTTTCTTGTAAAGCTAAATTAGCAAAATTTGTTTGACCTCAGTAGCTTTTTGAATATTTGGTTTTCTTTTGCTGAAACATATTTCAAAGAGAGCATCCCCTCCCCACCCTCAAAAAAAGAATATCTCCTAGACAACACATCATTCCTCTTTGTAAATTTTAAACATTCCTGAAATAAATCAAAATGCACCATAACCTAAGAGAACTTTTTGAAAAATAGTATCAATATTCACCTCCTGGCCCAATGTCAATGAACTTGTATTATGTTTAAGAACCCCACCAATCTTAATATAACTACTGAAGTTCTCCTGTAATGCTGTGGAATAATGACTATTCTCTCTTCACAGATTTGTTTAAAGGGTCAGATTAGAATAAATTGGTGAAAAGCATCAATGAATTCTGATACCTCATAATAAAGGGCTGTATTTGTGTATTGCAGTTAATATGGAAAACAAAGTGGATTACTTTGCTTGAAATCCAAAGTGTAAATGTGTGAAGCTTCACAATGACATGATAAGTTATTGGGCAATAAGATGATTATTTTAAAACAATTATTTCTTTCTCAGTGGGAAAACTATTACTAAAATCCTTCTCTTTATATGGGATAAAATGACTTAACATAGAATATGACTTCAAGACATACTATATAAGCACCTTCTAATGTCTTTTATGAAGTCAGCTGATACAAGAAAAGATAATTCCTCTCAGTTAACAGAAATTTAAACGTTTTTTAAAGTAAAGAACAGAATGTAAATATGAGGTGATTTTTTTTCTATGCCCTTTTTTTCCTAAGGAATCTGGTGGGTCCTTGGAAAGTAAAGGGTTTTTCTGAAGACTACTTTTCTGCCATGATTAATATTGTAGTAAAGATAGTCTTTTCTTTTTTTCCAATTTATAAATATTTATTTCACTTGATATGAAGAACCCAGGGGCAGGACAGGAATAAAGACGCAGATGTAGAGAATGGACTTGAGGACACAGGGAGGGGAAGGGTAAGCTGGGACGAAGTGAGAGAGTGGCATGGACATATATACACTACCGAATGTAAAATAGATAGCTAGTGGGAAGCAGCCACATAGCACAGGGAGATCAACTAGGTGCTTTGTGACCACCTAGAGGGGTGGGAAGGGGAGCGTGGAGGGAGACGCAAGAGGGAGGAAATATGGGGATATATGTATATATATAGCTGATTCACTTTGTTATAAAGCAGAAACTAATACACCATTGTAAAGCAATTATACTCCAATAAAGATGTTAAAAAAATAGAACTTTGGGGAAGGTAGAACAGATATAATTATCTGCATTTTTCAGATAGAATTGATGACATTCAGAGAATTTACATCACATATACAAGTCATGCTGCTAGTATGTCGCTGAACTAAAGTTGGAATCTGGGTGTTCTGACTTACAATCCATTGGTTCTTTTCCCATAACATCAACCTCTATAGGTTGACACTCATAATCTGTGACTTCATAAAATCTTCACAAGAACCCTGTAAAGTAAATGTTATTAGCCTCATTTTTCAGGTGGTAAGATTAAAGTTAAAAGGCTTTAAGAATGGATAATTAAAGCCAAGTTTGTCTGCATCTATGATAAGTGATCTTTCCTTCCTACTTTTTAACCTTTCTCAGTATGTTACATGGACACTCACTTCTAGTACTTCTAGCAGTTTACTAAAACTATTATTGCATTAAGATTAAAGGACTGAGCATGCTTAGAGTTGCTTATGTACTGCCTATATATAAATCCCAATCTCCATCTCTCTCTCTCCCCCATTTTTTTAACCACCATGCAAACTGCTACCAAATATTAAATATCAATGTGCAATAGTGTCCTTTGCTCCTTCCCAAGTTCAAGGTGCTCACATTTTTATTCTGAATTGAATTACCTGATTGATTTCTCAAATCCTGTCAGGTGAAAAGCCTAGGACAGTGCAAGAATTCACCACTGGGAGCAATGACTTTAAAATGATTTGCGACTGTTCTTCAAATAGGACAGAGAATATTAGGAATTATTTCCTGTAATGATGATGCTGATTTTCATATTTTTAAAAGTCTTACCAGGACGGAAGCTATATTCATTCTTCACAATCCAAAATACATTTGTCATATATATGGGTGCTAAGATAATAAAAAAAAAATCATCTTTCTGAGAACTGATTTGGGCAAGTATTAGAAATAGACTGGATTTGTGAATAAGTGGCCATCTCAGCTCCAGTTAATCTGTTCAAACTCTGTTAAAGACATAAAATAGAGCACCCATAGTTCCATTTTGTGTGCCTATAGATTGAATTAGCATAGAGATTGAAGACTCTTTCCTTCTAAAGTATAGGATCTAGTTCTTTGGCAAGAAGGTAGGAACATTTTCTTTTCCATCAACTCTCCTTATGCTATTAAATGGTTAAATATATCATTTCAGCTATTCTGGATTTATAATCTAATTACGATATTGACACCTTAATTCTCTGACAATAAAGTAGAAATAAGATATTTGTTAAGAGCTGTCAATAAAATTAACCTGAAGGATTTTTAAGGCTTAAAGTTATAGACAATGAGGAATAACTGGTAGACACCATAATTCAAGAAATCATTTTGAATTTAAAGCATTACATAGTTGTAAATATGGAACTTTAAATAATTGAGTGGAAAATAATTATCTTTAAAAAATAAGGGTCTTCCCTGGTGGCGCAGTGGTTGAGAGTCCGCCTGCCGATGCAGGGCACACGGGTTCGTGCTCCGGTCTGGGAAGATCCCACATGCCTGCCGTGAGCCATGGCTGCTGGGCCCGGGCGTCCGGAGCCTGTGCTCCGCAACGGGAGAGGCCACAGCGGTGAGAGGCCCACGTACCACAAAAAAATAAATAAATAAAAATAAATAAAAAATAAGTCCCTTTGGGTTTAAGAAAGTGTAATGCTATAAAAAATGCTTATCTCAAGACTATAACATAGAACCTTTCTCAAGTATCTGTATTTTACATATATGACATTGAATTGACTAAACACATATATTTGCTTTACTTAAATGTATAGAATTTTTCCTATCATGAAATTCTTTGACTCTCTTGAACTTTATCATAATAGCAAATGTTGCAAATTTCTTACAATAAAGATTGTTTTTACTCAAGATTTAAGATATTTGTTTAAGTCTGTGAATGTGTATCCTTTACAAATGTATTTGATCCACAGTTGGTATACTGAATTACCAACTGAATAGGGAATTTCCAGCTAGCTCTGCTCTGTTCTAAATCTTAATTCCATTTATCTTTTAACATAATATCACAAATATTTTTATATTTGTGATATTTTATATTCCGATCTTAAAGATCGGAATAATAGTTTGTTACACAGCTTGGACAGTTAAACAGACAGAAAAGAAAGGATCAAGGAAAGAAAAGAGGGGAAGAGTTTTTCTTTTTACATACTACCAAAAAAAAATGAGTCAAGTCAATTTCATTAGTGTTTATGACGTTTCATTTATCCATCAGAATGTTGGTATTTAAGATTTCATTTCTTCTTATCAAACACAAATTAGGGGTGTTTTTGTTTGAGGTTGAATATTTCATAAACTTCCTTTGAAATTTAATTTTTAAAAAATAAAAATAATTCAAGAAAAGTGAAACACAAACATTAATTTATCAAATTATACACTGGTAGTATGGAATCTTACGTATCCAAGTTTTAATTTGGGGGATTTACCTGAAAACAGTTTCAGATCTCCTCTAAATCTTCCTGCAACTCACAAAGAATATTCTGGAAGGATTCTCAGGTATTTCCTAGTTGGTAAATAACGCAAATAGTCTGAGACTGGCCTGGAATTCCCTTCCAGATGCATTTAGTTGCAGGGAATATGAACAAGTCAGTGGATTATTATTTGAATTATTATTTGATACTATTAAGATAATTTTAGCTATGCAATTTATTGAATTGTGCAAATTATGTGAAAGACCTCTGTACTGTAATATGCTTTTTTTGCATAATAGGTATATTCTAAGTATTACATTTGCTATTATTTCATGTGGTTAAAACCTAATGACATATTTTTGTATATGCTTTCGTATGATAATTTAGGCGTATTCGCTCTATAGTTCTCTATCAACACAAATAACTGGTTTCTCCAGATATCAGAGGTAAATTTTCTAGACCTTCAGAGGGAATAGCATGGGTTCTAGTTTCCTTCAGCCAATCAGGTGTGTTTACAAAGAATAAGAAGTAGTTCAGGCAAATCAGAGATGGGTGTCAAAACGAATGTGTCTGTAAACATCATTGAGAGAATGAAGATTTAATCAGCTACTTCAGAGCCCAAAGACAAAGTATGAACAGCTGCAAAGGAGCTCATCTTTTCCTCTGAAACAAACCTAAGTCATTGTGCCATGGAACTGTCATTCCATAATGAGTGTTATTAACAGTGCTAAGATGAAGCTCCTTCAAAGAGATTCATGGCCACTAAGACTGAATTTAGGTAGGTGTATTAGTGTTCTACAAATTTCCAGAAACTTAGCAACTTAAACAACAGATTTATGAGAAAGAATCCAATGTGAGTCCCATTGGGCTAAAATCAAGATGTCAGCTGCGCTGCGTACCTTTCTGGAGAGACTAGTCAAGAGTCCATATCCCAGCCTTTTCCTGTTCCTTAATTTGTCATTCCTTCATTCATCTTCAAAGCCAGCAATGGTGAGTTAAGTCCTTCTCACATTGCAATACTCTGACCTCTTCTCTGACCCCCCTCTTATACTTTTTATGGCTCCTGCAATTACAGTGGGCCCACAAGGACAATCCTCCTATTTTAAGGTCAGCTGATTAGCAGCCCTTAATTCTCTTTCTTCAGGTAACATAACACATATGCAGGTTCCAGGGATTAGGATGTGGGCGTCTTTGGGAACCATTATTCTGCCTACCATGGTAGGGGAGTTCGGAACAATTAAAAAAACAAGGCATATCATGGTGCTGAGCTAGTTTCTGGCAAGTGGCTGAAGGAGAAGAGATGCTTCATTTTTTTCCCTTTTCTTCTTCTTCTTTTTTTTTTTTTTTTTTTTTGGCTTTTCACCCCAAGGGCAGTGCCATCTCCTCTCCAAAGCTGTTTGCAATACCACCATTTTTTTTGTGTGTGTGTGTGTGGTACGCGGGCCTCTCACTGTTGTGGCCTCTCCCGTTGCGGAGCACAGGCTCCGGACGCGCAGGCTCAGCGGCCATGGATCACGGGCCCAGCCGCTCCGCGGCATGTGGGATCTTCCTGGACCGGGGCACGAACCCGTGTCCCCTGCATCGACAGGCGGACTCTCACCCACTGCGCCACCAGGGAAGCCCTTTAGTGTTATTTTTATCTATTATTGCCACTGAATGTTCTTTGGATACCTGTAGCGCCAATTACTTTCTCTATAATTCTTCCTGCCTCCATACCATACCTGTCATTTCATGAGAAGTTTATAAATTTGGGGTAATGGACCTGCATTTATTTTTCTCATGTAAGGATAAACTCTGATCATAGTCATTTTTCTCTAAAAGTTTGTACTGGCCTGTCTCACGTTTTTAAAATCCTCCTCTTTTGACAGTAAGTTATTGGCTTTCATTGGTTCCTTGGCCTACATTTAGAGTGCTTTATTCTTATATAATTATTGCTTTATTTCTCTTTGTTGTCTAATACCGTTAGCACTTCTAGAATTACTGACTTCTCTGGTAGAAACAATTTGGGAAATCTGATGTTCAGCAGCCAAAGGAGACAAAGTTAGGGCTATATTTTCTACTGTTGTGTTACCATTTTTTTCTATACTAAACTCAAGGTAGTGCTACTGTACACTGAAGCCCTTTACACATGTGGACTGGCTTTTCAGTAAACCAGAGCCACACACCCTGATTTTAAACAGTAAAGAGCTATGTACAGGTAAATTATTGAAGGGTGTAGATTCTGGAGCGAGACTGCCTCAATTTGAATATTAGCTCCAATACTTAGCTGTACAACCTTGGGTAAATTACTTCTCTCTGTCTCAGTTTGCTCATATGTCAAGTAGTATTTTTGAAAGGGTAAAATGAATTGTATACTGTACTTCACAAATGTCTATGTACTAAAAGTTATTTAACAAGAGTTTACAAAATATGAAATAAATGCCTATTTACCAAATTGAATCAGTAAGTTTCTTCATGCTTTTTCACACATATTCACCTTTTTATTCACCTTTTATTTTTTGCTTTTTAAATAATTAATTCTTACACTTGGTTCTAGACCTCTGGATTGTTAGTACATTGACAAGGGAACATCAGGAGAATAATCACATTGAAGAAAGCATTTGTGATTACCAAAGGGCTTAGACAGTAAGGTACCAAGCAAATGATTCTTCAGTTGATTTTATAGAGAAAAGGTAGGTACTTGATCTGAAGAGACCAAAAAAAGTCCAATCAGGAAATGAAGATTTGTTTTCCTGATAAACTGATCCATACAGTTAAATATGATTAAAATAGTATGATTTATATTATGTGACTTTTACCACAATAAAAAAAAAACACTTAAAAACAAAAAAACACATTAATAGACACTGTCCCTTCTTCTCATATACGATACATTTACCTGGCACGCTGATGTTCATTAAAATTTTGTTTTTAAAAAACAGATTGAAGTGACTCTATTTCCAGAATGTGAAAACAACTGGTTAGGACAATGAAAAAATAAGTTAAAAATTTTTATGAGTGTAATATACGACAGATAAGCAATTAACTTATTTTTCTGTGCACATTTTCAAGCAGATTGAGGAGAGAGGCAGGGAGAGACTGACAAAGGAAGAGAGGAAAATGGAGAAAGAGAGACAGAGGTGGGAAGAATTATGATTCTCTTGTGCTGAATACTTCCAGCTTCTCTGAGCAGTGAGTAATTCACTAAGGAGACAAGTACAGCCTCCATAGTTCACTGCTCATGTTACCAAGCAAAGACCAAAAATGATGCAGTTTTATGAACAAGAGTATTCATCTGTTATTGGAATAAATATCCTGAAAGGCTTAAGAAAGCTAGAGAAATGTAAGTGAGAGGGCACATTTTTATAACATTCAATATATAGTATTTAATGCATACTTCGTCCAGAAACAAAAATCAAGTAACAGGAAAAGAAAACTGAGTATATATAAGAAAAAGGTTTTAGAAAACAGTAAGGGTCACATCAAGTGTTTTGTAGAAGAGACCCAAACCAGTCAATCTAAAAATGATGAAGTTAGGAAAAAAGTCATCCCTAATACAACTATGGAAGTCTCATAATGCACAGTATTGTGTTTAACAAGAAGAGAATCTTAACAGCAACATTGTAAGTCGTACCAGGGAGACAGCCTGGAAGGGTGGATCACAAAGTCCACCGTAAATACTGTGCTAGGCTTTTGATTCTCTTCATAAGAAATTATGACCCCAGCCTGAAGGCACAGATAAGTAGATGATAGATGGACAATAGAGATAGGATAGATTAACATAAGTTGAAAATTTACTTTGTGGTCATGCCTCATTTGGTCAAGTTTATACTCATTTGGTCAAGTTTATGGAATGTTATTCTTTCGTTGGTACATTCATTTATTCATTTAAAATGTTGTCCAAAATGGTTCAATTGATTAATTCATAGGTTTATTTGTTCTGAAAACAAATGGTTACAGATTTTCTTTGGATCCTTTTCTAAAATATTTGTAATTTTTGTTGTATGGATTTTTAAGATATTCTGGTTTAGCTTTTAATTATTATTACTGGTTTTCCCTAAGTAAAACTTTAACATAAAAAGTAGAATGTATAAATATACTTCATAAGTCAATAATTTTGTCATAATGTCAGTGTCTGTTAACAAAATCTTAAAAGACGGCAAATAAAAAATATGTAAACATTTCACTAGTAAAGACATGATTAGGTTTGGAGGACTTTTTATTTTAAAATTATTAGCTACATAAAGTATATGTAAAAGTTACATGTGTGCTAGACTTCATTGTTATAAATCAGTTCCCTTTTTGATATTTGTATTTCAGCTTTTGATCCTTTATCAGAAATAGGGGAAAATAAATCCATGGAAAGTTAAGCAGGTTCCTTTAACGCTTTTGCTATGTTTGCTATGTTTGTTATGTTTCAAATGTGTAATTCCCATCACTGATCTTTGTCTTTTGAATTCCCAGGGCAATTTATGTGTATTATGACTAATTTTTCTCCCTTCTGTGATGGTTACTTATGTGTTTCAAATCCAAGTACATCCTATAAGCTAGTTTTATTTATTTATGGCTGTGTTGGGTCTTCGTTTCTCTGCGAGGGCTCTCTCCAGTTGCGGCGAGCGGGGGCCACTCTTCATCGCGGTGCGCGGGCCTGTCACGATCGCAGCCTCTCTTGTTGCGGAGCACAGGCTCAGTGCTGTGGCTCAGGGGGCTGGTTGCTCCGCGGCATGGGGGATCTTCCCAGACCAGGGCTCGAACCTGTGTACCCTGTGTTAGCAGGCAGATTCTCAACCACTGCGCCACCAGGGAAGCCCCTATAAGCTAGTTTTAAAGACAGGTTTTATGTTTACTTCATCTTGGAAACCTCTGCCCATAGCTACAATAATAGCTATGTAGCATAGTAGGTTATATAATAGTAGCTCACAGTATATGTAAAATGAAAATCATATTGGTTAATAGTACTAAAAAACGGTTAGTACAAGGTACACCAAGTTGTACTGACCAAGGAGAGCTCAGTGTAAAGATCTAAAGTAAACGTAAGGAATGCCTAGCTCTATACAATTGTTTTTATGGAAAACTTGAAACATATAGCAATAGTAAGCTATTTTGCCTAGAAAACTTTATGCAAACCAAAATGATCCTTGTTTTAAAGATAAACATCAGGGGAACCTCTTATCTTTTCTAGATGACAGATTAATGAATAATTTATCTTAATAAGGTAGAATTTGAAAGATATCATTAGTTCTCTATTCTTATATAGAGGCAATACGATGTAGAAAGTAACATCTTTATGATGTGCAGCAAGATAAAATGGTTGTAGAATAGTAAAAGCTTCCCTCTCTTTGTTATAACAAATAAAATTTGCTTTGGGAATGTAACATCCTAAGCCTGGGGTACAATTGGTGATAGTACTTCCAATCTATTTTTTTGAAAAGAAGGAAAAGTTCCTATGAGGTTAATAGCCAAGAAACGCTTTAAAGCTCTGACACAATTGCTCACATATGAACCAAATGTTCTTGCCAGTGGTGCCTCCTCACCATTTAAATTTAAATACTGAAATACCTTGCTTACCATTGAGAAAATTTGTTCTTTTAAAATATGACTATATACTTAGCTTTGTTTGAATAAATAGGCAAATAATTTTAGGCCAAGAACCAAATACTTCGTTACTTTGAAGTTTCTACTATTTATATTCTATCAAATAAAACATTAATATTGCACTTTGTCCTGCTTACTAATCTGAATCCTCTATTTGTAATTATTAAAATATTTGAAATATTTAACCCATTTTTAAACAGGACCTATATTTTTCAGTGTTATTTCAAATTTTATTTGAAGAATTCATTAATGAAGTTATTGCCTCTCTAAGAACAAGAGTAAAATCTTTACGTCTTGACTTAATTTGTAATCATGAGCCTGTAGAAAAGTTTAGTTGAAAAAACATCAAAATAAAATAAAATCAAAATATTAATTACTAAAAGGTCATGCACGAATATTACACACCTTCTTCTCTGAGTAATCAAAGCTAAAATTGGGAGAATATCTGGCAACCAAAAACAGAACATGATTCAAATACTCTAAGTCAAAAAGCATACATAACACTTCTGCCCCTTGTAGAAAGAAAACATTTCTTTAAAAACCAAGGACGAAGAGGATAAGCTTAAATAAGAGCAAAAAAGAATCATCTTCCATAAACAGTGCCTCTTTAAGATGAAATCTGAGAAGCCAAGGGAAAGAATTCTTTTGAGGTCTAATTTTCTCATTGTATCATGGCTTAAAGTAATGCAAATCTTGTGGGATAGCATAGCTATAACTCTAAATTAATTAAAAACTTGATTGACCTATAAAAAAGAATAAAAGGTCATTTTTTACATGATAATTTGATTGTCCACAGAATTCTGCACAATATCAGATTTAATCTTGAGCTAAACATCCAGATAACAAGCAGAAAAGATGAATTTCAAGTACTGGGAAATACCTATCATCTAATATATACTGTTGTTATTTGTCAGTTTTAATAACCATTGAAGGAATATTAAGTACATGCAAAAGCCATGATCTCAGTTTGAATACTTATGGACCTGAAATGTTGTATTGACTTTTTATAGCCCCTTTCAGATAAATGACTGTAAGCTTCTCTTTTAAAAACTATTTATTTATTTCCACGTAAATTTTGAAAGTTACCTATTTTTCTAAGTCTCAGTGTAGAGGGCTGTAGTAAAAGAAAAAAGTCATTTCTAAGCCTATTTTACTGATGTTTGTTAAATTTCTATTCCACTAATTTTTCTGTGATTTCCAAGAGGGAATTCTAAAGTCAAATGTGTTAATTAGGTGGGAAGAAAAAAATCACCATGCTGATTAAGCAAGCTAGCATCACAAGGGATTGGAGGGGCTAACAAAGAGGTTTGTCTTTTTTATTCTGGCTGTGGAGGGAAAATGAGGGAAGGTACTCTAAACTATAAAATACAGGCAGTTTGGGGAAGGAAGTATGATAGCTTTGATTTGGAGTCTCAGGAAGGAGACAGAGAGAAGATACTCTCCCCTTTGCATTTAAAGTTTACAACAGAAGAAAGATGTTAGAAGTTTTGACAGCAGTTTCCCATGTTTAAGTTGTAACGATACAGACAAAGAAATTTAACATGGGATTTAAAATTTCAGACAAACTTGAGGTAAACCAGGGCTGCTGTAAACAATGATCGGAAGTAAAGGCTCAATTGTGAGTTACCTAACTATTGCTAAGAAGTCACAGCTCATTGTAAGAATATCCTGTATAACAGGTGCCACTAACTTTGACTAACTTTGATCATGGAATACGTCACTTTAATATCTATTTAAATATTACCTCCACTCCATCTTTTTTATTCTTAAGATTTGGCACCTTTCAAGCATGCTTACTGAAAAAGCAGTCACACAGTCAATGCTTTTGGCAGAGGAAAATAAAAAACATTAGTTCTTACTTCTTATGGCAAACTCAGAAATGGCATTGACACCAAAGTCAACACCAAAAGAAGTCACTTGTCTGCCTCAAGTGACATCTATATAACCATCACAACATATACTTGGTGATGATTTAAAAAAAAAAAATTGTCTAACAATCTATGGATGAAAAGATGAAAAGTAGTTTCATAGTAATTGAAGTTGATATTTCCTATAAAATTTAACATGGTTCATCATAGTAAATGATTTAGTAAAACTATACTTTATAGAGTTTCCCTTCTACGATATTTTGAAATTGTTGGTCAGATTAGTTATCACTTTGTTTTTGTTAATTAAACTTACACATACATATGGAATGCCAGTTAGGTGCCATGTACCAGCCTCACTCCATTTAATCAGTGACAATGGCATTCTGCAGGCATCTCAAAAATAACTTGATGTATGAAATAAAAATATTGGAGTCACTTCATTTATTTTTGTATTTATAGTAGCGACTGATTAGAATCTTTTTATTGTTGCATATACAAACAAGTATTCTATATTTATTTAATTATAAGTTTGAGATAAAAGCCGTATTGATTTGAAACTGGGGTCCCTTTTATTAAGTTTGCCACTCTTGAGTATATCATGGGAAGCTATCTTATTTGTCATCACCGCAACTATTCCATGCTCTACATATAAAATCCTCTCTGAACTCTCACTAACATGGTTACCACATATTACCACATATGATTCTCTACTTTTTTTTTTTTGCGGTACGCGGGCCTCTCACTGTTGTGGCTTCTCCCGTTGCGGAGCACAGGCTCGGGACTCGCAGGCCCAGCAGCCATGGCTCACGGGCCTAGCTGCTCTTCGGCATGTGGGATCTTCCCAGACCGGGGCACGAACCCGTGTTCTCTGCATCGGCAGGCAGACTCTCAACCACTGTGTCACCAGGGAAGTCCGATTCTCTACTTTTGAATTCTTATTTTCTTGAGCATTTGGTTTTTGCATTATGTTACCTGTATGTTAATGAGTTGCAGATGTGGTAACACTCAGCTTTCTTTTACTTATCTACAATTAAAAACAGTACATGATATCATTTTCAGTCCATACTGCTACTTTCATACATGTTTTTAGAGAAGGAGTCATCATCTCTCCTCATTCTAGCACAGAACTCCTTAGCTGATACATGTTCCCCCTATATAAAGAAACTGTTCCAGCTAAATATTTAGCCTCATTGTGGTCAAAGAAATCATGGTATTCTTACTACTGTGAAAGGCATTGCGCTTGGAAATGTGAGAGGAAGATTTGTTTGTTTGTTTTTATATTTTAATCATTAACATAATTAAAGGAAGTTTTGAATTTAAGTAGTCAGGGACTATGGGTACATACCAAGAAGAATCACCCTACCCAACATTCTAGTAATGGCCCATTCCTGGACCATTTTTTATACATCTTCTTTGCTTGGCTAATTTCTTCTTGGGTCTCAAGGTAGGTGCAATTTTCATTGCTAAGCCCCCATAAAACACAGAATCCTGGGCTAAAAGATTTCCATAAATGCCATAAAATTTTGAATAGCATTTATCATATTTTAATGTGGCAGATTGTTTATATTTCCATACTCGAATAAAATCTATAAAGACAAGACTCTGTCTTACTCACCCTTGCATCCTGATGTGTAACATAATGCCCTCTCATATTTCCTTAGTAAAACATTGTGGAAGGAATGCATCAATTAATGAACGAATGGAATCTTTCATACCTTTCTGACTTCAGTAGTGAATAAGTATTTGTTGAAAGTTTAAATAGATCATTCTGGTGTCACCCAAATACTATGAAAGGAAAATGAGTCAAGAAATATCAAAAAGGAGGCCACAAAAATCACAGTATTTTATGCAAATGAAGATTGGGTAACTAATGACATTTCCTATAACTATACTAGATTGTCTTTAAAATAAATGATCTTTTGTTATATTGCAATTAATAAATATAGAAAAACAATGATAAATATTATAGAAAAAGTATTACTAGTATTTTGTATTAATATGGCTTTGATAATTTAACAATACGTTTTTGGTATTTTTTAAGACCTAACTCAGAGAATTTTTATCTCTGTATTTCTGGCAATGCCTGACATCATGCTTTGCATATGGAATGTACTCAAAAATTGCCTGTTTACTAAATTTAATTTAAATTAAATTTTAATTTAAATTAAATGTTCAGAAACTCAATTTCATAGGCACCATGCCTGAGAGAACTTTAGACCCATTAACATTGGAAGGTCGATATAAATCCTGACTTTGATCTGACTTAAGTCTTGGAGTTTGTCCAGTGCCAGTAGGAGACAATAATGAAATTCCTACTTGAGGAATTGTGCACATTTGACAAGAGCATTTCACTAGACAACATGGCTGTAGTGATCTATC
Source organism: Kogia breviceps (assembly GCF_026419965.1). Classification (NCBI taxonomy): domain Eukaryota; kingdom Metazoa; phylum Chordata; class Mammalia; order Artiodactyla; family Physeteridae; genus Kogia; species Kogia breviceps. Next base: position 43,126,043 of record NC_081311.1, on the reverse strand, counting down.
TATCATCTAATTCTCTCTCTCTCTCTCTCTCTCTCTCTCTCTATATATATATATATATATATATATATATAGCAAGTAGAAAGGTAATCAGACTATATTTACTGTATATCTTTGCTCTAGTAAATTTTACTTTTCTATTTGAAAAGTTAGTTTATTCATTTACAATCACAATTACAAGCAATTCTTTTTTATTATTGAAGTATAGTTGATGTAAAATATTATATTACTTTCAGGTGTATAACATAGTGGTTCAACATTTAAATACATTGTGAAATGATCACCACAATAAGTCTAGTAGCCATCTGTCACCATACAGAGTTATTACAGTATTGTTGACCTTATGCTGCATAATACAGACCTGTAACTTATTTTGTAACTGGAATTTTGTACCTCTTAATCCTCTTCACCTATTTCACTCAACTACTTATCCCTCATTCTTTCCTCTCTGGCAAACACCAGTTTGTTCTCTGTATTTATGAGTCTGTTTCTGTTTTGTTTTTTTAAATTCATTTATTTTGTTTTATAATTCCAATATAAGTTAAATCATATAATATTTTTCTTTCTCTGTCTGACTTATTTCACATAGTAAAATACCCTCTAGGTCCATCAGTGTTGTCACAAATGGCAAGATATCATTCTGATTGATGGCTGAGTAATATTCTATTGTATATATATATATACCACTTCTTCTTTATCCGTTCATATGTGAATTGATACTTAGGTTGCTTTCATATCTTGGCTATTATAAATAATGCTGCACTGAACACAGGGGTGTACATATATCTTTACAAATTAGTGTTTTTGATTCCTTCAGCTAAATAATCAGAAGTGGAATTGGTGAATTGGAGGGGAGTTCTACTTTTAGCTTTTTGAAGAACTTCCACAGTGGCTCTACCAATTTACATTTCTACCAACAGTGCATGAGAGTTCCCTTTGCTTCACATCCTCACCAACACTTGTTGTTTGTTGTCTTCTTGATGATAGTCATTCTGACAGGTGTGAGGTGATATCTCATTGAGGTTTTGATTTGCATTTCTCTGAAGATTAGTTATGTTGATAATCTTTCCACATACCTGTTGGTCATCGTATGTTTTCTTTGAAAAAATGTCTATTCAGGTCCTCTGCCCATTTTTTAAAATTAGATTGTTCTTTTGTTATTGAGTTGTATGAGCTGTTTATATGTGTTGGATATTAACGCCTATTGGACATATCGTTTCTAAATATCTTCTCCCATTCAGTAGAATGCTGTTTCATTTTCATGATGTTTTTCTTTGTTGTGCAAAAGCTTTTTCATTTGATACAGTCTTATTGGTTTATTTTAGCTTTTGTTGTCCTTGCCTGAGAAGACAGATCCAAAAAATATTACTAAGACCAATGTAAAATAGTTTACTACCAATGTTTTCTTCTAGGAGTTTTATAGTTTGTTGTTATATTTAAGTCTTTAATCCATTTTGAAAATTTTTGTATATGGTGTAAGAAAGTGGTCCTTTCATTTTTTTGCATGTAGCTGTCCAATTTTCTAAAACCATTTATTGAAGAGGCTGTCTTTTTCCCATTGTATATTCTTGCTTACTTTGTCATAGATTAATTAAACATGTAAGCATGGGTTTATTTCTGAGCTCACTGTTCTGATCTGTTGATCTTCATGTCTGTTTTTCTGCCAGTACCATATAGTTCTCATTATGCTAGCTTTGTAGTATAGTTTGAAATCAGGGGGCATGATATCTCTAGCTTTATTCTTCTTTTTCAAGATTGTTTTGGTAACTTGGGGGCTTTTGTGGTTCCATACAAATTTTAAGATGCTTGTTCTAGTTTTGTGAACAATTCTATTGGTGTTTTGATAAGGATTACATTGAATCTATAGATTGCTTTGGGTAGTATGGACATTTTAACAATATTAATACTTCTAGTCCATGAGCACAGGTTATCTTTACATTTGTGTTGTCTTAAATTTCTTTCATTATATCATTATATCTTATAATTTTCAGAGTACAGGCCTTTTACCTCCTTGGTTAAATTCATTCCTAGATATTTTATTCTTTTGTGATCCAATTGTACATGGGATTGCTTTCCTAATTTGTCATTCTGAGAGATTATTGTTAGTGTATAGAATCACAACAGATTTTTGTATACTTTTGTATCCTGCAAAAGTATATACAAAATGACTTTACTGAATTCCTTTATGAGTTCATACAGTTTTCCAGTGGTGTCTTTAGAGTTTTCTATATATAGTATCATATCATTTGCAAACAGTGACAGTTTTCCTTCTTCCTTTCCAATTTGGATGCCTCTTATTTCTTTTTCTTGCCTATTTGCTGTAGCCAGGACTTCCAATACTATGTTGAATAAAAGTGGTGAGAATGAACATCCTTGTCTTGTACCTGATCTTAGAGAAAATGCTTTCAGCTTATCACCTTTGAGTATGTTAGCTGTGGGCTTGTCATATATGACCCTTATCATGTTAGGTATGCTCCCTTTGAACCTACTTTTGGTGCTTCCCTGGTGGCGCAGTGGTTGAGAGTCAGCCTGCTGATGCAGGGGATACAGGTTCATGCCCCAGTCCGGGAAGATCCCACATGCCATGGAGCGGCTGGGCCTCTGAGCCATGGCCACTGAGCCTGTGCGTCTGGAGCCAGTGCTCCACAACGGGAAAGGACACAACAGTGAGAGGCCTGCATACTGCAAAAAAAAAAAAAAAAAAAAAAAAAAAAAAGAACCTACTTTTGGAGGGTTTTTATCATAAATGGATTTTGAATTTTGTTAAAGGCTTTTTATACATCTATTGAGATGATTGTGTGATATTTATCCTTCATTTTGTTAATGTGGTGTATCGTATTGATTTTGCAGATATTGAACTATCCTTGCATCCCTGGAATAGATCCCACTTGATCATGGTATATGATTCTTTTTATATATTGTTGAATATGGTTCATAATATCTTGTTGAGGAGTTTTGCACTATGTTCATCAGGGATATTGGCCTGTAATTTTTTTGTGTGTGGTGACTGTCTGATTTTGGTATCAGGATGAAACTGGCTTTGTAGAATGAAAAATATTTAGAAGCATTTCTTCCTCTTCAATTTTTTGGAATAGTGTGAGAAGGATAGGTGTTAACTCTTTTTCTAAATGTTTGGTAGAACTCACCTGTGAAGACATCTGGTCCTGGATATTTGTTTGCTGGGAGCACAAGTGTAATGACATGTCATCATTTTGGCTTAAGTTTGACTTTGTCACCAATGTGAGGAGTTTGAAATTTGAATGAAACATTTGAAAGCTCTATCCTTGCTCTGAATTCACATAGCATTTATTCTTTTTAATGTGTACAGTTTTAACTAGTATCCCTCATAGTCACTTCACATATATGTTTGAATCCAAGTATTGCTTACCTAACTGAATTTTAATTACCTGAGGGTATCCACTTGTTGTTTGGTTCTTAAGTGACCATAAAGCAGTTTTTAAAAACACTACATTGAGGTATAATTGATATACAGAAAATTTGCACATATTCAGTGTATACAATTTGAGTTTTGACTTATGAATACACCTGTGAAACCGTCACTATAATCAGGGTAATAGACACATTCATCACCTCAAAATGATTTCTTGTGCCTCTCTGGTTTTTGTGATTGTTGTTGTTTTGTTGTGGTAAGGACATTTATACTTGAATACTTTTTAAAATTTAATACTTTCTACAAAATGGTGAAGACATCATTTCCCCAATTTCATATATTCAGAAGCTCAAATTCTAGGGTTGGTGCCTGCCATTAGGGTTGGAGTTAGGGTAGCAGGGAGAGGTAGAACATTTGAATTAAAATGAGAAATGTGTGGCTTGTGAGCTCTGTCACTTAAGAGCTATGTAATCTGGCATAAATCTATGCATTTCTCTATAAATGTAAAAGATTATGAATATGGGCCCTATATATTTCTCACCTTTATTATAAGGATCAAATGGGAGCATGGATGGTATGATTATATTAAGCACCCAATTACCATGAGTTTATTTAATTTCAATAATTTTCAAGTATTGGTTTAATTATCATCATTTTCCCAAGGGACTAAATTACTATTCCTCCTGCCAGCTTGCCTGAAGTCTTTGAAGCTAAATGATTCAACTTTCTATTTAGGGATGTTACTTTAGACTTTCTTAAATTTTTATGCAGATACAAATTTCTTTTTTGGCCACATTTACCTACATATCCCCTTAAGAAAATATTTTTAAAACTCAGTAAGGGAAATTATTTTTAAAATTTTTAAAAATGTATTTTTATTGAGATAACAGTGGTTTATAACATTATGTGCATTTTATGTATACAACATTATATTTCTACTTCTGCATACCCTACAGTGACCTTACCACCAAAAATTTAGTTTCCATCTGTCACCATACAACTGATCCCCTTTACCCACTTTGCCCTCCCCCCTGCCCTTTCCCTGCTGGTATCCCGTACTCTGTTCTCTGTATCTACAAATTTGTTTTCTTTTGGTTTGGTTAGTTAATTTATTATGTTTTTGGTTTGTTTGGCTTTTATATTCCACATATAAGTGAAATCATACAGTATTTATCTTTCTCCATCTGACTTAGTAAAATCTTTTTTCTCCATGTATTTGGAGTGGAAACTGTATAACAGTGGTTCTTAAACATTTTAGCATACATCAGAATCACCTGGCAGGTTTTTAAAAGCAATCACAGTGTCCCTCCTCCATAATTTCTCATTCAGTAGGTCTAGGGTGATGTCTAAGAATTTAATTCTAACAAATTCTCAAGTAATGCTGGTAAGTACTGGTCTTAGGACCATATTTTGTGAACCATTGATCTATAGTTTTCTCCCTGAGTCAACCTATAATTCATTTTAGGTTGACTTTAATTCCCCATCCTTTCAATCTGTGCCTTACCTATTGCTATCCTATCTTTAAAAAATATTATTCCTCCAAATTACTTTCAGAGTCACATTTGGCCCTATTATGATGTGAAATTTAAATCAGTGTTAAAACCATGATGCCATAAAAGGTAGATACTCTTGAAGTGATTAGCCTCTCCTCCAAACACCAGCCAAATAATTGAACTACTAGCTTCTCTCTGTTGACACACACCCAAATGTAGATGCACCCTCAAATTTTAGCTACATGCCATTGGTCAGTATTTGTTTTTATTTTCAAGAAGTGATAACATAATTAGAGATTGACCCATTTTTCAAATTTGGCATGATGAGAAGTAATAGGATACTTAAGAGTGAGGTCAGTTGCATTGTATGACAGGGATAGTGTGAACTGGCGTAGGGGTGGATATGGAGGGAAAACAGAGTTGGCCTGTCAGCAACTCTAGCTTAAAGTTGTATTTCTGACATACTTTAGATGTAAAATCCCTGCTTTATTTCAAAATATAAAATGAATACTAACATAAGAGATTTGTAAAGGTAACTAAATATAACATTACTTGTGATCTGAACTTCAGAAATGATTCTGGATAGAAATTTTATAATTTAAGAAAGAATACATTTATCCAGAGCAACAATTACTCCCAAAATCAATAACGACCTGACATAAACAAATCAGTAGTTGTCTCTGTTCTTATAAATTTGGAAAAGCCGCATTATATTTGGATGTCAAAAAAGAATATATTACATAAGAATTGGCATAATTAGCAGTTAATTTAGAGTAACTAAAGTGTATTAGCCCTAGTCAAATGAACAGTTTTATTTTTGTTGCTGTCTTTAGTAATCACACATGTATGAGTCATTGAAAAGCCAATCTGGCTGGTTCTGTGCATGTTGTTTTATAGTATTTTCTCTTTGCTGGCATGCACATTTACCCAAAGATGGTTCACATCTGTTCTTTGTAATTTAGTGATTATATGAGGTCTCTGTGTCCTCCTAGTTTATTTTAAAAGGACTATGGGAAGCTTCATTTTCATGAGATTTAAGGAAAAGTGTTGATTTCTGAGATTTCTTTGGTTATTTGCAGACTTTCATTACAAGTCAGTATCAAATCTTTACAAACTGTTAAACATTTAGAATCTGTTTAAATTATTTTCTATAGTCATACTAATTTAGCTCATATACATTGATGGATGGTCCTTTATATTTTTCAAGCTGCTGCCAGTGCTTGACTATCTTGCTTGTTATCCAAAGGTAAACCTGGTTCATTGGGATAGTCATATGTCACAGTCCAGGGACAGTCCCTGTTTATACCTCTTGTCTTTATGTAATTATTGATATTCCTTCTCTCAAAATTGGACACAATTGGATGAACAAACATATGTCACCCTAGATAATGAGGTGTAACTGTTGAATCAGTAAAGTGAGAGATTAGATAATATAATTTCCAACTGCTATGGAAGAAGTCTTAGTAAAAAGTGCCTACTCACTTTTAAATTTGTAGGAATCAAAACTAAAATTTTGGAATTAATCTGCTTTTTGAAATGCTATAAATTATAGCATATTTCTGGCATATTTTGTACTTCTAGTTTATCATCTGGTCTATTTTAGGTTATTTGGTATAGTGCAAAGTGGAACACTATTTAATCTGTATCATTGTCACTCTTGGAGAAATGCTCTGTTCACCAGCATCATCAAGTGTACTTTTATCCCCATCGTACTTATTAATATCATCTAGTCTTCTCCATTGTATTCAATGTATACTCTATTGATTTTCATTTGTTATGTGACTCTAACAGAAAGAGATTCAGGACATCTTTTAGTTTCATTTGAATCAGTTAGTTTAGAGGGTCAGGTGCTTGATAAAGGTGAAATTACCCTTACAAGTGAGTAGAGAACTGTTTACCTAGAATAATGAACAATTTTGTGTGTTGGTTGAAATGCTGGATTTCCTACTGGGGTGTATTCCAAGCAGCAAGAAGCCTCTGTGTCAATATTCTATACTTGCATTAGTTGATAAGGTTACATCAATAATTCTCATCTAACAACATTGTGGATACAAAAAGATCTGGTGCTGTGAGATATATGAATAGAAAATGACACTGGGAATAAAAAAAGGGATTGGTCTTCTAACCACGGGCATGTTTCTAATGTTCCTGCTGTGTTTATTTCCTCTCAAAGATGAGATTTGGACCTATCCAAGCAGTATCATAAGTAATAAATGGTACTTTTATAAATTACCAGAATAAAAACATCTGTCTGCTTTCTCAATTAATGATCTCAACACACATCCTCCTTAAGAAAGCTGTAGTTGCCTACGTATAAATAATACATTGACATGGTTTCAGTAAAGCCTTCAGTGAGAACTATAGCTGATTCAAATGTGAAATAGTGGCATTTTCTTGGGAGTTATTCATAGCAATGGAAAGGGCACATTATACTTACTTACAGGGCTTTCAGCCAATACTCATTAAATCATACTGTGTAGACTATAGTATTATTCTCAGAACTACCAAGATTATAGATATTATTAGCTATCCATTTCACAAATTATAAATAATGGAAAATACCTTTTAGAATTCATACTATGCTCTATCAGACTAGACATTTCTGAGTGATTCTAAGAGATTTCTTTTCTGCAGGTAAAGCAATCAGTACTAAATGCAAACATATTTTATGATCACCCAGGGTTTCAGAGATTCTTAGGCTTCCAGAGTCATTAAAAGTGGCTTCTAAGGAAATCCAGAACATAACTTCTTAAACGTGGCAATTTAAAATTCACAAATATACCTATTTGAGGGGCTGTGTGTTTTGTGACTTATGTGGACCCACGTACATACATATGTTATGACAGTGCTAGGGAAGTTAATTTTTTAAAAACTTAAAAATGATGTGATTTGAACTCTTAAAATGTATTCCTTTCCATTGTTGATTTTGTAGCATTATTGACAAAATTGATGTCCGTTCAACAAAAAAGAGAGCAGGAATGTTTTATACTCTCCTATTTATTGCTTCATGATATGATTTCTAAGGTACTTTGCACTATATCAAATGATTATTATCTAGAATATCCAATTATAAGTCATAACTAACATACACAATCAAATATATTAAGTAGATTTAATCTTTATCTGTCAAGAAAAATGTATATATATCAGAATGGCAAAGATTTCTTTTGAGTTATAGTTGATTTGCAATGATATATTAGTTTCAGGTATATGACATAGTGATTCAAAAATTTTATACATTATAAACCATTTAAAGTTATTATACAGTATTTTCTATATTCCCTGTGCTGTACAGTATATCCTTATAGCTTATTCATTTTATACATAGTAGTTTGTACCTCTTAAGACCCTACCCCTATCTTGCCTCTCTCCCCTTCCCTCTCCCCACTGGTAAACACTAGTTTGTTCTCTATATCTGTGAGTCTGTTTGTTTTGTAATGCACATTCGTTTTATTTTTCATATTCCCATATATAAGTGATAACATACAGTATTTATCTTTCTCTATGTGACATATCACTAAGCATCAAAACCTCCAAGTCCATCCATGTTGTTACAAGTGGCAAAATTTCATTCTTTTTTGTGACTGAGCAGTATTAATCCACATATAGATAGATATAGATATATGTATGTAAATGTGTCTGCATGATGTGTGTGTGTGTGTGTATACACACACACACACATCACCTCTTCTTTATCCATTCACCTGTTGATGGACACTTAAGTTACTTTCATATCTTGGCTATTGTAAATAATGCTGCTATGAACTTTGAGGTGCATGTATCTTTTCGAATTAGCATTTTTGTTTTCTTCCCATATTTGCCCAAGAGTGGAATTGTTGGATCATATGGTAGTTTTAGTTTTTTGAGGAATCTCCATATTCTTTTCCACAGTGGCTGCACCAATTTACCTTTCCACCAACAAGGTACACAAGGGTTCCCTTTGCTCCCAAATAACAAATGCTCACCAACATTTGTTATTTGTTGTCTTTTGATGATATCCCTTAAGACAGGTGTGTGGTGATATCTCATTGTGGTTTTAATTTGCATTTTTCTGATGATTAATGATGTTGAGCATCTTTTTATGTGCTTACTGGTCATCTGTATGTCTTCTTTGGAAAAATATCAATTCAGGTCTTCTGCCCAGTTTTTAATCGAAGTTTTTTATTTTTATTTTTGATGTTGAGTTGTATGAGCTGTTCATATATTTTGGATATTAACCCCTTAGGGTCATATCATTTGCAAACATTTTCTCTTGTTCAAGAGGTTGTCTTTTTGATAATGACAAAATTAAAGAGAACGGTTTAGTAACAGATAGCAAACAGTGGTTCCAGGTATTAGGAAGAGGAGAAGTTGGAGCAGGGAAATAATTATGCCTATAAAAGAGTATTGTGAGGGGTCCCTGTGATGAGATTCTTCTGTATCTTGACTGTTGTAGTGACCACATGAATCTACAAGCGTGGGAAACTTGCATAGACCTAAATACACGAACACACACATATACGCAAACTGATGAATTTTGAGTAAGGTCAGTGGATTATATCTGTCAATTTTCTGGTTGTGATATTGTGCTATATTTATGCAATATATCCCCCTTGGGGGGAACTGGATAGAAAAACATTTGAAGCAGCTCAAACAGCCTTTTCTCCATTCAGGCTTATCTAGATCATGCACAGAGGAGACCAAACTATTTCTCCCTTGCTGACATGATTTTCCACTCTTTTATCGAGGTATAGTGTCCTTCCATTTTGTATTCACAGAACCTAGTATCGTACCTGGCACATTATGGGTGCTTGATAAATATTTCTTCAGTGAATGTATACATGAAAGAAAGAAAGTCCACTAAATGAAACTGTAATCTGAGGAATTTCTTAGGCCTACAGAGATTTAGATTTCTGAAAATAAATTATTTTAACGAGAAGTACTAATTTGTATAGGTTAGAATCTTAGAGGCAATATAGTTTATTATCTTTTATTATGTCAAGTCTATTTCTCTATAATAATAGGAATTATGCCCAGAGGAAAAATGGATAATACTATATCATCAATAGCCATAGCCACTATGACCATCTAATTTTTATTAAGGTGTGCAGAGTTAAATCAGGCACATGGCTCTTGCTGTGCTGCTGTTTAAATATTCCCAACATAATTTCTCAGACAAGAGAGATTTGCTTTTAGAGCCAGACTAGAAAATGTCTGATGAATATAATATATGACTTATGAAGATCTTTCCCACTTTAAAAGAGAATTATATTACATGGTCTTATGTATTCATTTCAAGAATAATAAAAAGATGCATGTATTCAATATAACACTGTACATTTGTGATAAAGTATCACTTCTTCCTAATCCCATTGGTCCAGTTCTAAGGCTTGATAGTTAAAAGAAAAAAAATTAAAAATACCCGTCACATTCGATAGTTCAAATAATATTATATTGATGAAGTATATATATTTCATATTTTATCTCATATCATTTCATTTACAGAGACATTATTGCTCATATATTTGAAACTCTTTTCTGTGGTTGGCAACTATCAAATATCCCTTTCTCTTAAGTTACTAGGAATTTTTTTGTTAAATTATAGCACAGTAAACTGTAAGATTGTGCATAATGAAAAATGGTTTTAGAAAACGTTTAGCAAATTTCTGAACATTGTACTTAGAATGTGAATATTATAGATTATGAATTTGTATGCAACTCTAGAGCAGAATCATGGCTAACTGTATGTTTGACTATACTTTTTTTAATTAAAAAAAACAGAATTAATAAAGGTACACTCCAATTAAATTTTATAGAGTAAACGTCTGTAACCAGCAGCAGATATAAAAAACAGAAAATTATCCAAGAGCACCCTCAGGCCATATCTAGTCTCACTTCATTTTACCACACCAAGGGTAACTACTATTCTGATTTCTAACACGTTAGAATAACTGTCTATTTTTCAAATTTATATTAATGGAATCATACAATGTGTTCTATTTTGTGAATGGCTTATTTTATTCAACATGGTTTTGGAATTCATTTGTGATTTTTGTTTTAACTGTAGTTAATTCATTTTATTTCTATATAGAGTTATCATCGATGAGTTCCACAACATATTCATCCATTTACTATGCATACTCATTTGGATTGTTTCTAGTTTGAGAGAATTTTGGAGGGAACATCCTTATGCATGTCTTTTCATGAACGTATCTAGGCATTTGTGTATGGTACATACTAGGAATGGAATTGTGGGATCATAGGGAACCTGTATGTTCTATGTTTGGTGCAATAGTTCTCCCTTATCCAGGGTTTCACTTTCTGTGGTTTTACTCATTGTCAACCAGAGTCCGGAAATATGAAATGGAAAATTGCAGAAATAAACAACTCATAAGTTTTAAATTGCTAACTGTTCCGTGTAGTGCGATAGAATCTCATGTTATCCTGTTCCATCCCTCTAGGGACATGAATCATCCCATTGTCCAGCTTATCCAGGCCATATACACTTGCTACCAACCCATTAGTCACTTAGTAGACTTCTTCATTATCAGATTGACTGTTGCAGGATCACAGTGCTTGTGTGCAAGTAATCCTTACCTTGCTTAATAATGGCTTAATAATAAAGTGAGAGGGTAACGATGCTGGCATTTCAGATATGGCAAAGAGTAGCCATAAAATGCCTCCTTTAAGTGAAAAGGTGAAAGTGCTTGACTTAATAAGGAAAGGAAAAAACATCATATGCTGAGGTTACTAAGATTTCCAGTAAGAACAAATTTTCTATCTGTGAAATTATCAAGGAGGAAAAAGAAATCCATGCTATTTTGCTGTTGCAACTCAAACTGCAAAGTTACTGCCACAGTGCACGAGTACTTAGTTAAGATGAAAAAGGCATTAAAATTATGTGTGGAAGGCATGAACAGAAAACGTGTTCCAAGTTGATGGCAACCTGTTGTGCCATAAAACACTGAGGCTGTTCAAAGCCTCCAGCAAAGTGTCCCCTGAAATGAGTGAAACCAAGTCATTTACTGCCAGTCAGAGATGGTTACACAGATTCAGGAATAGGTTTGGATTGAAAAATATAAAAATTACTGAGGAGGCTGTGTCTGCCAATGAAGAAGTTGCTGCCACATTTCTGACAGAGTTGAAGTTGATTAAGGAGAGAGACAATGTTCCTATAACTTGCATTACAGTATATTGTTATAATTGTTCTATGTTATTATTGTTGTTAATCTCTTATTGTGCCTAATTATAAATTAAACCTTATCATAGTTATGTATAGGAAAAAACATAGTATTTATAGGGTTTGTTACTACCAACAATTGCAGCATCCACAGGGTGTCTTGGAGCACATCTCTCACGTTTCAGGGGGAACTACTGTATTAGTAAACTGCCAAAATATTACCGAGAGCGACTGTACCAATCTGTACTCCTTGGTGAGGGATCTAGTCATCAAATATTCCTGCTTCTTCATTTGAGCCTTTGAGGTGAGCACATAGAGTTAACCTATTATAGTTTTAATTTGCATTGATATGATGATTAATCAAATTGAGGACCATTACATATGTTTATTAGCCATTTGAATATCCTTTTATAAAGTGCTGGTTCAAATTCCTCTTTTTCTATTGAGTTATCTGTCTTTCTGTTTTTGTTACTGCATATATTTTCTGGATGTTTCAAGTATTTTCTCCCATTCTGTGGCTTATATTTTCGCTGTCTTAATGGTATCTTAACTATAGTGAAATGCAATTAATCAATCTTCCTCTTTGTTAGTTAGCCCTTTTTGTGTTTTAAGAAATATTTGTCCATCCTGAGGTCATGGGTCATGAAGTTACTCTTATATTTTAAAAACATTTTTATTATATGTAAATATTTTATGTATTATATATACAAATATGTTTTATATATGACTATATTTATAAATTTTATATATGAAATATTTATATTAGATACTTTTTACTATATATGTATATATGTGTATATGTCTATATATACAGTATGTATAGCAGAGTGAGGTGTGAGGGGAAAAAAAACAGTGTATAAGATTATGGAAATAGTGTCAGAATCTGTTGGGAGGGCATTGAAACGGGTATTCATCAATCAAGGGCATAAACAGGGAGGGGAGGGAAGAACATTTGAAGTTTTTCATCTTTTCAGAGTTTAATAGGCATTACCTTCTTTAATCAACTCTTGATAAAATGAACAAACCACCCTTTTTTCTGAAATTCATACAAAAATCATTTTTTGAGTTCTATCATCATGCATGTGGAAAGAGTTAGAAGTGATAAAACCTAAGAAAATTCTCACTATTTTTATGAATACATTTTAGGAGCTCTGTCTGTCCCATGCATTGTGCTGATTTCTCCTCATTTTAAATTTGAGGTAACTGAACAACCTGGAAAGTTAACTAACTTGCTTAACGTTACTCAGTAAGTACTGGAAATGGGATTCATATTAAGATTTTGTACATCATAGTGACCACACTCTTAACCCCTGTACTGAAGCAACTCTCACAAAGGTTTATGAAGCTCATTAGACATGGGTTTTATAGAGAAGAATAGAAAATTAGAATCTGTATCACTCTCACTGAGCCACCTTAACTACTGAAAAGTCACCATGCATTAAGTGGAAAAATAACATTTTTCCAATTTAAAATGGAGTCCACATAATAGATAAACCAAGGATGAAAGCCAACTCCAATTATTTTCAAACTTACATTGTGGTAATTTGATATTTTTCAAAAAATTTTATTCTGGTAAAATACATAAACACAAAATATGCCATCTTAACCATTTTTAAACATACAGTTCAGTGGTACAAATATAGTCATAATATACTACTATTATCATGCTATCATTGTCCATCTCCAGAACTCTTTTCATCTTGTAAAACTACAACTCTATACCTATTAAACAATAACTCCTATTCTCCCTTCCTATCGTTGTCCATCTCCAGAAATCTTTTCATCTTGTAAAACTGCAACTCTATACCTATTAAACAATAACTCCCATTCTCCCTTCCCCCCAAGCCCTGGCAGCCACCACTCTACTTTCTGTTTCTGTGATTTTGATTACTCTAAGTACCTCATGTAAGTGGAACCATAAAGTGTTTTCTCTTTTTGTGACTACTTATTTCATTTAGCATAATGTCCTCAAGGTTTATCCATGTTGTAATTTTCCTGATATTTTGTATTATTTCTATCTTTTTACTCAACTGAGACTTAATTTTGGCCTAACATATGATCTAACCTGGAAAATGTCCCATGTGCACTTTAGAAATTCGTATTTTGTTTTAGTGTAGTGTGTTCTGTTTATGTCTGTTAGATTTAATTGGTTTAATGCATTATTCAAATCCTTTATTTCCTTATTTCTCTTTTATCTGGTTGTTCTACCCGTTTTTGAAAGTGGGGTATTAAAGTCTCCAACTTTTATTGTAGAACTATCTATTTTGCTCTTCAATTCTGTCAATTTTTGCTTCATATATTTTGATGGTCTGTTATTAGGTTAGTAAATGTTTATAATTGTTATATTCTGCTTGCTTTATTAGACCTTTTATTAATAGGTAATTTCCTTCTTTGTCTCCTATAACCTTTTAAAAGTACATTTTGACTGGTATTAGTATAGCTATCTCTGTTCTCTTTTTGTTACTATTGGTGTGGAATACATCTATACTTTCACTTTTTTTTAACATCTTTATTGGAGTATAATTGCTTTACAATGGTGTGTTAGTTTCTGCTTTATAACAAAGTGAATCAGTTATACATATACATATATCCCCATAGCTCTTCCCTCTTGCGTCTCCCTCCCTCCCACCCTCCTTATCCCACCCCTGTAGATGGTCACAAAGCACTGAGTTGATCACCCTGTGCTAGGTAGCTACTTCCCACTAGCTATTTATTTTACATTTGGTAGTGTATATATGTCCATGCCACTCTCTTACTTTGTCCTAGCTTACCCTTCCCCGTCCCCATATCCTCAAGTCAATTCTCTAGTAGGTCTGTGTCTTTATTCCCATCTTTCCCCCACTAGGTTCTTCATGACAATTTTTTTTTTATACCATATATATGTGTTAGCATACGGGTATTTGTTTTTCTCTTTCTGACTTACTTCACTCTGTATGACAGACTATCTAGGTCCATCCACCTCACTACAAATAACTCGATTTCATTTCCTTTTATGGCTGAGTAAAATTCCATTGTATATATGTGCCACATCTTCTTTATCCATTCATCTGTTGATGGACATGTAGGTTGCTTCCATGTCCTGCCTATTGTAAATAGAGCTGCAGTGAACATTGTGGTACAAGACTCTTTTTGAACTATGGTTTTCTCAGGGTATATGCCCAGTAGTGGGATTTCTGGGTCGAATTGTAGTTCTATTTGCAGTTTTTTAAGGAACCTCCATACTGTTCTTCATAGTGGCTGTATAAATTTACATTCCCACCAACAGTGCAAGAGGGTTCCCTTTTCACCAAACCCTCTCCAGCATTTATTGTTTGGAGATTTTTTGATGACGGACATACTGACTGGTGTGAGGTGATACCTTATTGTAGCTTTGATTTGCATTTCTCTAATGATTAGTGATGTTGAGCATCGTTTCATGTGTTTTTTGGCGATCTGTATATCTTCTTTGGAGAAATGTCTGTTTAGGTCTTCTGCCCATTTTTGGATTGGGTTGTTTGTTTTTTTGATATTGAGCTGCATGAGCTTCCTGTAAAGTTTGGAGATTAATCCTTTGTCAGTTGCTTCATTTGCAAATATTTTCTCCCATTTTGAGGATTGTATTGTTTATGGTATCCTTTGCTATGCAAAAGCTTTTAAGTTTCATTAGGTCCCATTTGTTTATTTTTGTTTTTATTTCCATTTGTCTAGGAGGTGGGTCAAAGAGGATCTTGCTGGGATTTATGTCATAAAGTGTTCTGCCAATGTTTT
Organism: Kogia breviceps; assembly: GCF_026419965.1. Lineage (NCBI taxonomy): Eukaryota > Metazoa > Chordata > Mammalia > Artiodactyla > Physeteridae > Kogia > Kogia breviceps. The sequence continues at coordinate 43,110,256 of NC_081311.1, read as the reverse complement.
CCTCTAAGAGTTTTATAGTGTCTGGCCTTACATTTATGTCTTGAATCCATTTTGCATTTATTTTTGTGTATGGCATTAGGAAGTGTTCTAATTTCATTCTTTTACATGTAGCTATCCAGTTTTCCCAGCACTTATTGAAGAGGCTGTCTGTTCTCCACTGTATACTCTTGCCTCCTTTATCAAAGATAAGGTGATCACATGTGCATGGGTTTACTGTGGGTTTTCTATCCTGTTCCATTGATCTATATTTCTTTTTTTGTGTCAGTACCATACTGTCTTGTTTCCTGTAGTTTTGTAGTATAGTCTGAAGTCAGGGAGCCTGATTCCTCCAGCTCCGTTTTTCTTTCTCAAGATTGCTTTGGCTATTTGGGGTCTTTAGTGTTTCCATACAAATGTGAAAATTTTTGTTTTAGTTCTGTGAAAAATGCCAGTGGTAGTTTGATAGGGATTGCACTGAATCTGTAGATTGCTTTGGGTAGTATAGTCATTATTGCAATGTTGATTCTTCCAGTACAAGAACATGGTATATCTCTCCATCTGTTTGTATCATCTTTAATTTCTTTCATAAGTGTCTTATAATTTTCTGCATACAGGTCTTTTGTCTCCTTAGGTAAGTTTATTCCTAGATATTTTATTCTTTTTGTTGCAATGGTAAATGGGAGTGTTTTCTTAATTCCACTTTCAGATTTTTTATCATTAACGTATAGGAATGCAAGAAATTTCTGTGCATTAATATTGTATCCTGCTACTTTACCAAATTCATTAATTAGCTTTAATAGTTTTCTAGTAATAGCTTTAGGATTCTCTGTATATAGTATCATGTCATCTGCAAACAGTGACAGTTTTACTTCTTTTCCGATTTGGATTCCTTTTATTTTTCTTCTCTGATTCCTTTGGCTAAAACTTCCAAAACCATGTTGAATAATAGTTGTAAGAGTGGGCAACCTTGTCTCGCTCATGATCTTAGTGGAAATGGTTTCAGATTTTGGGGGGATTTTTTTGGTTGTTGTTGGTTTTTTTTTTTTTTTTTTTTTGGTTTTAGTTTTTCATCATTGAGGATGATGTTGGCTGTGGGTTTGTCATATATGGCCTTTGTTATTTGAGGTTAGTTCCCTCTATGCCTACTTTCGGGAGCATTTGTATCATAAATTGGTGTTGAATTTTGTCGAAAGCTTTCTCTGCATCTATTGAGATGATCATATGGTTTTTCTCCTTCAGTTTGTTAATATGATGTATCATATTGATTGATTTGCATATATTGAAGAATCCTTGCATTCCTTGGATAAACCCCACTTGACCATGGTGTATGATCTTTTTAATATGCTGTTGGATTCTGTTTGCTAGTATTTTGTTGAGGAGTTTTGCATCTATGTTCATCAGTGATATTGGCCTGTAGTTTTCTTTCTTTGTGACATCCTTGGTTTTGTTATCAGGGTGATGGTGACCTCGTAGAATGAGTTTGAGAGTGTTCCTCCCTCTGCTATATTTTGGAAGAGTTAGAGAAGGATAGGTGTTAGCTCTTGTCTAAATGATAGAATTCATCTGTGAAGCCATGTGGTCCTGGGCTTTTGTTTGTTGGAGGATTTTTAATCACACTTTCAATTTCAGTGCTTGTGATTGGTCTGTTCATATTTTCTATTTCTTCCTGGTTCAGTCTTGGAAGGTTGTGCTTTTCTAAGAATTTGTCCATTTCTTCCAGGTTATCCATTTTATTGGCATATAGTTGCTTGTGGTAATCTCTCATGATCCTTTGTGTTTCTCCATATGCTTTCACTTTTGGCCTGTTTGTGTCTAGACCTAATTTGAGTGCTTTGCAGACAACGTATAGTTGTATCATTTTTCTCCCATCTGCCAGTCTCTGTATTTTGATCCAGGAGTTAAATATATTTACATTTAATGCAATTACTGATAAAGAGCCACTCCTGTCATTTTGCTCTTTGTATTCTATGTGTTTCATATTTTTTTGTCCCTTATTTCCTGAATTACTGCCTTTTTTGTGTTTAATTGATTTTTGTAGTGAAATATTTAAATTCCTAATTTCCTTTTTTGTAAGTCCTATAGCTCTATTTTTTATGGTTACAGTGGAGATTACATTCAATATCCTATAGTTAAAACTTTTGAATTTATACCAGCTTAACTTCAACAACATATAAAGGTTTGTTTCTTTACAGATCCATCACTACCCCATTTTAGTGATGATATCACAAAACTACATTTTATACACTTAATGCCCCCAAACAGGGATGAAGAATTATTTTTAGACTCTGAAATTATGTAGAAAACATAGTTTGGAGTTACAAATCAATGTTACAATAATATTAGGTTTTAGAGTAATACTATTTTTAAATGTGTTAGTTTCTTAAATCATGTAGAGAACAAAAAGTAGAGTTAGAAACAGTTACAGTAATACCAGCTTTTATATTTGCCAATGTATTCACTTTTACAGAAATCTTTCTTTTTTCATATGGCTTTGAGTTACTGTCTAATGGCCTTTTATTTCAACTTTCAGGACTCCCTTGGGTAATTCTTACTGCGCAATTCTTCCCTAAGCTTTTGTTTATCTGGAAACGTCTTAATTCTCCCTCACTTTTGGAGAACAGTTTTGCTAGAAATAGGATTCTTTGTTGACAGTTTTTTGTCTTTGATTTTGTTTAGTGCTTTGAATATACTTGCCCACTGCCTTCTGGCCTCCAAACTTTCTGATGAGAAATCTATGGTAATTCTGTTGAGGGTCATTTCTATGTGATCACATCTGTCTTGTTGCTTTCAAGATTCTATTTTTTCCTTGGCTTTTGAAACTTTAAGTATAATGTGTCTCAGAGTGGGTCTCTGAGTTCAGCTTACTTAGACTTGATTGAGCTTCTTGGATATTTATATTCATGTATTTCATCAAACTTGGGAATTTTTTACTGATTACTTCAAATATTCTATGTTCCTTTTTCCTCTTTTCCTTTAGACACTCCCATGATGCATATGTTGGTCTTATTGATGGTGTTCCATAGGTCTTTTAGGCTCTGTTCACTCTTTTCCAGTCTTTTCTCTTTCTGTTCTCAGCCTCAGTAATTTTTATTGTAATGGAAATCTGAGTTACAAGTTTTGGAATTACACTTTATTCACATCATGCTCACATAATCTTGTGTAATTGATGGCTAAATAATAGGAAACAAGAATAACTGTATACATTGATTTACCCTGACTCAAAAATGGTGTTGTCTTTGCATCAACTATTATAAAAATAGATGTCAGTATGCTGACTGATATTAGGAAGCTACAATCTGTTTAGAGGAAAACAGATATGAGGACATGTAATTATTTTCAGACAAATACACAAATCAAGAAAATGACATTCAGCTTATTGAATCATTCCACTGGAATGTGTACTCTACATTTAAAAGTAAGAAGTGCTAAAATTCAAAGTTTAATATGCTTCAGACTATAGAATCCACGGAAAGTCACTAAAGTTGAAATGTACAAAAGTCAAATAGATATTGATGAAGAAAACAGACGTGAATTGATTCCATTATTTTAGACATTTGTGTTAGAATTTTACTGTTTGTGGGATTTATTTGAATAATGTAAGAGAATTAAATTGAGACAGTTTGTCATAATATTGAGTCATTATGCTTTCTCTATTTGCATATTATATTTTAATTGTAAACATATTAAAATATAATTGAATTTATTGGTTATATTTACATTTAATAAATAGTCACATATTAAAATATATAAAATTTGGGATGTTGCTTATAGATTATCACAAGCTTATCTTTCTTATCTTTTCTTTTTAAGTTTATCTTTCTAGCATTATGGACTGGTAGAATTTTATTCAAATTTGTTCTTTAAATTTCTACAATGAAACTTCTGCTTGAAAGATATTTTGAAGGGAGAATCAGATGCTTTCAACTCATTAGAAAAGAGCTTTGGAAGAAATGCTCATTATTAATGAAAATATTTACTTAACTCTAGCACAAATTAACCACCAATGTTATAAAAGTGAAGAGATAACAAGACACATTTTGGAATGTCAAATTGGGTTCCTGCAGTTTTTTGCAAGTTTAATGATTTTCTGGTAAATAAACAAAGATAAACACAAACCCACAAACTAACACTGTTACAAAAATATGCCACAGAAATACTAAGGCTAAAGAATGTATTTTGATTTCCACTTACTCTTCCTTCAACTTGAAGTACATACAACTTTAGGTAGGAAACATTTATGTTCTTTGATAATATATGTTTGGTAATATGCTTATTTATCTTAATTATTGTTAGACTTAGGGTCTAACTAGAATAATTATTTTTAAGATCAATCCTAAGTACTACAAAGGTCAGTTGGATTTTTAAGTGAATAAAATAATACATGTAATATTTCTTATTAAATAAAACTAAGATACTGTGAAATGCACAGATTTTAATTTTGCAATTAATGCAGTTATATTAACTTATACACCCATGTTACTTCCAGGAATCAAGATATATAGCATTTTCATCATCTTAGAAAGTTGTCTCCTATCTCTTTCTGATCATCCCTCCCTCTAGCATTCAATAACCTCTGTTCTGATCTCTGTCACCATAAATCAGACTTTTATTGAAATTCACATAAATGCAACATTAAAATTTATACTCTTTGTTTCTGACTTCTTTCATTCACCATGGAGTTTTTGAAATTCCCCATGCTTTTGTGTGTATCAGTAATTCACCGCTTACTGCTGAAGAATATTTTATTATATGAACATACTGTGATTTGTTTTCTTGTTCTCTTACTGATGGACATTTACATTATTTTTATTGTTTGTCTATTATAAATAAAATTTCTTGATTCTTGGAAATCTTTTGGGGCAGCAGATAAGTTTTCTTCCTTTTTTTTTTTTTTTTTTTTTGGTTACATATCTAGGAGTAGAATTGCTTTGTCACAGAGCAGGTTTAATTTTATAAGAAACTGATTAACAGTTTTCCAAAGTGGTTGTAGCATTTTGTATTCCCATCAACAATTTCAAAACTACTTGTTACTTCACATCCTCCTCCAAAATTTAGTATTAATACTATAAAGCTCAGTCATTCTAATGTGTACAAGGGTGTCTCATTTCCCTGATAACCAAGGCCATTGAGCACCTATTCACTTTACTAAAGCACATATGTATATCTATTTCTAAAGTGTCTTTCCAAGTATATTGCCCATTTTGAATTGAGTTGTTTCTATGCTTATTGATTTCTGAAATTTGTTTACTATTCTGTATATAAGGCATCTTCTGATTTTATTTTCCAATATTTAATGTTGTCTGCTGGGCAGATGTGGGTGTGTAAGTTTCTTGGTTTCCACAGGACTAAGACGTTTTCTGGAACATGGTAATTTCAGTGTTAAACCAGGCTAGTCCTAAGGATGGTTGTTCACCCTAAAAGTCAAATTTGTCTTTTTTTTCCTTTTATGTTTAGTTCTTTGTGTGTCACTTTTCAGAACTCTACACCTAATCCTAGGTCATGAAGAAATTCTCCTATATTATCTTTTAGAATCTCAAAACATTTAGGTTTTATGTTCATCCCTGAGACAAGTTAAGTCAGTTTTTGCCCTGCAGCCCAACCCATACATTTGCAACACCATTTATTGAAAAGACACTTGAGTACTGTTATCACAAAAACAATTAGCCGTATATGTCCTACAACTTTTTTTTTTTTGGTTGTTTAAAATACTGTTTTGTCTATTTTAGGTCTTTTTCATTTTCATATAAATTTCAGAATTAACATGTCAATTTATTTTTAAAAATCCCATTCAAATTGTGATTGGGATTACATTAAATCTTTAGGTCAATTTGGGTAGAATATCCATCTTAATATTAATTTTTCCAATCTATGAACTTGGTGTATTTCTCTATTTAGTTCTTTAATTTCTTTCACAGTATTTAGTGAGTTTTAGTGTGGAAGTCTTACATAAGTTTTGTTGAATTTATTCCTAAATAGTATGTGTTTTATGCTATTTATAAGTGGATTTTTAAATTTGTTTATTACTAGTTATTTATAGATAAAAATTACTTTCAATTTTTTTTTTTTTTTACCATGTACTCTCTTTTTTGATCTGTAAAAGAAAGGTTTGGTTTCCTGATTTCACAGTAAGGTGAATTCTTACAAAAAGTAAATGACTTGCCCATTGATACAGGGTGTGGGTATTATTCATAAAGTTTATTGACTAATGAAGTTCATATAATGGGCTTAAAAATTCTATTTGTGCCACTTATTTGAATGTCACTTGCTCTAGTGCTTGTATTTATTTATTACTGGCTCAGATTTTTTTTTTTTGTACTAAGAATATCAGAAACTATTAAAACAGACTTGTATGTATCAATGCAAACAAAATTGCAATGGCTCTAAGATTTTTAAAAAAGTATTTTAGTTACTGAGGCATTGCCATTTCTCTCTTTATATATTGAAGTATAGTCGATTTACAATATTACTTTCAGGCATACATCATAGTGATTCAGTATTTTTATAGATTATACTCCATTTAAAGTTATTGCAAACTAATGTCTTTATTTCCCTCTGTTGTACAACATACCCTTGTTGTTTATTTTATACACAGCAGTTTGTGTCTCTTGATTCCCTACCCCTATCTTGCCCCTTTTCTTTCATTTTCTCCACTGGTAACCACTAGTTTGTTCTCTATATCTGTGAGTCTCTTTCTGTTTCATTATGTTCATTCATTTGTTTAATTTTCTAGATTCCACATATAAATGTTAACATACTGTATTTGTCTTTCCCTGTCTGACTTATTTCACTAGCCATAATATCCTCTATGTCCATCCACATTGTTGCAAATGACAGAATTTAATTCTTTTTTATGGCTGAGTATAATTCCATTGTATACACATACCATATCTTCTTTATCCATTCATCTGTTGGTGGACACTTAGGTGGCTTTCTTATCTTGACTATTGTAAATAATGCTGCTATGAACCTTGGGGTGCATGTTTCTTTTCAAATTAGTGTTTTCATTTTCTTTGGCGATATACCCAGGAGTGGAATTGCTAGGTGTTCTGGTAGTTCTACTTTCAGTTTTTTTGTGGATCCTTCATACTGTTTTCCCTAGTGACTGTGCCAATTTACATTCCCACCAACACTGTACTAACGTTCCCTTTTCTCCACACCTTCAACAATGTTTGTTATTTGTAGACTTTTGATGATAGTTATTCTGAAAGGTGTGAAGTGTTATTGTGATTTTGATTTGCATTTCTCTCATTAGCAATGTTGAGCATCTTTTCATGTACCTGTTGGCTATCTGTATATCTTCTTTGAGAAAATGTCTATTCAGATCTTCTTCCCATTTCTTTTTTTTTATGTTTAGCTGTATGAGTTATTTATATTTTTTAGATATTAACCCCTTATCAGGCATATTACTTGTCTCTTCTAAGGACAGTAATTCTTAGCAGTTACTACTGATATAAAATTTCAATTTAAGCATTCCTTGATTCACAGGTTTTACTGAGGTTGGCAGGAAAGATTTACCTTTCAAAACTCACCTACCAGTGGGAATAAGCCCTATTAAACAGACTTTGAACTAGGGTAACTCTTTAAAATATTATGTAGGAGTTCTCTTCTCTCAGAACTGTGCTGGTTAGCATAATCTGTACATACATGGGTATGCAGTTTAGGTATGAGTAATTTTTCAATCAAAACAGCAATTCAGATTTAAATCCAAAATCATGGGAACTACTACATTTCTACTAGAATGCAACTTCTGTGAGCCATGACTTCCTCTACTGCATTTAAATTTTACCATGATTAGCCAACATAATGGTTAAATATGGTGACTAGGTTTCTTTTGACTTAGGTGGCAGCTGTTAGTATTATTATCAAAACTACTTTCAGAGGGAGATGTTACATATGCTTTCAAAATTCAGTGTAATAGGACAGAATTACATATAATTAAGTCTTTTGCATAATATACCATCTGATACCAAGGAAGAATGAGAAGCACCATCCAGAGGAAGAATAAAATGAAGTGGACTGGCAAATTATTTGCAGGAGAAGAATGTCTGAAGGTCATTTATATTCTCTGCTGAATTAACTTATATATCTTTTTTGTCTGATTATCCTTGCATACCCAACATTTTTCCTAAGCCTGCTAATGGCAAATCAGCATACTGCCTGACATGCAAAATTTTTTGTCTTAATTGCACTTTCACAATATCTTCAAAGTGCCCTTTCAGGAGTGGAAAAAAAAATTAGGACTTCAGATATATTCCTTGCTTGCTTCATCCAATCTGCAGGAACAATAACAACGATTATTAACAAAGCCAATACTGGATTTGAGAAGCCTTCACCTCCACTTGAAAGAGTGAAAATATAACTTATTCTTCTTTGGTCTGCTAAGTGCTAATGTGTTCTGCTCAGTCTCCCAAAATGGAAATCCACCCAACAAGGGCAATTGTCCTGGCACCAAATGCTTCCTGTCTCTGTGGGCTTTACAAACAATAATTATTGACTTCTAAATGGTTATCATAATATTCATTATATTTATCTTTGGGTAAACACTGGGATGTGTGGTGCAGAGAGACATAGAAGCTGGAGTTTTGGTGAGATGAAGCACTTTTTTACTTAGGGTTAATGAAACTTAGACAAATACCATCAAAGTATGTTTGTTCACAATCCTTACAGCCCAACATGAGCTGTATCAATGCATGGACATAAGTGTGTAAAGAAAATCAATGAATAATACTACCACTTATTAGAACTATGTGCCAGACAATTATAAAGGATTTATAGATATTCTCTCATTAAATCCTTCCCCTAAAAAGGTAGGTACTATTACCACTCAGTATTTTTTTTTTTTAACTTGAGTAAAATGAGAAATTAAGTGACCAGTTTGCATACCTACAGATGTTAGGGTCAAAACTGACCCTCAGAGTCCACTTTTAACTGCATTCTATTGGAAGTTTCTACCTTGGAGACTTAATAATGATGCATTCTTTGTTGTTTACTAAAAACAAAGGAAAAGTAGTAATTTAATTATGTTATAAATGTTTGGCAAATCTGGGTTTTATTCTAGAATTTTATTTTTGAATGCATTAATGTAAAAAAATTGCTAAATACATTTGTTATATTTTTACATTTCCTAGATAAAATTAAGAAAACAGGTTTATTCATACAATTTTGAACTTTTCCAAAATAGTTTCATTTTTTAAAGTATTATACTTTTGATTTGTTTACACCACTTTCTGGTTACATTTCCTAGGCATTCTTTGTTCTTACACATTTGTGCACCTACTTTTACTGCTATCTTTTTTGGATCAAGAATTTAAGTGGCTCTCAGATGAGGCAATTTCATTATTTGTTCATGCTTTTACTCTATGACACAGAAAATTAAGTGTCGGCCTCATTCTTGTCTTATTTCTTTGTACCTACCTAGACTAATCCTTCGTTACTTCATTAACTGCAAATATTTTCTGTTATTTCTAAAACAAGACTTTAGTAAATATTTTAGAATATTTATTGATTTTGTGATTTACATCTTAATAGACAAGTATATCCAATATAATTATTTCTTCACCTGTTGATTCTAATGCCTTTTTACAAATCTCAGCCCATCTCCCCCACCGAAAAAGAAACATAAAAACTATTACATTACTCGTTTCCTCTTCATCTGTTGAATTAATCCTATTTAACTCAGTAATGGAGAAATTTAAGGATTTGGGAAGCAAAACACAGTTTTGTCTGAATTGTTAACATAAAGTTCCTTTTTATTTGCATGTGAAAATTCACATTTTAAGACATCTTTCAAGGTATTGAGACACCTTTTCTTAGAATCTTATATAAGAAAGTACTCATATAAATTAAAAGTATTTTCATTTGATACCGTTACATAATAATAACGTAGGCATATAGAGAGATTACTGTCTGGCACAATGCCAAACATAGCAATGATTTTTTTCAATCACTGTGCTGCAGATTAAGTATCTTGCAAATAAAATAATTTTCTTCAGAATTGAGAAATCTATTTTGAAAATAGCCAATATATATGTATTCTTTAGTTTACAGTTAGAGGTTTTCCTCTGAATTTTTCCCATTTTCTTTAGTGTTTATTAGTCATTCCATGTGGTGATAGGAAAGTTATATAAGACACTCCTTTTTTTTTTTCTGTTATTCCATGATCATCCAGTTACATTTCTGATCAACATAATTTTAAATTTCGATGTGTCCCTAAGTGTAGTCTATTTACTGTCCATTCCTGTTGACATGTAAAATGTTCAAGTGTTTGTTTTTTTCTTCACATCTTTTTTTCTGAATATCTCATGTTGTTGTTAAAGAACACTGTTCCCTTATTTTAAATTACCTGTGGAGGCTTCCTTAAAGTTTCAGAGTATTAAGAACAGAAGTATATGTTTACCCTAAAGACAAACCAAATATATAACAAAGGCAAAACAAAATGTTAATGGTTAAATACACTGCCTTGGATGTAAAGAGAGCACTGGCTTCAATTCTCAGTGTTCTAGTACTAATGAGGTGATCTTGGGAAGTTACTTGTCTGTATCTCAGTTTACCTGTCTTAAAACTGAATATAGTAACACCGAGTACGTTAAAGGGTAATTGTAAAAGCTAAATCAAATAACGTATGAATGACATTAGCTATTATTATAAAATGCAGTTTCACAGAACTGATTTTTTTTTAATGATGGAATACATGAATAAATGAAATTTATGTTCCCTTTGCTCAGTTTATCCTTCTATTATAAACAAAACAGTACTTTATTATCCTTCTAATTCAGGCTGGTTAAATTAGCAAAAAAACTGAACAGGCCATGTTTTTCATGTCTATTTTACTCCAGATTTCACCCTCTCAGTGCCATGATATAACAACTGTATGAAGTACAAACATATGAAAGGATCAAGGAGGATCATGAACTACATTTTCCTTTTTTATTCCTCTTTCCCCATTTTTCCTTTTCTTCCTTCCTTCCCTCTCTCAATCCTTTCCCTTTCCCTCTCTCCCTCTCTTTCTCTCTCTCCCTCTCTCTACCTCTCAAACCTCTTGTTGTTTTCTTCCTTTTGGAAGGTGGTAATGAATTCAGACAGTTGAAAACTGAATTTGTTGTGTCACTATTAACACTATAGTTGAAACAGTCTATCTAAAATGTAATTGGTTTAAGACAGATGAAGAGTGATGGTAACTATTTCAATTATCAGCAGAGAGTTTATTACTATATCTGTTGTGGTTGATTAGATAGGGGCTATTACAAAAATCCCTTGGCTCACTGTTTGCTGACCTTACTCTAGAACAGAGCATGTTAAAACAGGTTGAGAATTGCATGAAGAGTTTTATTTTTTTTAATACAGATTCCTGGGCGTCACATCTAGAAATTGTGATTTAATAAGTCAAAGTGAGAAATGAGAATAGAGGTTAGAATCTGAATAACTTAAATGCCTTCTGGTCATAAAATTTTTAAAAAAAGCTAAAAGCTTTTCTCTGTAAATGACACTCTTAAGGGAAGTGAAAAACTAAGTACAAGCTGGGGGATAATATTTACAGATCACATATCTAACATATCTAACAAAGAACAGAATGTATAAAGAACTCCCAGCATTCAATAGTAGGAAACAAACAATAATGAAGTAAAAATCCAATTTTTAGTGAATAGGCCTAAAACTTCAGACTCTGAATCAAAGAGAATATAAGCATGATAAACAGTCCCATGAAAAGATGTTCAGTACCATTAGCCATTAGAGAATTCATTAAAACCATGCTGTGATACCACTATACATACTTAGAAAAATGTCTTTTTAAAAAGATCTAACAATACTTAACGCTGTTGAGGATGTATAGCAACAGGTACACTGTATATTGGGACTCTGGAAAACACGGTCATTTTCTTATAAAATTAAACACACACTTTCCGTATGATCCAGTAAGTCAATCCCAAGTATTGGCCTTACCTAGAGTAATGAACACACGTTCACACAAAAACCTATATGTGAATGTTTCTAACAGCTCTAGTCAGAATCATCAAAAACTGAACCCAACCCAAATGTTCTGTAGCAGTTGAATGGATAAACAGTGTGCAATACATCCATATAATAGAATACTATTCAAAACCAAAATGAACTGTTGATAAACACAACATATTGGATAAATCTCAAAGGCAGTATGCTAAATGAAATAAGGCATTCTCAAAAAGTTAACTACTGTATGATTCTATTTATGTTACATTGTCAAAATGTTACTTCTATTGTGACAGAGAAGAGACCAGTGACTGCCAGAATTTAAGGACAGGAGGAAGTTGTGATTACAAAGGGTAAGCATGAAAGAATGTTTGGGGTGATGAAATTGTTCTGTATCTTAATTTTGGTGTTGAATCTACAAATCTATATATATATGTTAAAATTTATAGAATTGTGTATTTCACAAAAAAGTTTTATTTCATGTTAATTTAAATACTAAAATGACATCAACAGCAACAAAAATTCCCTAGATTGTTCTGAAGCACAACAAGGATTTGGAACCAGTGCTTTGAATGGTCCCAATTTCCTTCACAATTCTAAATCAGTGAGTCAGGGGTATAGCTCAGATATTTATATCATTAATATATATTTCCAAGAACTGTTCTATGGTTTATGTAAATTTAAAAATTATCCCATTGAAGTCCAACTGGTAGAATTGTAGAAGATGAATATAGGGAAAATACTGATCTGAGAAATCATGAGGTCATCAGCGACCAGTACATTTGCATGTATCATGCCATAGTGTTTATTCACAGATGTGTTCATTTCTCTATCCCACTCTGAACTGCCTTGATTCAGAGACTGTGACTCATATTCCATTTTCCATTCCACTGAGCTCTGTGTGTGGCACAGACAGGACTCTTGACTCTTGGTCCTCATTCAGTGTTTATGAAATGGTTGTTTTTAGGAATCAGAGGTGGAAGCCTGGTTACAATTATCCAAACTTACTGGAAAATGATTACTATGTAAATAAAAATAGTGAGGTCAAGCCCTGGATGTAACCTCTAGCTTGCTGCAAAATATAACTACCATTGTGTTTCCCACTGTTTTACTCTACTCTGTGATAAACTGTCACTATATGGCTTCGACTGTTTCTTGATGGCCCCAGAAAGCAGAGCCTAGCTCAAAAGTTATACAGGGAAGTGTGCACTCAGGCAGCTGGAGTGAGGGAGAAAGGGGTGTTAGGCAGGGGAATATAGAGATCAAGTTTAAGGAGGTATTACTGAGCTGGCAAATGTAGAATACAAGCAAAACCACAGTTTTTCAGAATAGTCCTACAGGAAAACAAGTCAAATAACCATCTTAGAATATTCTTCTTACAAGGGAAAAGGGGACGATTTTAACCACTGATTTCATATCCCTTTGTACAAACATTCAACCCACAGGGCAGTAACTTTCTTTTCTACGTATCTGGGCACCAAGGAGGGTTTTGTATTCTTGAAACGTTAATGACTGTAAGCTGTGAACACAGGTTTTTGAAATTGCTTTTAAATAGCCCAGTGCCTTAGAGAGTTGGCAAGGTCTACTAGTACTGGCTGTTAGGTTTGGGAATACTGGGGCTTTATAGCTCAACAGAAATAATAATCTAGCATGATATGTCTCCAGATACTGTCTTGGTGGTTGAAAACTAGAGTAGACACATAGGAGATACAATCAACACAGAAAAAGTGCATCAATCATAACAAATCCAGTATTTCTGTTGCCTTCCATGGCTACTGTATTGATACAGGTCACTACCATCTCCCTCCTAGACTCCCGCCCGGTCAACTCTCGAGCTTCCCTGTCCATTGCTGCCTATACTCACCATGTTCTATTCTCCACACAGTGGTCAGAGTGATACTGTTAAAAAGTAAATGATATCACTTACTCTATGGGCTTATTGCTATTCCTTGACCCACATTAAGGAATAACCTGCCTCAGCACCTTTGTGGTTATTCTCTCCACATGAAATATTCTGTCTAAATATTCTTAGTTTTCCCCATCCATTCAGATTTCCACTCAAGATAAACATCTCATACTTCACTGCTCAGCTTATCTAATATACCTTTCTGAGTCACTTATTATCACCCGTTTTAGTTTCTTCAAAGCACTTATCACTATAAAACAGTGTGTGTTATTTTCTCATCCATTAGATTTAAACTGTATGAATGCAGAAGTTTGTTTGGTTCATTACCAAACCCTATGTTCCAGAAAGAATAGGGTCTCAATTTTTTTTTCTTGAATGAATGAAAGAATGAATGGGAAGTGAAAAGAATACAGAACTAAGTGCTTTTCAAGCACAAATAACTGGAACAGCACTCTCAATATATCTTTCTGTAATTGTGGAAATATTCTATATTTGTCCTGTCTAATACAATAGCCACTAGAAAAAAAATGAGCCTGTTAAGCCTCTAAAATGTGGCTAGTAAAACTAAGAAGTTGCATTTATTTTCTTTAATTAAATTTGAATAGCCATGTTTCTATCGTATTAGAAAGGACAGCATAGGGCAATAACAGAGGCAGGTGAATAGAATAACTAGGCCTATTACATAGCATATTGACCAAAATATTTATTGTGCAATTAACATTTTCAAAATTGTCCCACTGAAATTTTTATATCATTTGAAATGAGTACCCTGGTATTATTACATTATTAAAAATTTCAATTTTGACTCCAAAAACTTCATTTGACTTAGCCTTGTAGTTCAATTATGTGATATTGGAACATATAAGCTTATAAGTGAAAATTCCTTTTTTAACTACTGAGAATAAAATGAAAATAAAAAGAAATATGAGAATTTTGATTTTCAAATTTTTCAAACATCTACTAAACAGTTTTTGCTAGTGTTGGCAAAGATTTGGATGGATTTATGCAAAGGATTTACAGTTAAACACTTTCTCCATTCAATTTCACATTTGATTGGCTTTCCCTATCCACAGATGTAGAACCTGAGGACATGGAGAGCTGTTTTGAGTATCCTTGGGGGTCCTGGAACCAATCCCCTGTGGATACTGAGGGATGACTATATACAAATTTGCCAATGAAATAATCAGATACAGGTTAAGTGTATTTAGTGTACGATAATTTTCAATGAAGCTATTATTGATAACTATGCAACCATATCTTTAACATCCAAGGACAATGGATTTACATGAACTAGAAATGTACTACATCCTATTGTTGAAGTACATATGTGGGACTAAGCCACTAATCTTGTCCTAAAAAAGAGAATAACATATAATGCAATATATGTTGTTTATGTGTTAATATGTATATAATTTGATTGCATAAGCTATCATAAGTACTTTTTATTTATTAATTTATATGTTTCAGGAGACTAATGGCAATAAATGAACTGGCTAAGGTTAATAATTATCGCTGTTTGAAGTAAAAACTAACAGTTTGTTAGTCCTTAGCCTTCTAAGTAAGCATATTACATAGCCTTGCATTTTCTTACGTAAAGCTCTTTCAGCTAACCTAAAAAAATTCCACTATACTCTCTTCAACCTCCTCTTAGATTCTAATTGCCTGTTCAGTGTATCTCTCTAATTTACCAACTTCTCCTTCAGTTTGTTCTCTATCACATGCATCTTTAGCTCAGAGGAACCTGGCTCAGAGCCAGGGTAGACCTATGTCAGTTAAGATGCTCTTGTTTGCAAGAAAGATAATGTACTACTTGTACTGACTTAAAATTGTACTACTTGTATTGACTTGTATTTTAATATGAATTTACTGATTCCAGAATTCAAAAGTCCAAAGATGGGGATAACTGGGCTTGGTTTAATGCATACCACATGATTCCAAAGTATATGTTCCTTTTTTCTTCTTTTTGCATTCACTGTAAAGGTCCTGGGATTCAATCCTTTCATCTTGATCACATGCCCAACATTGAATCATTGAGTTGGATGTATGTGGTTAAAATCTATCGACCTGTTTTAACTTTAGAGTAAGGGGTGGGGTCTTTTCTGGATCCACATAAACCTCACATTAAAACTGGAGTCTGTTAGACAGGTGGAAAGAAAAGTTTGTCCTAGGAAGAACAACAAAAACAACTACAGGGCTAGATTCCTACCTCCTGTATTCCCTCAGCACACCCCCTTGCTATAAGAGAATGATTCAGATACAACTTAGTGGTAAAATGAGTTTATTCTTCAATGTAACTTTATGCATAGAAGTATAACATTTCTCTATTTGAAGCCACTGTCTGCTCATTTGTCTTTGATACTTTTTCATGTCCACAACTATTAAGCTCTTTGATTGGGGCTTTAATTTACCTTTTTCACATATAAGTATTTATGTTTCACTTGTGTGGGTTAGAAATGACAAATGAGCTGTAGTGTAGCATTAAGTGTGAAACAAGAGCATGTTGTTATTTTAGCCAAGGTTTGTTAATCTGGCCTCACAGTTCTTTTCTGTAAGACTTCTTTTTGAAATAGTCTTAGGTCTTATTTCATAGTACCTGCTTACTTATGAGCATTTATTCATTAGTTAATCACAGCAAGCCCTCTAATGCCCATTAATATCATCCACAATAGACAGAACAAACAGCATTATAAGCTATTTTTGTTAATACAGCAAAAGACAATGTAACAAAAATACAATTATTTTGACGTGTATTTATGTATAATTTGAAAAGAAAAAAACAAACATCTACTCTAAATATTGGATGTTTTTCCACCAGGCTATATAAGAAAATTGTAAGAGAATAAAATACCTTATAAAGGCAAACTAAGCTGTAATAGGAAATATCAGTATCTTCAACATAAAAAAGAGCATCATGAAACAAGAAAACTGGAGGGTCATACACAATTCACTATTGCAAATAAAATAAGAATTGGAAAAAAAATTGATTTTCCACCTACAAGTTTTAAAGATATTGTAAATTATAGCTTGATGTTTTCTGAAATAAATCTGATTTATAGAGTGCAGAACTGACAAGAGTGTGTAGGAATTGCCATAGTTCAACTCTGGCTTAGGGCTTTGAAGTGGTGTTATATAGTTTTTCTTCCAGTAAAATGGTTCACTTTTCATTTTATAGAGCATGATGATGGATGGCACTTTGGGAACCTTGAAGTGATATGTGGCATCCTCAAACACTCAGATATACTTCCAGTGTTTAAACAGCAATCTACCACTGGGCACCACAGATGAATATGCTGGCTTTTGGTATGATTTAATTATGCCATGGGCAGCAAATGACATTTTCCTGAAAAGATTAACTGACTTTATCAAAAGTAAATTTATCTAGAAATATAACATTATCATATTTTAATATTGTGGCATAGAATAGAGGAGAGATTGTTTAATAAAGAAAAAGGAAGAGGGCTTCCCCAGTGGCGCAGTGGTTGGGAGTCCGCCTGCCGATGCAGGGGACACGGGTTCGTGCCCCGGTCCGGGAGGATCCCGTGTGCCTCGGAGCGGCTGGGCCCGTGAGCCATGGCCGCTGAGCCTGCGCGTCCGGAGCCTGTGCTCCGCAACGGGAGCGGCCACAGCAGTGGGAGGCCTGCATACCGCAAAAAAAAAAAAATAAATAAAAATTAAAAAAAAAAAAAAGAAATAGGAAGAAATTATATTGCTGGCACTGTGAAAAAGAGTTATATTGTGTTTAAGTCCTTACCTATGTTGCCTTCAACAGATAACTTTAAATCATTTAACCCCTCTGAGGCTGATTTTTCTCAAAAATAAGGACAGAATCACCTGCCTTATTTGTTACCATTGTTTGTTG
Source organism: Kogia breviceps (assembly GCF_026419965.1). Classification (NCBI taxonomy): domain Eukaryota; kingdom Metazoa; phylum Chordata; class Mammalia; order Artiodactyla; family Physeteridae; genus Kogia; species Kogia breviceps. Next base: position 43,092,566 of record NC_081311.1, on the reverse strand, counting down.
TTAAATACAAATGAGATAATATGTGCAAAATCATCTCTATATTGATTCTGTTCGATTATCCTTTTCTGGTTTTTTTCTTTTGATCGCTTTTCAAATTATCTGAGCCTTAACGTCTGTTTTTCACTAAGTTTCTATCCTTGACCCTCTTCCCTTTTATTTTTTTTCCACCTCTGTGGGTAATTTTATTCACTTTCATTGATACAGATTTCAACATACACTCCTGATTTTCCACCAACAATTTCCTTTCAAGCTCCAGCACCCATGCACAGAACGATTTGCCAAGGATCCACTGCTGAATTTAGTTATGTCCCTTCCATTTTGGCCCAACTCTTACCTCACTTCCAGTAAACAAAACTACCATCTAAGTTAAAACTACCATCAAGGTGAGTTAGCTGGAAACCTGTATCTTGTTTAAGAATCTTACATTGTTGTAACCTCTTATATCCAAGCAACAGTTAAATCCTACATATTTTACCTCATTTATGTACTTATAATTCATTCTATCTCCTCTGAACCTACATACACACCCTTAGTGTAAACTATTGCAGTACTAGCTTCTAACTTGTCTTCCTGTCTCTTGACCACGGCACAAAAGGTAGATTGCTAGATCTTAAAGTCAACTTCATTCGCATGCCTGAACCCCACTCAAATCCTTTAATGGTCCTCTCACACCAACAACGTAGTGAGATCTTTAACAAGACCCACATAACTTCATCATCTGGCGACTGCCCACAAATGTCAACTTAGGCACTGAAAATGAGGCAGGTACGAGGACATTGCCTATGTCAGTAATATGAAATTAAAGTTGGTTCCCTGAACAGACTTTCTGTTCAGTTTCATACCTCAGTAGCTTTGCACATGATGTTTCCTATATCTGAAATGCCTTTCTCTTCTTATTCACCTAATAATCTAGACTTAATGTAACATCCATTTTCATGTACTTTCTCCTGTGGGAGATCATACTTGCACATCCGAAGTTCAGCGATAATCTAGCTATATGTTGGACCCCGCCCAACACATTTATAAGTTTCTTGAGGGCATGGATGGCTCATCCTGATGCATGTAGGCAAGGATTTTAACTTTAAACTTATATTATTATGATTTATTAAAACATATTTACTAAAGAAATTGGCATTTAAAATGTGACTTTGTATGCTCACGCCTGCCACTTTTTAGTGAAAAACAGTTAACTCTGAATGTCTGAATTCAAAGCTAAATTCTCAAGTGTAATAATGAATATGATGTAATTTACATTTATACTGTTTATTTGTTAAAAATTAATTGGCCAGTTAATAGACGATATACTGTTATCCTTATAAATAAAGTATATAATAAGTGAATATATATTTTTAATAGATAAGAATTAAAATCAGAACTGAGGGTTTTTATCATTTAGGTAATTTCTTAGTTTTATAGATTCTAAAAGGCATTTTTACCTCAAACAGAGAATTTGTTAATGATAATAATAACTAAACTATATTGAATACATAGTACGTGCCAGGCATTGTGCTATCATACTTCAAAATTCACAAAATTCATATGAGTACAGCACAGTTTAGGTAGCTGTTTGCTACCTTACTTTATTTATTTTTTATTTTTTATTTTTTAACATCTTTATTTGAGTATAACTGTTTTACAATAGTGTGTTAGTTTCTCTTTCACAACAAAGTGAATCAGTTATACATATACATATGTTCCCATAACTCTTCCCTCTTTTGTCACCCTCCCTCCCATCCTCCCTATCCCACCCCTCTAGGTGGTCACTAAGTACAGAGGTGAACTCCCTGTGCTATGCTATAGCTCCCCACTAGCTATCTAATTTACATTTGGTAGTGTGTATATGTCCCTGCCACTCTCTCACATCGTCACAGCTTACCCTTCCCCCTCCCCATATCCTCAAGTCCATGCTCTAGTAGGTCTGTGTTTTATTCCCATCCTACCACTAATCTCTTCATGACATTTTTTTTTTTTTTTTTTTAGATTCCATATATATGTGTTAGCATACGGTATTTGTTTTTATCCTTCTGACTTACTTCACTCTGTATGACAGATTCCAGGTCTATCCACCTCATTACAAATAACTCAGTTTCATTTCTTTTTATGGCTGAGTAATATTCCATTGTATATATGTGCCACATCTTCCTTATCCATTCATCTGTTGATGGACACTTAGGTTGCTTCCATGTCCTGGCTATCGTAAATAGAGCTGCAATAAACATTTTGGTACATGACTCTTTTTGAATTATGGTTTTCTCAGGGTATATGCCCAGTAGTGGGATCGCAGGCTCATATGGTAGTTCTATTTGTAGTTTTTTAAGGAACCTCCATACTGTTCTCCATAGTGGCTGTATCAATTTACATTCCCACCAGCAGTGCAAGAGGGTTCCCTTTTCTCCACACCCCCTCCAGCATTTATTGTTTCTAGAGTTTTTGATGATGGCCAATCTGGCCGGTGTGAGATGATATCTCATTGTAGTTTTGATTTGCATTTCTCTAATGATTAATGATGTTGAGCATTCTTTCATGTGTTTGTTGGCAATCTGTGTATCTTCTTTGGAGAAATGTCTATTTAGTTCTTCTGCCCATTTTTGGATTGGGCTGTTTGTTTTTTTGTTATTGAGCTGCATGAGTTGCTTATAAATTTTGGAGATTAATCCTTTGTCAGTTGCTTTATTTGCAAATATTTTCTCCCATTCTGAGGGTTGTCTTTTGGTCTTGTTTATGGTATCCTTTCCTGTGCAAAAGCTTTTAAGTTTCATTAGATCCCATTTGTTTATTTTTGTTTTTATTTCCATTTCTCTAGGAGGTGGGTCAAAAAGGATCTTGCTGTGATTGATGTCATAGAGCGTTCTGCCTATGTTTTCCTCTAAGAGTTTGATAGTGTCTGGCCTTACATTTAGGTCTTTAACCCATTTTGAGTTTATTTTTGTGTATGGTGTTAGGGAGTGTTCTAATTTCATACTTCTACAGGTAGCTGTCCAGTTTTCCCAGCACCACTTATTGAAGAGGCTGTCTTTTCTCCAATGTATATTCTTGCCTCCTTTATCAAAGATAAGGTGACCATATGTGTGTGGGTTTATCTCTGGGCTTTCTATCCTGTTCCATTGATCTATATTTCTGTTTTTGTGCCAGTACCATACTGTCTTGATTACTGTGGCCTTGTAGTATAGTCTGAAGTCAGGGAGCCTGATTCCTCCAGCTCCATTTTTCGTTCTCAAGATTGCTTTGGCTATTCGGGGTCTTTTGTGTTTCCATACAAATTGTGAAATTCTTTTTTCTAGTTCTGTAAAAAATGCCAGTGGTAATTTGATAGGGATTGCATTGAATCTGTATATTGCTTTGGGTAATACAGTCATTTTCACAATGTTGATTCTTCCAATCCAAGAACATGGTATATTTCTCCACCTATTTGTATCATCTTTAATTTCTTTCATCAGTGTCTTATAGTTTTCTGCATACAAGTCTTTTGTCTCCTTAGGTAGGTTTATTCCTCGATATTTTATTCTTTTTGTTGCAATGGTAAATGGGAGTGTTTTCTTAATTTCATTCTCAGATTTTTCATCATTAGTGTATAAGAATGCCAGAGATTTCTGTGCATTAACTTTGTATCCTGCTACTTTACCAAATTCATTGATTAGTTCTAGTAGTTTTCTGGTAGCATCCTTAGGATTCTCTATGTATAGTATCATGTCATCTGCAAACAGTGACAGCTTTACTTCTTCTTTTCCTATTTGGATTCCTTTTATTTCTTTATTTTCTCTAATTGCTGTGGCAATTAGAGAACTATGTTGAATAAGAGTGGTGAGAGTGGGCAACCTTGTCTTGTTCCTGATCTTAGTGGAAATGGTTTCAGTTTTTCACCATTGAGAACAATGCTGGCTGTGGGTTTGTCATATATTGCCTTTATTATATTGAGGAAAGTTCCCTCTATGCCTACTTTCTGCAGGGTTTTTATCATAAATGGGTGTTGAATTTTGTCAAAAGCTTTCTCTGCATCTATTGAGATGATCATATGGTTTTTCTCCTTCAGTTTGTTGATATGGTGTATCACGTTGATTGATTTGTGTATATTGAAGAATCCTTGCATTCCTGGAATAAACCCCACTTGATCATGGTGTATGATCCTTTTAATGTGCTGTTGGATTCTGTTTGCTAGTATTTTGTTGAGGATTTTCGCATCTATGTTCATCAGTGATATTGGCCTATAGTTTTCTTTCTTTGTGACGTCTTTGTCTGGTTTTGGTATCAGGGTGATGGTGGCCTCGTAGAATGAGTTTGGGAGTGTTCCTCCCTCTGCTATCTGTTGGAAGAGTTTGAGAAGGATACGTGTTAGCTCTTCTCTAAATGTTTGATAGAATTCGCCTGTGAAGCCATCTGGTCCTGGGCTTTTGTTTGTTGGAAGATTTTTAATCACAGTTTCAATTTCAGTGCTTGTGATTGGTCTGTTCATGTTTTCTATTTCTTCCTGGTTCAGTCTTGGCAGCATGTGCATTTCTAAGAATTTGTCCATTTCTTCCAGGTTGTCCATTTTATTGCCATAGAGTTGCTTGTAGTAATCTCTAATAATCTTTTGTATTTCTGCAGAGTCAGTTGTTACATCTCCTTTTTCATTTCTAATTCTATTGATTTGAGTCTTCTCCCTTTTTTTCTTGATGAGTCTGGCTAATGGTTTATCAATTTTATTTATCTTCTCAAAGAACCAGCTTTTACTTTTATTGATCTTTGCTATTGTTTCCTTCATTTCTTTTTCATTAATTTCTGATCTGATCTTTATGATTTCTTTCCTTCTGCTAAATTTGGGGTTTTTTTGTTCTTCCTTCTCTAATTGCTTTAGGTGCAAAGTTAGGTTGTTTATTCGAGATGCTTCCTGTTTCTTAAGGTATGATTGTATTGCTATAAACTTCCCTCTTAGGACTGCTTTTGCTGTATCCCATAGGTTTTGGGTCGTCGTGTCTCCATTGTCATTTGTTTCTAAGTACTTTTTGATTTCCTCTTTGATTTCTTCAGTGATCACTTCGTTATTAAGTAGTGTATTGTTTAGCCTCCATGTGTTTGTATTTTTTACAGATCTTTTCCTGTAATTGATATCTAGTCTCATAGCGTTGTGGTCAGAAAAGATACTTGATACGATTTCAATTTTCTTAAATTTGCCAAGGCTAGATTTGTGACCCAAGATATGATCTATCCTGGAGAATGTTCCATGGGCACTTGAGAAAAATGTGTATTCTGTTGTTTTTGGATGGAATGTCCTATAAATATCAAGTAAATCCATCTTGTATAATGTATCATTTAAAGCTTGTGTTTCCTTATTTATTTTCATTTTGGATGATCTGTCCATTGGTGACAGTGGGGTGACAAAGTCCCCTAATATGACTGTGTTACTGTCGATTTCCCCTTTTATGGCTGTTAGTATTTGCCTTATGTATTGAGGTGCGCCTATGTTGGGTGCATAAATATTTACAATTGTTATATCTTCTTCATTGATCGATCCCTTGATCATTATATAGTGTCCTTCTTTGTCTCTTGTAATAGTTTTTATTTTAAAGTCTATTTTGTCTGATATGAGAATTGCTACTCCAGCTTTCTTCTGATTTCCATTTGCATGGAATATCTTTTTCCATCCCCTCACTTTCAGCCTGTAAGTGTCCCTAGGTCTGAAGTGGGTCTCTTGTAGACAGCATATATATGGGTCCTGTTTTTGTATCCATTCAGCCAGTCTGTGTCTTTTGGTGGGAGCATTTAATCCATTTACATTTAAGGTAATTATTGATATGTGCGTTCCTATTACCATTTACTTAATTGTTTCAGGTTGTTCTTGTAGGTCTTTTCCTTCTCTTATGTTTCTTGCTTAGAGAAGTTCCTTTAGCATTTGTTGTAAAGCTGGTTTGGTGGTGCTGTACTCTCTCAGCTTTTGCTTGTCTGTAAAGGTTTTAATTTCTCCATCAAATCTGAATGAGATCCTTGCTGGGTAGAGTAGTCTTGGTTGTAGGTTTTTTTCCTTCATCACTTTAAATATGTCCTGCCACTCCCTTCTGGCTTGTAGAGTTTCTGCTGAAAGATCAGATGTTAGCCTTATGGGGATTCCCTTGTGTGTTATTTGTTGTTTTTCCCTTGCTGCTTTTAATATGTTTTCTTTGTATTTAATTTTTGACAGTTTGATTATTATGTGTCTCGGCGTGTTTATCCTTGGGTTTATCCTGTATGGGACTCTCTGTGCTTCCTGGACTTGGTTGACTATTTCCTTTCCTATATTAGGGAAGTTTTCAACTATAATCTCTTCAAATATTTTCTCAGTCCCTTTCTTTTTCTCTTCTTCTTCTGGAACCCCTATGATTCGAATGTTGGTGCGTTTAATATTGTCCCAGAGATCTCTGAGACTGTCCTCAGTTCTTTTCATTCTTTTTTCTTTCTTCTGCTCTGCAGTAGTTATTTCCACTATTTTATCTTCCAGGTCACTTATCCGTCCTTCTGCCTCAGTTATTCTGCTACTGATCCCATCTAGAGTATTTTTCATTTCATTTATTGTGTTGCTCATCGTTACTTGCTTCCTCTTTATTTCTTCTAGGTCCTTGTTAACTGTTTCTTGCAATTTGTCTATTCTATTTCCAAGATTTTGCATCATCTTCACCATCATTATTCTAAATTCTCTTTCAGGTAGATTGGCTATTACCTCTTCATCTGTTAGGTCTGGTGTGTTTTTATCTTGTTCCTTCATCTGCTGTGTGTTTTTCTGTCTTCTCATTTTGCTTATCTTACTGTGTTTGGGGTCTCCCTTTTGCAGGCTGCAGGTTCGTATTTCTATCTATTTTTGGTGGCTGTCCCCAGTGGCTGAGGTTGGTTCAGTGGGTTGAGCAGGTTTCCTGGTTGGGGGGACCAGTTCCCCTGTTCTGGTGGATGAGGCTGGATCCCGTCTCCCCGGTGGGTAGGTCCACGTCTGGGGGCGTGTATGGGGATGTCGGTAGCCTTACTGTGATTCTAGGCAGCCTCTCTGCTAATGGATGGGGCTGTAGACCTGTCTCACTCTTTGTTGGGTATAGGGTGTCCAGCACTGTTCGTTGCTGGTCCTTGAGTGAATCTGGGTCTTGGTGTTGAGTTGGAGATCTCTGGGAGATTTTCGCCATTTGATATTACGTGGAGCTGAGAGGTCTCTTGTGGACCAGTGTCCTGAGGTTAGTTCTCCCACCTCAGAGACACAGCCTTGACACCTGGCTGGAGTGCCAAGAGCCTTTAATCCACACGGCTGGGGGGTTTCTTGCCTTTTGGGAGGTCTGAGGTCTTCTGCCAGTGTTTGGTGGGTGTTCTATAGGAGAAGTTCCACGTGTAGATGTATTTCTGATGTATCTGTGAGGAGGAAGAGTGACCCCCGCGTCTTACTCTTCCGCCATCTTCTCAGTCATCGCTACCTTACTTTAACTAGTAAGTGGTGGAGAAGGTTCTAGAGGATGCTGATAAGTAATGATATTTTTAAAAAATTACATTCTGTAGTCACATAGGCTTGGAACTTGGAGTAAACCATGTTAACTAGGTTTCTTTAAGCAGAACCCTTTAGAGTCTTTATACTGCTGATGTGCAATGGACAATTTGATTTTCCAAAAAGGAAATGTGTTTCTCAAGCTTATTTGACCATGTTATCTGCCCACATTTGCTGCAAGGGTGTTTTGCAAAGCTATTGCCTCAAACACACAACCTGGAAAATACTGCTTTGAAATTTCCATTTATAATTCAATATTTAGCTAAGCAGATGCAAAAAAAATCTCTTTATGTGAAACAAGTCATATATAAAGCTTGTTTGGTATATTATTAAAGCTATTATCACAAATGTTAATCTCTGTATTCTAGAATATAATATGCTCTGCTTCCTGGAAAAATATTCAGGAAATATTTATGTTGATAGTCTCTCTAGTCTATGTTGGAAATAAAAAGTAATTAGATGGAATCAAAGCATTAACTAAAAGCAAACAAATTCAAATCTGTCTATGACAAAGAGATTTAGGATATGCATTTTCAGTCTGTTTCATAAGATTTCTTATTTACCTTTCAAAATGGTTCAAATATTTCAGAAATATATTAAAATAACATTTAGGCAATTGGTGTATAAAAGTAAAGACTTAAACACCATTGTGAGCTAATGGAAGTTACAGCCTGAAAGAGTTGTAGCAAATGCAGCTAGTATTGGGAACATTTTCTGTTTTGAGAGAGGATAGAGATTGGAATAGAATAAAAGCAGCATGGTGCAACACATAACCTGCGTGTGAACAGTTTCTTCAGCTGTTTACACAAGTGACTGCCAAGTACAGGTGTGAAGATCAACAGACATGAAGATATGAGAAGAGAGTGTGGAGGAATCTGCTAACAGAAGGGAAGAAATAGAAGGGAGCTGAGAAGGGAGGAAGTGTCACCAGAAATCATGACTGCTTTTTCATTTCTTGAGAGTGAAAAAGGAGAAAGAACAGTGATAAAAGAAGGATGATGAAAGGAAGTGTAGTTACTTTGAATGGATTACTAGTCATGAAGGTAAGGGCAAATCAACAAGTCCTGATTATAAAATAATTGGGGTTAATTAGAAAGGATGCTTTAGTAATGATGAGTATACTGGGGATGAAAGGTACAATAGACTCAGAGAGGTGACTTGTCAATAACTTTTCAGGGAGAATAGAAAGGAAGAATGAGAACTGGTAGGTGAAATTTCAATAGATATTAATGAGTCAGTGAATGATGGCTGGAGATGAGTCATTTGGGTAAAAAGAGAATGAAACATTACAAATTAGCTGAATAAGACACTGGACAGATATATTAGATGAATTCTTAATAAACTCTATTCCCAGATTATTTTCTTGAGGTAAATGGTGATCCAGAAAGTATTTATGCAAAATCCTTAAAAGTTAGAAAAAAGAAGTTCAGTAGAATACTTTTCTAATGTCATGCCTGATGTCACCCCTGTGACATTACCATGCCCTCATTACTTCCTAAGTGGAACTTCACCATCCTATCCTCTCTGCTCAGAAAGCTCCAGAGTGTAGTTCTTGGACAGTTTTTCTTTACTGTATATGCATTTTCTTGATAATCTCTTTCAGTCCCATAATTTGAAACCCAATCTATACAGTATTTATCACAGTAATTTATTTTTTCTATAGAGACCTATTACTTGAAGTCTACATCCAGTTGCCTATAAGACATCCCTGCTTGGGTATCTCAAGCAAAATCTGACCAAAAGTTGAGCTTCTAGTGACTTTTTTCTTTAAAGCTGCTTTTCTTAAGTCTTTCCACCTCAGTTTTTAGCTACTATCTCCTACCTAATGCATGGGTCAAAACCCTCCTTGAGGGAATCCTTGACTACTTTTTCTTCCACACATCATGTACCACCCACCAGAAAAATCTTAACAATTCTATCAGAAAAATATGTTTCACCTTTTCTCATTGCTCTGGTCCTCACTTAAATTATTCAAAAAACTCCTAATTCATTGCTCTGCTTTCCCCCCCAAACTGCTACATTTTATACAAAACACAACAGTATTCTAGAGTGGTAACCTGTAAAAACAAAAATAAAATTTTGTCACTTCTTAGATCAAACCCCTCCAATGTCTAGCCATATCACTCTGATTAAAAGCCAAAATAATCACAGTGATCTACAGAATCCGTATCTTCTATGATCTCTCTCAGGATCATTACATTACAGACACAATGGTCTTGCTATTCCTTGAACATTTTCAAGCATACTTCATCGAGCCCTCATATACTTAATATTCCCTCTTCTTGGAGAGTGTTTCCACCTGATATCTTTATGGCTTATTTGCTCACTTTTTTCCAATGTTTACTCATGTTACCTTTCCAATAAATATCTCCTTGTCCACCCTATGTAAAACTGGGATACCTCCTCTTTATTACCTGTTTGTGCTTTATTTTTCTCTGTAACCTATACCATATAACATTCAATATATTTGACTTATTAAATATGGTTATGTATTTTTCCCATATAAGCTTTGTGAGCACAAGAAATTTTATCTGTTTTATTGACTGTGCTTAGAACATGCATGGCTGTTAATACATGTTCAAGGATTGTTTGCTTGCTTGCTTGCTTGAGTGAACGAATGAATATTTGAACCATGTAAATCCTCTACTTCTATTTTCTGCCAATGCAAATTGATGAGGGTTAGGCATATGCTGCAATACCAGCCAATTCACATACTGTTTAGTGACCAAAAACCTTAGGCACATGATTTTTCTGAAGAAGATGAGCTGAATCAGGCAAAACCTATTTTTCAGCAATTTGAACTGAAAACTGCAGGAATCTTGCCAGTTATGCTTGGGAACAAAAATACGAAGGTCATTTTCTAAAAATGAGCAAGAAGTGACATGGGAAGGGATAATGGCTCAATAGAGAAATGAAGCCTTAAGAAAAGAGCAAAAGATACTTGGTGAAGGGAGGAGAATGAAACACAGGAGTAAAACACAAGGAGAGAAAGGCTATTCACTAAAGATGTTGCCATTTTAATTCCAATTTTTATCCCCTGTCGACTTAAAAAAAAAAAAAAAAAAAAAAAACACAATGTGAGAGTTGTGAGTTAAGTTAAGTTTTATTGGGGGCAAAATGAGGACTATAGTCCAGGACATAGAATTTCAGATAGCTCTGAGAAACTGCTCCAAAGGGGCAGGGGGGAAGGTCAGTATATACGTGATTTTGTTGAAGATGGAGTACATGTAATCAAGCACATAATTTTTGCAGAAGGTTTTTGCTAGTCACGAGGAGCAGTCATCACCATGAAGGATTTTAGTGCTTTTCTAGATATGAGGAGGTACAAGAATTGAGCTCATAAAATCGCTCCTGAAAAATATCTAACTATCTGAAGACCCCTTCTGCCATTTTTTTTCCCCAGAGCACAGAATGCCTCATTCCCGCTCTCCACCCTGAGCTCCTTTCAGGGGGTGTTGACAGTCAGCAACTGCAGCAGCACATGTTTTAATCCTTGTAGAGGTAGATGGCAAGTGCCAGTTTGTAGCTGACACCCAATTAACTTTAGAGTAAAACTTCCTATAGATACATCTTTCTCACAATTGTGGAGGACTTTCATTTCAGTCTGACTCAGCTAAAGATACCTTTTACTTCTTAATTTTAGTAAATGACCTTGATTTTGCCTTCAAGAATTTCTCCTTCCAAGCTGGCCATAAACTCAAATTTAGTTATTTATTTTTCTCCTTCACTCTTACTCAGCTTTGCCTGCTTAGAGTTTGCTGTTGAAAAGCAGTTCCATCCTGCATGGTCCTTTACACTTCTGTGTATTTGCCTTTCCCATTCTGCTTTTGGAGTGTACGAAATTTGAGTGAGAAAGCCAGAATTCTGTAAGAGCTCAGCCTTCCTTCCTAGAAGCTCACAGGCCTTTGTAAGCTCTGAGCTCCTATCACTTCCCTGGGGAGGAGACAGAACCCAAGTTCCTGCTGCTTCTAGGACAGAAAGCTACCTTTCCTCTTTCTGATCTTCAGATATTTGTTCTCCTTAGCTTATTTCTTCTCAGAGTCTCTTTTCATGTCCTGTGAAGAAGAAGGTGTCGGACACTGGGTTAATCTCTCTATTGGGCACATCAAATTACAAGACAAGGAAGGAGAGAGGCTACTTCTGCTTTCAGTCCTGCCAAAATCACTGTAGAAAGAAATCACAAAGCCTGGCTATCTGTTTAAAACACACACAAATTAATATTATTATGCAAATGAATCCAACTTATGGAGTCTGTGGGCTTTGTCATAGCAACACATTTTTTTTGTAGATTCTATGGTCAAACAATTTCTCTGATTCCTAGAATTTGCGGAAAAAAACAGATAAAAGACTAACTATTTTTAAAACTAAACACTTTATTTTTATGTACTCTTATATACTGTACACTTTAATAAAATAATTTAAGTAATTACCAATTTTATTAATATTATAAATACCCTAAACAAATGTGAAAAGATGGATATAGTCTTGCAGGACATTCACAAAACAAAAGAATGTGGTTGAAACAAGCCACTGAAAAAATAAATAAATAAAATTGACGCATATAAAACATTTTACCTTTCCTATTAACCAGACCTATATTCAAGTAAAAGAGCAAGTTGGACTTCCTTGATGTATTTATATTCTGACCTGGTTGATGTTAATATCGACGCTACTAACCTTCTAATCCTATTCGGATCTAAATTATGATACATACTTTAGTCAATACAAAACAGTTCACTCATTTATAAAATGTGAATAATAATAGTACCAATCTCATAAGATGGTTGTGAAAATTATACAACTCGATACAGGTAAAACACTTACAATAATTATTTATTAAAATGGCAAATATTCAATAAATGCTTTTCTTATTAGTTTGACAAACACATTCTCATTAAATTCTCCATTTCACATCATTCTAATTTGTCACAGTGTAACAGTGACGTACTTTCTTAAATATTGTAGGTGCAGCCAATTTTTTCAGTGTTTTTTTTAATTGTAAAAAATTATTTTTTATAGGTTAAATACATACATTAGATAGATACTGTAGATCATAGGAGCAGTAGAGAATTATAGTAGCCTTTAAACATGGAAGACCCTTAAAAATATAAGAAATTGATTTTGTACTTGATTTTGTTCAGTGTGTATTATTAAAGCAATAAATCTCCATTATTTGGCTAATCAAATGTACTACTAAAAGCTTTGGTGTAATAAAAGGAATTAAAGACGAATATAAGGGCAATAAGGCTCTGCAATAAGGGAGAACAAAACAAAGAAGAAAATGAGATCACAAATTGCATAAATTTTGGAATACTGAGGTAATTTGATAAACTGCAGTCTTATATTTGAAATGATTGATTCACTGAACTTACCAAATCAGCCGCTAATTATTAGGCACAGAAAAAGCCTTTAATTATTTTTAATCCTGGGAAATACAGGTGTTTGTTAACATTTGCCTGAAACATAACATAATTCCATGGATTCATCATCACATTTCATGTTATCCACAAAATATAAAAATCTCCCCACTTTTATTTTCCTACTTGGGGGAGTAAGATTCTTGATATTCTGATTTAACTATTTATTGATTAAATAACATTCTTTTTTCTTGGGAAGAAAAATAACTGATATGAGGTTTATTGTATACAGATGTATTATATTGTTGATTTTCATGATGATTTTTATTACAAATTATTCTGTAAGACATTAGTAGCATACAGATATATGAAGTTTCATCTAATCATGGCATATACCCTGGAACATAACAAATGCTAAGTGAGAAGAGACTAATATGAGATAATTAACTTCCCATCATAAGTAACCATATACTTTATCATCTAAACTGGGATAATTTTAAGAGTATAGGTGATGTAAAAACAATTATAACAGTACTATATGTATAAACTGATATTGCCCCATTAAACAGGGTTGTATAGTCTTATGCATTAAATGTAAAAAAATACTCTATAAAATACATAAAGTACATAAAAATAGGCATACTGTGTATTATGTTAGTATACATACACACATACATACTGGTAAATATATATTATGTAGTACACATAAATATATAAAACGTATATTATAATACATGTGTATGTGTATATATATATATTGCATATTTTTTTACTATTTCAATGTTCATTTAATACTGAATGGAAAAAAAATAGTCTATAATTCAAGCTATGAGTTGCTTTTAAAATATTCTATTGAATTGGGTGGATAGCGGCAATTTTTTCCTTTCCCTTTTACAAAGAAAACGATATCTGTTTTCTTGTTTATGTTTCTGGGTAAGGTTTCACAGGTAGAAAGAACTCCCTCCAGAGCCAAACTGCGGGGGAAAAGCAATTATATTATACTCATTACTTGTTTCTCTTTATACTCTATTTTATATACTAAAGTTTCTTCCATATATCTCTAGGTAAAATCAATACAAATGGACAAATCACTTTATAAACTAGAAGCTGATAAGTCCCAAATTTCTACTTTCTGGTCCCGACTATCAACCATCCTTTATATAAAATGTCTTCAGAACAGTTTGTGATCTTCTTTATAGTGTTCTAGATGAGTTCTACCTCATAAATGTTATTTTTCATTGTGACCTGGAACTATTTATAAAACTCTTGATGATGTGACCTTGAACTATTTATAAAACTCTTGATGTGATCTGATTAATGCAGCATAGAAGGAACTTTCACCACCTTTGTTTATTCATTAATACAACTAAGAATTGCATTAACATTTTGGTGTTGCCATTATGCTGATGAAACACATTGTTTCAAGTCAAGTAAACCCTTGAATCTTGTTTATATATGTTCCAGTGTATAGAACTAGAATTCATCATCCAGCATTTCTGTGTCTGGCTCCTTGGCCCAAATGCAGGAAATGCGAAATCCTCGTTAACATTATTTCCTCTAGCTTCTTTGAGTGTTTTTTATTGTCATCATTATCTCTTCAACTTCATGTTCTAGAAAATATGAATTAATGTACCCTCTACATGTCTGTTTATCAAGGTCACTGATAAATGGTAAAAAAAAAAAAAAAATCAAATCCTAAGACAGAGGTTTCTAACATATTACTAGAAACCTACACCTGGGCAGATGTCAAGCTATTAATAAATACCTTTTGATATATATTTCACCCTATTTAAAGTATGCTCTGTCAAATCAGAAAGACTAATACAAGACATATAAATGTATCTCTTGGTGAAGACCCGTCATTCTGTATTGCAGTATTGAATACCCAATCCTCTTATACCATTGTTTCCCATGTTATAATTATAAATTGGAAGAAGGAAGGAATGGACCATAAGTACTCCAGTTTTCTTTGGTTCTGTGCTCAAGATGTCATTATTTCCATAGTAATGTTTTTGTATTGCTAAATAACAAGTCACTAAGTATCAAAACTCACCTCTTTCTCCTTGCATAAGTACCAGATTCTATTGTAGGGAAATTTTGTTTTCTTCTTTAATAAGATATAGCATCTGCTCTTGAAAATGAACATTGTATGATGTTTGTTATATGTCTTCGGAAGTGCTGTGTTTCATCTCTTCTTTATTGGAATTATTGTATATTGAATTAGAGTGGGTAAAATGGAATAATTGGATCATAGACTACTAAAGACCAGAATCTCAGGATGAGTAGGCTTATAGCTTGACCTCCAAATCAACTGGTGCCAAGACTTTAATGATATACGGGCTCTGCTTCTCTAAATCCCATATTGGTTTCTTTTATGGTCTTGTGGGCTTTGTTCTCTTTCATTGGAAAATGCCTTTTTCTAGACAATGAGAGAGATAAGTGCCTACCACTTCCACTTGTTAATTTTATATCCTACAGGTTCAGCCACAGGAGAGGGACTTTTTTTCTTTTCTACCTATGTGAGAGAGGGAGGGAAGCAAGGAAGGAGGGGAGGGAGGGAGAGGGGAAGACAGAAGATGTGAAAGTCACCGATCCATCTGGTGTGGGTGAAAGGACCACCCTAGTTTTATCAAACTGGGCTTTACAAGCAGCAAGAAGGGAGAACACAGCAGGCATGCTATGAAGTTTGATACCAGAAAAGCAGTTTTGTGTTCATGACCCTGGGTTTGATTCCTCTGAGCTCATGACAGTTCTGTGGGGTCGCAGACACCTCTTCATGTCTAAATAATTTTCTCTGTGAAAAGATTCATATTTGCCATCTGGTTCTAGTGGAGCCATAATTTTCTTCCCTCCAATCCACCCCACTCTTATGACCATTTTATTTTTCATTTTATCTTCTGAAAGTTTAATTTTATTTTTCATCTTTGAGACTCTCTGTGTTCCTTATTTGGTCTATAATAACACATTCTGTCTTAAAACTTCTGATATTTTATTGAAATTCTAAACTGGAAGTAATTCCCCCAAGGGATACGGGATATTCGGCAACATGTGGAGATATTTTTTTTAGCGGTTATAACTGGTGGGAGTGAGGTGGGGGCTGGGAGGTTGCCACTAGCATCTAGTAGGTGGAGTTCAGTGATGCTGCTAAATATCCTACCAAGACATAGACCAGTTCCTCATAGCAAAGAGTACTGTGGGCCAAAATATCAATAGTGCTGAGTTTGAGAAACCCTGTTCTGTAAATTATAAAAGTACTTCTAAAATTTTGGCGCACAAATCAACAAAAATGAGCCCACTATGAAGTAGTAGGAAAACCCCCTTTTATCATATGAGAGAGGTTGAATTCGGAGCATAAGCCATTTTCTAAGGTTTTTTTAGGTTTCGAGAAAAAAATATATTGATACTTCATAAGTGCCTTTGTTAATTGGACTGGATAACTATAATAATAAACTGCGTATTTTCTGTTTGATCTCACCAGTCTTTCAGAACAGCTATTAATGTGTTTCTCTTGATTTATATAGAAATCTTTTTTAAATTGCTTGATTACCACAGCAAATTACTATTAATTATCACTATGCAATGCCAACCAGTAATAGCCACCAGTGAATCACCCAGGAAAGAGAAAATCTTTTAAAGATTTTTAAGATACCATATAATTTTCTTCCCTTTCCATCCCTTGCTAATCTCCTAATCAGTGAATACTTAACTAACAATTTTCTGTTTACTTAAAGTCACTCATGCCTTTTCACTCTCTGGCACTCATGCACTTCACACAATTTCCCTCTCTCTCTATTTCTCCAGTTTTTAGTAAGACAGCAGTACCAGATCCCAGACCTCACCAGGAGGCAGATCCAATGGGAGGTCACTGATTACAATATATATAAGTTGAAAGGAAAAGAAATAGAGTGAGCAGTACTTTGGGATTTTGTCCCTCTTCTTGGAAATCAAAGCAAATGGCGAAAAAAGGGCTTAAGATCCTTAGCAAGAGCAACTAACTCTGAGACCTAGTAATGGATTAAAATTCATTACCTTTGAAGGTTTAGATGGCCTAAAAAGAAATTAACTTTCTTCAATCAGCTATTTAAGGTTTTTTATTAAAAACAATTCATAAAAATGTGGACAATATTATGATACATTGATGATATATAATGTGTAATCTAATAGTATTTAATTTTAAAGTTTTCAGGATATTGTGTATAAGTTACCTCTACAATTTTAGCACCAAGGATATTATCGTCTCCATAGAACCAGTTTTAAATACACCTCATACCAAACTGAAATTATTGAAAAATAAATAATTCAGCTCTTTTTGGTATTTGAGTGTCCTATTTTTCCAATATTTTGGGAAAACTAGACACTCAGAATCTCAGGTTGAGAATCAAAACTCCTTGCAGAAATGGAACCAGTGAAATATAATGCAGATAGAGTAAGCATGAAGTTAACCCTAATTTTGCACATCAAGGAAACAGGAAACTGAATGCAGTTTTCAAGGTCACACATCTGTCAATTCAGCTACTAATGTGTACACACTAAATATGTGTACAGCCGGGGGCTTGAGGTTAGCATGCCGTATGAGCCACAAATATAAATGTCAACTGGGGGGAATAAAATCATTATTTTTAAAGGATGAAAAATGAAAGGAACATACAAATTTTCATGATTTTATTAGAATAAATAGGGGATCGTAAAATTTTTCCAGTTGACACCTACTGTTTATTGTCTCCCTGCTCCACACATAGGATTCTCAAGGTTTACATTCCTTTACATTTTGGAATGATTCAGTAAAAAAAAAAAAAAAAAAAAAAAAAAAAAAAAAAACAAAACAAAAAAAAAACTAGAAAAAAAATGCCATTAAGTTACCATTTATGGTTTCCTTTAGTTTTTTTTTATGGTGAAAATTACATACACAGAAATAGAGTAGCATAAGGAGCCCCCATGTACTCTCCTCCACCTCAACAATTTAACAATTATCACCTCGTGGCAAATCTTGTTTTATTGTTATCTACCCAACTATGCTATTTTCAAGCATATTCCAGACATCATATCTTCTGTAAATAGCTAAAAGATAAGAACGCTTTAAGGAATAATCATGCTTCCATCACATTAAAAATATTATGCTTTTTTTTAAGTACATGGCTTTCTATCTTTAAAAGTGTTAATTAACAAATAGGGACAGTTCTCTGAACACTTAAGAGGAATAAATAGCTCAAAGCAGTATCCATGCTTCTGCAATAGAACCTCTGAAGCCTTTCATAATGGCATGAAGTATCAAACAAACTAATCAGTGCTCAATTTCCCTCAGTGTCTTTTGATTTTCATTGGTTGGCTTGTTTGTTTAAAAGTAGTCCACACATTTTACTTGGTTGTCTTTCCCTGCCATATAATGATGCCCTCCTTTTTTTCTGGGAATTTATTTGTTGGAAAAAAAAACCAAACAACTGAACTGAGTTACTTGTCCATTCCTGCATTTTGAGTTTTGCTGATTATACCTCCACACCCCTGTGTGTTTAGTATTTTACTAAATTAGTAAAATATTATTCTGATTCAGAGTTATTGGATTTTTGTTTGCAGGAATCTTTCTTCTGTGGTATAGGTTACTTGCATTCGGAGTCACTTAAATTCTGGGTTGCCGCTCATTGGGATGTTAACATTATCACTGCTTACAGTTGCTATTAGTGTGTTCTAATACATTATGAAGTTCCACATTTTTACATTATATTTTTTAGCTCTTTTATTTTATTATAGATAAAACTGGTAATATTCTAACTTATTTCTTTGTTTTGAATTTTATTTATTTTTTATACAGCAGGTTCTTATTAGTTATCTGTTTATACTTATTAGTGTATAGGTGTCAATCCCAATCTCCCAACTCATCCCCCCACCACCATCCCCCCACCACTTTCCCCCCGTGGTGTCCATATGTTTGTTCTCTACATCTGTGTCTCTATTTATGCCCTGAAAACTGGTTCATCTATACCATTTTTCTAGCTTCCACATATATGCGTTAATATACAATGTTTGTTTTTCTCTTTCTGACTTACTTCACTCTGTATGACAGTCTCTAGATCCATCCATGTCTGTACAAATGACCCAATTTCATTTCTTTTTATGGCTGAGTAATATTCCATTGTATGTATGTACCACATCTTCTTTATCTATTCATCTGTCGATGGACACTTAGGTTGCTTCCATGTCCTGGCTATCGTAAATAGAGCTGCAATAAACATTTTGGTACATGACTCTTTTTGAATTATGGCTCTCTCTGGGTATATGCCCAGTAGTGGGACTGCTGGGTCATATGGTAATTCTATATTTAGCTTTTTAAGGAACCTCCATACTGTTTTCCATAGTGGCTGTATCAATTTACATTCCCACCAACAGTGCAAGAGGGTTCCCTTTTCTCCACACCCTCTCCCACATTTGTTGTTTGTAGATTTACTGATGATGCCCATTCTAACTGGTGTGAGGTGATACCTCATTGTAGTTTTGATTTGCATTTCTCTAATAATTAGGATATTGAGCAGGTTTTCATGTGCTTCTTGGCCATCTGTATGTCTTCTTTGGAGAAATGTCTATTTAGGTCTTCTGCCCATTTTTGGATTGGGTTGTTTGTTTTTTAATGCTGAGCTACATGAGCTGTTTATATATTTTGGAGATTAATCCTTTGTCTGTTGATTCATTTGCAAATATTTTCTCCCATTCTGAGGGTTGTCTTTTTGCCTTGTAATTTCCTTTGCTTTGCAAAAGCTTTTACGTTTCATTAGGTCCCATTTGTTTATTTTCGTTTTTATTTCCAATGCTCTAGGAGGTGGATCAAAAAAGACCTTGCTGTGATTTATGTCAAAGAGTGTTCTTCCTATGTTTCCCTCTAAGAGTTTTATAGTGTCCTGTCTTACATTTAGGTCTTGAATCCATTTTGAGATTATTTTTGTGAATGGTGTTAAGGAGTGTTCTAAGTTCACTCTTTTACATGTAGCTGTCCAGTTTTTCCAGCACCACTTATTGAGGAGACTGTCTTTTCTTCATTGTATATCCTTACCTCCTTTGTCATAGATTAGTTGACCATAGGTGTGTGAGTGTAACTATCTTATTTCTTTATTAATTAGTGAGAATATATTTTTCAAGAAATGAATTTCCCTCCTCAATTATCTTGATGCATTTTACATAGAGAAACAGGATATGTTTTATTCTTTCCCTATATTTACTCTTTTTGTGATTAATGATTTGGTTTCCTAATATCCTCTATATATGAACATTAAGATATGTTTTTAGTGTCAGTTTGAAGTCATGGACTTCATTTAATCTATTGCAGTTGTTATTATTGCTGAACAAATTGCTCCATCTTTGGCCAATGGAGAGGCCTCTTCCTCTTCCCACTTGAATCAGGTAATTTCCTTTGATATCTGGCTTTTGGCTTAAATTTTAAATAGTATCAACTGCCCATTATCTGCCATAATATGTGAGGCCTAGAAAACATTATTTAATGAACAGCAAAAGTGTCATATTTAATTTTTAAATAAAAGATATATATCTCCACCACTTTTTGCTATCCTTATTGTCTAATGTTAGTGACAGTAAAAGAATCAAGTCTCATAAATAATCTACAAAACATATTTTTCATCAAAAATAATTGAAAATCGTGTGGAAAAAGAAGTATCCTGTTATTTGATTCTATTTATTCTTGCAGGTCAGTTTTTTGAAAGTTAAGTTTCCTTTTAGTGACTGTGAATGACAGCCAGTTTTGATGTAAACCTCCCATGTTGTGAATGCTCATGATTATTTTCTGGGTCATCATCAATTTCTTCTTCTTGCATTCCTCTTCCATTGTCATAGAATGCTGTGATATTGAATGTGTAAATTATACTCTGTTAAGTGCAATTGACTGTATTGGATGTGTTTTGCCATCTCTTAAATCCCATTTCCTGTCAGTATTGTTTTTTACAATCTTTCAAATCAAGAGTTTCAAGTTGTTTATTATAAGCTTACCTTGTTCTTGAAAGAGGCCATGCTTTCAGGTCTTATGTGAGTAGCATAGGAGTGGTAGCTATACAGCCCCAGTTTCTTTCTAGAGACCTACCTAGGTAGTTTCCTGAGTGAAAGCTGCATGACCGTGTTTTATATCAAAGCGGATCCTTTGTACACAAAGTGTACATTTGCGGACTCTCTCCTCTAACCACTTTGTTTAAATTCTCAGAAGGATTCTCAGAGCTCCTTGCTTCAGGTTTTCAAGAGATTCTCAGTAGAAAGTATTTAACTTCTTGGAATGGATACATATCACTTCCCTTCCCTGAATAAATTCTATTTATCATTCCCAAAGTAAAAATTATAGTAACTTCTGAAACTCTAGGTATATTAATAATGGTTAGGAGAGGATAGAAGTAGATCTAAAGTACATGTACAAATTATGGTTGATGAAATAGTCTCACGTATGGTGCATGTCAACTACAGGGATACTAATGGTTCTTAAAGATATCAGTTGGAAATGCCAAAATTAGACTACTGTGTAAACTATATTTTGGTAGAATACACATTATTCAGATAGTGATACCAATTATCTGTTGTTTCTGGCAAGAGAAATCTTAAAAATATTTGTGGGAAAAATTAAGACATGAAAAAGAAAGGACATTGTTTTTAAGTATCATTTTCCTCTAGAAAAGAGGATTTCTTAAGAAATACTAAGTATGATGGACATATTGTCAAGACTAATTACACTCAACATTGGACAGGGCAATGGAAATGCTTCGTCCTTCAAAATTTCATGAGTCCACATAGCATTTTTGAGAGTTCACAATTAGCACTTGAGCGAGACTAAAGCTAAGAGTATTCACTCCCATTTTACATGTAGAAAAATCAATCCACCTCACTTATTTTCATTCATAATATAGAATCTTTTGGCATTAGAAACAGAATGCTAAGCTTTTCTGGTGTTCCTTTGACATGAACACTGTAATAGTATGATGATTAGTCACACATGGACAGTTTTTTATAAAGGGCCTGTGTGATTATCCTCAGTGAACAACTGTAACCCTGTCATGTAAAATACATGGAATTGCTTAATTTGTGTTTAAAATAACAGCTATAATTGACAAATAATGTATTAGGACTTGACAACCCTATACATTTATACTCTTTCATCGAAATGCATGTAAAAACCATAGAAGGCAATTTAAAAAAACATTTCATTCTTTAGGAAAAGGAAAAAAATCAATCACCACTGCCACTGAAACTAAAATACCTTATAAATATAATGCCTAGTGATGGTAATCTTTTTATCAACAATGTTCTTTTCATTTGTTAAATTGGCTCTATGTGTATGTGTAGGTTTTATCAGTGCTACCTTTTATAATGTCAAATGTGGGGCAGACATATAATTATTTCTCAAGTAAATAAAGCTTATTTTTAGCTCTTTAGAGATCTGGAAAACCTAGAATCATATATGAAAGCCTCAAATAACTAGGTTCTAAACATATGAAATTAAATATTTTGAACACTACTATTAACAGATGCTTAATCACTGAAATAGTATATATGTCTCTAAGAAAACTTGATGTTGTTTATCAAGAGTTTTAAATTATATTTTAGGACATTTTGAGGTATCTCATCTGTAATAAAAAAAAGAAAAGCAATGTGAATCAATGAAACAGCACTTTATAATACGGTAATTGCATTATGAAGTGCCCACATCAGAGTCCATGTTGCCATAATAAAACATATTTGCCACAATAATAGGTCTTGGGAAGATATTTTAAGATAACCATGTATGTATCTGCCTTTTGTATAGAAAAAAGTATAAGTCTTGGGTGGCCTTGTTGTAACTAAAACTCTTTATGAGTATTCCACATTTTCCATTTAATTTTGTATTTAAGAGAATTACATTATGGTGGTATCCCATTATTGTTTATAAATCCCTCTCTTCTCTTGAGACCTTTACATTCTCTGTAGCCTTCTCTTTCATTGGGAGATGATAAGGTTGAATAAACCAGAGTACATTTTCAGGGATAACCCAAGTCTAATGTAGTAGTCTCTCAGTTTGATCCCTTAACAGCCTGAATTTTTCTCAGTAATTGTTCCTTATTTCTTCAAACACCTTGTCATTTTTTCATAGAATTAACGCTCTATGTGTACAAGTCGTTCTCAGATTTTGTTGGTTGCAAGACCCCTTTACACTCATGAAATTATTGAGGATTCCAAAGAGCCTTTGTTTATGTGGATTGTGTCTATTGATATCACCCTATTTAGAAACTAAAACTGAAAAATTTTAAACACGAGAATACACAAATACACATTCCACTAGACATCAGAGCAACAATGTCATAATTAGGCGTGTAGCCTCTAAAAACCTCATGGTATGCATGAGAAAAATGAAAGTGAAAAGGACAAAGAATGTACCAGTATTAAA
This sequence comes from Kogia breviceps, assembly GCF_026419965.1. Classification (NCBI taxonomy): domain Eukaryota; kingdom Metazoa; phylum Chordata; class Mammalia; order Artiodactyla; family Physeteridae; genus Kogia; species Kogia breviceps. The sequence continues at coordinate 43,069,339 of NC_081311.1, read as the reverse complement.
TAGAATAGAGTTGAACTCTTGGATCCCATGAAACGTCTTGGGGACCTCAGAGGTCCCTATACCACATTTTAAGAACTATTCTCTGCCATAATTGTTTTGCATGTCTCTCCTGTGCTTAATGATTCTTGTTTCCATGGAGCATGTATTATTTAACTTTACATTTAGAGAACCTAGTGAAAGGACTTATTCATAGTAAATGCTTGGTCGATGTTTGCTGGATGAATAAGCATGTTATCCATATTAGTGTATCAGAAAATAATTCCACATATTATTTCTTAAAATAATTACATATTTAGCTAAATTTTAAAAATATTTTCTGTATATATGGGAATAATATATAGTTTTATACTGTGTATATATAGTTTATGTATAGTTGTGTATATATGCATATATAGATAGATATAGTTTCATACACACAGATCTCATGGTTGCCTCAGTTCAGGCGGTTTTTGGAGATCCTTTGTTATCATCATCTCAATAGGCAGAGCTCCTTTGTATACAGCATGGCAGCTATTTCTCTGCAATGCTGTGGAGCACGATTTTTGTTTAAAGAGGCTTTGACCCCAGCTTCTTACAGGCCTTCTTCCACCAGCTTATGCTGCAGTCATGTCCTTTAAACACTAGTCTTTTACCAAGACCATGAAGAATGGCAAAGCTCTCCATTAACTCTGTCTCCTCCTCTACTTTAACCCGTGTATTTATTGCCCATTTCTTCTCTCTCTGAGATTTTCTTTAGTAGTCCTTCAATATAAACTATTCTTAGCTATTATCTTGATTAACTCCAAAGAAAAACAGTTGATCTGTGAGATGTAGACATGCTCTATGCAATCCCATATCATGGTGATGTCTGAGCATAAAACAGATTTGACAGAAATTTAATAAACGTGGTAAAGTTTCCTCTTAGGAAATATTTACCAACCATTGCTTTGTTTCAATCTTGACACAAAGTCAAATAAAATTACAGTTGCCACCTTATTTGCCACCTTAGTTTTTTAGCAATCCCTAAAATTTATTATGGAATAGAAAATCTTGAAGTGAGGAAAGTTGACACTCAAAAGCCTGCTTTAATACAGTGGATACAATTAAGTTTAACTTAAAATTAAGATAACATTGCTTGCTACATGAAGTAATAGTTACATTAGTAAAATAGTACATTTCATTTCTATCCTTTTTCACTTTTTAACATACACCATGTATATAAAAGGTGCACAAGTTCAATATTTAAAATTTAGTGATTTTTTCACTGACAGAGCACCCCTGTAACAACGTGATGTTCGACACACTAGGAACCATCTTAATGTTTGCCTCTCAGTACTCCCTTCTTTTCCCATAAAACAAACTACTTTCCTGATTTCCATGGAAATCAGTTGCTTTTCCATTTACAAACTAAATATGCAATCCTATAGAGTATGGTTTATTTCTGCCTTTTTGTTTTTAACTTTCCATAAATATAAACGTATAGAAACTATTCTTTTGTGTCGGATTTTTCTTTAAAGATCACATATTTGTGACAGTTATCCTTGTTTTGAATAATTCTAGTTTTTTAAAAAATTTGTATTGCTATATATCTTTCAATTATATCCATTCTACTTTCAATGATCAGTTGGGTTGTTTCAGTTTGTCCATGAACACACCATGTTGGATATATATACTTTGGAGTAAAATTACTGAGTCATAGACAATGAGTATATCCAACTTTCCTGGGTAATGACTGACTTGTTTTCTGAAGTGGTTGTAATAATTTAAAATACCCATAGGCAGTAAATGAAACTTACAGTTGCTCCACGTAACTGTCACACTTGGTACTAAAAAAACAATTTTAGATCTTTTAGTGTGTGTGTATAGTGACATTTAATAATGGTTTTTATTTTGTTGGTTATTAAGTTAGTAACTTGTTATTAAGTTAATAACAGGTTAAAAGTTAACTTTGTTGGTTAATAAGTTAGAGCATTTTTCATATAGTTATTTAAGATTCAGATATTATAACTGTATTATGCTTTTTCAGTTGTCTTGCATATTTTCTATTTTTCTTACTGACTTTAAGAATTTTATTTTCTTGAAACAAGATATTTTCCAGTTACCTGTGTTACAGATCTTGAACTTTGTGGCTTGCTGCTTAACTCTTAATGGTGTCTTTAAAAGAATAGGATTGATTCTTACATTTAACAGAATACTTTATGGTTACTATTTTTGTTTTAACCGTTTAAAAATTCTTTTCCTGCCCTAAGGTCAAAAATACATTATCTTAAAATACAGTTTAAAAATTCTTTTCCTGCCCTAAGGTCAAAAATACATTATACATTATACGTATAACTTCTAAAAGCTATGTTGCTTTGTACTTCACATTCAGATCTCAAATCTATCTGGAATTATGTGCGTAGTTTTAGAGAGGGGTCATTTCAATTTTTACCATTTGGATATGCAATTGACCTAACACAATTTTTCACAACTGTAATCTCTCCATTTGTCTGTAGGACAAACTTTCCCTATATCAAATGCCTTTTTGTGATGTGGCTCTGATTCTGAGACTTCTATTCTGTTCTATCTTTTCAATTATATCTTTTCAATTATATATTTCTATATAATTTATAGAAGTATTATTTATATAAGTATATTTATATAAGTATTATTAACATTTATATAAGTAGTCTTAGCATTTAATTATTATATATTGTGTATAATACCTACATTTGATAAAGCAAATCATTCTACATTATTTTTCTTCTTAAAGTTTCTTGACTATTCTCATCCCATTGGATTTTCATGTAAACTGTAGTATTAGTCTGTCTATTTCCACAAATTATTGTGTTGGAAATATTATTGAGATTTTATTGAATCTATATATCATTATATATGACATCACTATAATACTGCATGTTCCAAGTCCATGAGCATGATAGATCTTTGCATTTAGTTAGGTCTTCTTTAGTTTCCTTCCATAAGGATTCTTAATTTTCTAAATGGAAAACTGGGTAGTGGACAATGATCATGTCTTGTTAGAACTGTTCCCACGCATTTGATATATATTATACTATAGTAAACAATATCTTTTAACATTTTTGTTTATAACTGTTGCCCTGATATATAGGACCACAATTAATTTTTGTATATTACTGCAACAAACTTTCTAAATTTACTTTCAATAGATTATTTTGGGTTTTCTGTATGTACCAACAGACTACATCCAACTAATAATTTTCTTTTTCCACCAGTCTTACATTCCTAAATTATTTCCCTTCCTTCCTGTACAAAGTAGGATCCCCAATCAATGTTGACTAAAAGTAATGATAACAGGGATTTTTCTCATTCCCAAATGCAAAAGGGAAAATGTTCAATATTTTCTTTTGTATGCTGGTAATTTTACAAATTCCTGTGTAAGATTAAAACGTTTCCCTCTTAAATCTAGTTTGTAAGATTTAAAAAATTCAATTAGTGACGGATAATGAATTGTATCAAATCTTTTTTCTAAATGGTCATATGAATAATTTCCATTTTTGTCATTATGGTGAAAATGTCAATTGATATTAAAATATTAAATCAGATTTGCACTCCTGAATACATCCACCTTGATTGAGATATATTATACATATATGTCTATCTCAGTGGAACTGGTTTGATACATTTTGTTTATAATTTTTACATCTATATTCATGAGAAAAACGGGCCTGCAAATAACCTGATTTCCACTAACTTTTGGTATCAAGGGTATACTGACCTAATAAAACTGGGAGTTTTCCCTTTTAAAGTAGGCTGAAAACATTGTATAAAATTAGTGTTATTTTTTCTTTAAGTGTTTGGTGTAATTCATCCATGTTAGTATATAGGCTTCAAATTACTTTGAGGGGAGAAGATTTCTAATTACTTAGTCAATTTTTCAGTAGTTAAACAACTACTCAAGTATTTTTGTTCATAAATTCGAGATTATATTTCTAGGAATTTGTCTTTCATTTAAAATTCCAAATTCATTGGAAAAATTTCCTTATAAGCTCTTATCTTTAGTGTCTGTTATCTCTGTAGTGATATGCTCACTTTCAATCATGATATAAATTTTGTTCTTTTTTTTTCTTTTCCTTAATGAGTCCAGCCAAAGGCTTATTTTGCCATTCTCTCTTAAAATTTCTTACATAAATTTTATAGTATCTCTCTCTCAATCTCTGTTAGAAACATGGTAAGTTTTCTCATTTTATTGGCAATGCCTTTAAATATGTCTGGAATATTTTGTACATTTTGTTTCTTTCAGTTGCATTCTGAATGATATCTCCAGATTCATTCTCCAGTTAACTATTTCTTTAATTAAAATCTCTATTGAATTGAAAACCTGTATTGAATTTAAATTTATTACTTTTTATTTCTAGAAGTTCATTTAATTTCCAAATGGAATTCCTTTGTAATCTCTTTGTTTCTGTTTATGTTATTGCAATTTTACATATATATATACACATATATACATGTGTGTATATACATATAATATCAAACATTATTTTCTAAATTATATGTTTCAAAATTCTAGTATTTGATGACTCTTGAGGTCTGAGTTTTTATGTTTTTTGTTCTGCATCTCACTATTGTGTCTTTGGTCCTTGGGTCTGTAGAGATGGTTAACCCTGAACTGCTTATTTTTATTAGAACTCCACTTATAGAAATCCTTCAAGAGGATTGAAATTGTACCACTGAAGAGAGGAACTGTGATTCTTTTTGCAAGGTGCACACAGACATAATGACTCCTAACCACTAGAACTTAGATTCTCTTTTGAAAAATGTTCAGACAATACTGAAAATGAGAAATTCACCCAGAAACCTACATGACTGTCAGGATACAATTATAGTTTCTCAGCAGAACTCTTTTGCTCCTCTAACATGAGATCAGTTTGAGGAAGGCAGCTTTAAGTTTTCTTTATACTTGTTATTCTGTAGTTTCACCAAAATGCATCTAGTTGCAGATTTTGCTTTTATGTCTCTTCACCAGGACTCAGTGTCTTGAGTCTGGAAACTCATGTATTAACTTAAGCAACTTTATCAGATATTATACTTTCAAATATTTCCTCTCCTCATGCTATTTTTTTTTAAATTTTTTTACTTGGGTCTTCTACTTTTGCCTTTTTTTTTTTCTTTTGCTGTGCCTCTTTTTTCATATTTCCTATATTTTTCTGCATTGAGTTCTGGGTGATTTCCTCATCTCTACCTCCCAGGTAATTTTCTTCTCTTTGGTTTTGTCTAATCTTTTCTTTGGCCTATCCATTGAGATTTCGATTTTTATCACTGTTTCCAGATTTCTAAGCATTCTTTTTTTAAAAAATCTTATTTTTTCTGTTTACAAAATGAACTATATTTTCGTTGACTCTTCTATGCCTTTTTTTAATTTCTTATTTTAACGTATTTAATTTGTTGTCTCTTTCAGATTATTTTATCGTGTCAAGTTACTAGGATGCTATTTCTTTTGCAGTTTGAGCTCATTGATATTCCCCCATATGGGTTTCCATTGTGAACCTGCGTTTCTTCAAGGGGCAAATTTTTCCTGCACTAGGTGAATGACTACATTATAAAAATGTCCAACAGAGGGGTTTTTATTTTGCTTTACCAGTGCCAAGGGAATTCACTTGTCCTTGTCCAATTGTTATTGTATGTTCTCAATTTGAAACTCTTGTTACTACCCTATATGCGTACATGCTACATGTCAGTGCTTCTGATTCTTCACCTAAGACTTCATATAGATGAAAACTAGTTCCTACATTGCCCACAGCTAGTGAGTCAGATCCCCACCCCCTCTTATTTTAACAGAAAGAGTAGTTTTTAGAAGTCTCAAGCCTAATTCTAGTGTCTTGCTTTTTTTCTTAAACGTCTTTATTGGAGTATAATTGCTTTACAATGGTGTGTTAGTTTCTGCTGCATAACAAAGTGAATCAGTTATACATATACCCTCATATCTCTTCCTTCTTGTGTCTCCCTCCCTCCCACCCTCCCTATCTCACCCCTCTAGGTGGTCACAAAGCACTGAGCTGATCTCCCTGTGCTATGTGGCTGCTTCCCACTAGCTATCTATTTTTCATTTGGTAGTGCATATATGTCCATGCCACTCTCTCACTTCATCCCAGCTTACCCTTTACCCTGCCCGTGTCTTCAAGTCCATTCTCTATGTCTGCGTCTTTATTGCTGTCCTGCCCCTAGGTTCTTCAGAACCATTTTTTTTTTTAAGATTCCATATATATGTGTTAGCATACAATATTTATTTTTCTCTTTCTGACTTACTTTACTCTGTATGACAGTCACTATGTCCATTCACCTCACTACAAATAACCCAATTTCATTCCTTTTTATGGCCGAGTAATATTCCATTGTATATATGTGCCACATCTTCTTTATCCATTCATCTGTTGATGGACACTTAGGTTGCTTCCATGTCCTGCCTATTGTAAATAGAATCTCATGTAGTACATGACTCTTTTTGAACTATGGTTTTCTCAGGGTATATGCCCAGTAGTGGGATTTCTGGGTTGAATTGTAGTTCTATTTGCAGTTTTTTAAGGAACCTCCATACTGTTCTTCATAGTGGCTGTATAAATTTACATTCCCACCAACAGTGCAAGAGGGTTCCCTTTTCTCCAAACCCTCTCCAGCATTTATTGTTTGGAGATTTTTTTGATGACGGACATCCTGACTGGTGTGAAGTGATACCTTATTGTAGCTTTGATTTGCATTTCTCTAATGATTAGTGATGTTGAGCATCGTTTCATGTGTTTTTTGGCAATCTGTATATCTTCTTCGGAGAAATGTCTATTTAGGTCTTCTGCACATTTTTGGATTGGGTTGTTTTTTTTTTTTTTTTTTTTGATATTAAGCTGCATGAGCTGCTTGTAAAGTTTGGAGATTAATCCTTTGTCAGTTGCTTCATTTGCAAATATTTTCTCCCATTCTGAGGGTTGTATTGTTTATGGTTTCCTTTGCTATGCAAAAGCTTTTAAGTTTCATTAGGTCCCATTTGTTTATTTTTGTTTTTATTTCCATTTGTCTAGGAGGTGGGTCAAAGAGGATCTTGCTGGGATTTATGTCATAAAGTGTTCTGTCTGTTTTCCTCTAAGAGTATTATAGTGTCTGGTCTTACATTTAGGTTTTTAATCCATTTTGAGTTTATTTCTGTGTATGGTGTTAGGAAGTGTTCTAATTTCATTCTTTTACAGGTAGCTGTCCAGTTTTCCCAGCACCACTTATTGAAGAGGCTGTCTTTTCTCCATTGTATATTCTTGCCTCCTTTATCAAAATCAAGGTGACCATATGTGTGTGGGTTTATCTCTGGGCTTTCTAACATGTTCCATTTATCTATATTTCTGTTTTTCTGCCACTACCATACTGTCTTATTACTGTAGCTTTGTAGTGTAGTCTGAAGTCCAAGAGCCTGATTCCTCCAGATCCGTTTTTCTTTCTCAAGATTGCTTTGGCTGTTCAGAGTATTTGTGTTTCCATAAAAATTGTGAAATTTTTTGTTCTAGTTCTGTGAAAAATGCCCGTGGTAGTTTGATAGGGATTGCACTGAATCTGTAGATTGCTTTGGGTAGTATAGTCATTATTGCAATGTTGGTTCTTCCAGTCCAAGAACATGGTATATCTCTCCATCTGTTTGTATCATCTTTAATTTCTTTCATCAGTGTCTTATATTTTTCTGCATATAGGTCTTTTATCTCCTTAGGTAGATTTATTCCTAGGTATTTTATTCTTTTTGTTGCAGTGGTAAATGGGAGTGTTTCCTTAATTTATTTTTCCGATTTTTCATCATTAGTGTGTAGGAATGCAAGTGATTCCCGAGCATTAATTTTGTACGCTGCTACTTTACCAAATTCATTAATTAGCTCTAGTAGTTTTCTAGTAGCATCTTTAGGATTCTCTATGTATAGTATTATGTCATCTGCAAACAGCGACAGCTTTACTTCTTTTCTGATTTGGATTCCTTTTGTTTCTTTTTCTTCTCTGATTGCTGTGGCTAAAACTTCCAAAGCTATGTTGAATAATAGTTGTGAGAGTGAACGACCTTGTCTTGTTCCTGATCTTAGAGGAAATGGTTTCAGTTTTTCACCATTGAGGATGATCTTTGCTGTGAGTTTGTCATATATGCCCTTTATTATGTTGAGGTAAGTTCCCTCTATGCCTACTTTCTGGAGGGTTTTTATCACAAATGGGTGTTGAATTTTGTGGAAAGCTTCTTCTGTGTCTATTGAGATGATCATATGGTTTTTCTCCTTCAGTTTGTTAATATAGTTTATCACTTTGATTGATTTGCATATATTGAAGAATCCTTGCATTCCTGGGATAAACCCCACTTAATCATGGTGTATGATCCTTTTAATGTGCTGTTGGATTCTGTTTGCTAGTATTTTGTTGAGGATTTTTGCATCTCTGTTCATCAGTGATATTGGCCTGTAGTTTTCCTTCTTTGCGACATCTTTATCTGGTTTTGGTATCGGGGATGGTGGCCTCGTAGAATGAGTTTGGGCATGGTCCTCCCTCTGCTATATTTTGGAAGAGTTTGAGAATGATAGGTGTTAGCTCTTCTCTAAATGTTTGAAATCTCAAGCCTAATTCTAGTGACCGTGATTTTATAATCCAGAAAATATGTCTCCAGTTTTTTGGTGCATTCTGGACATCGACTCCTTGTGCCTTCACCCAAGTATAATTACCCTTTTCACTTACATCACTTGAGAATTTTCTGTTCTCTTCCTTTTTTCCCCTTTAAGCTGGGCATTGTATACAAAAATACTTCTTATTGTTATGTTTTAACAGCCTTTTCTGGGTGATTGTACTAAAAGAGAGGTCTGTCCTAACAGCTTGCTCAGCTTTTCATGTTGGAGCACTCCAGTTTTAAATTTTGAAGAGCTTCACGTTACAATTATTTAAAACCTTTAAAATATGAATTATTGATTAGAGTCCCATTTATAAGGAATAATCTTAAGGAGAGCAGAGAAACAAACATTATTGGACCTTTTATATCTTAGATCTATTAAAATAATTAAAGGGTAAGGTTTTAATAGAGATAAGAAAGAAAAATCCTACTATAGGGAAAAAATGCCTATAAGACCCTGTGAGACTCTCAGTTTCTTTGATACCCCAAATACATCTGTGGTTAAAGGGGAAAATTAGCTGAACTAAAATGTAAAGTTAATGTGACAAATTTCTATTCCAAAGACTTAGTTGAAAATTAGACTAACACCAAAATAATCTTTTTGAATGTGTTTTGCCATGGGATTTAGTAATAGATATAGAACTCACTATGTAGAACAGAATAGCCTGAGAGAGAACATTTATTGGAGAGTTAAATGGGGAAGAGGAGAAAAGAACATTTTTAAAAGACAATAGTAATGTAATAATATGACAATAATTAAGATTTTTGAATCATTGCTTTGTGGCTGGTAAAGTTAAGTGCTTTATGTATATTAACATATTTAATCATACCTATATGAGGCAAACCATAAAAATGTTCCGACTTTACCGATGATGAAATTAAGGCTCATTTCCCTTCATCCCTCCCATCTGCCCAGGTTCCCAACTAGCAGGCAGTTGAGCTAGTTAAGTTCTTGATAACTATGGGTGTGAGTAGGTATTAGTGCCATGAGCAAAACTAGGCTGGTTTTGAGGAAGAGCTGGTTTATATAGGTAAAGAGGATCAATTATGTTTAGAAACAGATACTTAGAAGCTATAAGTTTGAGTCCAGTGCTTGGGGACAAGCTCAGTGTGAAAACTATAGTTATATGAAAAATAATCAGAACAATATTAACCACTAATTTATTGACTATTAACTATATTGCAGGTACTATGCTAGGAAATTTAATGCATATGTGTTCTCATTTTCAATTTAAAAATAACATTATGAAGAACATATTATTGTCCCTATATTAGAGAAGAGGAAACTGAGCCTTAGAAAGAAGTAATTTGTTCAAAGAACAGTGCCAAGAATTAGAAAAGGGGGTTATAAACATCTGTATCTGATTTCAAATCATACTTTTAGTCCCTTCATGTAATCTGCCTCCATTTATATAGATTCCCAAACAAATATAGACTCAAACTACAGGTAGACTCTGTAAAGGTTGTAGAAAGTTCATACATGATAAACTCTTTAAAGGGTTAATAGGAAGCAGTAAGAATTTTGATGAATCTTCTTAATAATCTACAACTGATTTAAAATTCAACATGCTTTCTCAGAAAATGTTAGGAACTGGAATTTGGTAATTCTAGAGGTTTTATTTATAAATGTTAAGAATTGTGCCTCTTACAGTGTTCTGAAAATCATTTCTGTGTAATTTCTAGATTTAAAATAATATGTTAAGATTATCAGTCTCTTTCTTAATCATGTCAAGATATAAGTTCACTCCAACAAGTAATTCCAGTGGGTCTGAGAATAGATTCTCGAGTTGGTATTTAGTTTTAAGGTTTTGCTAATCACCTGAGCCAATGTTATTAATTTATAGCCACATGTTCATTTGTGTATCTGCTCTTCTTTTAAAAATTTTAAATATATGGAAAGTGGAAAACTCTGTGGAGTATATACTATTTATAGAGAACATTTTTAAATCAAACTTTTGTGTGACTCTTGTTCATTAGAATTATTTAGTATTTCTGTAGAAATACTGCAGAGTTCATTACTACTGAGAAGTAATGAATGTGCAAATGTAGACTTTTTACCTTGGCACAAATCAATATAGTCACAAGCATAGTTTCTTAGCAAATATGTAAATGCAGAGACTGTGATGGAGGCAGAATAGAAAATAATACCAAGCCACAGAAGCAACTTAATGTATCAATAATTGTGGCTAGGGGATGGGAGGACTAATCTAGAAGGATACTAGAAATAGAGCACAGGCTAGACTAATACACATATATGTAACTTTGGCCTGTCACTTACAGGTTTGAAAATATTTTTTAATAAGGTTTTGAAAAAATTTTTATTTTAAATACATTTTTAATAGCACATGAATTAATATTTAATATCTTTACAGCATATCTAATAAATTTTATTTTTTCCTGATTATTTCATTTTATACATATGTATTTGTAAAAATTTTACAAAGATCCTGAAATTCTCCATACATTGAATTGTTTTATAATATAATCTAAGAAAATGGCAATTCCTAGTTCTGGCTAGGCTTTCTTTAGAAATTCAGGTATAGTCATATATTATCATATATTATTATCTACTATTATAGGAAAAATAATATGTATTTGACAAATAATTATGCACCTGTACATTCTAACAAGGTGTATTATTAGTCTAACAGTTAGACTACTATTTCTGGTCTTTAAAAAGAAGGCATATTATATCTGATGTGGTTATAAATGAACAAGATATATAGGTGCATCAATTTTATGAATCACCAGGTATTCATAGTGGAAGTTTCTTGATTCTTGATGTTTTATCCAATTACTTTAAGTCATTGAAAAAAACAATATTTAACAGCACAATAATTTTACTCTGAATGTCATCATTGTGCAAAATACTAAAAAGTATCATTTAAATATAGAACTTCTCTTCCAAATTTTCTATAAATAATTTTCAAGAGACACATAATGGAAACTCAATAAACTTGAGTGTGGAAAAACATAACTGAGCTGTTAATGATAAGAAGACTCCATGAGGGGACAGTTAGGTTATATTTGTGGCGCTTTTTATTTGTTTGTTTGTTTGTTGTTGGTTTTTTTTGTGGTACGCGGGCCTCTCACTGTTGTGGCCTCTCCCGTTGCGGAGCACAGGCTCTGGACGCGCAGGCTCAGCGGCCATGGCTCACGGGCCCAGCCGCTCCGTAGCATGTGGGATCTTCCCAGACCAGGGCACGAACCTGTGTCCCCTGCATGGGCAGGCAGATTCTCAACAACTGCGCCACCAGGGAAGCCCCTGTGGCGCTTTTTAAAAAAAACTAAACAATTTTTAATAAATGTAACATTGAGTTTTTAATCTATTGGTGGTGACTGTCTATACGAAAGTGAAATTTTTAAAAATTATAGCTATTTGAGATTTTTTCCTTCCTTTGGGAACACTGGAATATATGAAATTACTGAAGTCATAATGGCAAAGCCAGGGAATGAAAGAAAGGAAGAAAATCTTTATACTCCATTAACCCAAAAATTAGTTACCTGGAATTTTCTCCCATCATAGTGAGGGCCAGAGTTTTAGGAGAGTTCTGGCTTTATATCAGTTATCTTCTCTTGCCAATTGTTATTTTCTTCTTCCCCAACAGTTTGATGTCCTCTGTCCCACAATAAATGCTGAATTAGGTCTATATTAGAGAAAAATGTATAAAAGGAAAGGAAACTGTAATATATAACATTTCAGAAAGAGGAGATTCCTGGGGTGAGCATGGATGGAACATGCTGTCTATTACAATATCAAAATATAGATTTCTATATACAGCCAGGTGGTTAAAAACAAAGAATTTGAGTTGGAGACAGAATAAGCCTGAATTTACATCTATACCTGCCATGAACTGGTTGTACATCATTAATTCAATAATTTAAATTCAGTAAGCCTCAACTTCTACTCTAACTGGAAGATGATATTCCTAATTTATGAAAATGATGTAAGGATAACATGAGATGATTATGTACTATTTACTTAGCACTATACATGACACAGAGTGTTTAATACCTGTGGCTAGAAACTGAATATTTAGGCAAGGGTAAATGTAATTACCAACACTTTGGTTATATTGTAAAAAAATTTCCACTAGTGATTCTGATCCCCCCTTTCCCTGTTTCCCTACACTGTCTACCTCCCACAGTGAAAGTCATTTCTTTGTATATAGAAAACAAGTGGTGCATTTTTATGGGTGTGTATATTTTATTTTACTCTAATTCAATTATATGACTTATTTTTCAACATAATTGGTCCATAACTTTATCCAAGCCCCTTAAATTTAATTAGGCAGTGTAAATGAGCCCATATAACTTTCCTATATTAACACAATAGTCTCACATATAACATTTTATAGCAAAATGTACAGTGTAATAAACATATAATAAATAACCTAAAGAAATATTTGAAGAGAAATCCGTTTGTAACTTAGTCAAAACCACTTGGAAATTTCTATCTACCTGTTAATTCAAAGACTAATTGCTGCACATGCTGGAGGGCAATGAGGTCAACTTCAAATCTCTGAAAAAATAGAAGCTTGTATTTTCACTGTTCTGTGTTTTAAACATTTATTCTGTCACCCCAAGGGGAAACTTTTAGACAAAATCATCTATTAAGGTGTCAGGTCTCCACAGTCTCATTTTTAAATAGTTCTCTAAGCACAGATTGAATTAAAATTTTGGATTTCTAAAACAAGACAGAATAAACCTATTCTTTTTGTTAATTTCCCATTTATCAAGCCTCTCAACCCAGAGCTAAGGGAAGCTCTGTAGTGGAAGAAGGACTTTTTTCATGGTGTTCAAAATTAATGATTTTTAATGGTTTGAGATTAAGTTCTATGAAGGCAGGACTTTTATCTCTTTTGTTCTCTGATTCAGCCCCTGCCACTAGCCAGTATGCAGTAAACATCTGTTGAATTATTTTATTATTTGTATGAATAGTTTTTAATTGTCCTTGCTTTTTTGTGGACCCAGATATACTTTCATCTTTCTATTATTCTGCTATTATTTTTATGCCAAAAATAGTGATAATGAATTTATGAAATCTGGTTCCTAGATGTTGGACTGTCATTCTGTATTAGATACAGCATAGGGGCCCATAATAAAACTTTTAAATATTTCCACTCTACATTTATTAGAACAGTCAAAATCCATGATAGAGGATCAGACTAAAAGCATCATGGGAAACCCAGATTTTTGCCTTCTTAAAAAACTGAGACCCACAGTAGGCTACACCTGTTATAAGTGCATACCATCCTGTCAGTTGCCATCTACACCAAGAGAAATTGTCTCATTATCTGTACAATTACAGATAGATCTCTGCCTCTCACGTTTCTTAAGGTTTTCGCATGTCTTAGGCAATGTAAAATATTTCTTTTTTAATAAAATATTTTTGCTTATTTTTATAACTGGTACCCTTTTACACTGGATTCATGTGGAATTTCTTACCTTTTTTGTGGTACGCGGGCCTCTCACTGTTGTGGCCTCTCCCATTGCGGGGCACAGGCTCCGGACGCGCAGGCTCAGCGGCCATGGCTCACGGGTCCAGCCGCTCCGCGGCATGTGGGATCTTCCCGGACCGGGGCACGAACCCGTATCCCCTGCATCGGCAGGAGGATTCTCAACCACTGCGCCACCAGGGAAGCCCTGGAATTTCTTACCTTTAACTACAACAGAAAAACACTAGGATGCATGAATTAAACAGCTAGCTGGCAAAGCAAAGTTAATAGCTTCCTTTGATTTTTTTTTTTTCTTTGATATGGCACAAATGGGTTTTTATATTACTTATTTACAGTAATCTCCTTTCAGCAGCTTGCCCTGGAGCAACGTGAAAACACAATTAATACAAAAGTTTACTATAATAGTGACTCACAGCAGATGAAATTCACCATCCCTATATTACAACCTCTTTTAATAGCATGTTGCTCCCTTGATTCACAGCGTGTAAAATCAGGAGCACTTTGTGTTTGTGCAGAGACCTGCTTTAGTAGAGTAGAATGATTTATTGGTATATCATCAAATGTCACCTAATATATTGAGTATATAACTATTAAAACAGACTATTCTCACGTAAGTGTGAGCATTTTAGAATCATATCTTTTTTTTGCTGTCAGAGCAATATTGGCAGTCATCTAGTCCCCGTTTCTCATTTCAGGGGCTCACAGTGAGTTAGTCCTAGTTTGAGCTGGAGCCTAGATTTGAGTCATGCTCTGTGACATCCTTTGGCTACATAGAAGAGAGGATCCCACATGATGATCCAGAGCACACTTCTACTGAGTCTTTCTTTGAGACCCTATAATTTATCAGGCTACCTAATAATTAATCTTCAAAATCTACTCAATCTCCCAGTATTTCCAGGAAGTTCTATTTCATGAACAGTCTAATAAAGTGAGATTGTGATCCTTTTCATACATTTTCAAAAATGCTGGATAGATTCTAACCAATGCATTTGGTTAAATGAATGCAATAAACATTATGGAGTACTAATAAATGTCAAGTCCTGTGATAGGAAGGATAGAAAAATAAATATAATTACTGTACTGAAGCTACTCAGGGTTTTGTAGTTACTGCTATATAAGAACTCTGAATGCACATCTGTAGAACTCCTTGCATTAAGGGCATCCCTTATTTTCAAGCTGATGGATTCAGACTGAATAACTTATTTTGACAGTCTTCCATTCTTAAGATGGAAAAAAAAAATAGAGAAGCTGTCCCACCAGGAAATTTTAAAAGCAAAATAGACTTCAACATGGATTAATGAATTTTATGCTACTAAGGAACATATTGTGAAACCTAACAACTGATTTTTATTCAGAAATGTGCTAATGATCTCCTAAAGCCACCTTCTCTGGAAGGCAACTTATATAACACACCATAAAGTGATAATTTTACATTGTATTGCATTTGAATTGCACAGATCACAAACCTCTGGCTCTATTTAAGTGGAACTATGTAAACTAATGGTCTACCCACTTCAGATTTACTGATTAATTTCCAACTTTCCAGTACATGCTGTGAGGAACAAGTGTAATAAACTGTGTGTGTGTATATGGCTGTGCATGCATGTTCTTGATTCCTTTCTTTGTATGACAAAATGACATATTTTCTTTATTGGTAATTTAACCAGTTCAGTCAAAATTCTTATATCAAGCTAACCTGGGTTGGATTACAAATAGGTTAAAATTAGCAATGACAATTTATAAGAAAAAAAATGATTCAATAGTTTTTTTCTAAGTGATCAAATTCATTTCATTTCACGTTCACTCTGTGTATAATCTTTATTCAAAAATACTCCTAAATGAATGGAACAATTACAAAAATTTATCAGAACCTCTTATGTGTCAGACACATGCTGGGGACATAACAGTGAACAAGATAGATATATTTCCTGCTTTTGAGGTGTTCACATGCTGAGGAAGGAGGCTGACTTACAAGAAATACATAAATGAAATAATTACAGATTGTTAATGTGGTAATAAAAAGGGATTTTAAGGTAAAATGAGAGGTGTATTTTATAGGGGGCTAAGGTCTCTTAGAAGGTATTTAAGCTAAGCCCTGAGAGGGAAAATTGATGTACCCACGGCAAGGGTGGGGTAGTAAGAAAACACATTTCAAGCATGGAAAGAAATTTGAGCACATATTTGAGGTAGCAAAGGACACAGGAAGTGGAGTGAATGATAGACAAGGAGAAAGCAAGACAGTCACAAGTGGGCTGAAGAGGCAGGCAATGCAAAGATCAATGGGGCCTTTCTAACCAAGGGAATGGGTTAGGATTATCTCATGTAAGGGAAACAATTACAGGATTTGAAACTAAAGTGAGACATGGCCCAATGTACCTCTTTCACAAGATCACTTTACTATGAAGAAAATGGAGTGGAAGGAAAAAGGAACAGAGGCTTGCTGGGAAACTTGTCATAGTCTGAATTTTGTACTTCATAGACTTTCTACTACATGTTAAGTAGAATACTTTGAGTTTTCTTCTATTGTAATTGTCCCTGAGTCATTTGTTATAGCCTTATCTTTTTTTTTTTTTTTTTTTTTTTTTTGGTGGCTCACTCTCCCCTGCTTCTCCTCTCAGATGCCCAGGTACCAGGATCAATTCTTTTCCTTTTTTTTTTTTTAACACCTTTATTGGAGTATAATTGCTTTACAATGGTGTGTTAGTTTCTGCTTTATAACAAAGTGAATCAGTTATACATATACACATATCCCCATATCTCTTCCTTCTTGTGTCTCCCTCCCTCCCACCCTCCCTATCCCACGCCTCTAGGTGGTCACAAAGCACCGAGAAGATCTCCCTGTGCTGTGCAGCTCCTTCCCACTAGCTATCTATTCTACGTTTGGTAGTGTATATATGTCCATGCCACTCTCTCACTTTGTCCCATCTTACCCTTCCCCCTCCCCATGTCCTCAAGTCCATTCTCTAGTAGGTCTGAGTCTTTATTCCCATCCTGCCCCTAGGTTCTTCATGATCATTGTTTTTTTCAGATTCCATATATATGTGTTAGCATACGGTATTTGTTTTTCTCTTTCTGACTTACTTCACTCTGTATGGTTTTATCATTGTTTAGTGATTTTTTTTTCTGGTTCCTGAAATATAGGGAGTTTAGTACAAGCACTGTGTCAGATGACATGTCTTTTAACTTTATCGTCATGGACAGAAACTATTATGTAGCTTAAACACATTAAAATTGAGATTTGCAAAGAAATAGCTAAAAGCAGCCATTTTAAGAGAAGTGAAATTATGACTACTGGATTTTACACAGAAAGTTGAAGTGTGCCTGAGTTGTAGTACTCTTCTGACATTAAAATATATTGGCTCTTTTAGCTTCTTTCTTCAAGCTAAGCAATTTTTGTTCTAGGCTATTGTTTATGGTCCCATCTGTATTGCTTTGTGACTCACATTTAAGTTGAGATAAAAAAGAGTAAATGTATTGCTTTTCACATAAAGTGACTTCCAAATAAAGCATGGCCATAAGTTCAAAATAGCTGGAACTGATATTTTCATATTTTACTTAATTTTGTCTTATAATCTGATATAAATGTACATAAGAGTCTTTAGCAGTGTAGCTTTGCTTTACTAAAACTCTGAAATGGAGGATTACTGTTTAATAGAAAATTAGAATTATAGCTCAGTCTTCTGTTTCTTTTTTTTAACTTTAATTTATTTTTCCCCTATGGTAGATTAAAAAAAATTTACTGGAGTATAGTTGATTTATAATGTTGTGTTAGTTTCAGGTGTATAGCAAAGTAAATCAGTTATACATATATATATATATATATATATATATATATCCACTCTTTTTTAGATTCTTTTCCCATATGGGTCATTATAAAGTATTGAGTAGAGTTCCCTGTGCTATACAATAGGTTCTCATTTGTTATCTATTTTAGACATAGTATCAATAGTGTATGTCAATCCCAATCTCCCAAGTAACACCCCCACACACACTTTCCCCCTTGGTACCCATATGTTTGTTCTCTATGTCTGTGTCTCTATTTCTGCTTTGTAAATAAGATTGCCTATACCAATTTTTTTCAGATTTCACATATATGCATTAATATATGATATTTATTTTTCTCTTTGACTTACCTCACTCTGTATGATAATCTCTAGGTCCATCCATGTCTGTACAAATGACCCAATTTCATTCCTTTTTATGGATGAATGATATTCCATTGTATACATGTACCACAACTTCTTTATCCATTCCTCTGTTGATGGACGTTTAAGTTGCTTCCATATATATTTTTTCAAAAAATTCTTTTCCTGGCCTCAGTTTGATGTTCTGATCTCCAGACTAGGAAATGCCCCACCCACCCCCAGGCCCAGACATCATATTTTATAGGTAAGGCACTTTCTCACTTAGAATAGTGGGATTCACAGTAGATATAAAGTTCAGTGACTCTTCCTGGTGTTCGCTGTCCAACAGCTGTTATTCCCCTGACCATTTCCAATCCAGAAGACAGAGGAGTGGAAATGGTTTCAGGGTATCATCTGAAGAGAATGGAATTTAATGCTTAACACGGTATACCCATCCTTCTTTTTAAATTGAAGTATAGTTGATTTACAATATTTCAGGTATGCAGCAAAGTAATTCAGTTATACATAGATATATTCTTTTTCAGATTCTTTTCCATTATAGGTTATTATAAGATATTGAATATAGTTCCCTACGCTATAGAGTAGGTCCTTATTGTTTTTCTAATTTATATATAGTAGTGTGTATCTATGAATCCCAAATCCCCAATTTATCCCTCCATCCCTCCCCGTTTCTCCTTTGGTACACCCATCTTAAGCACTATTTAATTTGGCCTTTCCACTCCTGACTCCTGTCTTGTACAGGAGGTCACTTGTTATAAGGACACGCATATCAAAATTGAGGGCCATGAGAGATTCTTACTGCTTGTTTCTTTTTTAATTCTGTCAGATTAATTAGTCCATCAGTACAATCATCTCCTACAAGAGTTCCAATACTTAGTATCTTGAGATTTTATTAAATCTATGATGTCTCTATTAAATTAAATGGCAACTTCTCTTACCCTTACTTACTTATTTCCTTACTCACTTCCAGGCTCTCTTGACACTTAGAATTTGTAGAATACCCCAAACTCTGGCGTCCATAGAATGCTCTATTATCATAGTTTTTACTGCCACTGCCTTCATATTCAAAACATATTTCCTGGGGCTTCCCTGGTGCCGCAGTGGTTGAGAATCCGCCTGCCGATGCAGGAGACACGGGTTCGTGCCCCGGTCCGGGAAGATCCCACGTGCCGCGGAGCAACTGAGCCCGTGAGCCATGGCCGCTGAGCCTGCGCGTCCGGAGCCTGTGCTCCGCAACGGGAGAGGCCACCACAGTGAGAGGCCCGCATACCGCAAAACATATTTCCTGAGGATTATACTCTTCAAGAGGGAATATGCCATGATTTGTGTGTGTCCTTACCAAGCACATCCCCTTGTTACTTAGAAGTTTTAGATTCAGAATAAAGTTTAAAAGTTAGGTACTCATAAGAACTGTTTAGTGGGAAAAATTATTTTACCTCAAAACCCAGGTAGGGTGGTAAAATATTTTGGTTGGTACAAAACTTATATTTCTATTATAGGAAATTGGCATACAAGAAAAAATAAAACTTGAGTTATTGATCTTTATCTAAACTTTCAGTTGAGCAAGCTCAATAGTAATGGATTAAGCCATCCAGATTTGATACTTTTCATCTAATTTCATATACTTTCCTTCCAATCTGGTTTTGACTGACTCCAAACCTTCTTCCACAAATCTTCCAGACCATAATAAAAAAGTATTGTGTTCAAGTCTATATACAGTCTATTTTATATATATATATATATATATATATATAATATATTAAGCTAACCTGGCTTATACATATTATATATTATGTATAATTATGTATATGCTTTATGTTTATAATGGAATAAGCATTCTGAACTAGTTAGTAAAAGATTGGAGTTCTTACCTGCACTCAACTACTCAGATGTTTGAGCTAGTTTTCATTATTTTAAGTGACATGGCTTTAGTGTTCACCTATAAAATAGGGTTAATTACAGTTACACGCTGTAGCCCCATATACTAACTTGCTTGGCAATATGTAACGATTCTTTGTATTTATGCATTGTAAGGTTCTTACATCTTACTTGATGAATACAGAAAAGTAATATCAAGTTCTGTTATAGAGAGTGACACAGACATTGAACTATTTCCCTCACATAGACAGTGTTCGTAATATCTCATATACAGGTTGTTTTGAAGAATCATAAAACCAGAGGGTTTGAGTCCACAGTATTTCAGAAATAAGTACAGCTGCCTGTGAAAATGGTAACTATTAGAGGCCACTGCTTCACTATTCCATCTGGAACAAAGAGTAACTGTTAAATTGGCCAATCTCTCAAATGGCCACTCTGAGCTGTCCCTTTGCTCATTCAGTGAGTGCAACTGCATAAAAGTGATTGTGTTAGGAATTGCTGGAAGTGGAAGAATGAGCCCAGACTCATGGCTAGATGACTAGCTCATGACCCATCAGTTGAACTAAGTCTGCCTGGCTTCATAATTTAATTTAAATTGCAACCTTTGCCTCAAACAAAGCATATGAATTGGAGGGGGATGTCACCCAAAGGCAGAGATGATGAAATGTTTTAGAATCACTTACCACCAACTAATATTGATATATTCCTGCCAGGCAGGAACATCTGCTAGGGCAGAGGCTGAGAGGGACAGTATGGCACACCCTGCTCCCAGGCAGGCAGCTGGGGTTTCCTGGCATTATAGTCCTTCATGGCAAGAGCTACCCTTGCCATTATAGGGAATGAAACACAATGAAGGGAAAGTGGAAGGACTGCATGTGATTTATTTGTTTCCTCAGGACATATTATCATGTCTGGTACAAATAGACAGTGCAAAACCATTCAATGGGAATGAACTAACCTGATTTCAGATTCTTTCCCTTGCTGTCCAACACTGGGAAAGGCACTATATCAACAGAAACATCCATTTTCACCTTTGCAAAATAAGGATGGAAATAAAACTAACAGAATTTTTATAAGGATAAACTTTGACAATGCTTATAAATATATTTTGTCAATTTTAAAGTGCTGTGACACCTTAAGGAGAATATAATTTATCAACTATGTCCATATTCTCCTACAACATACCAGATATGAACGTGACCAGTGACAAAAAATCACATCCATTATTCTATATTTAGTAAATTAATTTGCAATAATCCCACACGGGTTATAATAAAGTAATATTTATTTTAAAATTTAGAAACAATTTTAGCCTGCAATTGATTTTTCTGATTATCACTGAGTTTGCATACCCCCCAAAGCAAACCTATACAATTTAAAATAATGAGTTTTAGACCCACATGAGAAGGTTCTGAGAGATGGAGAAAAGAAGACAGACTGGCTGCGGACCTTGGAACCTGAAGAATGACACTGTGATGATTTCCCTGTGTTTTCTTTTTGCCTTATATGTCCTAAATTACAGGCTGGAGAAAATGACAAACTGGAAACACCTAATTGGTTCAGATAAGAGGGGGGGAAAAGAACTCCCCAGAAGTCTGCTCTCTCTAGCCAGAATACTAAGATAGAGGCAGCCTAGAAAGGCAGAAAACTCTTAGACACTAATTGCTCTGTTGCAGCCAAACACCACAGGGAAAAAAAAAAAAAATGTGGTCCCACTGACTCAGGCCAGCAAAGGCCAAATGCCACACTCTCCAAAAAGATACATCAAACATACCAACATTGGTGAGGCATGGATAAAGCAATGCTGAGAGGAAAATTTATCTCATTAAATGCATATAGCATAAAAGAGGAAAATTCTCTAATAATGTAAGCTCCTTCTTCAAGAACATAGAAAATGAAGAGCAAAATAAACCCGAAGTAAGAAAGGGAGGAAATAATAAAGATAAGATCAGAAATCAATGAAATGGAGAACAAAAAGAAATCCATTGAGAAAAAAATCAATGCAACAAGGTGCTGGTTCTTTGAAAAGATCAGTAAAATTGACAAACCTCTAGGCAGACTGACAAAAAAACAGATGGACACAATTTGGAGATATCACTGAAGACTCTACAGACATCAGAAGGGTAATAAGGGAATACTACAAAGAACTTTGTACGATAACTTAGACAACTTAGACAAAATGGACCAATTTCTCAAAAAACACCAACTATCAAAATTCACCCAGTATGCAGTAGAGCATTAGCATAGCTCCGTAACTGGTAGACGTATTGAACAAAAAGTTAAAACTACCACATGGCCACTTTGGACTCAACAGGGAAACATTCTTTGCTTGAATCAACAGACAAAGAAGGGAATTACCATGGCCCTGTGGTGATTCATCCTATCATGAGAAAAATAGAAGGCTATCCCACAGTGGACAGATATAGGAAAGAGTATGTCTGAAATACAGAGGATCTCTTAGGGTGTGTCTTAGTGCCACCATTTACTGTGATTAAAGTTAATGCACAACTAAAACAAACTAGTCCAGATAGCACTACTGATAGCCCAGACCCTTCAGAAATGAAGGTTTGGATCTCTCCACCATGGAAAGAACCATGACCACCTGAGGTGTTTGCTTGAGGGCAAAGGGAATATGGAAAATTCATAGAAGGAGGTAGTTATAAATACCAGCTATGACCACATGACCAGTTACAAACGCGAGGGGAATGTAATGGTCATGAGAATTTTTTCCTTATTTTGTTATAAATATGTGTGTGTATGTATAGCAATTATCTTTTTCTTCACTCTCTTGTACATTTATCATATAATTTAAGATGAATTGACTTTATATCATAACATCTAAGTATTGTTAACTTTACATCGTAGCATTTAAGTTACAGGATCTCAAGAGTAAACATCACCTAAGGATGGGGAAAGGGTGTGTACATCTTTGGTTACATACAGGATATTTGCGTCATTTTTGGTGAAAGTATGACTTTATTATCATCTTTATTTGGAGATCAGTTGGTTTAATGAGATATGTATGAATGCCATGTTCAGAAGTGATGGACTTCTGATGGTTACCTTGGCTAGGTCATGATTACCAGATATTCGTTCAAATACTGCTCTGGATGTTGCTGTGAAGGTATTTTTAGATGAGATTAACATTTAAATCAGTGGACTTTGAATAAAATAGATTACCTTCCATAATGTGGGTGTGCCTCATCGAATCTGTTAAAGACCTAAAGAGATAAAAGATTGACTACCTTGAAGTAGAGAGAATTCTGCCTGCAGTCTGCCTTTGGGCTATCAACTCCTTCAGCTTTTCCCTGGCTACCCTGCAGATTTTAAACTTGCCAGCCTCCACAATGGCATGAGTCAATTTCTTAAAATAGATATCTCTCAATATCTATCTATCTATCTATCTATCTATCTATCTATCTATCTATCTATCTATCTATCTATCTATCTCCTCTGGAGAACCTTGACTAACACAAGAGAGAACTTAGTCAACCTGACAAGGAGCATCTAAAAAAACACTATAGCTAACACCTTAATTAATGTTCAAAGACTGAATAATTTTCTCCTAAGTTTATTATCAAGACAAGGATGTCTGTTTTCACCATTTTTATTCAACTCTGATGGAAGTGAAAAAAGTCAAGAAAAGAAAGTAAAAGACCTAAATATCAGAAAGGAAGAAATAAAACTCTTCCTACAAACAGATGACATGATTGTGTATATAAAAAATCCTGAGGAATCTACAGAAAAAGAGCACCCTAGAACTAATAAGTGAGTTCATGAACATCACAGAATACAAGATAAACACACATATATCAATTTTGTTTCTGTGTATTAAAAATAAATGCATGAATACCAAACCAAAATTACATTACTATTTATAATCTCTCAAAATAAAATGAAATACTTAAAACTAATGAAACTTGTACAGAACTTGTACACTAAAACTGCAAGGTATTGATGAAAGAAATGAAAGAAAACCTACATTAATGGAGAGATGAACTCTGTTCATGGTTTGGAAGATTAGAATAGTTATGTCAAAATTGATATATAGATTAACACAATTCCTATTAAAAATTGATGTACAGGTTCAATGAAATTCCATAAAATTTTAGATAATTTTCTAAAATTTATATAGGAAGGCAATGGAACTGGTGGAGCTAAACAATTTTGAAAAAAAAATTTTTGAGAAGAATAAAGTGGGAGAAAGCTGTTAACCTGACTTCAAGGATAATTATACAGCTACAATAGTCAAGACAGTGTAGTTTTGGCAGAGGGACAGACATAAATATCAATGGAACTGTATAGAGAACTCGGAAATAGCCCTACACGGATAACTCCCTACTGCTTTTTGACAGAGGTGCAAAAGAAATTAAGTGTAGTGAGGTAGACTTTTCAACAAATTGTGCTGGAACAATTGAGCATCCATACACTCAAAAAGATTAATCTCAACTTAAGTCTCACACCTTATAAAAACACTTAAACTGGATCATGGAATAAAATGTAAAAGACAAAGTCATAAAACTTTTAGAACAAAACTGAGGAAAATTCTTCCCGCTCTAGAGTAAGGCAAAGATTTCTTAGACTTGACATCAAAATGTATGGTCTATTAAAGGAAAATTGATAATTGGACTTCATCAAAATGAAAATTTTTGCTCTGCAAAAGATCTTGTTAAGAGAATAAAAGAGAAGTTATAGACTGGGAGAAAGTATTTGCAAACTACATACCTAAAAAAGGGCTAGTATCGAGAGTATAAAAAGAATGTTCAATACACAACAGTAAAAACAAATCTAGTAGAACATGAAAAAAAGGCAGGAATAGATATTTTACCAAAGACATGGACAGACATGTGAAAGATTTTCAACAATGTTAGCCATTAAATAAATGAAAATTAACACCATAATGTATCACTGCACACCTATTAGGATGGCTAATATAATTAAGTTATAACACCAACTATTGGTGAGGAAATAGAGAAACTGGATAACTCATACATTTCTGGTGGGAATATAAAATTCTACGCCACTCTGGAAAACATTTTCATTGTTTCTCAACAAAGCTAAGCATGCAACTATAATATTCACAATTGTACTTCTGGAATTTATCCCAGAGAAATGAAAATTTATGTTCACATAAAAACCTGTTCACAAATCTTCACATCACCTTTATATATAATAGCCCAAAACTGGAAACCATCTAGATGACCTTTAATGAGTGAATGGTTACACAAGTGATAGTACATTCATACCATGGAATATTATTTACTCAGCAATGAAAAAGAATGAACTATTGGTGTATGCAACAACCTGGATCCCTCTCCAGAGAATGATACTGAGAGAAAGAAAGCCAAACCCCAAAGGTGAAACATGGAATGATGCCATTGATAGAACAGTCTTGAAATGACAAAATTATAAAATGGAAAACAGATTAATGGTGGCCAAGAGTGAAGGAAGGGGTAGGGGTGGGAGGGAAGTGGGTGTGACTATAAAAGGGCAACATGAGAGATCTTTGTGCTGTTAGAAATATTCTGAATCTTGACTGTATTAATGTCAGTATCCTAGTTGTGATGTTCTATAATTTGCCAAGATGTTAGCATTGCTAGTAACTAGGCAAAAGGCACACAAGACCTTTTTATAGTTTTTTAAAACAACATGTAAAGCTAAATTATCTCCAAAAGTTAAATTAAAAATATACCTTAACACATTGAAAAAATCAGGTTGACACAAATCACTACTGTGATTGTAACATGTTATATGATATGGAAACACCTCAACTTCCTATAAACAATATTTTTCCTAAATTGAATCAAGTTTAAATACAATACTTGAGTTCAATATTTTAAAAAACCTAAGGAAATCCAAGTTAGATAAAAACATGCAGGTCCTGATTTAAATTTCCATTTTTTGAATGTATGTAATTTTTGTTTATGGAGATGTGCTTGTATAAGTAACCCTGTCAATAGGATACTCAGAGAGGTATATTGCCTGACAGAAAACATGATGCAGGATTTTCAGAATCTTTCTTCTCCTGTGTCTAGGATTTGTACTGTGCTTACAGGCTGTATCTCTTTGGTGAGTGCATCTTGCATAATGTATCTTTGCTTGACATGCATGTCAGCATGCCATTGCTGGTGAAGGCTAAAATTATCTTGAAGGCAGTTTAGATGGTGTTTGTATCTGCTGAAAAGAAGCACATTCTCTTTAGCAGTGACTTCAAAAGAAATATGTCAGTGTTGAAAGTAGGTTAAATTTGGGTTGCAGTTTCTGTGGACAACAATAAATATTTCAGAGGCTAATGGAGATGAAACTCTGGCTTCCAATTGGAAGTGGTAAAAATATAATCTCAGGTCTCTATAGAAAGAGACTGTAAAGAAGTATTTTTAATGTATACACCTGAAACTAATATAACTAACACTCTATGTCAATCATACTTCAGTTTAAAAAGTAGTGTAAGACTTGTATAGTTGTCTAATCAAATTTGCTAGCAATATATGCTATTGCATTTATTCATATGAGATTGATAGAGCAGGAATGTAATTATGTACTTCTATATTTCTCAAGTGACATGCTGTATTCATCTCCTCCTTAATCACTCAGTGTGAGCCTAATTACTTATTATATACCCAGTGTAACTAATGGGTTTCTTGGAGAGAATTCTGCCTTGTGAAGAACTCTAAAACTTCCTCACCAGGTGCCAACTGGTTCAATCATAATTGAAGAGTTCTATCAGTGCTGAGCAGCCCAGGCACATGATTATTATCTCCTGATTGAATTCAGCACAATTCTGAGTATTAGCATGAGGGTGGAGGTCAACCCTCATGGCTGGAAACTTTTCACCGAGAATAGTAAGGGAATCTTAAAGACATTAAACTGTAAGGAGTCTGAATCTACTAATTAAAGACCAGTTTATAGCCAGATGAAGATTTTGCCAAAGTTTGGCAACAGGAGTGAGCCCTCTGATTTCAGATCCTTCCCCAGTTAAGTGTTTATTCATTGTCTTGCTAGGCAGTTCAACATTTTGCTGTGCATTAAGGACAGCATTTTCTGACTCATGTAATTTATGGAAATAGGGTCATAAAATAGGACCTGAGTTTTCTTTAATCTGCGAGGGGAGTAGTGTCATAGCATCACTTATATATGGGTTGATAAGTAACACCTTTAGTTAAGAGAGCCATAACACAATGACTTTTCTGTGCTTTAAACTGTCATTTTAATGATCACTTTGGGGGTTTATGGTTTACATCTTGT
Organism: Kogia breviceps; assembly: GCF_026419965.1. Classification (NCBI taxonomy): domain Eukaryota; kingdom Metazoa; phylum Chordata; class Mammalia; order Artiodactyla; family Physeteridae; genus Kogia; species Kogia breviceps. The sequence goes on along the minus strand of NC_081311.1, from coordinate 43,042,004 downwards.
TTCTATTACTACCTGGGGTGAGAGTTTTACCATAGGTCTCAGATCATCAGGAAGGAGGCGCTCTCTTTTATAGAGTCAGGAGTAAATCATAACAAGGGACCAATGCAGGACTGAACATAGATTATTCATGTAAATCAATTAAATTAAAGCCAGATTTTAGATCAGCTGTACAGTGAAGTAATAATGCTTTTAAAATCAGCTCTTAACCAAGCATACCATCTCATAAATATCTATCTCATTTTTATCACAAGGAGATTTTGGGGGAGGTCCTTCTAGACACATGGCATTTAATCTAACACTTATGAGAAGCTTATAGAAGCTGCTCAGGTCACTGGACCTGCATTTCAAATAAAAATCAACACTATCTAATTGGTATCCTACAATGCAGTGCTTGAATGCTATTTTCTCCCCTCCCATTAATTGTCCCCAGATTGAATTGTTTATTTTTTACATTTTCAGGGTCCAGTTGTCTCTAATTCAGATCTTTTCACCTATATGCCTAGAATGTGTGAAACTAGCTACTCTAGAATTTACCGAAGGAGAACCTTTAGGATCAATATGTTGGTTAGGAAGTATTCTTGCACCTGGAGATTATAGGAACATGTGATTAAATGACCCTAAATTTATAATCTTTAAAAATGAACCCAAGGAGTTCTCAGAATAGTTTTCTTATTATTTTGCCTTTAAAAATTTTTGTGCTCTGTTAGAAATAGAAATCCTCGGTTTAAATACTGGCTCTATTATTTCCTATTCTCTGTATGTGGATAAATCACTTAACCTCTCTATGTCAGTTTGAGAATGATGCTCTAATGATTGTGTGATTTAATTTATATGAAGAATATAGAACTGTATCCAGCATTTTGTGAACCTTAATAATTATTAGCTATTACTTCTTATTGTGCATATATGTACAGTTTTCTCAAAATGCATTTTTGTTCTAATTTAAATTATATAAAATACATAATACAAAGATAGATTTCTATACTAGTATACTATATTTTATATACCAGTATTTAAAACATAGATGCATATTTATAAGTATATGAATATAGAGAGACACACAAACACATACATGTATATGTATTTAATGTGTGCACTCAAATTTATTATAACCTCCCACAAAAATTTACTGACCAAGTACTACGTATTAAGTTTGATGCTAAGTTTCTGGGAATAAAGTTAAACATTTTTTAAATCTTTAGTGCATAACAGAGAGGGATTAAATCTACTTTGTCCTATTTCCTCCTTTCCTTTATGCATGCATTTTTGGGTTCTTCCTCAATTCTGGTGATTCCTGGCCATCATTTCACATTTAAGAGTAAACCATTAAAATCTGTGGGGAAGTTCTGTGTGCATGAGCAGTGCTTGGGGCAGATGGGTTTTCGAGCAATCAAGAGAAAATTTGTTCACTTTCTTGGGAAACCCTAAATGTTAGTATTTTGGAGGTCTTTACTCCCAGACCAGTCAGACTCCCTAATAGAGAATCCTTCAGTCTCTTGCTTGGAGATTTAATCTGTGGTTGCCAGTGGACGGAGAGTTTCTGGTGGAAGTTAGATAATCACATAATTTTATTTATCCAATTATTTAGTTTATACATTTACGTTTGTTCTTTTCTTAGTCGTGCCCTATACCATTACCCAATTTCATTTTTGTCTATTCTTTGTGTCCCTGAGTCCCAAATCTCTTTAATTTTTCCACATAACAAAAGACCTGCAGAGTGTACACTTATGTGTGTGTGTGTGTTTGTGATATGTTGTACTCTTTATGACTTCCTATTTCAGATTGTTTTGTTTGTTTCATGGGACCTGGTGATTGTACATTGAGGATATTGGAGCTCAGATTGACTAGTTTGGTTTCATTTGGGCATCTGCCTTAGTATTAATTTTTCTAGCTTGGTGTGTTTGCATCACTCATGCACATAGGTTAATAACTTTCTAAATCATTTAAAGCCATGTTAATTGGGTGTTGGGATGATAATTTCACATGTTTAAATTGCTATTCAACATATTCCCAAATTTAAAAAAACTTCAGTTACACAAATTTATATTAATGCATTTCCTGCCCATATAGTTTTCAAATCAATGGAAGAGATGAACTTAATTAGTAATAAAAACAATGCAATATAGAGAAAATTAGAATCAAAGATATGGTTCTATAAACTCAATTAGGACATTAAAGTTAACACATTTTAATGTAAATTCACTAAAGTAGATGAAAATTTCAGATTATGTGTTACATAAGGATTTTGAATTTTGAACAGTCTTCATAACCATGGAATGGGTTGCTAAATGATAACTCTATTTAAATATGCAATCATACATCTGCAACTTAGCACATGCAATCTCTCTCTTTCCATTTTTGTTTCTATAAGGACATTTTTCCTAACATAATATAATATGTTCTTTTTTATTATGCTTATTGTTTACTACTCAATCGCCTACCCCACCCCCATTGAAATATATAAACACAAGGCAGAGAGATCTTTTTGGTTTACTCATGTGTCAGATGCCTGATATAATGCCTGATATGTAATAGTTACTTAATATTTGTTGAAAACTATAAATGGATTATTTCTATAAATCTTTTTAAAAAGTACAGTCATCACATACAAATATGAAATATAAACAGAAACAGATTCACAGGTATAGAAAACTTATGGTTACCAAAGGGGAAAGGGGGTGGGGGAGGGATAAATTGGGAGTTTAGGATTAGCAGAAACAAACTACTCTATGTAAGATAGATAAACAACAAGGTCCTATTGTATAGCACAGGGAACTATACTCAGTACCCTCTAATAAACCATAATGGAAAAGAATATGAAAAAGAATATGTGTGTATATATATGTGTGTGTGTGTATAAAAGCTGAATCGCTTTGCTGTATACAAGAAACTAACACAACATTGTAAATCAACTGAAGATTTGATTTTAGAATTCAGAGAGTTAAAGGGAACAGCATAAGGTGATTTTGGGGGAGTGGTGAAATTATTCTGTATCTTGATTGAGATGATAGTTACATGACTATGTGTCAAACTCATGGAAGTATATGCAATAAGAGTGAATTTTACTATATGTAAATTTTTAAAAATAAAAAACAGGTCCATATTTACAAAAAGCAGTCTGTAAATCAATGTGTAAATGCCTCTAATATCGTGTGGAAATATAAAACAAAAGAGTTATGAATTTTACTTGTAGTCCTACAATGCTAGAGAGAATGTACACATCTAAGATGATGCTTAGGTAAAGCAATTTTCATTACCTGATCCTTTCTACCCTTTCTATAAAGGATGTGAGAACATTGGGCATTTTGTAACAGTGTTTTTGGACACTTTACTTTGCCTTATTTTATACATCTTATTAATTATATTTCTGGCTTCTTTCAACATTGAAAGAAATCGTTGGCCTGGGTCTGACTTTGTGTTCCTGGGTTCACAGAAGTGTACAATGCTGAAAATATGAAAAAGGAGGAATCCTTGCTGTGCTATGTGAAGGTTAATGATGAAATTGTAGTATTAAACCAGCTTTGCTTTTGATGTATTTTTAAATTTAAAATAGTTTTAGAGATTGAAGGGAAGCAAGAAGTAGAAAGAAAAGGAGAAAGTATAATTAAGACCAGATTTTTATATATGTATAAAGGACTGGTATGTTGGAAATTAGAAATTTTTTCATGTGATAGGTGTTGACAAAAAAATCATTCTCATGTTTATCTAATGAACATTACTAGAGAGAAGGGTCTTATAATGTCTTCAGCCCTTAAAACAGTAGCTGATATTAAAAAATATATATATTTTAGAGAAAGCATTATTTAAAAAGAGGTGAAACATTAGACACTAATATTTTAATAAAAACAGTTTAGGAAAAGTGCCATTTTACCTTTAAGCAAGAGCAGGAAAACATCCTATGTAATTCAGAAAAATAACATCTTGATGTGTTCTCTCTGCCACTTAAAGCTCTAAGCTATTTTTATTTCAGAAAAATTTCAAACATCTTGACTAGTGCAAGGGTCATCAACCATGGTCCAGAATACACATCATATTAGCTATGATGTGTGAACTTAGCTATCCCTGAGTTAAAGTACTTACATAACTGACTTCAGTATATGAGCAGGACATAATGAACAGAACATAGAGCAAAAACGTGTCACAATTATATAAGAAAGGTATTACTGATTCATGAACAGAAAGTGTTTTCCATAGAGGTGAATTATTTTCCCTGATTCAGCTTCACTTCTGACCCAGAATTTTCACTTTCTTTTTGTTTTTCCCCCCAGCTTTATTGAGGTATAAATGGCAAATAAAATTTGTACATATTTAAGGTGTACAACATGGTGATTTGTTACACACATACACTGTGGACTGATTACCACAGTTGGGCTAATCGACAGATCAATTACCTCACATAGTCACCATTTTCTTGTGTGTGTTGTGTGAACACTTAAGATTTACTCTATTAGCAAATTCCGAGTATACGGTATAGCATTAACTATAGTCACCATGTCGTACACTAATCCCCAGAGCTCATTCATCTTCTAAATGGAAGTTTGTACCTTTTGACCAACATCTCCCTATTTCCTCGACCCTTCAGTCTCTGGCAACCACCATTTTAAGTTCTGCTTCTTTGAGTTGGTGTTTTTTAGACTCCATATGTGTGTGAGAGCACATAGTATTTGTCTTTGTCTGGCTTATTTCACTTAGCATAATATCCTGCAGTTTCATCCCTGTGGTCAAAATGACAAGATTTCCTTCTTTTTATAGTTGAGGAACATTTCATGTGTGTGTGTATGTGTATGTATACACACACACAGGTACACACCCCTCACATTTTCTTTGTTCATTCACCTATCAACTGACATTTGGAGTGTGTGTACATATGCATATGTAGCTTGTCTAAAATTTATGTATATATCTATTAATTTATTGATAGATACTTTGGGGGTAAATAGATTAATATAGTTTATATAGAATTTTAAGAAATTTTTTGACTCATGTAACATGCGCAGAATTTTAGAGGCCCATAAGATGTCAGGGTGAGAAGCCCTGGAGTAATTGTTGCCTCTTTTTAGGTTACCTGTCTCTTCCATTTGGTTGCCTTTATGCTTTTTCTTTTTGAGTTCTTTGATTTTATTCTGATGGGCTTAATGTTTTCTTTGATTTACCTTGCTTAGCTGAGAAGTGTGGTCAAAACCAAAAGGCTTACTTTCTATGCCATTACTCAACTTGAACATGGACATTTGCTCTTGGCTTTAGGCAAATTTATGCTTTCAAGCATTGTTTATGGCTTTCGTTTGTTCAAATAAGTCTGTATATGCCAGATACTCAGCACATTGAGATATAAAATCAGAAGAGATATTATCACTAGCACTTTACAATGTGAGAAACAGAAGAATATTTCTAAACAGAGAAAAGCATCTTATTTGTATATGTATTTATTCATCCAATAATAAATTGAAGTGCATATATTGGACCTATTATATGCCGGGCACTAGTCTAAGAGATTGGTAAATATAAATTAATTTAAGCTTCAGTACAACCCTGTGAGATATGTACTGCTATCACGCCAACTTTACAGATGGGAATATTGTAGCACAATTAAGTTTCTTGCCTCAATACCTCAACTAGTAAATGACATAGCTGAGTGAACTCAGTCTTATTCTAGTTTCCATGCTTCTGAACAGAATACTAGACTGTTTTTAATGAGTATCATTTAAAGATTGATAACTTGGTGTGCCTGAAACGTGAGGGGATTGGAAAGCAAAACTTATAGTGTCTGAGTTTACATTTCAGTATTTCTCTTGCATATCCTAAAGATAATCACTTTTTATAATAAATTTTCCCTTCTGCTTTCCCCTGACCAACTCACCCCTCAATAAAAATAAAAGGAAAGAAAAAAAAAAAACAACAAAGAACAAAATACACAAGCCCAGAATAACTAAGCTGAGTTATATAGTCGGACCATGCTTGCCTTTTGACCTAGTCATAGAGCAGCTTCTTGCTTGGTGTTCCATGTTCATGATCTCTGCCTTAGCTTATTCTGAAGCCAACTGAAGGAGTCCTTGTAATCCACCTATTTGCCAAAATGACCTCCTTTCTTTTTGGTAATGGTTAGACTCTACACTGATTTTGAGTCATTACATGATAATTAATATTGGCTAGGTTACCAACCACTATAGGATTTTGAGTCATTACATGATAATTAATATTGGCTAGGTTACCAACCACTATAGGATTATTTCAATTAGTTATAGGTTTATTCATTCATTAATCAAAAATTTAATGTTTATTAGGCATAATAGGAGAAAGTGTTATAGAGATGGGTATAACTCAATCCCATTATAAAATTTGCATGTGCATTTTAAATTGGTTGACTTTTAAGCAAATTGATCACAGGTTCATCAAATCTTAAACTTGGAACACACTTTTGAGTAGAACCCCCATCTCAGTACAAGATTCCCTTTTATATTTCACTCTGTGACAACTCCAAATTGCTGTTCTTTTTTCTTGTTGTGAACGTTAAGATATTTTAATCAATAGCTCTTATATATTAGTGCCATGCATCTGTATTACAGAAGACTTTTGAGTTCTAAATATAAAATAATAAAATGCCCTTTCTAGGTAAAAATAGGGGAGGAAAGATGAGCTAGTTTTACATCATGGGACTGATTTGAGACTTTGAAATTGAATGTTTAACAAATGGATCCTAAAATAGCAAGTCCATTAAAACAGTACTTGGTCATACAAATGAATGGAAAGAAGCATGTAATAAAACTTAAGAAAAGTGTAAGGATGCAATGGGAAATATCCTTCATCATGAGCATCGAAATGGTATAAGTCTGACATCTCAATATAAAAAATGATTATGCAAAATATAGGCAGTTTGCAACTGGATAAATTCAGTTCAGTGGGGACAAGTTAGAAGCTCATTTTGCTATCAGTGTAGGCCCAGTTTTAATAGAGAATTTTATGAACAACAAGTTTGTGATTTTATCTGTTTTATTCATTGTTGCATTCCTAGTGCATAGAGCTGTTCCCACTTAGGTGGTATTCAATTAATATTTGTTGAATGAATGAAAACATTATCTAGGAAAAGAAACTCCTAGACCACTGATACAGACATAACCAAATCTGATGGAATGTTCCATTATAAAGTTATATTCTGCATTACAAAGAAACTTTATATATAGTTACATATATTAATAACAGTTAATTTTCAAAGGTTTTCATATTCAAGTATTTTAGTAGGAGGGCTGACAATAAAATGTGCATGACTTAGTGATTAGCTAAAACAAGCTAGAGGGTGTGCTGTTTTGGAAACTGTAATTATTGCAGAGTATTGTTTTAATGCAACAATTTTCTTTGAGGGAAATAACTGTAGCACAATATTAGCCCACCAATGAAGTTTCAAAATGTAGATCTTTCTTTATGGTTTGGATATTTTTAATGGAAAAAAAAGATGTACCAGTAGATTTATATGAGAGTTTGTTATTTCATCATTGCCATGTAAATCTTAAAATTAAAGTTTCCTTTTTATAACATTTCAGAATTTATCCTCACAGTTGTTATTGCTTAAATCTTTGCATAATGTATGAAAAAAAGGAAAGAACATCTTTCCTCCCAAGTGTACCTGTACTCAACTTTGAGTTAAATACCAGTGTATACTTCACTAAAACAGTTATAAGTTGCATAAAAAAAAAAATTACACTGAGAGCCTTCCACACTGCAGCATGCCATTCTAGAATGTTCCCACTGTGTGCTTCTTTGTACCTTTTAATTCTTTAGAGAGGGGATGATACCCAAGGAGTTACCAGCTCTTACAATCATTTATTTGTTTATTCGAAGTTATTCACTCAACAAATATTTATTGAATACTTAAGTGCTCTGTGTTCTACCTCCCTTTACCCAGGCATGTTTGCTATAAGAATTTATCCAAAGGAAGTAATATTGAATAAAATTAAAGATTTAATCCAAGGAGTCTATATAATAAGGGAAAAAAGAAAGAACCTGAACATTCTATGGATCTAAAAGGGGGAATTAACCTTAAAAGGTACATTTTAAGTTAGATGCCATTATGCCTTGAAGATAATCTTGTGAAATAATGCTCATCAATATAAAATTTGTCCATGGTGTCTTCTTAAATAAAAATGTATGCTAAAAGACAATTCGTATTGTACAGTCATAATAACATATTTTATGTACTATTTAAATGTATACCAAAGGATTAACTGTATTTTATCTCTGGTGATGAGAGAATTTATTTTTTTAACCTATTGCATGTCTGCAAAGAACATATAGCCCACTGTAAATTTATACTTAGAATACAAGAGAATTGTAGAAAATATATATTGGAAGCTCAATATATTTGGAGAGATTAAGAAAGCTATTGAACTCTAGTTAACATTTAATTTACTCTGTATTAGAATTTGAGGGGATCATATTTTCCTCATTTTTTTCTCCAAATCTAGGATCTTCCTGCTGTTTATACCATCTGTTGACCATTTCTTCTCTTTATCTACACTCGGATTTCCAATGACTATTTAGAAGCAGCCAAAGATTAGCATTACACGAACCAAATAGTGTCTCTAAAGAAATGAACTGAGACCTTTGGCATTCATTTTGATGCTGTTATAACTGCCCCGTGATAATTGTCTGTATTGCTTTCCTGGGCAAATAAAAGTCAAGTTACATGTGGGATGAAAAAATAGAAGTATTGAAGCCCAAAATCTAAAGACAGGTTGGGGATTAAAATACTGGGATAGTACAGTAGAGATGCCTTAAAATTTTTGTCATGATAAGAGAAGATTGGTTGACTGGATGAAGTCAATTTTCAGTATTACCAATGAGAAATAGAAAAAAAAAGAGTGGGAGGCAAGTGCAGGGGTCAGAGTTATAGAATCATCTTATGTTAGAGTTTCTGCATAAACTCTTCCTGTATGACTGTAACTCACTCATTTGAGGAAAACTGCACAGATTCTGAGCGATAAACTCCCTGATTTTTAAAATCCCTTTGAGAAAACTGGGGAATGGCTTCTTCTTATTGTGAAATTTGTCTTTATTTCCTGTTGAGAATTTACTCTCAGTGTAGTGGAGAGCAAAGGGATATTGAGTGCACTGTCAGTCTACAGGCCATCCTCTGTTACTGGGGTAGCTGCCTTTGTTAATTGCCCCCTAGGAATGGTTGAAAGCAATCTCTTAAGCCTTTTAACCTCAATAGTGCCCTGAGCAGCTCTCTAAAAGTACAGAAAGTACACATGACTCATAAAGGAACCAAGTGTTTTGATTAGAGAACCATAGAGGACTTTCTCTATTGTGTGAGAGTTGCGTGGACTTTTCTGATGACCAGCGCATCTGCTGCTATCTCTCTGGGTTTCAGAAGAGAACTCCATGGAAGTGGCATTAAAATCAAGATTTAGTTTAATTTTCAAACATGATATTCAAAGTCATTTCTTATATAAGGCTTGGTTTTGATCTGTATGTTTTGACTATTCTGATTCATTAACTCATTCAACAAATTTTATTGAGAATCTAAGATGCACAAAGCTCCATGCTAAGTACTCAATTATGACTGGAAGAAAAAACAAAAACAGGCAGGCAGGAATGAAGGAGGGAAGGAAGAAAAAGACAAAAAGAAGAAAAACAGGAAGGAAAGAAGCCTGATCTACTGTTGAAACTATCTAAAGCTCTTGATTTACCTTATTGAAATGTTTATCAACAGTTTGAGTAAATTGCCTTTAAATTTATCAGTTAATTAGTTTACTCTTGCAAATAAGTTTTGATTTATTCAGCTGTTGAATAAAGTCTTCATAAGCAGATTATAGCTGAATTTACTCTCTGGGAGCCTGCTCCACTAAAATAGGTAGGCAAATATTACAAAATCATTAAAAATCAATGCAAAAGTCCAACAATGAACAGCTCTACAATCTTGAGGATTCAGTGTAACAACAGTGTAGAAAAGCTGGGCTTGATTTAGTCTGGAGTATAGGAAATGAGGAAGGAAAATCTTTAATGAAGGAGTGGACTTTGAGCTGAGATCTGAAGATTAAAAGGGAGTTAACTAGGTGAAAAACAGATGGGGAAACAGGACATATATGGCAGATAGGAGAAAGAGCTTGTGCAAAGCTTCAGAATGTAGAAACAGTCTGGTATTTAAATGGCTCTGAAAACAGCATGGCTGAAGATCAGGAAATAAGGTACAGGACCTCATGGGTAGTCAGGTTAAGGATCTTGGTCTTGATGATAGGAGTATGGGGTAGCTACTGAGAGTTTAAATAGGGGAATTAAAGTACTGAGTTTGAACTTTTAAATTATTGCTCTTCCTGAAGACTAGAGAACATGGTCAGTAAAAGTAAATATAGGCATAATTTTTATAAAGCTATTTCATTAGTCCAGGTAAGAAATGCTGACTATCTGGACTAAGGTGTTTATTTCTGAGATGGAGAAAAGTGATTAATTTTTATAAATATTCAGGATGCAAAACCTTACTGATAAAGTTTTAGAAATGGGAAGTACAAGGGGAAAAAGTTTAGAAATGAATCTAAGATTTCAAATATGTTTAATTGAATACATAGTTATGGCATTGGTTGAAAAAGGAAATTCTGGAACAGGATTTTTCTTTTTTCTGTTGTCTGTGCAAAACAGGGAGTGGAGCAATGATTATGAGTCTTGTTTCACATATGTTTTCACTGTCTTTGAAAACTTCTGTTTCAAGGAACCAGTTTAATCAGTGTATTTGATCAACCGAGATGCTGAGTGGTGGAGATACACATGTGTGAGCCATTGTCATAGCAATGATGATTGAAGTTTGGGGCATGGTTGAGGATTCCAGTGAATCCTCAATCCTTAAAGAAAGACCAGGAGTAATCTTTTACTTAATAAAAAGCATAGGATGAACTTGCTGGGGAAAATGAATAGTGATGGTCAGAGACACAGGAAGCGAAAAAAGAGACTGTAGTATCTGAGAAGGTAAGAGTTTCGTGGGGGAAAAAGTGTCAGAAATTAAAAGCTAAGGAGTGGTAAGGTGGAAAAAAACCCCATTAAATTTAGTCGCATGGAGGTCATTAAAGAGCTTAGGAAACATCGTTATGATGGAATTATGGGGATGGTGAATAGAGTGGAGTCAAGTGGATGCCTTGGACAGAGAGAGAAGTGGTGTGTTAAATTCTTCCCTTCTGTTGGTGTTATTCCATACTTTCATGCCTCTCACTAAATATAGCCTCTGAATTTATGAAACACTTCTTAGTTAGGATAAAAAAGGAGACTATGTTGGAGATATTGGAAAAAACAAAAATGTTGGAGAAAATAATTAATATTTACTATGTATTTATTAGTACCATAAGATTATACCTGTCCAGTCTTCTTATGCTAAATTGTTAATATGCTACAGTATTAGGGCTTTCCCCCCTTCTGGTATCTTACTTAACAGTTGGCTGCAGCCTATTATGGATAAGTTAACTTTTAAAAATCCATTATGCACTTCAAAATTAGTTCTGTAATTGTATTATCATTATGGAAGAATTGGCTACATTTCAGCATAACATATAAATGGGTCTGACTTTTCTCATTAATATTAGATGGTACATAGTTTAATATTGAGTTGAAGCAGAATGCTGAGGGGGTCATGAAAAGGACAATTTATAATGTGAATTTAACCAGGGAATGATAAAATAAATCTTAGTTTTAGTTCTTCTAGGTGAATGTGGCTTACTAGACTCTATCTACTTAGGAATCATATTTAATTAAAAGTAAGACATCTTTATTACTGTGAGGGAGAATAATCAACATCTCCTTGTTTAATATATTCAACCAATGTGGCTCGTGAGGAATCAACAATATCCTTTTTTGCACACATCTTAGCCTCTTTATCAATACAAATGAGATGTTGATACATACAGGGCATTGACTGGACCCACCCACATCATGAAATCTCAACATTGTCAAATGGGCTACTTTTATTAGTTCCATTCACTTTGCTTGATTTTATAACAAAGAAATTCAATTTGTTTTCTTTGCTTTGAGAAAATAAATGCCCAGCAGGAAGTTGTCTTGCTTATTTTCTGTGGAACTACAGTGTGCTGGTTTATGTTTATTGTGCTTAATATTTAGAAGGCAAAACCTCAAAAGCACCTAACAGATAATGTCATCTAACCCTAACTAAATGGTGGGTTTATAGTAGAAAACTAAAACTGTGGTTTTAAATTTAAAATGTACCTGCATATCATTTTGTTTCGATAGCCTCAATGGCCTTTGAGATTCATGGCATGGTTACTCATAGGCTTTGTCCTTATTTCCGTCTGAAGTTTGTCAATCCACAACTTAGGAGAAAAGATGCCTCATCTAGGTGATGTTTTAGAAATTGCTTTATTTTAAAAATCTATTCGTATTAGGGAAGAAGCAAGGCTTGTTACATAATTTCAGGGACCTGATACAAAATGACAGTTTGGGACCTTTTGATCAAAAATTCTAAAGAATTTCAAGGTGGCCATAGCAGAGCATTAAAATAAGCATGAAGCTCTTCTAAGTGTGGACCCTGTGTGACTGCACAGGTTGCCAATGACATCAGCCTTATAATAAGGCATCTAAACAATTCTGAGAAGACTAAGCCAGGATCTAAAAATCCATTGCAAAGGAAATCTAATACAAGACTTCCATATTGATCTCTCAGGACCCATAGTCCTCTCCAAAAGAAGTAAACAATTCTTATCTTTGCTACGTTTTCCTGAATTTAAATATCTATATAATTTCCATGCATATCTACTACTATTTTTTTTTTCCCCAACAGCTCCCATTGGCATTGCATATCAATCAAATGATCTATGGACCATCTGCTCTGAAACTCCCACAATTTTCAGAGTATATTTTGTAACTCTTTTTGAAGTAAGTCTCTCTTTGTGTAGTATTCTGGTACTTAGTTTTAAAACTCAAGTTTTTCACAGTTACAAACAGAAGGGCTCTCACCCCTCTTAGGAAGTGAAGCCAAGATTTACCCAAACTGTCTTCTGTGACCTGACCATTTCATCAGAATCCATGGCCCAAATCAGGTAGATGCTGGAAATTTAACACTGCAAACTAAAATGAAGTTTGAGCATAAAAATGAAGTGTTAAATGGTGTATAAAACTGAAGCAGCCTGTTTTGGAGCATGGGCTTGCCTCAGGCTGTGTATGCTCCCAGGAGAGCTCAGATTTTGAGTACTTCACATGTTGACAGGAATTGCTGAGTCCTAAGAAATTTTCAAGTGAAAGAGATCAGGTGAGAATTGCAACCGTCAACACATCCTAGCCTTCTGATTCAATAGTACTTTTAATTTGTCTTGGCAGTTTATTAGTAAACATTCTTTAAAAGTTTGCAAATATATATTTCAAATGAGAGACATTCAAATTAGAAATTCTCCTTGATCTGACTACGCTAATTACCTTATTTGATATTCAGCTTTTTATTTATTGAAGGTAATCCAGTTGTTGATATGGGTCAAAATGATCACTGTCTGAATATATCAGGCTCACTCAAATTGTAAGTTAAAATCAGATATGAAAGCCTGTAAATTAATAGATTATAGGGTAATTATTAATTAACATAGCAAAAACATAATTTTATAAAGTTTCTAGCCAGAACTTGGGTTTCTCTAGGTTTTTAAATTTTTTTTTGGTTTGTTTGTATACTTTTAATATTCATGCAGAGATATGGGCCCCTCCCCAACAAAAAAGACAAAAAATATATGTATTCTGTTCCAATCCAGTGAAGAAATAGCAAAACTCTACACAGAAATAGATAACTATGCTCGTTAAATGCAATCTCAACAGCCTATCAACTGATCTACCCATATTCACTGAGTGCTTTGACAGGTAGTTTATGGTGTTTCCTTTCCTGTCTATTCAAACAAATCCCACAAAGGCATTTTTTGAATGTTGATTTAATGCTGAAAAAATCATATTCAGGAACAAGATCACTTCAAGGCTTAACTAGTCCTAACGGCTGTAATAATGAATAACAGTAGTAAACAAACCTGAGATGTTGGCAAAGAAGATCAGAAGAGACATATTTTGAGATGTTTTCTCTATTTAAAAAATGGTAAATTTGTCCTCTAATGAACATTTTTATGAGATAGAGTCTCATCACTTATCAGATTTTGAGACCATGATAGCCTTCCTAATTACTCTGTTAATGGTAGCAGCATAATGGAAATAGTGCTTATAGGCACAAGCAGAGTCAGGAGATAATTACTCTGGTTCTTGAGTGGAACGAAAAAAGAATCATCTCAGAAATACCCTGTGACAAGCTCCACATTGCAACACATCTTGGGGAAAAAAAAATAACATCATTAGCTATTTTTAGCAGTCTGTCATTATGCTAGCATTTTATGCTTCCAACAAAGCTGTTCGAATTATCACAGTAGTATATAGGTTCTTTTTTCATTTCTTGGTTCCCTTCTGTGAGATATTTCATAATGAATGAATATCTAGGAAAAAAGAGATGTATGACTATTTACTAGAATATAGTTGTACCTAGTATATAAAATGCCTAACTTGCCCAAACTGAAAAATGTGGATAGATAGAAATCCACATTCTGAAAAAGTTCCTCTTTTTCAATAAATAACATGTCACAGGGCTATTTTAAAAAGAATTGTTCTAATGCAGCTTGTATCTTATACTAACAGATTATAAACTACCTGAATAAAGACTCACTGAGTTGCAAAGAAACTTATATTGGAGTTTTTGGATCTCTTGCTCATTGATGTTCAACCTGAGATCAAGACAATGTCTGTCCATCAAACTGAAAAAACATCAAGTAAGACTATCAAGAAAAATATACATATGGGTCAGTATGGCAAGTTAGGTACTTTGAATGACCGTCCAAACTAAAAAAAAAAAAAAAAAAAAAAAAAAAAACCTGGATAAAATATTTTAAAATCATACCTTTTTATACAAGTCTATGGGCTAACATAAAATAAAGGATTCACAGATCCTTCAAATAAAGTGGAATCAGGAGCACTCAAGTAAGGAAACTTTGAAGCCAATAGTTTTATTGAAGGATTCTTTCAAATCCTCAGTTCTTGAACTTCTGCTTTGGGAGCCTCAGAGTTATTGGAAGTAAGAAATGAGCCCAGGACCTTCCTAATCTGGGTAGCTAACAGGAAGCACATGAATAAATTTGGGGAACCAAAGATCCATAGGCTTGTTTATCTATGTCTACAGAAATAGAGAAGTCTTGACAATGGGCATTGATGGAGGAAAAATAACTTTATCCTGAAAATTTAGAATTAGAGGCAGCTTTCAAGCAGATGCAGTCAAAATACTCTTGTGGTCTGAAAAAAACTTCCAGGTATGAATACAGTTTCACATGTATGCTAATCGATAATGATGTCCTCATTTGTCTAATAAAAAATTATCTCAGTATAAATTTATCTTTACCCCAAGATTAAAATTTTTCTAAACTATTGAAACTGAGTGATTCATAGTGAAACCATACAAAATTAAAAATAAAGCACTACAAGTGAAATAATAGGTAAAATGAAGACGACCTATAGTTTTAATATACTAGGCAATGTAGACAAAAAATACAGGATGAAAAAATAACAATGAAATATTTATAAACATGAATGAGAAACTTGCTAATATTAGAGAACAAGACAGTATAATAATAAAGCAGATTAAAAAAACATTCTTAAAACTACAAAAATTATAACTAAAAATGCAAAATTCAGTGGCAGGATGAACATAGCTGAAAAACAGCAGATAGATATAAAGACTGGTAGAGTTTACAGGGAATAAAATATGTCTCCCTGTAAGAATTATGGAAGAGAGATCAAGAGAGTCATTATGTCCAAAGAGAGTTTCTTTAAGAAACAGAAAATGGGGAAGAGGCAATACCAAAATACCAATAATTTTCCCTGAAAAGTGGAAAGACACATACTTAGGTCTGCCCAAAAAGTCATTCAGATTTATAACATTTATATAACAATTCTGAATTTGTTTGAATATAATACACTATTAATATAGCCTCAAAATATCAAGCAATTAATTTCAAGAACTACAAGAAGAATTTGTGGAAAACTTTATTACATATCTCTTTCCCAAAAGTTTTCAAGTGATCATAGGATATTTAGGAAATCCAACCCCTTGCTTGGCTATAAGGCTGGACTCAACTGTTACCCAAAGTTTGGTATCCTACTGATTTCACTCTCTGACTACATTGAGTTACAATGAAGAATAAGAAAAAGATTAAAATTTTTGATTATTTAAGGTTACAACTCTAAATAATGCATAGTCAGAAAGCCATAAGGCAGAAATTGAAGACATTCAAAACTGAAAAATAAACATATCCAATGTAAAATTTTGTAGCTTTGAGATAGAACCAAAAAGGTATTTTGTAATCTTAAAATCTTAAAAATTATCTAGCTTTGACTAGAAATGAAAACAAAATTTAACAATTAATGAGGTAAGCATCTAATTTTAAAACTTAGAAAAGCAGAAAAATATGAATGTATAAATAATAACTATAAAAAAGAAATTAATGAAGTAGATATAAAATTATAGTAAATATTATTAAAGAGGTCAAAAAGCTGTTCCAAGTGATTAAAAATTTGGGAAACATCTAAAAATATGAATTATACCAAAGAGAGAAGGCACAGATTCTAATAGAAATGAAAATGAGACTATAGTCAGGTGAGTGTTTATTATGAAAAATATTTTATCAGTCTATTGGAAAATAGATTTCTAGAAAAATACAATTTGCCTAATAACTACAGAATTAAAAGAAATCTGTATTCGGTAATAACAAAGAATAGTAGTTAAGTCTCCCTAAAAGAAAATACTAGGAGTAGAAACCTTTACAGACAAATTATGTCATTAAGAAGTAATCAAATCATATATCAAATAATCCTGAGAATAATAAAATAATTAATTTTCCCTGACTGATTTTATGGGGCAAAATTAAATTTGATGAATTTTCAAAAAGCAGATTGGAAGAAATGAAAATTATAGGCCTATTTGCAAAAATCCTAATTAAAATATAAACACATTGAATTCAGAAGATATAAAAAGTGTACTTATATTCCCAGAATGCAAGGTTGGTGTAGTATTAGAAAACTGATTGAAGTAATTCATTGCATTAAACAAAGGGAGAAGAAAGCATGATAAACTCAGTAAACTTTTAAATGTTTTTGATTAATTTAAACACCAATTCGTGATTTTAAAAATATATTAGCGAACTGGAAATATTATAATTTTGTTTTTAAATTCATAAATGTTATGGATTCCCCACACACAAATCGTTTCAGTAAACACCATATTTAAAGTTGAAATGTTGAAAACATTCCTCTTCAGAAAAAAATCAGGAATACTTCTATTTCACACTATATTTGAGAATCTTAAGGGTCTGTAAGAAAAAAATGTAAATTTTTTAAAGCAAGAAATTACACTTTAGTTATTTTCATGTTATATAAAAAGCACCAAAGAATCCACAGACAAATGTGTTTGTTTTATTGAAGTTAGTGGATTTACAATGTTGTGTTAATTTCTGGTGTACAGCAAAATGATTCAGTTATATATATATATATATATATATATATATATATATATAATATGCTTTTTCATATTCTTTTCCATTATGGTTTATTACAGGATGTTGAATATAGTTCCCCGTGGTATAGAGTTGGACCTTGTTGTTCATCTATTTTATATATAGTACTTTGTGTCTGCTAATCCCAAACTCCTAATTTATCCCTCCCCACCCCCTTTCCTCTTTGGTAAGTGTAAGTTTGTTTTCTTTGTCTGTGAGTCTGTTTTTGTTTCATAAATTAGTTCATCAGTGTCATATTTTAGATTCCACATATAAGTGATATTGTATGGTATTAGTCTTTCTCTTTCTGATTTACTTCACTTAGTATGATAATCTCTAGGTCCACCCATGTTGCTGCAAATGGCATTATTTCATTCTTTTTTATGGTTGAATAGTATTCCACTGTGTGTGTGTGTGTGTGTGTGTGTGTACACACACACACACACACACACCATCTTCTTTATCCATTCATCTGTTGAAGGATATTTAGGTTGTTCCCATGTCTTAGCTATTGTAAATAGTGCTGCTCTGAACATTGGGGTGCATGTATCTTTTTGAATTGGAGTTTTATCTGGATATATGCCCAAGGAGTGAGGTGTTGGATCATATGGCAACTCTATTTTTAGTTTTTTAAGGAACTTCTACACTGCTTTCCACAGTGGCTGCACCAATTTACATTCACACCAACAGCGTAGGAGTGTTCACGTTTCTCCACACCCTTTCCAGTATTTGTTATTTGTGGAAATTTTAATGATGGCCATTCTGACCTGTGTGAGGTGGTACCTCACTATAGTTTTGATTTGCATTTCTCTAATAATTAGCGATGTTGAGGTTTTCATGTGCCTCTTGGCCATCTGGATGTCTTCTCTGGAGAAATAACTGTTTAGGTCTTCTCTCCATTTTTTGATTGGGTTGTTTGATTTTTTTATTATTGAGTTGTGTGAGCTGTTCGTATATTTTGGAAATTAAGCCCTGTTGGTCGCAGTTTGATTTTTCATTTTGTTTATGGTTTTCTTTTCTGTGCCACATCTTATAAGTTTGATTAGGTCCCATTTGTTTATTGTTTCTTTTATTTCTGTTGCCTTGGAAGACTGACCTAAGAAAACATTGGTACTATTTATGTCAGAGAATGTTTTGCCTATGATCCCTACTAGGAGTGTTATGGTGTCTTGTCTTATATTTGTCTTTAAGCCATTTAGAGTTCAGCAAGTGGTGTTGAGAAAGCTGGAAAACTCCTTGTAAATCAGTGAAGTTAGAACACAGCCTCACACCATACACAAAAATAAACTCAAAATGGCTTAGAGACTTAAATATAAGACATGACTCAGACAAGTTTTTAGGATTAATGTTTTTGGTTAGGTTACTGGATGCAAAAGAAATTCATAAAAAACATTTATTTTTACCAACTATAGTTAGAATTTATATTTACATAAACAGGTACCATTTAACATAGCAAAAATACTATGATGTGCCTAGGAATAAATACCATTTATGAAAAAGTTTATAAAATTTCATTGAAAACACTTAAGAGCTAAATACTTATATACCTACTTTTGGGCTAGAAATCAAAGATCAATAGCATATAGCTATCATTGCTGCAGTCTATTAAATCCCAATAGACTTTCCATGGATTTTGACAGGCTGATTTTAAAATGTTTAGAGGAATCATAGAGGTAATTGTAACAAACACTCATCTGAACAAAGAACAAGAAAGATTTCAGATTTCAAGTCTTACTATAAAAACATAGTAATTACATCTAAGTAGAATTGTTGTATATGTAAATTAAAAGTTCAGTGAAAAAAATGACATGTGCAGAAACAAATCCAAACTCTTATAAAAATTGATGACTAATAGAGCTTGAGTATGGGTCAGAGGAGAAGGAGAGTGCTGGGACAGAAAACAGTCATTTTTATTTTGATTAGAGATGTTAATGGAAAAGATAAAATTATAGTACATCTAGAAGATACTACAGGAGAATGTATTAATATATTTGTAACATAGACATTGGGCAGGTTTTCTTCAATAAGGCAAAGAAAGCACAAACCATACATGGTACAATTAATAAATCCAACAGTTGTAAATTTAAGAACTTCTAATTGTCAAGAGACCCTAAAATGAAAGGAAAATGTAAGTCATAAGCAGAGAGAAGATATTAGCAAAAAGTAAAACCAATAAAAGTAGCATCCAGATTATATGTGCTGTAAATCAATCAATTTGAAAAATTCCAATAACCAAATAGAAAAATTGGATAAAAATATATTATCAGGCACATCATGGAAAGACCCAGAATATACTAGAATGATTAAGGGTCAACTTGCAAAACACCAAGAACTCAGTAAAAACATTGTAAAAATATGGTAAGAAAAATGGAAAATAGAAGAAAATTAGGCGGTATTTTTTTTTAAAGGGATTGACTTTTAGAAAATTGTGACTGGCACACTCTTAGTTTCATTGATGAGTAAGGTTATCTGGACAGAAACAAGAGAAAAGAGGGAACAGCTCCCCAGCCAGTTGGTGAATAAATAAAATCTTGGAGTCACAAGACAATACCAGCATCTAGGAGAATGGGACGTTGTACACTTCCTGTTGATCTTAGTTCCCAGTGGAAAGGATATTTACACAAATCAGAGTGCAAGTGTGCTAGGGAGAAGATATATTATTTTCTCTTGAGTTAAATGATGTGTAAAATATATAGAACAGGTCTTCCTTCTACCTAGTTTTAATTACAGAAAATGCACTCTTCAGGCAGTATTCCCTGATTTTCTGCCAATTTCATTTTTCAAGAACATCTGAGGTGTATGTTTGTAGATCTTATAAGGGGTTTATTAAATCAACATTATTGGGGACAGAGGACCTTTTTCAGATGTGTTAAGCAAGTTGAGATTTTAGCACCTGTCACGGATGGTCTCAAGGGCAAGTTATGGCTCAGTAGACACATACCCAGTAAAAGAGATATTTTTGGAAGTTTTCTGACAAAAAGAGGAAAATTCTTAAATAATTAGCTTCACGTAAGTCATACTGTTGGGATATGCACATGTACACACACACACTTTGTGTATTAACTTTACCTGGATACCTATGTATGCATGTGTATGGGTATGTTAATCTTTGCAGTTAACTAATTCATTACTAACCTATATTCCTATACTTCCAAGTCCCTGCTTCAAACTGTATGTGGATTTTCTAAAAGTATAACAGGCTATTTACTTATCGGGTAATATAAATTATTCTTTTCATTCTTTATACATGAGAACCCACACTGATCTTCAGAAAAATAAGTTAACTTGTCTACATTTCTCTATAAATGAAAACTGGGTGACAAGATACAAAGTAAGTTCTAAAGCCTGTATTTCCATAGTGAGTCCAGCAGTGATAATAACTTTGTGGGTTTAAAATAATTTGTTCTGTTATACACACACACACACACACACACACACACACACACACACACACACCTCCTTTCTAGTTTGTGGATTTCACCATAATTCTACCAGTCATCCAAGCTCACATCTTTGTAGTTCAGTTGACGATAGCTTCTTAATTACCTCGTAGATTAAGGTACTTGTCAAATCAAATGGACCAATATTAATAATAAATAGCCTTTGCCTGACCACAGCCTAGTCCAAGGGACTTGTTGTTTATTCATTTTTCTTTTTGAGCAATGCAGCATAATTTTGTAATAAAAATGGCACTTTTTTGGAATGATGTAGCTTAGGATTCAAATCTTTGATCAACCTCTTACTAGCTGTATAAACAAAAATAAATTTACTAATTTTAGCATTTTCATAATTGGAAAATGAGGGTAATAACTATCTAACTCTAGAGTGAAATGAACTTATATGACATAAGCTATATATAAAATGTCTGAACATTATTTGACAGTTTTTCTTTCAACATTGAAAATAATATCAGGCACTCTGCAATATCCTGCTTAGGCTTTTAAAAATGAATAAACAATATTTCTGCCTTCATTGTTCACAGTTCCATAGTCTAATAGGGGGGACACACATACAACAGATCATTTGAATAGAGTTTTGTTAAGTACATCATAAAGATATGTTTGAAGTATTTTAGGAGTTGGGAAAATAATAACTGAACTAACTATTGAAAAATATAATGTGTTGGCCAGATTGTAGTGCAGAAGAACTGTGGATGAAAGTTCATCCAAGTAAAGGAAAGGAGTGGGGGAAGTAGTGAAACTTTCTTTTTCTCTTAATGTACTTATCCACCCAACCTCTTTCTGCCTCTGATTCTTAGTTTGAATTCTTATTTGAAAATAAGGCATAAATAAAAATATTCCACCTAAGAGGTGTGGAATGAGTTAACATGAAAGCCAGCATAAGAATTTTTAAGATGTTCTTTTCAATTTAACCACATTTATAGAAAATTATCCCTGAATGGTTTTGCTTTTACCATTTGTTCTTGTCTTCACTAACAGATTGAGAGATTCAGAAAAATCATTTAATTAGTCCTCTAACTGGCATGAGCTTCAAGATAATTATTAATTTCTCTACTATTCTTACATGCTACTCTTGTAGAAGGAATGATATAGACAAAGCACATAGTCAGATTTCCTCAAACAGATAGTGGATGCCATTACCCCATAATGGGGCTAGGTGTAATTCTGTTAATAGTACTGCATACAAGACTTCATAAGTTATACAAAGTAGAATCAATTTCACATATCACTCCTGTCAGAACAGCTCTGGTGGAAATAATAGGTTTTTATTGATGTTTTATCTTAGAAATTTTTAATATAAAATAGTTCATATTTGCAAAATTTCTTGTGGAACAGATGTTTCATAGGATTCAGAAAAAAATTAGTTTTGGAAAGCTGAATGGAGGCAAGAAGGTCTGATCTTTGCATAAGCTCTGCACAATTCAAGTTAGAGACCAGGAGCCAAAGTACAAAGACATATTTCCATAGAGTGTGGGGAAGTCAGGAAAATGCTTATGCTGATGAATACACAGGATGAGCACTGTTTCAACCTGTCTGATTCTGACAATCAAAAGGACCCATTTTCTTCCCAGTTGTCCCCATATTTGCTTGAAAGAGCCTGGAGCTATAAAATGCAAATTATGTGGTTCATTAGTCTTCCTTTTAATTAAAAGTGAAAGTAACTGACAGCAAAATGGCAAAATTATTCTAAAACACCTTTGTAGTGTTTGTTCTCTTTATTCTTGGTCATTGTTCATAATTCTTTCCTCTTTATAACAACACATTCCTCCACTAAGAAGGAAAAGCAGCTTTCTAAATGCATGTACCCTTTTTCAGCCATCAAAGGATAATCTTTTTTCTTTCCTTCATGACAAAAAGCAATGATTTAATTCATGAAGATACCAGAAAATCTAATTGGGGAAATTATTTTAAAAATACTTTCTTTGGTTTATTTTCTACTATTGACTCTACTTTTCTTCCAACATTAGGAAAAAAAAATGAGATCCTAATGACCAGTCATTATGAAAAATTTTTACTACAGTAGTAAGTCAGTCTATTTGCAGAGAGCACTAGGGTTAAATCTGCAAATTCTATGCCAAATGTTATTAGATTCTATCTCAGTGACTTATAAATAGAAAATCTTGTTGCTAGAACAAATCCTCTTACTGTTAGTGTTTATTTTTTAAATTTATGTTCTATGTTTATTTTGTACAAGTAATACATAAATATATTTTCACTGTAAAATGTTCAAGAAATGTAGAAAACATACAGTAAAAAGTGAACATCCTCTTCGTCAGCAGTCCCTCATACAGACTCATTTCCTTAGAAGTTACAATTATTAACAACTTGATGTGTAATAATCTGAACACTTTTCCTCTCCATTATTTTTACTTACGTGGAATAGTTATATGAGCATTTTCTGTGAAAATGAATTTTTAAAATTAGCAATAAATTATGATTTTCCAAGTAACCACTGGAAGGTAAACTTAGTTTTTACATAACTCTAAACATCTATAGTTTATTGTACTATTTATTGAAAATATTTTTGCTTGGAATTTCTATATTAATGCTGCAATGAATACTCTTGTATATATTTCAAAATTGTCACAAAGTGGAAGTCCTTGCTATATTTTTTATCTTCATATATAGTACAAATTATTTTTTAAGAAAAACAGAAGAAAGGTCTTATTGAAGCTATATTTCCATGTCCTAGTATATGAGAGGAGAAGAAGCTGTATATTCCCCAGTATATGAGAGTTTATTGATCCAAGAATCCTCACCAGCACTATATAATACAGTATGCTAATGTGATTATAAATATGTGTTAAGAGTAAACAAAATCCTAATAGTTCATTTAAGATATCAGTTTATTGGACATTTTGGAGACTAGGAGAATGGATCCATATTATAATATTAATCTTTTTTAAATTTTTTTAGTAATTATATTGTGATGCACGTGTGTGTGTGTGTGTGTATATGTATGTAAGTTTATGTGCAGGATTGGTGAGAGCAAAGAGTTGGACATTACTGAGTATGAATGAAGCTCTAAAGGTATCTGTTAGAACTTCAGCATTCACTCTCTTCAAACTTATAAGTAAAATGCTAATAGTAAGGACATTGACAATGCCACATGCTGATGAGAATGTGCAGACAGGAACTCTCATTCATTGCTAGTGAGAACACACAATGGTACAGTCTCTTTGGAAGACATTTTGGAGGTTTCTTACAAAACTAAACGTACTCTCACCATGTGAAATTTACTCAAAGCTGTTGAAAACTATATCCACCCCCAAACCTGCATAAATAACCTGTAGATATTTATGACAGCTTTATGAATAATTGCCAAAACTATTGGAGCAACTAAGATGTCCTTCAGTAGGTGAATGGGTTAATAAACCATGGTACATTCAGACAATGAAATATTACTCAACACTAAAAAGAAATGAGCTATCAAGCCATGAAAAGACGCAGAGGAACCTTAAATGCATATTACTAAGTGATAGAAACCAAGCTGAAAAGGCTACATACTATATGATATTAACTATATGACATTCTGGAAATGACAGAACTCTAGGGACCATAAAAAGATCTGTGGTCATCAGGGGTGAAGAAGGAGGAAAGGATGAATAGGGAGAGCATGGAAGATTTTTAGGGCCATAAAAATACTCTGTATAATACTATAATGGTAGATATAAGTCATTATATGTTTTTCCAAACCCCGATAATGTACAACACCATGAGTGAGCTATAATGTAAAGTATGGACTCTAAATGATGGTGATGTGTCATTGTAGGTCAATTAAATGTACCACTCTGGTGGGAGGATGTTGATAATGGGAGAGGCTAGGCGTGTGTGGGGGATGGGGAAATCTCTATACTTTCTGCTCAATTTTGCTATGCACTTAAAACTACTCAAAAATATAATGTGCATTAAAAATTATAACAGTACACAACTCAAAGGATATTTGTGAGAATATAAGTAAATCAGTATTAATTAATACAAATAGCACAACTTCTGCTTCTCTATTGTTGCTTTTATACTTAATTGATACATTAATGTAAGAGTATAAAAATGTTTTAAATACATTACAATATACAAGCTAGCCATATAGTTATTCAGTTCATCCGTAATCCATTTCAAACAAAATGAAAAGGATAAAAATTCAAGTTGGCTTCAAAAATTTTATGAAGGACAGTTGGATGGCTGTATTTCAACTGCATCTTGCAATTCAACCTATTTATAGTTGTCAATCCACGTGGTAAAATATCTCAAACTCTCTCTCCTGAGCTTAAAAAAAAAAAAAAAACAAAAAAAAAACCTATATTCACCATCCAACTTATCTTAAATAACACAATCCTACTCCCTGAATTTATATGTTATTTTAAATTTATTTGCCTAAATAAGAAGGCAGGAAGTCATAATCATTTTGTAACAAACATTTTTGACTTTCTGGAATAAGAAAAATATTTCTATGAATAAATAGGTATTAAGAGAGTTATTAAGGTATATTAATAGAGATTATTTTATTGTAGAAAACCCCAGACAATACCTCTTTCTACCTTATGTGAGAAACCTCTCCATGAAGTTTCCTAACATAAATTTTGTGTAGTATTAAAAAGAGAGAGTTGATTAAAAGGATAAATGTATTCCTATAAAAATATGGCTGGGAAAAAAAGGTGTCTTCTTATTTTGGCTAGTATATATTACTCTTAAATCCCAGAACTAATTAAACTCTTAATTCAGTTAACATGCCAATTAACCCAATGTAATTAACTAAAATTGCAGCATTGTTCATTAAGGTAAACACTTATACTAGGTACAAAAGGATATAATAACCAAATTCACAAAATTCATACTATGGGTTTCATTTGGTGTCATCTGTAGTAGGTGCCAGACATTGGTTTGAGAATGTTACTTGCATTATGTCATCTGATTTTCATTTTACCTTGTCTAATAAGTATTGGTTTTCCCAGTTCACAGACAGGAGACCTGTCTGCATCCACATGACTGAGAAGTGAGACAGGCTTCATTTTAATCCAGGTCTCTGATTCCAAAGTCTAGGTGTTGCTGTCTTGCTTCCAATATACTTGTTTCCACCTGCCAGCAGTCTGGCAAATACCTTCTGAAACTGGATTGGAATATTTAAAAGTAATAGATTAATTCATTAGTAAAACTTTGAGTGTACACAACAAACCAGGCACAAATCTGTTTGCTAGTGTTAGCACAGTGTACAAAGCTAAAATCCTGAATCTAATAAAACTAACTTTCCAAATTAGTAGAAACATACCCTTTAAATGCTTTGCTGTCCATCCGATATTTTATTTATTTATTTGTTTGTTTATTTATTTGTCCATCACCTGCCAAAAAAACTCCTCTGTTGGATTTTTTGAGAGTAAATAGTGTGATTCCCCACTGTCTTACTCAATGATTACTTGTTTAATGAATTAGTTTATGAACTAGACATGTAGATATATAATATAGTGCTTAAAAGTACAGTAGATGGGGGCCTTCCTGGTGGCGCAGTGGCTGAGAGTCCGCCTGCCGATGCTGGGGACGCGGGTTCGTGCCCTGGTCCGGGAAGATCCCACATGCTGCGGAGCGGCTGGGGCCGTGAGCCATGGCCGCTGGGCCTGTGCGTCTGGAGTCTCTGCCCCGCAATGGGAGAGGCCACAACAGTGAGAGGCCCGCGTACCGCAAAGAAAAGAAAAAAAAAAAAAAAAAAAAGTACAGTAGATGCTGTCTGGGCGTGAATCCTGAAAAAACTACATACTTTTCTTCAATTAATGTGTTTTCTCTGATTCCGTCTGATCATTAGTAAAATGGTGAAATACATCAGTACATGGAAAGTCCTTAGAGGAGTTCTTGGGACAAAGTAAGTTCTCAGTTAATTTACGGATTTAGGATTCTAGTTACCTAGGAGTCACAGGCAGCTATAGCATGATGCAAATACTGGGCTTGAAATTGGAATTGAGCATCTGTCAATTACTAATTGTATAACTTTGGTCATGGCTTTAAACTTTTCTGAATGTAGGTTTGTAGAGTGATATAATTATAAAAGCTGCCATTCTATTCTTGAGACTTTGTTGTGAGGATTAAATGCAAAACAAATGAGTCATTCATTCATATATTCACTCAAGAACTGTTCCATATATAGCAAATATGGTAAGTGATAGTTCACATCTTACATACTGGGAATATAATAACAAAAAAGATATAATCATGTGCTTATGGAATTTACAGTGGAAAGTTATTAGGCTTTTATGAATGTTTTCTTCTTTATTCAGTTTGGTTTGATGTATCAGGCCTGGATGGAATGAAATATTTAAGGAGTGACCTATGTAGCCAGGATAGCATAAGGCAATTCATATTTAGGTTTATCAGGGCACAAATACATTCTTTTCTAGTATCTTAAACAAATCATGAAGATTTATTCTTTTTATATTACCAATCTTAAGGAATTGTTTAAAGTTTGGATTTTAGTAAAAACCTTAAACCTTGCTTAAATCTTTATCTCTGTCTGTGTAGCTATCTCAGCAATGAAATTGAATTTGTTGGGGAGGCGATGCAGAAAACAGAAGAAATCTGCACTTGTTTTTGGCTTTCTGTAGATGAAATTTTCTTTCGTTGCTAATGCAACAAAAATTGACCTTTAATGACAACCCCAAGCAGAAGACAGAAATCTAGCAAGTAGTAAGATAAGACACACATACTTTATGGATAACAGCCTAGAATTTATATTTTAGAATATAACTTACAAAAATTTGTAATCCACCTCAGATTTATTCTTTCAAGGACACATGTTTCTAAAGTTGTTAAAACTTCTGAAATTATAAATAGGCATTTCAGGAACATTCTAGGAATAATGATTTCTTAAGATAAGACTTGATCCTCACCGTCTTATTTCTTCCAAGCTTAGCTAAGTATCAATAGGTGTATTTGTACAGTAGTGTCGTGTTGCTGATGAACATGCTGACATTTTAATAGTGGCTTTCTGCAAATGCAGTGGAAAACCTTACCAAAGCATAGGTGTAACAGTGATTCTAGGAGTATCAGCAACAGTTATCAAGCTGGGACATCAAATGTTTTCATGACAGACAGGCCTTTTAACATCCTATAAACAACGGTGCAAGGATGGTTACACATGTAGACTGTGCCCAGACTTCTTATGCCCATTTATCTTCACGTCTACAACTTCACCCTTCTGTAGGATAGCATCATGAGGAAAGGTTAGCTTTAAAACAGTAGGATTATTAGAAAGATTGAAGGAAGACATGTCAATTTGTAACAGTTGCATTTCATGTGTCATAACCACAAATTTGGCAAAGCCGTGTGGGGACATATGTTGAATTAATTGGGCTGCCTCATGCTTCTTAATTCAAGCCTGAGGAATTTTGATTAGTTGCATAAAAGGCATAGCATAACCAGGTATACATTTCATTGTTCTTTTTCTGGTTTCTTAATCATCTAAAGGTTTAATCTTTAGTGATGGTGTTTGTGAGCCATCAACTTACCCCAGAGTCATTCCTATTCAGTTGGAAGGAAACTAACAAGCCCAAAGGATTTTACCATGAATCTGTTCATTAGACAAGGAACAGTTCACAGATGAGACACAAATGTGGATTTCAGCCTAAAATTCCTACAGAGATCAAGGCAGAGGCGTTTGTCTTTCCACATTTCACATTACATTGTGAGACTTGGAGCCCAATACTTGAAAAGATTTTGCTTATCTGTCCTTTCTGTAACATTTTAAAAGCCTTACAGGTAGTATGGACCTGAGTTAACTTGTTAAATTCAAATATGGCATATGTCATTTGTATTTAAATGACTTTAACGTCCTGCAGTATTACCTAGAGGTTTGCCTTCCAAATGGGTATGAAGAATATTTTAATGAAGTCAGCTACAAGTAATACTGATTTTTTAAGAGACTGTATAAATTAGCTTAATGCATGCAACTCCACAGAAACGTTGACTTTAAAAAAGAGCAAGTGAAATTTTGTGTGTCTGACCAATTAATGTGTTAAAATTCTGTTTTTTTTTTAGTCAAAAACATTGTTCAATTTTATTTCTTTTCCAAAATAAAGTGGAAATCATTTCTATGTCCACTAGGCAATCCCTTCTTTCCTTACCAGCATCTCTATCTACATTTTCTAGCCCCTCTCCTCCTCCCTCTTTGTTTCCTTCTCTATTGCCTTTCCATGCTCAGTGAGAAAACAAATAATCAGATTGGAACCACTTTATTTTACCATCATTGAAACAACAATTCCCCTAATATTTATACTATAGTAACCTCTGGCTTCTCTTCAGAAAGACTGGAGAAACATTCCTTGCTCCTACCTTTAAGGGAAGACATCATTCCATTTATGCATTGGATCCCATGGTGTCCCATTCGAATACTTTTCTCCTGCCAAGATTTCTTAGCTTGCCAGTACCATCCATTTTTCAGTCTATTGGATTATTTGCATTGGCCTAAAAACAAGCTAAACTATTAACCCTCTCTTAAAATTTTATTATACCCCTCTCTAATGCTTATGCTTCTCTTTTCCTCTTCCTAGCAACTTCAAAAAAAAAGTGTGTGTTTACTGTCTCAATGTCTTCAAGTCTCCTTGTAGCCCTAATTCACTCCAACCAGCCTTCTACAACCTGATGATATTAAGGTTGCGTATCTTGCCAAATCAAGCGGTTGCTTCTCAGTCATTATCTTATGCCACTGCCTGACCATATTTAAGCATGGCTGACCAGTCCCTTTCCCTGAAACACTTTTTTTTAACTTAGCTTCTGATATACCTTTGCAGTCTCCTTTCTTTTCACCTTCTGAGGCCCAGAATGCAGTCCTTGAGCTTTCTCTTTTCTATTTATAATTTCTTGCTATGATATATATACTTGTCTTATGCATTAAATAGCTTCTATGTGTTTATTACCTCCATGTTCACATTTCAAATACGGACAGGTCTCCTGAGGTTCAGATTCACATGTTGAATTTCTTAGTTGATATCTCTTCTTGAATATTCAATAGCTACATCAAACTAACTTGTACTGTTATTCTAGCTTTCCCTTTCCTGCCCAAATCATGCCTCACCAAACAAAGCCTTTCCAACCTAAGCTAATAGCTATATCATTCACTCATTTCTATCACAAACCAAGGTCTTAGAAATCATCTTTAATTCTTCTGTTTATTTCAGTTCCCACATCCCATTAATCTACCAGCCCCATATGGGGTCTCCTTCCTGAACATATGCTGAATCTGGCCATTGTTCTTTTTTTCTCTTCTAAACTATAGAAGTTTAACCAGAGCCATTGCATACCATCATGCAGGTTGTATACAACAGTCTTGATTTCAAGCCACCAGCATCTCTCACATAGTGTATTCTAATAGCTTACTCTATTTCCATTCCTACTCCATAAACTGTTGTCTGTAAAATAGCAAAGGTGAGCTTTTAAAAACAAAATAAAAGAACAGATTGTATTATTTCCATCTGTAAATCCAAACAATGGCTGCTGTAACATTTAGACTAGACTGCTTACAAAGTCCCAAATGATCCCAAATAGTGTGGATTTTACCTACCCACTTTGACCTCATTTCATAACATATTTGCCCTCATTCACTATACACCAAACTTGCTGAAAAAATTATATTATTTCCTCCAAGAGACTCTCTTTGTGACTATATAATCAAAAATACCATTCTCATCCAATAATATATTTTCTTCATATTCTTATTTTGACATGAAATTATATATATTTGCCCAAGTATGTATTGATTATCTCTACTAGAATGTAAGCATCATTAGGGCAGTACCTATGGCTGTCTTTCTCACCACTGTGCTCCTCATCAACTATAATTATTTAGGACACACAATAGGTATTCAATCAATATGTATTACATAATTTTATTAATGGCCCTTTTCCTATCATTTAAAAGCATTTACAGTTTCCCAAAATTAAACAAAACTTTATTTGGCCCTTATTGATTTAGGTCTACTCTCACATTCTTTTTATAACAAATGTTACTGACCAAGGTATGATATATTTGCTATCTCCTTTTCCTTACCTTTTGTCCTTCCTAAATTTCCTCTCTCTCTCTCTCTCTCTCTCTCTCTCTCTCTCTCTCTCTCTCTCTCTCTCTCTCTCTCTCTCTCTCTCTCTCTCACACACAAACACACACACACACACACATACACACACACATAGATACAAATATATTTATACTGAGGAAAATTTATAGGGGTAGGAAAATACAATATTTAAAAATTCTGATAATGAAGTTATAAAGTAATAATGATTTTTCTCTCCAAGTCTTGTGGCCTAATTTTTCCAATTATTCTACTCTTGATTTCTTGGTAAATTTCAAATTTATTGATTTTGGGGGGAAAATTATCTATCTTGGTGTTTATGACATCTTATCCTTCTAGCTCTTCTTTTCCTCTATGCCTAATGTCTTTCAGTTTTATTAATTACATTCATTCCACGCCTGCATTCATCCCTAAAGGTAAAACTACCCGAGTTTCAGTTCTCAGACATCTACTCCTTGCTTTCACATATACTAACAAGGCCATATGTCTTGACTCTTTACAGATACCACTAATAAGTTTCATAACACTCTATTTCCTATACCGTGAGCCTGCATTTCTCAAAACATTTCTTTTCTGCCCTGCACACATACCAAAAATTAAATATTCCCAAACTGAGAATCATATTAGACTCTCTATACGCTCTACATTCTTCCAGTCTTTATTTGCCATCAAGTCCTGTCAATAGTCCCTTTAAATTAAAACTCAGCTATCTTATTTCTATTTATTCTCATCTGATTCTAGCTCTCCTTAAGCTCATGTCTGGCTAGTGAACTAATTAATCTCCTCTCACAATCTCCATTTTCCTCAAAGCCTGTTTAGAACCAAATCTAATTTTCCTAAAATACTGCAATTATCATACCCCTATTCTTCCTAATAGCCTATAGCAAATTCTGACTGCAAACAGATTAAATCCAAGATATCCTATTCTCCAGTTACTCCAAAATCTGGACATATTTTATATATCCAAAATTAACTGCTAATTTTCTGCAGCATATTGCAGGTGACATGATGAATTGGGATGCTTCAAGCTCTCTAGCTGAATTACTCTAATCAATTCCAATGACATGAGTTGTGTGGACTCTTTCTAACCCAACCTGATTTTGAAACTTTTTCACAGTGTTCTTGATGTAGCAAGGTTAAGATTTAGAAATGTCATGTTCATTTCTTTTGGCACAATCTTACCAATATTTCAAGTCTGGTAAATTTCACAAGTATTCCCTATTTATGAAAAGTCACAGAACTTATTATCTTTATCATATGTTATGGCATTACAATTATTTCATATTGTTTTATTTTCTGTACATAAGATTAAGTTTCTCCAAAACGTTGTAGATTCCTTGAGAAAAGAGATTTTGTTTCCTACTTCTCTTCTATGCCTAGTGTTAACCAAGTTGCAGAGGATTATAAACATCCAATTGAACTGAGTCCTCTTTGCCTTAAATCTGTTACCATTCCACTGTCAAACAGCTTGTTACTAGATGAGATACCTTGCCCTTATTACAAATGTTTCCAAATGGAGCTGTAGATCAAGGCTTCCAGATGCTGCTGTAATTGGAGCTCTGAACTCTCTGAATCATAGTCCCTAGGAAATAGCATCTTCCAAAACCCTCACTTAAGAGAGACATTTATTTTGTAACCATTACCACATATAAAATCAACTGAAAGAGTTGAACCTTCTTGGAAAAACATAGCCTATAATGCACCATACTTTCTTTCCTTGGTATGGGAAATAACTACTTTCCTTGGACCCACCTATAAATAACTAGGTTTTTAAAGCTTGATTTAATAAAACATTCTCATGTATTGAATTCATGCATTTCTGTCATGTATATTAGAAAATTAAAAAAATGTAATAAATGCATTTTCACACATCTATTACTATCAAGAATGATGCTTTTCAAAGGAAAACCATCTATTAAATCTTGGATATTAAAAGTGTTTAAAAGAGGAACACAGATAAAAGAAATTCACTGATTAATTAACATTTTGTGTAATTTTCTGTCCACATTACTAATTTTATTTTAAATTTAATATTCTTAGCTAATCACCGAAATATCCTGTTTTCGTGGTTGACTAGATTGCAATGTGCAATTTACTTGACTTCAGATGCATAATGTACTGTTCGAACCATTATGTACTTAACTCGCTGAACCAAATAGTGAAATGGTTTAATTTTTGCACATTTTACAGATGGAGCCACAAACTTTATTGATCAATCAGCATACTTTAGTGGTTCAGTTTTATGTGCAGTGCTGAATGAGCCATATAGTTTACAAGAATAGCTTTATATGTTTCTGGAATTTAGCTGCAAACTCTCCTAGTCAAAAGAAATACCATATTGTGCTCCCCTTAATATGCACAGTTCCTTGTTGTTATCTCATGCTTTACTGGTAAAGTTACATTCTCAATAAATCTCAACAATTCCTGTATTTGCTTAAGAGGTACTAAGCTATGGTAGCAGTTGGTAATTCAATGCAAATGAAAAGTATAGGGGTGAACAAATTCCGAGACTTAGGTAGTCAATATGTAACTAAGATAAATGGCAAGACAGGATAGCTGTTACCCAGTTTACCTGCTTGGGGGAAAATAATTTCTTTTTACTAAATAATTGACTTGATTGTATTCTAATTAAATTCTTTCTCTCTCCGTCTCTCTCCATCCCCATTTCCATACCCTCTTTTCTCCCGATTCCTTCTGTTTCTTTCTCTCCCCTCAGTTGAATTATTTATAACCCATTTTTAGATGTAGCCTGTGAGTCTACAAATAATTGAAACTTCCTGATGGTTGAAAATTAAACAGCTATCATGGTCTGCAATAGTTATTCTTTAATCCTGACTTTTTAAATAAAATATCATTAGACCTCTCCTTCCCTTTCTATTCTAAGTAAGCATGATTTGGCAAAAATCCATAGTTCTAATAAATTTCTTTCCTATTTCACTGACTGTTGAGATTATATATACTTATTGAAAATTATATTATTAGATCTCCTGACTTCATTGTATAGAATTCTTGATTTCTCGGTAAATTCAGTTTAACCAGTTTTATAATATATTTTAGAGATTTCTTTAGTGAATGACCTGAAATAGTTTACTAATTTATATAGTTGTGTGTGTATATTTGAATATATATGTGTATGTATATACTTTAAATTATTCCTCTTTTTTGATGAGTTTTATTCTTTCTGAGGATACAGTGAAGAATTTCCCTCTCAAATTTTAATGCTCAATTGCCATAGATTCTTACAGCTTTACCTTCCTTGGCCCTTAGTTTTACTATAACTTCAGTGATATTTTACACTCCTTCATGGTACTTTTGATGGCTAATTAATGTCTACTTTTCTGAATTAGTTTTTATAATTATTAAATTGCTCTTAGCTACAGAAAAAAATTTATCAGAATTCTAATGAAAAAGTTGTAGAACTATATAAGTCTTACTATTAGTTCCAATATTTTATAACTTTGGGAAATAAATGTAAATAAGAATTAAATATTTTAAAAGAGAGAAAGAAGTATGTGGATATTTCTTTTTCTTTTTTTTTTTAACCAATCCCTCTTTTTCAAAGGTAGGAGTAAATTTAGGCCAAAGAGATATAGCAGGTGTTGATTTATTGAACTGAAAAATGTTCAGATGATCTAATATTACTTTTTATTTGCACTTCTTTGGGGTAGGGTATAATATGCTTGCCCAACAAAATACATCTGTCAGGATCTGAATGTATCGGGGATTTCACTGATAACTTACTTTAACAGTCTCACCAATCACAGGAGAGGAAATGCTACCAAGTATTTACACTTTCTTTCTGGAACAAATATCATGTGGATGATTTCAGAAACATACAGTGAAAAATTGGACAAATAAGGAATCTGAATAATTTTCTAAAGTCTGTTTGCCTATGAATGATACTTATTACTATTCAAAAACATTGTCTTAAGAACTTCCCCATACCTTTTCTGTTGCTTTTCTCAATATATATGAACAGAAATATATCAGGTCTTTTCTGGGTGAAATCTTTAAAAACCAGTCGCGCACTTCCCTCTGCTTCGGCAAGTCTTGGAATATAGATACCCCTCCCCCATTTACCTGCAATTAATTTTTAGTTCCATTAATTTTCCAAGTGAAACTGGGGCAATCTGAAGATCTGTGGATTTTATCAATGTCAATCACCTAGTTGTGAAGCTGTACTATAATTTTTACAATTTTCTGTCATTGGGCGAAACTGGGTAAATGGTATGCAGGATATCTCTATTATTTCTTACAACTACATGTGAATCTTCAATTATCTCAATAAAATAAAAATAAGTAAGATAATTTTAAACCTTTGGGAGAGAAATGTTGCCTAGTGAGCACTACATACTTGTAACATTGATAGTTTAATATTTCTGATAGGTGTAGAAAACAAACATCATGTAGCTGAATATTACTAGTGTGAATTTACATAAATTTCTTAGGATATTTTTGATGTTTACATTTATTTCTTTACAAGTATCTGAATAATCTTTTTTTTTTTTTTTTTTTTTTTTTTTTCTGGTATGCGGGCCTCTCACTGTTGTGGCCTCTCCCATTGCGGAGCACAGGCTCCGGACGCGCAGGCCTAGCGGCCATGGCTCACGGGCTTAGTTGCTCCGCAGCATGTGGGATCTTCCCGGACCGGGGCACGAACCCGTGTCCCCTGCATCGGCAGGCGGATTCTCAACCACTGCGCCACCAGGGAAGCGCTGAATAATCTTTTTAAAAGATTATTATGCTTGATTTAAGGAGAATAAGAGGGAAAAATAACTTCTTTAAAATCTACATTTATTGTTAGACTCTAGAGATATCATAACAGACTATTTATATGTCCATGCACCAGTAGTTTCTTAGGGTCAATTACTAAGAAAGGAAGAAAGGGATTTGTTGAGATCATGCCCAGAATCTCTTGTTTCCAGCATTAAATATAGATACAAATATAAACCAGAATTTATTTCTGTTTACAATCAATATGTCTCTTAAATTATGATTAAACTAGAAAAATTATGACTTATTGACTATCATTTCTATTTAATACCTTAATTGACTTGTATTCATGTATATAATACATAAAATTATAGAATAATATCTCCACAATTTCCCTCAAAGATAAAATATATTCAGGTTAAATTTAACATGGAAATATTAGACACAGAATTACCATTGAGTCAGAATGTTGCGAGTGGCACATCAATAATGCAACAATCAGGATACTGCATTTATATGAAAATTACTGCTAGATGGAATGGTCTATGACAATTGCTTTTTTTCTTCTTTTAGAAAAATAACCACCTAAAGAGATTTCTGTATTTTTGGTCTTCAAAAGAACAGAATTAGATCAATCATAATATTTGGCTTACAGAACACTATTATCATTGATCATACATGGGCGACTTCTATTTGGTTTTACTTTTTTATTTAATAACTTAAAATGATATAATGAACACCATAAAATCCCTGCCCAGGCTAAGAACTGCAGTATTAACTATAACTTACACTTCCCTGTATGCTTTTTCACCACTGCCAAACGTAACTACTATTTTTGTTTTCCAAAAAAATACATATATATGTTTGAGGAAACAAAATTTTGTTTGATTTTGCCCAACTCTGAACTTTGTAAAATGGGTACTATCTGGTATTTTCATCTTGTCAACAATACATGTTTTAAATCATACAATACCACATATAACTGTAGTTCATTCACTTTTAGTGTTGCGTGTAACTAAATTATAAATGTATACCTCATTTATTTTTCCAGTCTCCTGCCAGTGGGAATATTGGTCATCTGCACTTGTTGTTTTTATTGTTGTTACCATTCAAGTGTCCTTGAATATTATGGTAATCATATTCTTGTTTATCATCCTTGGAGTGGTATGTCTTTTCTTATTGATTTGAGTTTTACATTAATTCTTTTCTGGTTTATATATTTCAAATATCTTTTTTCAACTTGTCCTTCCTTTTCTTAAAGTATTAAATAATGAACAAAAGATTTTAGTTTAATATAGACAGTATTTCTCCTTGTGTTTAGTGCTTGTATTCTCTTATTTCAGTTATATGTTCCAACATCAAGGTCAGAATGATATTAATCTATATTTTCTTCTAAGCATTTAAAATTTGACTTTAGATATATAAGTTCTGAATCCTTTTGGAGTTGATTGGTATTATGTAAGGAGATGGTCCATTTTATTTTATTTTTTCTTCATACAGATAACTAAATTTCCTAACTCCATTGGTTGGATAAACACTCCTTTCCCTAGGGATCCATCATACCACCTCAATTATAATAAAGTTCCATGTGGAACTTTGCGGAGGTCTGTGTCCCCCAACTTCATCCTTTGACAATCTGTCTACTTCTAAATAACACTGTCTTACTTTACATAGACTTATAATTTTTTTTTTCATAAGGTAAGACTTGCCCTCATTCCACATTATGTAGCTTGAAATGTATCCTGGCTCTACTAAACCCTCCTTTATCAATATTAATTTTAACAGCAATTTGTCAGGATCCTTAAATAATACTGTTGACATTGTGAGTGGGGTTGCATTAAATGTAGAGATCACTTTGGAAAAAATTGACATTTTCACAGTAATAAATCTTCCTATCCAGGTCTATCAGACATTTATCCCTTTATAATCCCATATACCTTACCTTTTTTTTGCACATCATGCCCCAAAATACATTACAAATTGATTAAATAAGTGAATGTAAAACAAGTTTCAGAAGGAAACATAAGCAAATTGGTCTATAATCTTTTTTTTTTTTTTTTTTGCGGTACACGGGCCTCTCACTGTTGTGGCCTCTCCCGTTGCGGAGCACAGGCTCCGGACGCGCAGGCTCAGCGGTCATGGCTCACTGGCCCAGCCGCTCCGCGGCATGTGGGAGCTTCCTGGACTGGGGCGCGAACCCGTATCCCCCGCATCAGCAGGTGGACGCTCAACCACTGTGCCAGCAGGGAAGCCCAGTCTATAATATTTTAATTGAGGTATTTCTAAGACAGACGTAAAACCCAAAAGCTTTTTTTAAAAGACTGACAGATTTGATTAAAATATTAAAAAAAAATTAAAAATCTGTGATAAGAAACATTTAAATGCAAGTGAAAAACTGAAATTGTTATTAGATATGTAGGAATATGTATATATATAATACCTATATAAAATATATTTAGGTTATTTTATATATAATATACAAACAAATATGTGTATATAAATATAATTAAATGAGTGTGCATAATTACTTTGAATGTTTATAAAGGCCATAGTAACCAATTAGAAAAAGTCAAGATTCCAGTTTAATAAGAAAATAATGAAAGTTTATAAATACACCCAAAATTTTCAAGTAGATTTATAATGGCTGTAAACATATAAAGAGCTATACTGTTCTTATTCAGTCATCAGTTTCACATAAACGCCAAAAAATCTTCTTAAGTATTATGTTGGTTAAATCTCTCTTATACTGTTTCTAGAGTATAAACCGGCAGAGCTTTTTGAGATGTAAATTTGGTTGTCTTTCAAATTGAAAATGAACATGCCCTCTTTGACTAGGCCATTTTCTTCTATGAATTCACCTTGAAGAAATATTCTTATGCTTACATAAGTATATGTGTGCAGGATATCTACATCAGAGTTATTTTACTATTATAAAAATAGGAACAACCAGTAGGCTGACCAATATGGCTGTTTAAATGAAATATTGAAAATCTATACTAAAGAATGCATTGCAGCAATATAGAAGAATGAGATAGACTCTTCCTTAACTGACAAGAACAGACTCCAAGATGCAGTGTCAATTGATCAAAGAAAGAAGAGAACAATAGCTCTAAAACAGAATCTCATTTGTGTAAAACACATACCTATCTTTGTGATAATGTGAATCTGTTTGAAAATATAAGTTAATGTGTATTTGTACTTGAACTTTCACTCATGCGTGTTAATCAATGTATATAGTAGACACCAGAGGATTACACACCAAACAAGCAATAATAACTTACTCTGGGGGGAAGAATAGGACTGGAATTGTTGACAAAGGGAATTTTTTGTATTTTTTTGTGACATTCCTATTTGTGACTTAATGTTTTACAGAGAAAATACAATACTAGTCTAAATTTGAAAAATAATCATAACTAAAAAGAAAGAAGAAGAACTTCTAGGTTTTCATAACCTTGAAAATTTGTTGGCCTGTCCAGTAAGTCCATCTGTAATAAATTACTGTTGCAAAATGTATAACCATCATAACTTCCTATATACAGGAGAATGTATATCAAAGCAGGTGCAAATGTATAACCATCATAACTTCCAATATACAGGAGAATGTGTATCAAAGCAGGTGCAGCGGCTCCCCAACTTTCCTGCTTCAATCCAATAATATTCACTTTTCTTAGTGAAAGCAGTTAGGTTAGAAACATTAGCTTCCTAAACTGGACTGTATTTCCATTTAGGTAATAAATCCAAGAATTCTTATATCTGAGAGCCTTTTCCTTTGAATTTGAATGCTTTATTGTTACAGATTATTCTTCTGTAATTAGAGCCTCACTTCTTCAGTTGGGTACTGGAAAATTAGCTGAGAAGATGACAATAATTCAGACTC
Source organism: Kogia breviceps (assembly GCF_026419965.1). Classification (NCBI taxonomy): domain Eukaryota; kingdom Metazoa; phylum Chordata; class Mammalia; order Artiodactyla; family Physeteridae; genus Kogia; species Kogia breviceps. The sequence goes on along the minus strand of NC_081311.1, from coordinate 43,002,358 downwards.
CTTCTCACACATGTTGCCCAACACAGGTAACTCATATTTTCGTATTGTCTTTCATTCCCAGAGTAGCAATACTTAATACATCCCCATATGTCTGATTGGATATCATTGGGAGCATTGTGGAAGAAAGCCTAGATTCAGATGTGTAAAGGAAATTACATGCAAATACAGTTTCAATTATTGTGATATTTATCTACAGGCTGATAACTGTGAGACTTCTAAAATGTTCATTTGTCCTGACTCTTATCTCTTAATCAAAAAAGGCACCATGGATAACTTCCTGCTGGACAACAGAATACTGGTAAAACACTTATTTCTGTGCCATTGATGCAAACTTTGGATTTCCTTATTGATTTTCTAGATACTGCTCTGTGTAGAATACTGGTATTATCGTGGTACCAGGAACTCAGTAACTTTGCAGAGCACTGATTTAACTGCATATCTGCCCAAGGTCAGCCTTCTAAGCATGGTTGACAGCATAGAATTCTTTCAGGTTTAGTTCTCTGAGGATGCAGTAGAAATTTGCTGTCTTCTCTGATTCAAAGAGTGTTTTTGAGAAGTTGGAACTAATCTTCACAAATTCCTTTTATGCTATACACATCAATGAAGGCTAGAGAAAAATATCATAAGCAGGTTAGGCATTGGATCTTATAGTACTGATCATATTGCTGGAGTCCCATCCCTTCAGGAATTTGTCCTGAGATACCGGACAATTTTCTTGGACACTCAGATTTATGAAGTAATTACTAGATCCTTCCTTTCTCTTTGAACAATATTCCAGCATTGTAAGATTTTTAAAACAGAATAGATTTTTAAATATTAATGTAAGAAATTATGATCTATGAATCATCTAGGACCAAATGTTTGTATCCTCCAAAATTTGTATGTTGAAATCCTAACCCTTGATGTGATGATATTAGGAGACCAGTCCTTTAGGAGGTGATTATCAGGTCATGAGGGTGGAGTCTTCATGAATGAGATTAGTGCACAAACTGACTAGAACACCTGGTATTTTGAAATTTAATCTGGTTGAGAAACTGTATTTCTCCTTTGGGTGAGAATCAAAATATGGAAATATGCATATAACCTTTAAATGTGATTTGAATAGTTCAACTGTAATTAAAGATACAACAACACAGTAATATAAGATGCTTTGTGTCTTTTTAGCTTCTTTTGAGTTATCTTTAATTTGCTTTGTGTTTTCCATAACTCTTCCAAATTTGTATTAGTGGTCCACTATTGAATTATTTTGTGGATCTTAAATTTCAAAACATTATAGCATATGGTCTAGATGGAGACAAGTGAAGATAATTTATTTAAATTTCTATTTTCTTCTCCTAAAGAACAGAGCTAAAGCAGTAAAACTTTTATGTTTTACACATCGTGTTACACTCTAAAGAATGATTGATTTTTTGAAGGCCAGCTTTGTGCTTTAAACTCATGCAAGACTACTTCGATTTTCATCTCTTGCGTGAGTGACTTGCCAAAACTGGTCAGATTTCAAAGAGTGCAACCCTTCAAAGAAAGGGGAACCTGCAGAGTAGAAGACACAAAGAAAATTTGTATCATTTATTTAAGAAAACAATAACAGGGCCACAAATAAGGTCACCATTAGGAAAGACATTTTGTCTAGAGCAGAAATTCCATTTGTCATGCCGTCTAAAGTGATTGTATTTCTTTTAGACTTTTTCGTTGAAAGGGTTTCCTGGCTTATATAAACAGCCACATTTCTATGCATCCTATAAAATAATTTTCCCATTAGAAATTAATGGGTTCCCTTATTCTGACGTTAATGTTAGGGCAGTGAATTCTACTGGAAGATCATGATTATATTTTAGCAAATTGATTTCCGTTGTTTCCAAGTATATAAGGAGAAGACAGAGAACACAGGTGGATGCTGGTAAAATGTATTTTTTTTTCAACTGTTACAGAAAGAATAACCCAGAAAACTTGAAAAATTGCATATTTTCTTGTTCCTCTCCCAGAGGTGCAGACTCTATATGTTTAACCAGTTTCCCAATAATGTATAGAACACATTTTGAGAAACATTGCTCCAGTGAGGAATGGTAATTGTTTTCTTCTATCTATAATTATTAGAGATCCATTCATGTTAATATACGAGCTTAATTTTCTTAATGCTGAAGAGGATAGTATATCATTCACTCTACCAAGAAAAAAAGATCTAAAAAATCATTCAGAAATTAGCTTAGGAGAAAAAGAGTTTATGGCAAGCAAGAAAGAGAAATTTACAAGTGTAGTGGGAGGTACTGCAGGCACTTTGGCCAGGGAAAGGAAGGTAGCGTTCTACTGCATTCTGGACTGCCTCTATGGTATTCTGCAACACATTGCATTCTGTGGTTCACACGTCTCTAAAGAGAACTAAGGACAAGTGATCAGAATATGCTCATTTTGTACACATTTGTCATTAGTGATCTTTTGCAAAGAAGATATATGATTTATTTTAAAGTTCACACATATATCCAAGATTATACAGGTTTTAAAGCAACACTTTTAACCTGAATTTAAATTATTTTTTAGAGCAAAATGGCAGGCTGAGTGAGAAGGAACACACATTTAACAATCAGAGAGACAGTGAGGTATGGATGATTTCTTCTGAACAAAGGAATCAATTCTAGAGGGTACTTCAAACCCAGTGTTCAGCAATTTGAGTAAAAGTGGTTTTGAATTTGGAAATAAATGAGACACTCAGAACTCACTTTAGACAGAGCCTGTGTTTGAGGGAGCCTCTTAAAACCAGAATGTTGATTATTATTGTCAGTTAATTAACTATTTTAACATTTATTAGGTCCATTGTGCTAGTCACAGAACAGAATATGGCTTTAAAACACCAGTCTACTGAGTGGATGTGTCGTTTTCATTTTGGGATCCAATAAAGCTTATATCAGGAGCTACCTCTACGTGAACCATCTTAGGAAAAGTAAAGGAATTGAACAACAAAACCTCTTTAACAGCATAATATGGTATGGAGGTTTTCAAAGCAGCTTGGTATGGTTATTCACATAAATTTTCTTCCTAAGTAACAAATTGGGATCACAATTTCCCCGTGATATTTTCATCACAATTTAGATTCAGCAGAGTCTCCATTTGCCATTTACAATTCCCTGCCTGCATTTAATATTTATGCAATATTGAATTAAGTAAAATCCTGGAGTTCTGCTCTTGTTCATTTTTTTTGTGTCTGGGGGAAGCTGTGCAAAGTTCAACAGAATATGAAAATACTCTGTATTGTACACATTATGAACATAGCTGCTAACTGATAGACTATCCTGGGAAATAAACTTCCCTTATAGGGAAATGCAATGTTTCCTATTTTCTTTCATCAGCTCTGTTGTTTTATTTTCTACTACGAAGATAAGTTGTGAAAAAGCACCTTGTTTAAGCAGACTCTTTTGTAAGCTTTTCATTCCATTTCATCAGAAAAATATGTTAAACGTTGTTCATATTCCCCCGTACCTAGAAAAGATTTTTTTCTTGATCTCCTAATTATTAGTTTTTAAATGCTACAATCTATCATATGTTGTGAATTCACTATTACCTCATACTTGCCATGTGTAATTTTATCTCCTTTATGACATTCTACCAGACCTAAAATACTCTGAATGTGGATATTTTCCTACTTTATGAATAACAATGGTTTCAATCCTGTTCCTTTCTAAAAGACTCACCAAGAGCTTTGCCTCATTTTTTCTTTTCAAAGGATATGTTCAATGTCTGGAGCTCTTATATATATAATTCTAGACTCTACTTTTCCCCATAAATTCTTCTTTAATTCTCCACAGCCAAGATTTTCTTCCTGTTAGAACCTCCTCCTCTAACTTTTCAATTAAAAAAGCAAAATCTTCGATGTCAAGGCCCACATGAGAAACAATACCGCTTAGAGTTTAGGAACTTGGATCTAGAAGTAAGAGAGTCCTGGGTCCTAATCTAAGTTCGCACTTTTTATAGCTATGTGACCTGGGCAAAAATACCTATCTACTCTCAGCCTCAGTTAACTTGAAAGAAAAGAAAAATAGTATACATGGGTGTATATATATATATATATATATATATATATATATATATATATATATATACATATATGTAATATATAATAAAATATATGTGTCTATACCCACATATATATTTGTAAAATAATTGTGCATAGCTAATAGGATCAAATCCAATATTTGTGTAGAATACATAGCATAATGCCTAACACAATCCTATCTATTAGTTGCCTCAATAAATTCAAAAAGCTCACACAGCTAACAGGTGGCATTGAAGGAACTATCTCTTGTCATTCTATAACTAAGAAAATCCATGTCCCTAAGAAAAAGGGAAAATATCTTTCCTCACTTGTTACTCCTAAATAGTAGTAGTTTGGGTTTATTTTTTACTATGCGTTTTATGTATGTCGTCTGCTATGTAAAAGTATTTTACATTTGCCTTTTACATTGAATAGTTTGTATTAAAATATTTTTAATTAAATGTTTTTTATGTACAAGACACCCTTAGTGTTCTTAGATTTGACATTTTGAGCTTTCCATTATTTATAAACAACCTAGGACAACCATGGCATCCCATATATATTTTTTTTATTTTAATTTTTGAGAAGAATATTCTGAAAAGCTCAAAATATATTTAAGAAAGATAAACAGATGGAATCGTTAAAACCATTTTAGTTTTACCTTTTCCTCTGTTTTATTATTACTTATATCTCTGTCTTTTTGCATACGTAAGTAGGCTTATGATGAACAGATTCTGTTAAAATCTCTATTTCTTACTGGTGAATCACTGATTGACATGCACTATGTGTAAGGTTTTGTGCAGGCAACATTTCAAGAGAGATTGAGGCTGGCCAACTGTCTAGTAAAACGTTCTCAATGAAACGTGTGCTCTTGAGGTAGAATAAATGTTTACGAGGAAATGATGTGTGCTTCAGTGATATATTTAATTAGGCAATACAAAAAGGGCAAAGGAACTCGTGTCAAGTGGATACTTTTAAAAATTGAAGTATAGTTGATGTACAATATTATACGTTACAGGTGTACAATATAGTGATTCAGAAGTTTTTAAATTTATACTCCATTTGTAGTTATTATCAAATACTGGCTTTATTCCCTGTGTTTGTACAATATATACTTATAGCTTATTTTATACCTAATAGTTTATACCTCTTAATCCTCTGTTCTTATATCACCTCTCCTCCCTTCCCTCTCCCCACTGGTAACCACTAGTGGTTATTTTTGTATATCTGTGAGTCCACTTCTTTTTTGTTTTATTCACTAGTTTGTTGTGTTTTTTAGATTCCACATATAAGTGATGTCATACAGTATTTGTCTTTCTCTGTCTGACATTTAAGTTAGATAATACCCTCCAACTCTATCCATGTTGTTGCAAATGACAAAATGTTATTCTTGTTTATGGCTCAGTAGTATTCCATTGTATATATATATACCACACCTTCTTTATCCATTCATCTGCTGATGGATACTTAGGTGGCTTCCATATCTTGGCAATTGTAAACAACATTGTTATGAAAATTGGGGTATGTGTATCTTTTTGAATTAGTGTTTTTGCTTTTTTCAGATATATACCCAGGAGTGGAATTGTAGTTTGTAGTTTTTGTAGTTTTTTGAGAAACCGCCATACTGTTTTCCACTGTGACTGCACCAATTTACATTCCCACCAGTAGTGCACAAGAGTTCCCTTTTCTCCAAATCCTGGCCAGCATTTATTTGTGTTCTTTTTGATGATAGCCATCCTGAGAGGTGTGAGGTGATACCCCATTGTGGATTTAATTTGCGTTTCCCTGGTGATTAGCAATGTTGAGCATCTTTCCACATGCTTGTTGTCCATCCACATTTCACCTTTGGAAAAATGTCTATAGGTCTTCTGCCCACTTTTTAATTGTGTTGTTCAGGTTTTTTTTTTTTTTTGGATGTTGAGTTGTATAAGCTGTTTATATATTTTGGATATTAACCCCTTATGGGTCATATCATTTGCAAATATTTTCTCCTATTCGGTAGGTTGTCTTTTTCTTTTGTCAGTGATTTCCTTTGTTATGCAAAAACTTTTAATTTTAATTAGGCCTCGTTTGTTTATTTTTGCTTTTATTTCCTTTGCTTTAGGACACAAAGAAAAAAAAATACTGCTAGGATTTATGTCTAAGAGTGTCCTGCCTATGTTATCCTCTAGGAGTTTTATGGCTTCCAGTCTTACATTTAGGTCTTTAATCCATTTTGAGTTGGAATACTGTAATTTATAAAGTTGTAGAAAAGGAGATTTTTTTTGGAAATCTTATAAGTGCAATTCAATCTTTCAGTCTGCTAAATCAGTTGTAGATTTGTTCTTTCAGTTGCAGATTTGTATTTTTGTTGTTTATTCAGAGATCATTTACATAGAAATAAATCAAAATAGAATAAGTGACCAACATATTTCTACTAACCAGATCTGTATGATTTTTGGAAATGTTAATTTAAGTATGTTTATTTTCTCCTTTGTAATACCTGTACACTATGGTTTCTCCCACTGAGATCTGAATTAACTACATTGAAGCTATAGGAAGAATTTACCATGTCTTTTGGGCTTGAGTAGAAGGAAGATTTACTGAAGACACTCACAAGGGAATTTATTGTTGGGTTTCTAATCAAGAATAATAGATGTAAATCACTTGCCTCAACATCTAAGAATTGGGTGTATACTTTTCACTTTCTTAGACATCTAGAGATATAACTGCTATGGATATATTCAAAAGTGAGAGTCACTTGTCACATGTGGCCTGTGCCTATTTCCAGTCATGAATACTAAAAACTTGTTCCAAGGTCCGAGTTTTTACAACCAGAAAATGTTGATATTTGTGTTACAGCTAGAACCCTTTTTCCAGCAAATGCAACTTCTTGGAATTCAAGGTAACTTTGGAATTTTTGGTGCTCTTAAAATTGAAATTGTATGTGAGAAAGTCCATATGTCAACTGGGGTATATATTAGCAGAGTCCACTGTGACCCAGCGTCCTAGTTCAGGCTGCTATAACAAATGACCATAGACTGAGTGGCTGAAACAGAAAACACTTATTCTCACAGTTCTGGATCCTGGAAATCTGAGATCAGGGAGCCAGTATGGTTGGGTTCTTGGTGAAGGCTCTCTTCCTGGTTTGCAGATGGCTATCTTCTTTTTATATCCTTGCACAGTGAAGAGAGAGAGAGAGGAGAGAAAGTGGGAGGAGAGAAGAAAGTGAAGAACAAGAGAGAGCAAGATCATTTCTCTGTTACAAGGACACTACTCTCATTAGTGAGGGCTCCACCCTCATGACTTAATTGCCCCCCGAAGGCCCCATCTCTTAGTACCATCACATTGGGGGTTAGGATTTTAACATACAAATTTTGAGAGTCTATAGTATCCACTGATTACTAAAATTCCTTCTCCCCATACTCAGCAGAAGGAGATGGCCATCTTTCTTAAGAAGACTACATTTTCTAAATGATGAGTAATTACTCTAAATATTTTCTCTTCATGGGGGAATTTCTGCAGCTAATAACACCATCTGACTTTGGATAGCTTCATGGTATTTAAATTTTACAAATAAGGGGACCCTGGTTCCCTACACTTTTAGTGTAGACTCAAAAAGTGTCTACATGCAAGGTGGAATTTAGAGATTATCAGGAAGGTTCTTAACCAAATAAACTAATGAAAGAATCAAAAGAAAAACTGAGATTACATTCTAGGCATTACCAATAATCTACCATTAAAAAAAATCTAGTAGGAATGGGGGATGGAGTAGAATTTTAAAGCAGTCTTTTAAAAGTTTTATTCTAATTTTTTACTTATCAAGATTCTTAAAACTTAATACATCCTAACATATGGTTCTTGATGTTGCCTACCCAACTAATAAATACAAAGTGAATGTTTCTCAAGTGATTTAAATGAGAGGAAAAACAAACACATACACTATATACTTACATACTGAACTAACTATGGAAAATGGTGATTTTTTATTTAGAAATCAAAATTCTAATTTAGTAGACTCAAAGTTCTATAACTAATCTAGGTTTGAAAGGAAAGCAGTAGCAACTTATCACATTAGGTATTTATATCCAATTTAAATGGTACATACAAACTGATGGCTGGAATTGATTCATTCTCAAAAGGCTTTGCACGTACACAGTAGAAAGTGGAATGCACAGAGAGAAAGATGATAATTTTGACTTATGCTTGGGGCTACCCATATAAAATGACATATTAAAGTAAAGCAATGCCAATTGTTGGGCAATGCAAGAAAATAACACAGTTTAATAATCAGGTTGACTAAAGCTTCGTATAATCACTCTGCCATCTCATTAATTTGCACAGGCAGTTAATACTTTATTATTATATACTTCATATATGTTATTTGGCCATCCTTACAGTATTTGCTAAAAATACAATTCTGTTTGTCCCATAAACCAAGGGAGAATATGGACCTCAATATCTTTTACAACTTCTCTTTCATATACAAGGCAAAACTTGGTAATATGTTTGATAAGTTCTAAATCTATTTCAGTTTTGTTCTAACTCAGCAAACTTTCAATGTTTCTAATAAATAGTATTTTCTTGCTGATGAAATAGAAAAGTAGATACACAATGCAAGAATGAAATTGTGCTTGTGGTGAGGAACATAAAGTAGAAGGTAATAATGGAAAAAATTAATGGTATGAGAAAGTTCAAAAATTTAACAGAATAAAATAAATGTAAAATGATAATTCTAAAATGTATTTTAAAATAATTTAATTATAATGGGTTAAATAAGCAATTTCACCAATTTGCATGTTATCAAACAATTGGCAGGTTAATGAGAAACGTAGATAAACATGAAAGAAGAGATAAGATAAAATGGAAATAAAAATAAACTCTTCTCAAAGTAATCTAGAAATATAATTTTCACTTAATAAATGAGACTTCTATGTTTCTGTTAGAGAATATCACAGGCTGATTCAAGGTCAGTGTTTTCAACATTAAGCTATACCTTTTATTTCAAAAAATAACTTCATTTTCTTAACTAATTAGCATTTAATTTTCTCGGTATTGGATATGGTCCTTTAGGAAATGTCAATTCATGACTTGTAACATGGATAACATAAAGCTTCTGTGTGAGTTAAATCTTATTTCAAGAAAAAGGGCAAGTTTATCATTTCTATATAATTTATTAATTTGACATATTGAATGTTTTATGTTTAATTTTGAATCATGGAAAGGTATGAATAGTTCTGGACTCTTAGGTATTCCAAGTGGTATCTTAAAGCTAAATTATTAGGCATTTTTGTTTTCATTAGGAAAAGATACTCAAATTTTCAGTTTAATATTGAACATCTTGAAAATCAATGAGATATTAAATTTTCTATATAAATTTTCATTATGTGCCATTGTTGTTAAAGTTTCAGTATATTGATAACATTCCTTAAATATTTACAGAGTTCATTCAATTTGCAAAGGTCTTCCCTACTTTTACTGTTTGAAATAAACATTTTTACAGAAAATAAATAAGGCATGATTGGTCTCCTTATCCAATCTGGTTCCCTTTAGGAATGTCTAATAACAACAGTTATGTTTAATGCTTAGGTAGGCAGTCATATCTCTGAATATAGAGAATTATACACTATCAAATTTTAGAATGATCTGTTTGGGTTGAGAAGAAAATCGTAGTACTGAACAGCAATAATGATAATCTACTGATACCTCTCTTCTAACAGAAGGACTGATCTTGGCCAAGTCCTTTAACCTCTCAAGAATAGTTTTCATATTTGTAAAATAGAAGGACTCAGTCATCTCAAACTCTAGAATTTCCTGTGTTCTTTGAAAATAAAATTTAGAGAACAAAATTTATAAAGAGCTGCACTAAGTATTGCTTTGTACAACTGCTTTCAATTCATCATTACAAGCCTATGTAGAGAATTTACTGTCTAATAGTTTTTAACATTTCTAATGTTAAGAAAAAAGAGATCAGAGGAAAATGTTTTAATTGCTATATTCTGCATGTGTGCAATTAATACACATTACAAGTTTAATACTTTCTGAAAATAATTTAGTTTTGTATGTTACTATCCTATTGCTTATATAAAATACTAGCCTATTTGATGTGCTATATTTAGACCAAATTCTTTATAATACTACTTAAAAATGTGACCCCGGTGTATATGTATGACTTATGAACATAATTTATATATTTACAACACAGATTTCTGTGCAAATTATTAAATTATTTAAGTAATTTTCTTAGTAGCTTATGGTATTTATCACAATTACAATATATGTTTTAAAACCAATAATTCTATAAATAGAATTCTCTTAATGTTGATGTACGTTTGTAGATAACATTTTCAGTCAAACCTGTTTATTATACATATAAAAGTTAAGTGCATTTAGTATGAAAAAGCCACCTTTTGAATGATCAGTATTATTTCAAAATATAGAATTACTATTGCCTTTTAAATGTAGAGTGGCAACTTAATTGTGGAAGAATTTGATTTATTTTATGGTGTTTCTTTTGATTAGGAATATGGATATTTCTATTAATGTTTAATAAGGCACAAATTGCTCAATACTTGAAAATTAGTATTTCCCACTAAAAGCTCACTCTGTGTTGCTCACCTCATTAACTGAGTAATTGGAAATTAAGCTACTTGTATTATAGTGGTGAAGAGTGTAGGTGGGTGAATTATCAGAAAGGTGTCTTGTTCTATTCAGTTTACACTAAACCATATTCCAGGGAATATTTCAGCAGATGATCATTCTAACGTTCCTTGCAATTTGTCTGAATTGAATAATTGTTAAAAGACATTTCCCAGAATAATCAGAGCAGTAAAGTGCTTATTTAATTTGATTAGTACTAATGGCTACCATTTATTAAGCCCCTAATATGTATCAGGGCATCTGCTAAAAACTTCATTTGAATCCTCATAAACTCCATAGCAACGATGCATGCTTTTGAACATTGTATCAACCTTTCAAATTTGAAAAAAGGAAAAGAAAATGGAAACAAAGGAAAGGAAAATAAAACAAGGAAAATAAAGTCCAAGCCAAGAAAAGCAAAGAAAAAAGAGAAGGTGGGACTGAGGTCTGCTGGACCCCCAAGCTTCTCTTCTTTTTGTTACCCTTGCTTGCTAGCAGATTGAAAATAACGATAATCTACAGTTTAGATTTTAAATTTATCTCTAGTCAGGAGACAGAATGAGATGTTTATTTCATAACAGAGCTAAAATATTTAATGACAAAATTAGTTTGCTGTAATAGTGAATCATAGAGAAGATGTTACTTGTCTCTGAACAGAATGAGATTCTTACTATCCACTGTGGTCCCACGGGGGACTTGAAAACTGGCCAATGTGATCAAGGTCATGAACGTGCTAAGAGGGAAGAGAACAATTCTTACAGTGTAATACAATGTTATGAATTTAGGTTTTCTTTTAATTAGATCTTACAGGTAAAAGATATGTGGGCTTTAGGAAAAGTAACCAAATAAAAGAGTCAGTAAGGGGCAAACCATTGATTGTAAAGTGCAAAAGTAGCTTGGAAGATAATTCCATTTTGCCTAGAGTTGGCAAGTCAAAGGATTGATTTACCACTGGTAACTTATTATGAAGTTAGAAAAAAATGTGAAGCAAAGGGAAACTAAAAGGCCGCTTTGGACTTGAGTCTAACTAGTACATAAATTTCTGTTTTATAATGATCTTAATGTCCTTTCTGGAAGCATGAGACCGTGAACCTTTTGATTATACATACCAAGGATGTCATTACAGGATTTAAATATATTTGTGTAAATTTTGGCAAAATTATAGAACATTACTGGACTTCCATTTCCCTACTATGGGTTGGCCCAAAAGTTCGTTCGGTTAATGAATACGTTATTCAATCAAGTTCTTGGTGAAAATAAAAAAATGTTTTATTTTTACTTAAAACTGAAGGAACACTTTGGCCACCCCAATATTTTAAGAAGACAATGATATATGCCTTGAACAATTGTTATGCTAATAAAAATAGTATATATAAAACTTTTGGTATGTAACATACATAAAGTATATGCTAATTATAATTGTTTTATTCTAATAATTTTATTATTACCATATTATGCTAATAATAAAGTGAAATGATATGGACTTCACAATTAACATGAAAAATATTATTGTAATAAACAAGTATTTTAGTATAATTTTATTTTTTTTAAATGTTTTATCACAAATCTCAATAGAAATATCAGAAAATCTATACTCAAAATTTCTCATATTAATTCATTAAAGAAGAATATTTTAATTTTTCTTTGAAATTTAAATCAAAAATATGGAATATTTTATCCGGTTTTTCAAAAAAAGTTTTAGGTATTTGAAAGCAGTGAACACTACAGTGTTGCTAAAATTTCTGTTTTATTGCAAAAAAGAGAAGATTTCAGCCAGTAGCAAGTTCTAGACTACAGATACCTTTGACCTTTGGTTAATTTAATATCTGACCCTTAGTAAGAGGTCCTTCATTCAGCCTGTAACAGATTTGATGTGTGTGTGTGAGGCGGTGGGTTTGTGGGGATGTTTGTGTAATGACTGCCTATAAACAATTATTAGTAAAATCATCCCCACCTGCTCATCTATTTCATAATAGAACCATCAGCCTAACCTACAGTAAATATAGGATGACTGAGACTGAGTTTTTTTGTTTAGTTAAATTTTAATATCAGCTTCATCCCCACTATTTCATCCTTTTGATTCACATTTTTTTCACAGTCTTTGTTGGGGAGGTCTCATTGTGGATAACAATATATACTATCTTACTTATTATCGGTGGGGAAACAAAACATATAATTCTTTCTTAATATTGATTCCTATGAGAACACAGGGAAATAATTCTGATACTTTTTATAGTACTCACCCCAGTTCCTTACATCCATTGAATTGCAGGATGTAGGCATGAAGTGAATATAGAATGTTGTTAAAATCCACACTTTTCTCTCTCTCAATTCTGCTTTTATAGTTTGCATATCTAGGGAGGGGGTAAGGGAAGCACAAATACGGTAATTAAGTGGTTAGGAGCAGTAGTTGGAGAGAGTCAAATATTTGGGTCAAAGAAACTGAACTCATAAATTTTATAAAGACATTTATCTTTCTCACTATAATTATGATATGTTTTTGTAAACCAAACGGTATTGATGATATGACTAAAATCTCATGCATTTACTGCTTCTTATTCTTTATGTGTTTTATGGATCAAAAAATACTATTTTTTATAAGTTACTATCTCTAAGAAGCAGCAAATTCAGCAACAAAACATCTAGTTGTTGTGACATAGAAATAACTTTGCAACTAGACGTACACCCAGAAATGTTTCCAATAGTTAAACTAAACTGGAAATAAAAGCAAAACTATTGATAATTGCTGAAATAGTGTTTTACATCTAAAGAAAAAAAATTAAGTTACTGAGAAATGATGTTTATTGTAGCAATCCAAAAACTGTTTAGTATATCTCCATTATGTAAACACAATAATATAAATCATATGGGAGGTTACAGGTGTCATTTTTTCTTTGTAAATGTACAGAATGATAATATCCTTCTTTATATAAAGAAAATCATGAAAATGTTTTCTTCAGATAACTGTGTTTTAGTTTTCTATTGCTAAATAAAAAATTATACTGAAAAAGACTATTTAAAACAATTATTATCTCACAATTTATGTCAGGTGCCTGGGCACAGCTTACTTGGGTATCTTTGCCTCAGATATTTCAGAAGGCCTCAATTAAGATGTCATTTGGGGATGTGGTCTAATTTGAAGACTTACCTGAGGGAGAATCAGCTTCCAAGCTCATGTACATGGATGTTGTCAGGATCCACTTCCTTGGAAGTCCGTTGGTTTGAGTGCCTCAGTTGCTTTCTCACTGTTAATTGGAGGCAACCCTCAGTTCCCTGCCTATGGGCCTTTCCATAGGGCACCTAACAACATGGCAGCTGCCTTTTGCTCTCTATGAAGATTTCTTGTAATATATAACAGAAGGGATATCCCATCACTTTTGCCATATCCCATTAAAATCTAGCTGTAGAGAATTACCTCCATTTTGTGCAGACTTGAAGGAACAATAAGCAATACGCTTATTATTTGAGGAGGCAATAAGCCTCCTCAAAGGATTAACTTAGTTTTCTTAGCTAATCAGATCACCGAAAACAGCTCCTGGGACTTTAAATAATGAACTAAATGAAACAACGATTTAAGGGTTTAAGAAAGTTCATTATTTTTTCAGTGTCAGTTCTCTAATAAGACTTCTTGCAAGTACCTGAAACCTAGATCCTGGAAACTATATCAATTTGCTTCTCCTCTGACCAAATCCTTTAGGTTTCTTACCAATTTTAGGAACTTCCCAATATCTTCTCAATACATTTCTCTTCTGGTTGGGTTTTTCAGATTCAGTTTTGTTGCTTGCTATCAATTAACTCTATTTCATACATTATCACTTAAGGGCTAAAATTCCAAGTTCCTTAGAGGAGTGAAGCTATTAATTATATGGATGCACACACACATATCCATTCTCTACTGTTTTTATATCACTGATATTGAACTATTTGTAAATCTTTAAGTAAATTACACTGTTTCTCTCTTTTCAGATATTGCTTTTGGGGGTCTTAAAAACCCATCAGTGTTTAAAAAAAAGGCAATGATCTTTTCAGTCTCTAAAACTTCTGCTAGGATATTTAATACTTTTCAATGTTTGACCATAATCAGCCTTTCCAGTCCCAGTTTCTGCTTCTTTGTAGTATATGTTGAATTATTCTCCAAATACACTATTCACTCTTTAAAGTTTTCATAATAGTTCCAAATTCAGGTCCTCCTCCTACCACATCTCCCTCTGAACAAATCTTACATCAGCATTTCTATTTATCTGTAAACATTTAGCTTAAGCCTGACATCACGCTGAGGCACTCTCTCTCCTGGACAGAAGCTATTCCCTCCTCTCAATCAGTAGGTTCCATACATCTCTGTCCATGGTTTGTTTTTTATATTTCTCTTTCTGTACCCTGCACTCCATGACCGATCTTTTATACTTGTATTTTCCTTATACTCAGTGAATTGTCCAACATAGTATGAGTGCTCAATAAACTTTTCATAGATTTAAAACATATATGAGTTAATGTATAATCATATATTTTATTAAAAATAAAAACTAAGACATCCAGTAGTAATTTATTTATTTGCTTTTTTACAAGTCATAAGTGCTGTTCCATGTGTTCACAAAGGATGCTTGTTCAGTTTTCATTTACTAAATATCTATTATTTGTATTATTAAATTCACAAAATATATTATTTAAATATGCTAAATCATTTTATAATCACTAACAGTTCTTTGAATAACAGTATCGTAAACTACCCTGAGTAGTGAGATGTTAGTGTTTAAAAAATATGTGTATATATGTAGATACAGATGTTAAATATAATCTTTTATAGAATGTGCAACACCACAAGATATTACCTAATAGCTAATTAGAAAATAACAAAAAATTGCTATTTCAATTCCAAATATATCACAATTTTAATCTGTGCTCCTTTTGAAGCAGAGAGAGCTTAGAACAAATACAAAAGTTAATGTTCTATTACTATATTATTTGAATATAACAATATTCAGTAAATTTTAGAGTACTGATATTTATTTATTTCTACCATGTTGTAGGCACAGGTGCTATGCATATGCTTTTCAAGAGATACTTCATTTGTCCCTTACTACAGTTTATGAAATAGCCCTAGATAGAGCAGTTCTCTAACAGAATCAGTGGTGTTCAAAAGGTTTCAGATATAGTCCACATTTTAAAATTATACCACTGAACTCTGAGAAATAAGGAGAGTTCCCAAATGCACCTAGCGAGAAACTGGTCAAACTGGGATCCAAACCCAGATATACTAGAACTCTTAATCATTATTTTATTCCATTGGCCATTACTCCAAAGGAAATTGCTTATTTATATATGACTGCCATTTTCTAATAAGTCTGCAGTGTCTCTGTGTTTGATTAGCTGGTTTATATAATATTTGAAGGAAAACTGAAGCCAAATAAAATAAAATTTTGGCATTTTGGCTTTTTTTCCCCTATTTGCCTCATCACTTTAACACTTTGGATATAAATGTACATACAGTTGATAAAATCATAAAACAAAATATTTTCTCCAAATGCCAATGTTAATTTTCTATTGCTAAATAAGATCAATATCATCAATATCAATAGCAATAAGAAAGTACTGTCAATGCAGTGAGACTTAACTTCAAATGCAGTTAAAAATTAAAATGTGTTCATACTGAGTAAATACATAATTTTTCTCTTAATATATTTAATTTTGAATATGTCACCCTCTTAGCGTGTTAAATGGTAGAGATTACTTTGTGAAGCCTGCTTAAAACTTCTTCACAGCAGATTATAAGCCTCTATTTTCATGGAATTTTTGAATACTGTATAATTCCTTTTAGGAGATACTTATCACATACTTTTATGTTTGGAAAAATTTTGTTAGGTATATTTTTTGGCATATTTTTGCCTTCTAAAGAGTCACATACTATAAACTTCTATGTTTTTAAATATGTTATAGAGAATTAAATATTATATGGATTTTCTAGAAAAATTTAAGGGAATTTTTATAGATTTTACCTTATTATTTCAGCCCTAAAGAGAATAAGAGAGATGATATACTTACTACCAGACTAAAAATATGATATTGCTCAACTGCCCTTTGGGCCTTTCCTTTCTTTATGAATCATTTTTTTTATGAATCATTTTTAACCACTTTTAAGACATCATAAAGTAATTTGAATTTAATGCTCCTGAGATTTGATAATCATTAAAACTTACAAGAAATAGCATGTTAAGGTATTGTGATAGAAGTAGATGATAATTACTATTATTTTATAAAATTTGAAACTGAGACAAATATATTTGTAATGAGGCCATTAGATCACAGAGGATTAAAGAGCTAGTAATGAAATTCAGTATGATTCACTAAGCTTTTATTTATCATAAATTTTAGAATAACAAATATGAGAGGAGCTTAGGATATCACCTTATGTCTCCATAGTATAATGGCTAGGGTAAATTGCCTTGACAGTCTCCCTCAAGTATACTAGTATGAAAATATATGGAATTAAAATAACAGACTAAAACAAACATATACATATTTGCTTACTTCTAGGTAGATAACTGCAAAACAACATATTTAACACTTAACTGCAAAAAATTGCTATATTGTAAAGAGAGGAACATTTTGGTTCTAGATATTTTTTAAAATCAAAGCTATACATGTACATAGTTTTAAAAATCAAACAGCCCTTATAATTTAAAAAAAAGGCTTACAATGAAAAACCAGGATGCCCTAATAAACTCCTAGCTGATTCTCAGTACAAAATATTCCTTTTGATTTTATGCCATCTTCCTAAATAATATTCTTATACATCTATTTCTAATTTTTTTGAAATAACTCATGATATTTGGACTTTTTGAATAGGCTGCTCATAAGGCTTGAAACATAGGCAGATATGCTTAATAAATGGTGTATTTATTTTACATTATATTGCATGATGTGTGCAACGTTTCACATGATATGTTGACTGGGCTGTTCCACCCACCCAATATTTTCAGTCAGTGTCCTCCATTAGCCATGCATATTTCAACGCACTGTGAAAAACTGGAATGAATAGAATGTATTAAGCAGCATTTTCAACAGTCCCTGCACGTGTGTTTATGATGCGTTGCCTCAGATAAATTGTGACTTTGATTGATGTTCACTATATAAATCTGCACATTTAGCATACCCCAGCATAAGTAGTCAGGGAGAGAAGAGACTGTAGAAATGTAGGAAAAAAATTACCTATGTTTTATGTCCACGTGTATAAGGTGGAGAATGCTCTTTTATGACCACTTCTCCTATATAAATACATTCATTGCTTTCTTCCATCCTCTGAATATAAAAATAGTATATGTCTAAATAATTGTCAGTGTTTACAGTATCATAATTCTATTAATACTGTCGATAACTAAGCAAAGCAGTGCACTATGATTCCATTTCCTGCCTTACCATATCCTTGTTGTTCTCTTCTGCCAATAAAAACTGCATCCTTTTAGGATTTTCTTAATTTTTAATAGTTCTTTCATGATTTAAGTCTCTAATTTTTATTAAAATTCTTAAAGCATTTCTCAAAACTATAACTCATATTAGGAAGCATTCCTTCTAGTGCCTTCCATCCTTCTGGCTGATTGCCCTGTTCACCTGTTGCCAAGCAGTTATCCTGGCAACTCTTTCATCGTTATCTTAGAATCTTTATGCCTCTTTCTGGTGTCGGATTATCTCGTTCCTGTATCCCTTGTCTTGCTCTTAATTTATTTATGTTCGTACTTTGGTGGAGTAGATCCTCAAATAGTTTCCTGAAAAGAAAACGTTAGTGGGCTTCCCTGATGAAGCAGTGGTTAAGAATCTGCCTGCCGGTGTAGGGATCATGGGTTGGAGCCCTGGTCTGGGAAGATCCCACATGCCATGGAGCAGCTAAGCCCATGTGCCACAACTGCTGAGCCTGTGTTCTAGAGCCCGCGAACCACAACTACTGAAGCACATGCACCTAGAGCCTGTGATCTGCAACAAGAGAAACCACCGCAGTGAGAAGCCCATGCATCTCAATAAGAGTAGCCCCCACTTGCCACAACTAGAGAAAGACCACACGCAGCAATGAAGACCCAACACAGCCAAAAATAAATAAATAAAATAAATACTTTTTTTTAAAAAAAGAATACATTAATAATATATTTTCTGAGTATATTCAAATTGATTTTATTCATATTTTGGCTTGGCATGTAAATCTAGTGGTCCCTGAATTTTAAAAATATTTATCCATTTCCTTCTGGTTTTCAGTGTTTTTATTGTGAAGTCTGACACCATTGTGAATCCTGACCTTTTCTTTTTACCTTTCTGGAAAGTTTAGGATCTTTTCTATGTTGTTGTGAAATTTCACGATTTGATTATTTATATTTTGTTTACTTGTTATTTTTGATTTTTTGGTCACTTTTTTAATCTGAAAATTCAGGGGGTTTTTTTGTGGTTTTTTTTGTGGTACCCGGGCCTCTCACTGTTGTGGCCTCTCCCGTTGCGGAGCACAGGCTCTGTATGCGCAGGCTCAGCGGCCATGGCTCACGGGCCCAGCCACTCCGCGGCACATGGGATCTTCCCAGACCGGGGCACGAACCCGCGTCCCCTGCATCGGCAGGCGGATTCTCAACCACTGCGCCACCAGGGAACCCCTTCAGTTTTCTTGATACTAGAAACTTTTCTAATTTTTTTAAAAATAGATCTTTACTGGAGTATAATTGCTTCACAGTACTGTTAGTTGATGTTGCACAACAAAGCGAATCAGCCATATGCATACACATGTCCCCATGTCCCCTCCCTCTTGAGCTTCTCTCCCATAATTTCCTCCCCACCATTTGCCCATTCCATTTCCTATTCATGTCACTTGTATTACCTGAATGGTGGACTTCCTGGTCTGATCTTCCATTGTCTTAACCTTTCCCTTTTATTTATTTATCTGTATCTCTTTGTTCTACTTTCTGGAAACCTTCCTCAGCTCTGTATTCCCCAAATTTAGGTGATTTTAACATTTCCATTGTAAATTATTATTATTATTATTATCATTAATATTGTTACTTTATAAAGAGCTCTGCCTTGTTCTCTGAACATAACCTTTTTCTTGTTCTTGATCTTGTTCTAATTAACCTGTTAATATCCATCTGAGGAAAATAATTATAGAATTTTAAAAATTTAGTGTCTTGGCTTTATCACTATTTTCTTTGAAATCAATCTTCTGTTTACTTGATCGGCCTCATATGCTGGATGTTTTCCTCAATTGTCTGGTGTTTATTGGCTGCCACTTCATATTTAAGTGTGAGGTATTAAAAGCTGATTCAAAATTCTGTGTGTTTGTCCAACTGATGTTGGACAACTTGTTAACTGATGCGTATCAGCATAGATTGATTCATTGGGGGAGCTTGCAATTGTCCATATTTGTAGTTTTGCGTTTTTCCTTGTGGGTTGGTCAGATTCCCCAAAAGGAACTCTAATCTTTGGTCTTAGAGAATTCTAACTCAGTGTTCTAGATATCAATGAGGAGGGAGACTTGAGAGTTCTCACCATTTACCATATGTTTTTAATCAGTGCATAGGGCACCTCACTCTTAATTCTCACCTTTCCCAAAGCCCACAAAGCTTCGTTTAAGCATTGCAGAGAGTAAACTTTCTGCATTTTCCTTGTTAGTTTAGTCGTGAGAATTCCCTAAGTAGGAGATCAGAGAGGAAATCTGGGGATCCAACTTCTTATACTTCTCACTGACAGTCCATTAATCCTGCTGTTTTTATCCCTTCCTTCTTCTCTGTCATTCATATACACACACAAACACGCACATACACAGAACCCTCCAAAGGTATCTGGCGTCTACAGTCATGAAGCTTTTAAGGAATTTTGCAGTACAAATTGGTTTTTCTTTTTTTTGGTTCTGCTAAGTTGTTACCACTTGGCCATCTACTTCTGATCCTACAAAACTAACTTGACATCCTTCATCTGTTCTAGTTCTACCTTGCTCTTAAGGGGATTTTGATTTTATTTCTTTACTACAATGTTAATACAGGATTGGGAGGGAATAAATTTAAAAGCTTAACTACAGAAGCATTCTTTGATATTACAAGTTGTAGCAACAATTAGTCCAGGAAATAATTAAGGACACTGGATGTTTTTTATTCACTTTTCACTTAGGGAAATTAGATGCTATTTATTCATTTATCTGTTATATGCTTATTTAACTAGGTGCCCTCTCCTGGGCTCAGTGCTTACTGAAGGTTGTAATGTAGTGAATGTTACCCCAAAAAAGTACCTTCTCATGAATTTACATTCTAGTAGGGGATACAAACACTAAGTAAATAAAGAAAATAAGAACATGATTGTTTCAATTAAGGATAAGTATTAAGAAGATATCTAAATAAGATAATGTGATAGTGACCAAGGGGCAGCTAGAGTTGTTATATCCCTGGAAAGGCCCTTCTGATATTCCTGATGAGGATATAATCATGATAAGCTTCCAGCCACATGAAGAGGCAGGGTAAACAGACAGCAAAGGAGTCCAGAAGTGAGAATGAGCATGCCATTTGGAGAAAAGTAAAGAAGTAGTGGCTGAAAGCAGTGTGAGATGAGGTATAAGTGAGAGGAAGGGAGCATAGTGTGTAAGCCCAGTAGAGCACAGTATGGGGGGTTTGGGTTTTATTCTACATTTAATTGGAGGATTGAGCATGAGAATGACATTCATTCAGTCCGTATTTGTTGAGCTCCTACTGTGTGAGCTAGTGCTCTAAGTACCAGTAAGAGAGCCTATACTTCAGGAAGCCTTGCATGCACCACTCATCATGTGTCTGTCATCCACTGTCAGGTCAGCTGAGTTAGCTGGTCTAGTACAGCCTCAGCTGAAACGGCTGGTCTCTGCTCCCATATAAGGAACACGATAGCCTGGGTTTATTGACATGGTGACTGAACACCATTTTAAGAGAGCAAGCAGAAGCACACACGGACTTTAAAGGTATAGGCTCAGAAGTGGTACAATACCGATTTTGCCACTATCTGCTAGTAAAAGCCATCCCTGATTCAGAGAGAAGATAGACATTACCTCTTCACTGAAAGATTTAAAAAGTTACATTACCAAGTTATGGATAGAGAAAGGAGTAAAAATCACCCCATTCCTTAATGCCTTACTTACTTATTATTTTGTTTACTCACTTATTTCCTTTATTGTATAGGATGTTTGCCCAATGCTACATGGGGTAAACTGAAGGGTGTTAAGTTTTCAATTTCAGGAGAAACTCTAACCAGGATTAATACATTTTCATTTTCAGAAATCAACCCAACTGTATTTGGCAGGGTCTTCCTGTTTTTTAAAGACCAAAGTCTAGCAGATTTCGGGCTATATATTTTCACAGTAAATTTTAGTGCTCATAAATATGGCTTTGCAGTGATATTTTGTGGACTGGGCCTAGTTGTTGATAACTTGATCTTGTAAATTAGGAGACAAAGAATTTGTATTATGCTAGTATGAAGATGGTGCTAGATCTGTTGTCATAAAACTAAGAGGAGGTCCTCTCATATACTGAGTTGCAAAATTAATTGGTGTCAACTTTTAGCCCAGGTTCCAGGAGAGAGCAAAAGAGACTATGTTTCTGACTCTTTCTCTGGAGTCACAAACACAGGGAATTCTAAATAAAATAGGTATTTGAATGTCTGCAGCATTAGGCAGGTGGACAAAGACAAAAAGAAGTTGCCAAAGAAAAGTCTTGACTGTATCTTTTTTATCAAGGTATCAAGGGGCATAAAAAAGCTGTAGTGATGATAAAGCTGTTTCCTGTGGTTAAATTGTAGATTAATACTCTGTAGCTCTCTGCACAAAGGGTTTGTGACTTTTTAACCATAGTCTCCTGGCCTAAAAATGTATAAATCTGCATTGTCCAAAATAGTAGCCACTAGCCAGATGTATAATTTAATAATTTAATGAATCATTATTGAATTAAATATTAGGACCTCAGTCACATTAGCCACATTTCCAGTGTTTGATATTTTAAAGTTGTTGATTCTTCTACCACCCCTTCAATGAACATATATTCAGTTCAACTCGAATGCAAATCTCAGTGTTTGTTTTTTATATCTGTTTACTTGAATGAGTTTTGATAATGGAGTACACAATGTAACCACCAACCAAAACAAGATATAATGTTCATTACTGCCTAAAGTTACCTCATGCCAGTAGTGTGCTGGGGTCAGCCAGTACTGGCTTATCAGAACCAACTGTTATTTCAGGGATTTGCAAGCCCTGTTATTAAACAGGGCTAACATTAACAAAATTAAATTACATAATCTTATAATTAAATAAATTATGTATTTTAAAGAGAATAGGCTAAAGGTATTGATTCCTAATTATTTTACTATATTTTACTGTTATCTGTGTTTGTGAGGTGATTTATGTCTACTGTATCTGTGGAGGAAGCACATATACCATGCCACTGTGCGTCTCTTCCCAACTCCACAGTCAGAAACAGGGCTTTGGTAGTTTGAATTTGGTGCTAAAGCTGATGAAGTTTTGGCTTAATGAATATATTTTACACAGAGGTGGAGTAGCTCATAGTAGATCACATACCAGATTTAATGACAATAAATTTATTGGAAAGAGAGTTAGCAGAGAGGCATGCAACTCTTTTTGTCCAGTCATGGTTGAAAGCAACCATAGGTTACCAACAGATAAAAGAGTTCAGAAAATATCAGCAAAATCATTTGGTTGGCTGTATAAAATGGACAATAAAGATCATTGTAGACTTCATTATGTGTAAATGTTACTACACATTTCTATGTCCATAGAATTTATGATAAACTTACATACATACACATGTACTTTGAAAGTTAAACATTTGCCAGCACACTACTGCTTATGACTCTTTTCTGTATCTCCCAACCCTAGAGGCAAACACATTCTTAACATTCTGAATTCTATCACCATAAATTAATTTTGCCTGTTGTTGGACATGCAATATGCAGTGCATTTGTGTGTGTCTGTGTAAGTGTGTATAAGGGTCTGTCTGCCTATGCCTCTGTCTAGTTTCTTTCAACATTTAAAAATTCCATTCATGTTGTATTAGGGATATGTTTCTTTCCATTGCTGAAAAATATCACATCATATGAATATATCTCCTTTTGATGTACATTTAGGTGGTTTTTAGCTATTAGGAATGAAGTTGCTACTATAAACATTTGGTACATGCCAGACAGAATTTCTTTTTAAAAATTTTTTATTGAAGTATAGTTGATTTACAATATTGGGTTAGATGAGGTGTACAGCAGAGTGATTCTGTTTATATAAAGAGAGAGATTTTATTTATATATATAATATAGATGGATAGATAGATATTTTCAAATTATTTTTCATCTATTTTCAAATTATTTTTCATCTTAGGTTATTACAAAATATTGAATATTGTTCCCTGTGTTATATAGTAAATCCTCGTTGCTTATCTATTTTGTGTATAGTAGTTTGTATCTGTTAATCACACACTCCTAATTTATCCCTTCCTCCTCCCTTTTCCCTTTGGTAACCATAAATTTGTTTTCTATGTCTGTGAGACTGTTTCTGGTTTGTATATAGATTCATTTGTATTAGTTTTTAGATGCCACATATTAATAATATCATATAATATTTGTCTTTCATTGTCTGACTTCCATTAGTATGGTATTCTCTAGGCCCACCCACATTGCTGCAAATGGCAATATTTCATTCCTTTTTATGGCTGAGTAATATTCCATTGTATGTGTGTATGTGTGTGTGTGTGTATGCATGTCTATACATACCACACACACACACATACCACATCTTCTTAAACCAATAGTATATGGGCGCTTGGGTTGTTTCCATATCTTGGCCATTATAAGTAGTACTGCTGTGAACATTGAAATGCATGTATCTTTTTGATGAGTGCTTTTGTTTTTTTCAGATATATGCCCAGGAGTGGGATTGCTGGATCATATAGTAGCTCTATGTTTAGTTTTTAATGGAATCACCATACTGTTTTCCATAATGGTTACACAAATTTACATTCCTAGCAACAGTGTAGGAAGGTACCCTTTTCTCCACACCCTCCCCAGTATTTATTATTTGGGGACTTTTTGATCATGGCCATTCTGACCACTGTGAGGTGATATCTCATTGTAGTTTTGATTCACATTTCTCTAATAATTAGTGACATTGAATATTTTTTCATATGTCTCTTGGCCATATCTATGTCTTTGGAGAAATGTCTATTTAGGTCTTCTGTCCACTTTTTGTTTGTTTGTTTTTTTTTTTTTTTTTTTGCTGTACGCGGGCCTCTCACCGCTGTGGCCTCTCCTGTTGCGGAGAACAGGCTCTGGACGTGCAGGCTCAGCGGCCGTGGCTCATGGGCCCAGCCACTCCGCGACATGTGGGATCTTCCCGGACCGGGGCACGAACCCACATCCCTTGCATCCGCAGGCGGACTCGCAACCACTGCGCCACCAGGGAAGCCCTTGTTTTGCTTTGATATGGAGTTGTATGCACTGTTTGTATATTTACGAAATTAACACCTTGTCAATCACAACCCTTGCGAATATTTTCTCCCATTCAGTACATTCTTTTTGTTTCATTGATTGTTTCCTTTGCTATGCAAAAGCTTTTTATTTTGATTAGGTCCCATTTGTTTACTTTTGCTTTTATTAATTTTGCCTCAGAAGCCTGATCTAAGAAAATACTGCTGTGATTTATGTCTGAAAATGTTTTCCCTATTTTCTCTTCTAGGAGTTTTATGGTGTCATGGCTTATATTTAAGTCTTTACACAATTTGAGTTAACTTTTGTATGTTGTGTGAGGGAGCATTCTAATTTCATTGATTTACATGAGGCTGTTCAGCTTTCCCAGTACCACATGGAGAAGAAACTTTCTTTTTACATTGTATACCCTTGCCTCCTCTGTCATAGATTAATTGATCGTAGGTATGTGGGTTTATTTCTGATCTCTCTGTTCTGTTCCAATGATCCATATGTCTGTTATTTTGTGTGTGGGTTTTTTTTTTTTTTTTTTTGCTAATACCATGCTGTTTTGATTACTGTAGCTTTGTAGTATTGTCTGAAGTCTGGGAGGGTTATTCCTCCTGCTTTGTTCTTTTTCCTTAGGATTGCTTTGACAATTCTGGGTCTTTTGTGGTTCCATATAAATTTTAAGATTATTTGTTCTAGTTCTGTGAAAAATGCAATGAGTAATTTGATAGGGATCACATTAAATCTGTAGATTGTTTTTGGATAGTATGGCCATTTTATTAATATGAATTCTTGCAATCTAAGAGCACTGGATAACTTTACATTTCTTTGAATCACAATCAGTTGGCTTTATCAGTGTTTTATAGTTTTGAGTATATAGTTCTTTCACATTCTTGGTTAGGTTTATTCCTAGGTATTTTATTTTTTGACACAATTTTAAACAGGAATGTTTTTTACTTCTCCTTTCTGATATTTCATTCTGATATTTCACTGTTACACTAACAGTGAATATCCTGCCAACTTGCTGAATTCATTTATTAGTTTAATAGTTTTTGTGTGGAGTCTTTTAGGTTTTCTATATGGAGTATCATGTCATCCTCCTAATGACAATTTTACCTCTTCTGTTCCAATTTGTATACCTTTTATTTCCAGAGAGAACTTCTTTATAGTTGATAAATCAAAATGTTACCTAAAAAAGTAAAACCCAGTAAGGAATATGAGAAAAACAAAAAAGAAAAATGCTCACTTATTTGGATATAAAAATACATACCTAAGTTGTGAACAACAATGACAATATATATATGTTTGACTTTTGGTCATTGTTGTTTTATATAAGAGCATATATATAATATATATGTGTGTGTATGTATGTGTGTATATATACACACATACATACAAGCTTTACATATCGTCTAGAAAAACAGACATAATTCAGTGAATGGCTATTTTTTCTTTTTATTTATTTATTTATTTATTTTAACATCTTTATTGTAGTATAACTGCTTTACAATTATGGGTTAGTTTCTGCTTTATAACAAAGTGAATCAGCTATAAATATACATATATCCCCATATGTCCTCCCTCTTGCGTCTCCATCCCACCCTCCATATCCCACCCCTCTAGGTGGTCACAAAGCATTGAGTTGATCTCCCTGTGCTATGTGGCTGCTTCTCACTAACTATCTATTTTACATTTGGTAGTTTATATATGTCCAGGTCGCTCTCTCACTACATCCCAGCTGAACCTTCACCCTCCCCCTGTGCTCAAGTCCATTCTCTACTTCTGTGTCTTTTTTCCTGTCCTGCCCCTAGATTCTTCAGAACCATTTGGTATTTTTTTTTAGATTCCATATATATTAGCTAGCATATGGGGTTTGTTTTTCTCTTTCTGACTTACTTCACTCTGTATGACAGACTCTAGGTCCATTCACCTAACTACAAATAACTCAATTTCATTTCTTTTAATGGCTGAGTAATATTCCATTGTATATATGTGCCACATCCTATTCATTCAGCTGTTGATGGACACTTAGGTTGCTTCCATGTCCTGGCTATTGTAAATAGAGCTGTAATGAACATTGTGGTACATGACTCTTTTTGAATTATGGTTTTCTCAGGGTATATGCCCAGTAGTGGGATTGCTGTGTCATATGGTAGTTCAATTTTTAGATTTTTAAGGAAACTCCATACTGTTCTCCATAGTGGCTGTATCAATTTACATTCCCACCAAGAGTGCAAGAGGGTTTCCTTTTCTCCACATCCTCCAGATCAATTACTCTTTGTAGATTTTTTGATAATGGCCATTCTGACTGGTGTGAGGTGATACCTCATTTTAGTATTGATTTCCATTTCTCTAATGATTAGTGATGTTGAGCATCCTTTCATGGGTTTGTTGGCAATCTGTATATCTTCTTTGGAGAAATATCTATTTACGTTTTCTGCCCATTTTTGGATTAGGCTGTTTGTTTCTTTGATATTGAGCTGCATGAGCAGCTTGGATATTTTGGAGATTAATCCTTTGTCAGTTGTTTCATTTGCAAATATTTTCTCCCATTCTGAGCGTTTTCTTTTCATCTTGTTTATGGTTTCCTTTGCTGTGTAAAAGCTTTTAAGTTTCATTAGGTCCCATTTGTTTGTTTTTGTTTTTATTTCCATTTCTCTTGGAGGTGGGTCAAAAAGGATCTTGCTCTGATTTATGTCATAAAGTGTTCTTCCTATGTTTTCCTCTAAGAGTTTTATAGTGTTTGGCCTTATATTTAGGTCTTTAATCCATTTTGAGTTTATTTTTGTGTATGGTATTAGGGAGTGTTCTAATTTCATTCTTTTACATGTAGCTGTGCAGTTTTTTCCAGCACCAATTATTGAAGAGGCTGTCTCTTCTCCATTGTATATTCTTGCCTCCTTTATCAAAAATAAGTTCACCATAGGTGTGTGGGTTTATATTTGAGCTTTCTATCCTGTTCCTTTGATCTATATGTCTGTTTTTGTGCCAGTACCATACTGTCTTGTTTCCTGTAGCTTTGTAGTGTTGTCTGAAGTCCGGGAGCCTGATTCCTCCAGCTCTCTTTTTCTTTCACAAGATTGCTTTGGCTACTCAGGGTCTTTTGTGTTTCCATACAAATTGTGAAATGTTTGGTTCAAGTTCTGTGAAAAATGCCCGTGGTAGTTTGATAGGGATTGCATTGAATCTGTAGATTGCTTTGGGTAGTAGAGTCATTTTCACAATATTGATTCTTCCAATCCAAGAACATGGTATATCTCTCCATCTGTTGGTATCATCCTTAATTTCTTTCATCAGTGTCTTATAGTTTTCTGCATACAGGTCTTTTGTCTCCTTAGGTAGGTTTATTCAAAGGTGTTTTATTCTTTTTGTTGCAGTGGGAAATGGGAGTGTTTCCTTAATTTCTCTTTCAGATTTTTCATCACTCGTGTATAAGATTTCAAGAGATTTCTGTGCATTAATTTTGTATCCTGCTACTTTACCAAGTTCATTGATTAGCTCTAGTAGTTTTCTGGTAGCATCTTTAGGATCTCTATGTATAGTATGTCATCTGCAAACAGTGACAGCTTTACTTCTTCTTTTCCTATTTGGATTCCTTTTATTTATTTTTCTTTTCTGATTTCTGTGGCTAAAACATCCAAAACTATGTTGAATAATAGTGGTGATAGTGGACAAACTTGTCTTCTTCCTGATCTTAGGGGAAATGGTTTCATTTTTTCACCATTGAGAATGATGTTGGCTGTGAGTTTGTCATATATGGCCTTTACTATGTTGAGGTAAGTTCCCTCTATGCCTACTTTCTGGAGGGCTTTTATCATAAATTGGTGTTGAATTTTCTCAAAAGCTTTTTCTGCATCTATTGAGATCATAATATGGTTTTTCTCCTTCAGTTTGTTAATATGGTTTATCACATTGATTGATTTGCACATATTGAAGAATCCTTGCATTCCTGAGATAAACCTCACTTGATCATGGTGTATGATCCTTTTAATTTGCCATTTGATGCTATTTGCTAGTATTTTGTGGAGGATTTTTGCAGATATATTCATCAGTGATATTGGCCTGTAGTTTTTTTGTGTGTGTGACATCTTTGTCTGGTTTTGGTGTCAGGGTGATGGTGGCCTCGTAGAATGAGTTTGGGAGTGCTCATCCCTCTGCTGTGTTTTGGAAGAGTTTGAGAAGGATAGGTGTCAGCCCTTCTCTAAATGTTTGATAGAATTCTCCTGTGAAGCCATCAGGTCCAGGGCTTTTGTTTATTGGAAAACTTTTAATCACAGTCTCAATTTCAGTGCTTGTGATTGGTCTGTTTATTTTTTCTATCTCTTCCTGGTTCAGTCCCAGAAGTTTGTCTTTTTCTAAGAATTTGTCCATTTCTTCCTGGTTGTCCATTTTATTGGCATATAATTGTTTGTAGTAATGTCTCATGATCCTTTGTATTTCTGCTGTGTCCATTGTTACTTCTCCTTTTTCATTTCTAATTCTATTGATTTGAGTCTTCTCCCTTTTTTTTCTTAATTAGTCTGGCTAATGGTTTATCAATTTTGTTTATCTTCTCAAAGAATCAGCTTTTAGATTTACTGATCTATGCTATTGTTTCCTTCATTTCTTTTTCATTTATTTCTGATCTGAACTTTATGATTTCTTTCCTTCTGCTAACTTTAGGGTTTTTCTGTTCTTCTTTCTCTAACTGCTTTAGGTGTAAGGTTAGCTTCTTTATTTGAGATGTTTCTTGTTTCTTGAGGTAGGATTGTATTGTTATAAACTTCCTTCTTGGAACTGCTTTTGGTGCATCCCATAGGTTTTGGTTCATCGTGTTTTCATTGTCATTTGTTTCTAGGTATTTTTTGATTTACTCTTTGATTGATCTCTTGGTTATTTAGTAGTGTATTGTTTAGCCTCTATGTATGTGTATTTCTTGCAGATTTTTTCCTGTAGTTGATATCTAGTCTCATAGCATTGTGGAGAGAAAAGATGCTTCATATGATTTCACTTTTCTTAAATTTACCAAGGCTTGATTTGTGACCCAAGATATGATCTATCCTGGAGAATGTTCCATGAGCACTTGAGAAGAAAACGTATTCTGTTGTTTTTGGATGGAATGTCCTATAAATATCAGTTAAGTACATCTTGTTTAATGTATCATTTAAAGCTTGTGTTTCCTTATTTATTTTCATTTTGGATGATGTGTCCATTGGTGAAAGTGGGGTGTTAAAGTCCCCTACTATGATTGTGTTACTGTTGATTTCCCCTTTTATAGATGTTAGTATTTTCCTTATGTATTGAGGTGGTCCTATGTTGGGTGCACAAATATTTACAACTGTTATATCTTCCTCTTGGATTGATCCCTTGATCATTATGTAGTGTCCTTCTTTGTCTCTTTTAATAGTCTTTATTTTAAAGTCTCTTTTGTCTGATATGAGAATTGCTACTGCAGCTTTCTTTTGGTTTCCATTTGCATGGAATATCTTTTTCCATCCCCTCACTTTCAGTCTGTATGTGTCCCTAGGTTTGAAGTGGGTGTCCCTTAGACAGCATATATATGGGTCTTGTTTTTGTATCCATTCAGCCAGTGTATTTCATTTGGTTGGAGCACTTAATCCATTTACAGGTAAGGTAATTTTCGGTATGTATGTTCTTATTACTATTTTCTTAATTGTTTTGGGTTTGTTATTGTAGGTCTTTTCCTTCTCTTGTGTTTCCTGCCTAGAGAAGTTCCTTTAGCATTTGTTGTAAAGCTGGTTTGGTGGTGCTGAATTCTCTTAGCTTTTGCTTATCTCTAAAGGTTTTAATTTCTCTGTCGAATCTGAATGAGATCCTTGCTGGGTAGAGTAATCTTGGTTGTAGGTTTTTCTCTTTCATCACTTTAAATATGTCCTGCCACTCCCTTCTGGCTTGCAGAGTTTCTGTTGAAAGATCAGCTGTTAACCTTATGGGAATTCCCTTGTAGTTTTTCCCTTGCTACTTTTAATATTTTTTTCTTTCTATTTAATTTTTGATAGTTTGATTAATATGTTTCTTGGTATGTTTCTCCATGGATTTATCCTGTATGGTACTCTCTGTGCTTCCTGACTTGATTGAGTATTTCCTTTCCCATATTAGGGAAGTTTTCAACTATAATGTCTTCAAATATTTTCTCAGTCCCTTTCCTTTTCTTTTCTTCTTCTGGGACCCCTATAGTTCGAAAGCTGGTAAGTTTCTTGTTGTCCTTGAGGTCTCTGAGTCTGTCCTCAATTCTTTTCATTTTTTTTTTCTTTATTCTGCTCTGTGGTAGTTATTTACACTATTTTATCTTCCAGGTCACTTATCTGTTCTTCTGCCTCAGTTATTCTGCTATTGATTCCTTCTATAGAATTTATGATTTCATTTATTGTGTTGTTCCTCTTCGTTTGTTTGCTCTTTAGTGTTCCAGTTCCTTGTTAAATGTTTTTTGTATTTTCTCCATTCTATTTCCAAGATTTTGGATCATTTTTTTCTATCATTATTCTGAATTCTTTTTCAGGTAGACTGCCTATTTTACCTTCATTTGTTTTGTCTGGTGGGTTTTTGCTTTGCTCATTTATCTGCTGTGCATTTCTTTGTCTTCTCATTTTGTTTACCTTACTGTGTTTGGGGTCTCTTTTTCTCAGGCTGCAGGTTTCTAGTTCCCCTTGTTTTTGGTGTCTGCCCCCAGTGGCTAAGGTTGGTTCAGTGGGTTGTGTAGGCTTCCTGGTGGAGAAGACTGGTGCCTGTGTTCTGGTAGGTGAGGCTGGATCTTGTCTTTCTGGTGTGCAGGACCATGTCTGGTGGTGTGTTTTGGTTTTCTGTGAACTTATTATGATTTTAGACAGCCTCTCTGCTAATTGGTGGGGTTGTGTTCCTGTCGTGATAGTTTTTTGGCATAGGGTATCTAGCACTGTAGCTTTCTGGTCATTGAGGGAGCTGCTGTGTCTCAGAATTGAGATAGAGATCTCTGGGAAAGCTTTTGCCCTTTTATATTTTGTGGAGCCAAGAGGTCTCTGGTGGACCCATGTTCTGAATTCAGCTCTCCCACCTGAGAGGCATAGGCCTGACACCTGGCCTGAGCACCAAGACCCTGTCAGCCCCATGACTCAGAAGAAAAAGGAGAAAGAAAGGAAGAAAGAAAGGAAGGAAGAGCAGAAGGAAGGAAGGAAGAAAAGGAAGTTAATAAAATAAAAAATTAAAAATAATTGTTAAAAATAAAAATATTAAAAAGTAATAAAAAAAGAAAGAAAGAAGAGAGCAACCAAACCAAAAAGCAAATCCACCAATGATAACAAGAGCTAAAAACTATAGCAAAAACAAACAAACAAAAACAGACAGATAGAACCCTAGGACAAATGTAAAAGCAAACTATACAGACAAAATCACCCAAAGTAACATACATATACACACTCACAAAAAGAGAAAAAGGAAAAAAATATATTTTTGGGAAGTCTGAGTCTACTGCCAGCATTCACTAGGTGTTCTGTAGGAATTGTTCCACATATAGGTGTACTTCTGATGTATTTCTGGGGAGGAAGGTGATCTCCATGTCTTATTCCTCTGCCATCTTGAAGGTCTCTCTGGCTATTTTTAAAATATGAAGATGAAGTTGGATCCCTGTCTCATGCCATAAACATAAATTCCATAAATCTAAAATGTTTTTAAAAACAAAGAAAGTGAAAGCCTTGCACATTAAAATAACAGACAAAAATATATAGTGATACTGTTGTTATCTCTTTTCGTGCAGATCAGGGGCAGTTTGTTGGTATAACTCTGTAATGTATGAGCCTGTATGTTGTTTGTACATAACTTGTTTGGCTGCATTGCTGTATATCACCAGTAGGGTGATCAATATGCTGAGACTGAGAGATTTCACAGGGCACAGCATTTCAGTGTTAATTAGCTAAGAAAAGATAAAGAAAAAATAACACATTATTTTGTTTCTGATACATAACATAGCAGGTGATTGAGCTGGCATACCCCTGTGGTCTATCACAGCATGTAGTCCTCTAAAGATATTGGAGAGTTTAAAAATGGAACATTGTTTGAGGAATCAGAATAGCTTCCTAGTAATTGTTTATCTAAAATTCTAGGAATGTCGTGTGTGTGTGTGTGTGTGTGTGTGTGTGTGTGTGTGTGTGTGTGTGTGTGTGTGAGAGAGAGAGAGAGAGAGAGAGAGAGATTGAGAGATCAATCAGAATTGCTGGGTCTAACATTCTGAGAGATATTTGGAATGTTATTTTGAAGAATAATTAGTTCTTTTGCTCCTGTTTTTTCTCACTATGCACTCATGAAAGGCATTCTGTTAACTGGAAATTGAGGCAACTGGTTACTAACATTAGTCTTTTAAAAGAAATTTTAACTTAATATGTTTTTTTCAAATCTTTGCTATATTTTTTTTCAAAAATTTGTTATATTCTTTACCTTCACCAGATTTGAAAATAAAAATATATCTGATTTAAATGTAAACATATATGAAATTTTACATTTTCATGTAAGATTCTGATATTTTGAAACAATGTTATTAATCTTATGTTTGCCATATGAAATATTCTGAGACTACCAATGTGCAATGCAATAAATAAAAGCAATAACATAGTGCACTTTAGATACATTGATCTAACAGTAAACTAAAAAGTTGCTACCATTAATGTTATAATGATTTAATGCTGTAGTAGAACTATTAGCAAAGTGTGATTTCTCATACAACCAGGAACCATTGTGAGAGGGCAATAAGACACTAATTGTAATTTTGCTGGAAACATAAGTGTACATTAAAACTAGCCTGAGTAAACCAGCATAGGTAGCCAGACTAAAAATAGAAAAGCTGTTACTTTTTTACAGTCTGCTAATCATGAGGAAACATTTGGGTGTGAATATTGGGTGTATCTGATGGGTAAAACATTGGGGTTAGTCAGGGATAACTTCCTCCCAAAATGGATTTTGATCTAAGCTCCTTCAATATTTCTACCAGGATGGGGGAGCAACCACAGAAATTATGAAAACAAAGTCACATGATGGATAATGAGGGAATGTTGCTGGCTAGAATCTCACTCTCTGTAATGATACTTAATTTCTGAGCTATACATGAAGGAAATCAACAAAATATAGACTTCAACTCACTCTCATTTACATAGGAAAGTTCCAAAATGGCTTACACAAAAAGTGGAGATTTCTCACAGTTGAAAAGCCCAAGGGTAGATCAGGATTTTCATGCAGGCAAAAATGGGGGTCAAATGAGGTCACAAAGATCCATGTCTTGATTCCTTCTCTTTTGAGTTAATTCTATTTTCAGAGGCTCAGCACAGTGCCCTCTAATTTTCTACACCTTACAGTCTAAATCAATCAAGAAAAGCAAATATACATTTCAGCAAAGACTTGATTTTTTCAAATTCGTTTTAACTTGCTTTGATTGGCCTACCTATTGTGAAGTCTGAGTGAAAGAAGTATACAATTGGCATAACTCTATACATATCGCTTCCATTGAAACCAGCTTACACAAAACTACTTAAACATAGATTCAGAGAGGGATGCTCTCCAAACCAAATCAGAGTCTGTTCCAGAAGTAGAGTCGATGACAAAAAAAAAAAAAAAAAAAAAAAAAAAAAACAACAGTGTGCACTACCATTAGCTTCTCTCTTCTTTCAGTTTCCATTTCTTTTCCTTATTCATATCAAAATTCTCTCTATGTTTTTATTTTCTTGCTACTACTCTGTTAACTCTCTGCTATTGTATGTAATGCACAATTAATCTACTGATTGCACCACTGTGGAAATATAATATAGAGGGTAGGAATGTCCTCTGGAGTTCATCAAGATGGTACTTGAAACAAAAATCCTCTTACTAGCTATGTGACCAGCAGCATCTCTCTGTGTCTTCTTTCTTTCATCTGAAAAATGGAAACATTCTTGATTGTTTAAAAAGTTATTGTGAGGACTAGAAAGAATCTATATAAGGGAGAAAGCTTGGTGTCCTAAGTGACCAAATGGCTAAGAAGGTGTCAGGAGGGCTCTTCCTGAAGAGGGAGCAGTACTCCTTCTTACAGGATTTTAAGAAACCAAATATCAATCATGAAAGAGAGCATTTTTAAGGATCTGTACATTTTACACTTGTGACACACTTCAAAAAAAGACCCTTAGTTAAAAAAGACTGTTAAGAAAGTGAATCTCATTTCCAAATATGACTATTCCTTTTTAATTTTTTTATAACCGTTCAGCCCTCGTTTAAAATGTAAAAACCTCATTTGATTAGTTAAGTATTTGTGTACAAGAAAAGCAATAGCAGTGTTTGTAGTAGTGACTAGTATTTTGTAAAAATGCTTTCTTTATAGGTTTCCATGATGCCAGTGGTTAAGAGAAAAAGTAATCTTTAGAAAATTGTCTCCCACATTCCTCAAATTGACCAAACGCTTTGCCTCAGCAGCAGTTTAAAGGATTTATCATCCAGGTTTGCTTCATAGCTAACACTGTGTGTCAGGCTGAATATTTATCTTCTCTATTGATGAACCCACCCTCTTAAATGAGGAGAATGTACAAAGGAAAATGAGAATTTGGATCTGAAAAATCAACACATGACCTGATTGCTTAGGAAAAATCTCATCTTTCATGTTCTACTGATGCTTTTAATTTCAGTTGTTAAACTTTTATTTCACAGAATAATTGATAACTTGATGTGCATCACTATGTGAAAGTCAATTTTCAAAAAATATCTTTATAAGTATACACACGTTTATGACAATAGCAAAGTGCACATTTTAGCAAAGTGTAAATTTTTACCTAAGCCTCTGTTTTTCCTATGTGCCTAAGTCTTCCATAGCAATTTCTGAGAAATACATGTATAGTAAGTAATTTTCCCTCACACTTGGAATATGATAGAAGCTAAGGATATATATGCAAAATACAAATGTTTTATATAAAAGCAAACATAGGAGAGAGTTATGTTATATATACACTCAGAGCCTTCAGATGTAAAGGGCATTTGCCCTTTGTAGCTTTGTAGTTGTAGCTTAGCTACAACTACTATTGCTAAATTTACCCTGCTGAAACAGCCTCGTTATGTGAATTCTAGAAAGCACAAAAATGGCAAACAGTCTTATGTCTGCACCAAGTTTGGTGTTAGGGCATGTGAATTTCCAGATACAACAAAAGAATTACATAAGGCCAGAATGGAAACTAGTCATACAATAGAAGCTTTTATTGAGCACCTGTTATATACCAAGCACTTTTAGATATATTCCCCTATTAATTCTTCCTAGGTGATAGATATTACTCTATTTTACATATAAGGAAAAATAAGCATAGGGAAACTAAGTAATTTGTTCCAGATAGATAATACAGATAATATGTAGCAGATC
Organism: Kogia breviceps; assembly: GCF_026419965.1. Lineage (NCBI taxonomy): Eukaryota > Metazoa > Chordata > Mammalia > Artiodactyla > Physeteridae > Kogia > Kogia breviceps. The sequence goes on along the minus strand of NC_081311.1, from coordinate 42,965,930 downwards.
CGGAATTGGAACCAATGCTAACTAAGGCCAGAATTTGTGCTCTTTACAGCTATATTCAATGCCTTCCCTATTCCCATAAAACTGGTGTCAAGCACTACATTGTACTGCCTCATGTTGCATTATAATACATCAGAAAATTACTTTAGAAATCCTGAGACATGCCTCTGAGACAAAGGAAAACAACCGGAACTATTAACACAAGAGAATTACTTGGGCAATCACAGACAACTGAAGGGAACTTGAGGAAGAAGATGAGAACAGATGGTCTCATGTTTAGAAAATTGCTAACTGAATTAGGTACTAATGACAATGATCTTACCATAGAGGTCCTAGCTAAGAGTTGGTCAGTACCAGTTGGTTAGAAGACATACTACATTTATCAATTTACATTAATGAGGTAAAAAAAATAAGTGATTCTAAACTTAATTTTCTCCTCTACCTAACATAGTCTTGAATTTTATCCATGTAACCTATGATATGTCTATTAAGTACAAATTGGTTAGTACAAAACTAAATTAACAAGGGGGAAGGTGAAGAGTATGCTCCAGGTAAGTGACTGAAGGACTATCCCTCATTTTGATAGTGCTAAGTTTACCAGATTCACTTCCTGGGCTTGCACACAGAGACTACCCAATGCACATTTGTATGGCCGCCCACTAGTGGTGATTACACCCAGCCTGAGTAAACACCAAATTATCTGAATTCAGTTAAGGATAAATAATCTGGTACTAACAGGAAGTTGCATCTCTGCTTTTCTTTAATTTTCAAGGTAAACAAATTAAAATTTGCAAATTCTTAATGTTGTTTTCCCACTTCATAATGGATTCGTTGTTGTATGTATCCTGTGTAGATGCACAGAGCTAATGAGTCTAAGATCATGGATTTGAGCCCTTTGGGGACCAGTTAGATTTAATATATTTTATTATTCCAGACTCTTCCTAAATCCTAGACAAGAATCCACAATGTACGTGTTGGTTACCCAGAGAAGCAAGAAAATAACTTCTGTACTGAACTAAATAAATCATTGATACCTCCTAAAAAAAGGTTTATCAAATGCAAGCTTATTTGAGGGTAGCCAGAAGCAACACCAATGCATGGTAAAACAGTGACAAACTACAGAACTTAGGAGTGAAAGGCCTGAAAGTGTTTTTAGAGTGGTATTCTATTGAAATGTGAAGGCAGTCTGATATTTGAGTCCTTCCTGCAGAGTGGTTAAAGAAAGCACAGCTTCCAAACCAGAGAAAGTTAGCATAAGGAGGGAAGAAAGAAGACAACCCTATTCAATAAGGGCAAGAAAGGAGAAACAAACAAGCACAGGAAAGTCAGGGCAATTCAAAAGCACTAAATAAAACAGTAGCAATAAATACAAATGTATACTTCCTATATCATAATTACTATATGTTCATTTAACACATCAGTTAAAAGACAAAAAATTATTGGACTGGATTTAGAGCAAACCCAGCTATGCTGTTCGTAGAAACATCCTTGAAACATAAGGATGTATAAGGTTTGAAAGTAAATGAATTTTGAAAAATATGTGCCCACAGAAATGAAAATAAAAACAAAAATAGTATGGCTATATAAATACCAGATAACATTGAAGGAAAAATTTCTAGAGACACAGTGGTCCTGTATGCTGATAAAGGTTTTAATCCCACCAGGAGGAAAAAATATTCTGAACTTGTATGGACCTAAGTACATTATTTCCAATATATATAAAACTGATAGAACTGCAAAGAGAAGTAGACAAATATACTATGATTATAGAAATTTTTGTCATACCTCTCTCAGGAGTTGGTATATCAAAATGACCAAAAAAGGATAAATGAACAAGCAAACAATAAGTTTATATAAGATTTAGATGTGAACAAAATAATTTACAAGCTTTATTCTATGTTATTTAAATCTAACAATTGAATTCTATGTTATTTAAATCTAACTGTTGAATCTAACAATTTAAAAGCATGTGTTTGCTTTCAAGTACACTTATACAAAAATTTACAACATATAAAGCCATAAAACTTATTCCAACAAAGTTCAGAAAATCTATAGTATACAGAATATGTTCCCTGAATGCAATGCTATTAAGCTAGAAATCAATAACAGCAAGATAACTTATAAAATTATCTTTTTATAAGGTAGAAATATCTTATAAAGTATCTTTTTATAAGCTAGAAATCAATAACAGCAAGATAATTTATAAAGATTTATGTATTGGGGAATAAACTTCTACATAAATTTTGAGTCAAAGAAGAGCTCATAGTAGAAAGTAGATAATACTTAAAATTAAAATAATGAGAATGTCGCATGTCAAAATTCATGCAGTATACCTAAAGTGGTATTTATAAGTCAATTTAGTGTTTAATATTTATATTGAAAATAAAAAATACTGAAAATTAACAAGTGAACTGTCAATTAATAAATATATAAAGGGATCAACAAAATAAGCTGAAAGAAATTAAAAGGAAGATAAGAGTTAAGATAGAAACTAACAAATTAGAATATATATAATAAAGAAATTCAGCAAAGCTAAAAGTTTTTATATTGCAAAGACTAAGAAGAAGACTAAATTTTTTCCAAAATTGGTCACAGGGAGAAAAGAGACTGAAGATAGAGTAATTAACCGATATTAGGAATGGAAAGAGGGACATAATACAGATTGAACACGTATTTAAATTTTAAAATATTTTAAAATACCATAAAAAGATATTTTTGTCAAAAATTCATTGGAAAATATACAAATTCATATAAGATTTGTTATTAAAAATGAACTCAAGGTTATACAAAAAATCTGAAAGATTTTATGAACATTACCAAAATTGAATTGGGGATTTGAAATCTTTAGATAAAAGTACACCATAAAAACTGTTTTAATGGAATGTTCTACCAAACATTCAGGGAACAACTAATACTTAACTGATCAAGGAAAACACACCCCTTTGGAAAACTATAAAAGTGGAATTCCCCAAGTAGTTCTATGAAGTTTTCTATTTAACTGGTGTATACAGAGTCCTTAAGCTGCTTATTTTATTCCCAGCAGTGACAATCCCGGATACTTCATTTTGGTATTGCACGAGTTTTGCCAGCCGTTTCTTCTATCAAGGATATTGGATGGTATTCTTCTTAGCCATGAGTGACATTAAGCCAATATCTATTTGACATAGTTATTGTTTCACAGCAAATTTTGAGAACAAATTATGCATGATCATCATGCATCATCAAGGCAAGCAACTACTGTCATCCTTTCAAGTGATTCGTTAGTTCACCTATCCATCTGTCTCTGTTTGTGTGTGTAGACACATACATATACTTCAATCCAATCTTTTTACCACAGTTGAGAAGCAAACTAAACTCCTCACCACAGGGACATCCCTGAGTAGCTCTCAAACTATCATTCCTGACTGACATGTACATGCATTTTCTTTGATCACATCACAGTGTTAAGTATTTAGATTATCACTCCTAATTATATGCATCTCTTTCTGTAAATGAACCAGTTCTGTTTCTAACTTTATATCTTATGTAGGTTTCCCTTATAGGTTAATTTGTGGTAACCCTTTTTCCTCTGAAGCCAGTTTGAGTATGATACATTTTGTGTATTATAGTGCTCCTTTGACTTCTTGGTATAGAGTTTTAAGTTTACAATGTTAATATTTGGTCTTTGAGAGGAAGCCAACTTCATCTAGTGCTGTTTAGAAATATTTATAATCCTTTGCAAATATATTAAAAAGCCATCCATTCAAAAGCAATACTTTGGTAGAAAGAAAGAGAAGAAAAGTAATCAGTAGTGAGCTGTTAGCTAAGCACTTACACTACATCAGTAGCCGTATATGAATTTATTTTTCCTTAAATATTTGTATGAATTATTCACTTCATAAGTTTTTCCTGTGGGTTTTATCATTGGAAGTGCACATTCTTACATTTCAATGAAATATAATATCCTATTGGAAAAAGCATATTTTATGACTCAGTGACTAATCAATTATACTTTGTTTACTGACTTTTTTCTAAATTCTATTTCTGTATCTGTGGGGGCACTCTCCTCACTTGAAATACGGCATCCTCTTTAATACCAAGCTAGCATCCCTTATATCCAGTTATTCAAAAAGGACTTCCATTTCCTCCTGCAAGTTCTCTCCCATCTTTCCTTTCAGACCATTCTCACTGCCAGTGCCTTGATCACATCTCTATTACCTTGACCCTGCCATTCCTAAGGCTTTAGTTGTGCTGACCCTCATCTCTGGTCCGTCCACTCAAGCTGTCCCAAGGAGTCTCCTTAAAAACACCCACATAATCTTATTAGTTATCTGCCCACCAACCCAAAACCCACAGGTGATGAGGGTGGTAGGGATTCTATGAGCCTCGGCTCCTTGTAAATGTGTGCTTTCCAGGGACCAGAAGATGTCAACCTCCAAACGAGTGACTTATAACTGCTTTAATTGAGCGTTCTGAGTACTCTAGGTTTATGTTCCCTCAGTCATTTGTTATAATTTATTAAATAATCTTTGAAAAATAGTATTTCACACTGAGTGAATCAGAATGTATCATAACTTTTTTTTTTTACTGTAAGTAAAGTTTTGGAGGCAGATTAAAAAAAAATTTTTTTAATCTCTTCATGCCTTGCATTGATTCTTGAAATTCTACTTTTTAACATAGGTTCCGAATGGTTTCCTTGCTTGGAAATAAGATCTGAGAATATCTGAGGAGTCTGTTCTTTCAACTACTCTATCCAGAGAGAGGACAAAGGGAAGTTTTCAAAACAGAAAGAAAACCACATCTTCTTTATCCATTTATCTGTCTATGAACATTTAGGTTGCTTCCATGTCCTGGCTATTGTAAATAAAGCTGCAGTGAACATTGGGGTGAATGTATCTTTTGGAATTATGTTTTTTTCCAGATATATGCCCAGGAGTGGGATTTCTGGGTCATATGATAGTTCTATTTCTAGTTTTTTAAGGAACCTCTGTACTGTTCTCCATAGTGGCTGTATCAATTTACATTCCCACCAACAATCCAAGGGGGTTCCCTTTACTCCACACCCTCTCCAGCATTTATTGTTTGTAGATTTGTTTGATGATGGCCATTCTGACTGGTGTGAGGTGATACCTCATTGTAGTTTTTATCTGCATTTCTCTAATAATTAGTGATGAGCATCTTTTCATGTGCCTCTTGGCCATCTATATGTCTTCTTTGGAGAAATGTCTATTTAGGTCTTCCACCCATATGTTGATTGGGTTGTTTGGTTTTTTATATTGAGCTCCATGAGCTGTTTGTATATTTTGGAAATTAATTCCTTGTCAGTTGCTTCATTTGAAAATTTTCTCCCATTATGAGGGCTGTCCTTTCGTCTTGTTTGTGGTTTTCTTTGCTTTGCAAAAGCTTTTAAGTTTAATTAGGTCCCATTTGTTTATTTTTGTTTTAATTTTCATTATTCTAGGAGGTGGGTCAAAAAAGAGCTTGCTATGATTTATGGCAAAGAGTGTTCTTCCTATGTTTTCTTCTAAGAGTTTTATAGTGTCTGGTCTTACATTTATGGAATATTACTCAGTCATAAAAAGGAACAAAATTGGGTCATTTGTAGAGACATGGATGGACCAAGAGTCTGTAATATAGAGTGAAGTAAGTCAGAAAGAGAAAATCAAATATCGTATATAAACGCATATATGTGGAATCTAGAAAAATGGTACAGATGAACCTATTTGCAGGGCAGGAATAGAGATGCAGACATAGAGAATGGATGTGTGGACACATGGGAGGGGAGGGGAGTGGGATGAATTGGGAGATTAGGATTGACATATGTGCACTGCCATGTGTAAAACTGTTAGCTAGTGGGAACCTGCTGTATAGTGCAGGGAGCTCAGCTCGGTGCTCTGGCGTGACTTAGATGGGTGGGATGAGGGGATGGCAGGGAGGTCCTAGAGGGAGGGGATATATGTACACGTATAGCTGATTTACTTGATTGTACAGCAGAAACTAACACAATATTGTAAAACAACTACACCCCAATTTAAAAAAAAAACAAACAGAAAACTAGTTTCTGTAGGAAATCTGTTGGCATTGTAATTCCAAAAAGTATTGGTAAGATTTAATCCAAGGATAGGTATTTGCAAAGAGAAGTAAAATATTGTGGGAGTCAGAAAGTTTTAAGTTTGAGTTCACTGATTTGCTTATTCTTCAGCTCTGTGACATTTAACAGTTAAATTGCTTTATTTTTCTAAACCTTAGTTTCCCTACTATGTAAAATTTGGATGTCATAGTACCTACATATCATAGAGTTGTAAAAATTAAAGAAGGTGGTTCATGCACAACACAACTACCACAGTCTGAGGGCTGAATAAACAACTTCTATTACCATACTATTAAAAGATACACAGTGATGCTCTGCAGTAAATTTGGGTGTCTATGAAAAGGTGTACATTTATGACTGAGTTTATGCTCTGAAGTGAGGATCTCTTCAGCCTTTCAAAAATTGGTACTTTCTGGAGCTCTTAACTGGAACTTGTAAACCTTTAACTGATCCCTCTCCATGGCAATCCTTGATTAATACGAATTTATACTGGCAAAGTATAAATAGAATGAATATCATTGGTAGTCTTCTTAAATAATTGCTAATTAGAGACAATGCATTTGTAAGTGTTAAATGGATCAAGGATAAAGAATTTTCAAACTACCAATAATTCTTCCTAGATTCAAGGATGGAAAAGTACTTTTTTATATTTAAATATATTACATTTTATCAACCAACTCATTTTTAGAGCCATAGCAAATAACAGAGGATTTTAAAAATGAGAAGCTTTGGGTAGAACTCAGTTGGCTGCAATTGAGGAGAACCCTTAATGTTTTGTATTTTAGACATAGATCTCATCTTTATCTCAAGTTATACTGTTTAGTGAACATCGAATTTCTTTCTAAAGGTACTGAAATGTCCAATCTATTTACTGTTTGAAGAAATATGTATCTCTATTCAATGAGAAAGATATTGGAAAGATCATGGCCCCTAACTGTCTCACCCAACAGTTGTTTTGACCAAAAGGTTGATTCTGGGATGACAGAAAAGTCTACAGATATCTAAGCAGGGAAACCTTCACTTTTTGACATTTCCCACTGCTATTCCTGATGTTGATTCCCTATGACTTACAGTCCACTGCTGGCAAGCCAAATATCTTCTCGTTGCTTTATTTTCCTCATCTTTAAAATTAAAATAATAGGACTTACCACTTAGCACATCAGATTTCTTTCCAAAATTTCTTTCCAAAATGTTAAGGACTTAACCATTGTTGTAAGGACTAAGTGTGTATATATATATATATATATGTATATATATATATATATATATATATACACACATACATACATACATATATAATACATAAATATGAAATTAATATACTTACTGACACATCAGAAGAGCTCAGTAAATAATAATATTGCTAGAATAGTAAGAAGAACAATCAGTAATCCAGGAATCAGCTACCACCCTAAGGCTGAGGACACAAATGGAAATAGGAGGAATTATAGAATTTGGAAGCTTAGAAGACAAGCTCTGCAGGGCTGACACTCATCCCTTTGAAAGGGGAAATGGCTTGATATGCAGATTCTAGAAGGAGCCCTGAGGAACTAGAATCCAGACAGATCTTTGAGGAGGATGGTCGGGGTGTGTTGGTGCCAGTATTTTACGGGGGTTGGCAAGACTGGTTTTGTGAGTGTTGGGAAAAAATGTTAATTAAGTTAAATGGGGGCTATTGGGAGGAACTAGGAGCTATTGTCAGCATAGTTAGGTAGAGGGCCATAGGTAAGAACAGAAAGCAAACAAGGAGAGTGCCCTTTTGTCTCTTTCAGCCTTTCCTTCTCCCTCCCTCCTCTCTCCTCAAGAGATGGAGTCAACAAGTGAGCAAAAATGTGGTTTATGGAGTTCCAACTCCAGCATTACAAAGAAACGTATAAACAGTGTAAGTGAAGCAGAACAGCAATAGGTTAGCTACTGGCACACTCTTTATTAGCCTTGGGCCTGTGATAGAAAAGAGTGTCCATCTTTGTTGTTATTCCCAACTGATGTTTAGTGACTCTCATTGAGATAAATTCTGAAATTATATCTGTACTCAGAAGGAAGCAGTGTTTTAAAAATTGGCAATATCTGCCATGGGTAATGGAAGGGTGAAAAGCATGTTTTTTATTTGCTGCCCCTACTCCAGCAGCAAATCCTGGTGAAAGTACATCCCTGTGACTGCTTTTTCACTCACTCTGTTCCAGAGATAGTTAATGATGCTGCTGAGTAACTTCAGGTATCGATAGTTCCCAGTAGCTACTTCAAAAGTGACAGCAGCCCCTGGCAATAATGGCTTCCAGAAACTGCATCCATAGGTAGGTCTCATCTCTTCAAAATTTCTCTATCCTCAAGTCAGCAAATGGCTCAGCTGTCGAATCAGTATTATCTGTAGGAAGGCACTCACTTTACATTAGTTGAACTTTCTAGTGACACCTGTGATACCATCAAACCTTTCAAGGAAACTAAAAGCAGTTGATCTTAGAATTTTCTGTTTGGTGGGAGGAAGGGTGACAAAACCCTAATGCATTGAAGGGGTAGCACAGAAAAACTAACCTTTTTTTATACCACCTAGGGATACTGAAAAGCACACAAACAAACCTATCTATTAAAATTATCGTTGCATAAAATGCAAAAATGCATTTTTCCACTAAAAATTTGGGAAATCATAATCTAAAAAGGAAGGAGAGATCTTTCAGTTAATATTTTTAGCTTTGTGAGTAACTCATTTGATAATCTTTATTTTCCCCATATTTCCATGTATTGTGGAATTTCATCAATGAGCATCAGTCGTATGTACACCAGCACTAGAAAATAGCGGTGTCAGAACAAAAGTTCATGATATTTTTCTACCAAAACACACACCATGGATTTCAAACCTCCATTAGTGTTCCTTGAATACCTTAAACTCCACATTTTTCTTTAGTTTGCAAGAAAGTCTCTGGGAGGAAAAGTAAATGAGAATAATGTTGTAACTTACGATGATAATATTTTTAAAATAATAAATCATTATCAAAATTTCCTGCTACTATACTTGAGGCTTTGTTTTCTTGGTTTTGTTGTTGTTGTTTCAACTGCAAGTAATAGAAAGACAATTCAAGTTGGCTCACATGACTAAAGCAGCAGTAGGGCTGGTTCAGGCATGGCTAAAATTCAAATCATCCATAAATGAACTCTCTACTCATCTTTAGGTTCTGCACCATTCTGGTATCTGATGATTAATTTTATATGTCAACTTGACTAGACCACAGGGTGCCCAGGTTTTTGGTCAAACAGTAGTCTAGGTGTTTCTTTGAGGATGTTTTTGAAATGAGTTTAAAATTTAAATTGATAGACAAAGTAAAGCAGATTTTGCTCCCTAATGTGGTGGGCCTCATCCAATCAGTTGAAGGCCTGGATAGAAAGAAAGGGCTGAGGAAGAAGGAATTCCTCCTGCCTGACTGCCTTTGAGATGGGATTTTGATTTTTTTTTTTTCCTACCTTTGGAGTCAAATTGAAATGTGGGCTCTTCCTTGATCTTAACCCTGATGGCCTTTGGACTGGAAATACACCATTGGCTCTTTAGGTTCTCAGGCTTTCAGACTCAGATTGGATCAATCAAAACCATCAGTTTTCCTGGGTCTCCAGCTTGCTGACTGAATATCTTGGGACTTGTTAGCAACCTATTCCTAAAACCTTTCTTTCTTTCTCTCTCCCTCGGTCCCTTCCTTCCATCCTTCCTTCCTTCCCCCCCCCCCAACTCCAGCACTCTATTGGTTCTGATTCTCAGGAAAACCCTGATTGATTAATACATACCCAATTCATTTTTAGAGAGTAGTGTGGTCCTCTTCACATGACATGGCAAAAATAGCTTTATCTAGCAGGAAGAGTAATACTTTCCTGAAATCTCTTCTTTGGACAACGTTCACTGGTTTAACTTGGATAACGTGTCTACTGAGCAATCAGTTACTGTGGGTATGAATATGAAATACACTGTGTCAATTGGACCCATAGGTCATTTGTCAACCTCTGGACCTGGAGGATGTATTCTACCTGTGAGAACCACTTAAATACAGGAACAGTGACTTCTTGAAGGCTAATTGGGATAAGTTATTATCAGCTGCTTCAACAGTGATGAATAACAGACCACTTGCAACACACTTCACAATTAATCATGATTTATTGGTTGTTAAATCAACATTGTTGGCCCATGTGATATTGCACCACTTGGATATCTACATATACATTTATTTTTAACCTACTAGGGTAAGGCACAGAGTCACTTACTTTCTTTTGTTTTAGGGTTTCTTTCCACTTTTCTTGTAAATAACCTTGTGGTCCACTCAGAGTTTTGAAATGAAAAACCTAACTTTTTTTTTTTTTTTTTTTGGCTTGATTACATAATGTCACATAGCTAGGAGGGCCAAATAATTTTTTATAGATCCTGTATGGCTCTATTTTCTGTGTCAAAATTCATAGCATACTGTCACCTGATGAGTATAGATGTATTTGTGGAAACAAGGCAGAAAACTTTAAAAACTTTAAAATGAAAGCTTCCCTGATAACCTAGAATGGGCCATTTGAGTTTCCGAGCAAAAAAGAGGCAGGGTTTTTATGAATTAAATTCAAATAACAACCTTTTATGTCAGATAATTCCCCAAGTAGTTGTGCTAACTGAATCATTGACAATGGTTAGAACAGTGCTCCTAAAATAGTTACATGTAAAACAAATCATATTTAGCCTAATGTCATTTCATCCATGTTATATGTCAGAATTTTTTTAGGCTAAATAATTTTCCATTGTACAACATGTATATACTGTATTTTAAAAACAGCTTTATTGAGGTATAATTGAGATACAAAACTGCACATGGGGCTTCCCTGGTGGCGCAGTGGTTGAGAGTCCGCCTGCCGATGCAGGAGACCCGGGTTCATGCCCTGGTCCGGGAAGATCCCACATGCCACGGAGCGGCTGGGCCCGTGAGCCATGGCCGCTGAGCCTACGTGTCCGGAGCCTGTGCTCTGCAACGGGAGAGGCTACAACAGTGAGAGTCCCACTTAACGTAAACAAAAACAAAAACAAAAAACTGCACGTTTAATGTGTACAATTTGATGAGTTTGTACATATACATCCCTGAAATCATCACCACAATCAAGGTAACAGACGTGTCCATCACCTCTAAAAGTTTACATGTCAGTCACAAATGAATACTCTATGATTCTACTTACACAAAGTACTTAGAGTAGTCAAATTAATAGATACAGGAAGTAGAATAGTGGTTGCCAGAGGCTGGGGGAGGGTGAGTGGAAAGTTTTTGTTTAATGGATACAGAGTTTCAATTTGGGAAGATGAAAAAAAATCTGAAGATGGATGGTGGTGAAGTTTGCATGACTATGTGTATGTAATTAATGCCACTGAACTATACATATAGCAATGGCTAAAATGGTAATTTTCTTATATTTTACCACAGTAAAAAATACTAAAACTATTATATTTTAAGTATACTATGGAGTTGACAGTCCTTTAGCAAATAGAAACATTCCATTTTAAACTTCTTGTCCAAAGAGTTTTAAACATGTGAGAGTTGTAATAATTTCCAGAAGGTACTACATATTAGGTTACTTTGAAAGGCTTTGTTTTTAAAAACAATCCAAGGTGATATATGAAACATGGTACTTGTATCTCCACTGTGACAACTGACAGATAAACAAGACGTTATCTTAAAATAAGATATCTTCTAAGCAATTTTATGCTATAAGAACTGCAATCTGTTATATTCAGCCTTAAAAGAAAGACATGCACTAAAATGAATTTGTTCCTCTACAATTTATCATAATCTCCATATCATAGTCATCAATTTTAGATAATTATGAAGCATTTGACATATATTTGGTATCTTATGAAATCAATAGGTACATTCTAATAAATATTAGATTCTAGGAATAAACACTAGCTTATCAGGTCCTTCAATTTGTAGAATTGGATGGTGGAAAATATTTACCCTTTCTACATCTTTTTGATTATGCAGCCCCTAACAATGGATAAAAAGCTTTTAATGATAATTTTGTCTGGGAACCTAGAATCAAAATTCAACATCTTTTACTGACATTATGACATTTTAAAAAATCAAAAGAAATGTTCTGTGTCTTGACAATGTCAAATGTGATATTAGTGTGCTGTTCCACTATAATTTTACAAAATATTACCACTGGGGAAACTGGGTAAAGGGTGCACTGGATCTCTATATCATTTCTTATAACTGCCTGTGAATCCAAGTTATCTCAAAATAAAACTTTTAATTTAAAAGAAAAGAAACTTATGTAAACAACTGTACTAAAGTCCAAGTCCATCTATAAAAACTCAATCTGAAACTTGCAGTACAATTATTGAGGGACCATGAGTCTTAAAGAACAGCCTAGCAATTGATAGCAAAATTAATCGGAATCTAGTGTTCCTGGCCTCTCTCTTCCTTCTGCAAGTGTTTGATGGTGTGAATTAGGGAAACAAATGCTGTTTATAGAATAGAGACAGAAGAATTTCACAATTATTACAAGTTGGTTTACAGTTTGAATTTTTTTCTTTTAATTTTTAAGGAAAAAAGTTCTTCTCTTACTTTCCTGATCAGAAAGTGGTAAAAATTGATAGTGCTGATATCTTAAGTCTTTTTTTTTGAAAAGAAAAGTTTTAAAAGGAGGAAGATATGTAGCTGGAAAGAATTTAAGCTGAATAACTTTGATTTAACCTGGTCTCTGAGAAATAGTTACTCCTTTTACTTAGGTAATGGGCTTACATAGTAAAAGAAGAGGTGAGAATTTTAGAGTAACTACTTAAAAAAATCTCTGGTGAAGAAAGGATTGCACTTAATAAAAATATAGACAAGCGACCATAGAGTTACTCGAGTAGAAATGATAATTTTCTTATTTCCTTCTCAAAGATCACCATGACACACTATTTTTTGTTAATTTTCTTTTAAAAGTTAAGGTAGCTATTCTTGTCCATCTGTTATTATTATCTCTATAAGAGCATCCTCACAATTTAATGAATCCGTAGTCAATAAGACTGATAAAAGTGTATTTTGTTAAGATCTGGCTAATCAAATCAAAATATTTTTTAAATGTAAAAGCACTATTTTTCTCAACCCATAAATTTATTTGGTTTATAGAAGCACCAGAAGATTATCTTTAATGCAGTACTTTTACTTCAGTACTTTTAATAGTATGCAATTTAATTACATTTTACCTTGAGCTTTATACTTAGAGACTGAATATACACTGGCTTTGTGTCATTATGACTGCTACATGTCATATCTGTGGTTATTGCCAGGAGGCTGTTAAAATGGAGAGAATTTGTGATGATATGAACTCAACTTGAAGGCATTAAACACAAAGAAGAAAGAAATAGAGTTATTCTGAAAGAGAAAATAAGACTTTTAAAACAAGATAAGGGGATAAGTTCAGATTATGGACCCATTAAAGAGGAGTGGTTTAAGCCTCAGGGAAGTCTGTTTAGAGGAAAAAATTAATTACATTTTAACATGTTGATTTTGAGGTAACTGTATTATATACTCAGATTACTCAAGAGTGGAGGATATAGCACTAGCATGAAGAAAATAGGATAAACCTGCATAGGAGGTCATATAAGTACTGAATATCAAAATCAAGTATCAACAAGCAGAGGTGAGGGAAATGAAGAGAAAAAGAAAAGGCACCATCAAACTTCAGAAAGAGATTCAAAGTGTACAGTCATCAAAACCAAGAAGGACGTTTGCTTGAGATTGGGCATTAATGTCCAAGGCTATAGATAATTTAAGGACCTAAACAAATAAGAATGATTTTACATTTGTCTCAATGATACTCTGTAACTCTTAGTTGAGAACTAATCCATGTCTGTACAGTTGAGCCAGCAGTTGAGTTTCATAATTTCTAAGGATGTGGCTGATGAAGAAAAGTGAGAAACATCTGAAGTAATACTTGAAGTCGCATTTCCTATTATTATATAATAAAATAATAGGAAACCAAATATCATCTTCTATGAAAATCATGAATATTTCTAGAGTGTATTTTCTGTTACAGAAATGCTGTATTTTTCATCTGTGATAAATTACTATTATTAAGTGTAAGTTTTGCTTAAATCCATCATGCATGTATTTATAACATGAGCTAAAAAAATATTTCTTACCCTATGTCTTGTGCATGTGATTAAATTACTGCTAGAGCAGAGTGAATAACTGAAACCCAGTTAGTTCAGATATAGCACAAGTTTCTAGAACATTTTTAACTTACGTTGAATTGGATGTGAATGTGTAACGAAGGTGAAACGGAGGCTCTGAGGAAGCAAAAAAAGAGAAAGAGATGAGTTTTTCCACTTCTAAATTCCAGTAGTACTTCCCATTCATACTATATATTATTTTGTCATGCACCATGTTTGGCTGATATTGCTAGTTATGTTTCATGTGTATGTGTCTTATTTCTCCATCACAATAATAACCTAGTTGAAAACAAGGACTGTCATATACATCTTTGCTTTGAAAGCAAGCATAGTGAAGATTTAGAGCACAGATTTTTGAAGCAAGCCTTTCTGGGCTCATATATCATGGTTTCATCACTTTCTAGCTTTGCAATTTAATGGAAGTTTTATTCTGTCAATGCCTCAGTTTTTTTATCTGTAAAAATTGATAATACTAGTTCATCCCCATAGCATTATTTTCAATAGTTTGGTACATGGTAAGGGTCACATAAATGTTATTTATCACCATACCTAGCATATTCTTGGTTCGTGAGAAAAGAATGATGAAGAGAAAAGATCAGTTATTAAAAATGAGATATTGTAATGTCATGATTTATTAAGGAACAAAGAATTAGGACAGTGAATCATGATAGCAGGCAGTATAACATCATAGTTAAGATCACTGCTCTGCAAATATAAGACCTTGGCCAAGATGCTAAGATTCTTAACTCCTCTAAACTTCATTTTTGTCATCTGTAAAATGGTAAGAATGACAGTACCAATACATAAATTAGTGTATTTGTATCTATATGTGCATGTGTTTATCTTAGCACAGTGTCTGGCACACTGTAATCATATATGCAGCACATATTATCTAGAATTCACATTATTTAGTTAATAATTTTTCAACACTGGGATTATTGGCTTATAGTATTATCATCATTTAGAAAAGCCCATAGTTTACCTAAGTTGCAATGCGACTTTCAATAAGTTTATATTAGCCTCAAGGACATATACAATGATTGAAAGGAAAAACTATGAAAACAAGCTGTTTGAATTTCAATGTATACTAACAACTTTTAAAGATTATTTCATGAGCATGCAAGAGAAAAATCTAAAGTACTTAATGACTGAGAAATTTATGGAACATATATAAGTGGAAAAACATCATCCTTCATAGATTAATCACATTATCTCCGTGCATGGGAATTTAATTTATTGAATTATTAATTTAGATTTAAATTAAGCCATTTACATTTCTCTTTTTACATCTATGAAAAAAAATTATGAAGGTGAAACTGTTCCCTGAATAGAGGACACAGTGTCTCATTATATAAATGCTTTGTAAAGTACATTTATTTTAAGAAAATGTAAAAATGTATCTACTAATGAGAATTACATCTCATAACTTATTTAACTTTAACATAATTGTCTATAGATTTTCTAAACAAGTATAACTTAGACATAAGAATTTTGGCAGTGATTCTAAAAAGTATTTGTGAAACATGGTGGTTTCAAATCTAAGTAAAATGAAAGTAAATGAGCATATTGTGTTATAGTTTCATATAAAAATTGTTTTTCTAGAGTCTGTATTCTCTTCTTTTATTAGTGCTTACTATAAGTGAATATCTCCAATATTAATATAAGGCACTCAGAATTTCTAACCTAACTGTGAGGGAAAGAAGTTCCTGTAAGACACGTTAAATTTACACACTACTCTCTACACAGGGCAGCATGCCCTGGTTGATGGCAATTTTCTTCACACAAGATAGCAACTAAATGTGTAAGAATTTATCCCAAATACGCTAAAGCAAAATTTACTTTATAAAAAAGTCTTGCAGTTTTCAAAGAAAGGTAGTTAGTTTGAGAATATGGAAGATTAAATCAATCTATGCAGGCATATTTTATCTGTTTTCTTATCTGTATTTTAATTCACACAGTACAATAAAAATATATGTATATAGATGTACATGAAACACATTATATACATATATGTGCATATACATATATAACAGATATGTGTGTGTGTGGGGGGAGAGGTTCTCTCATCTATGAAATGCAGAATTGATATTCTTTGCTTTTTACCAAGAAAAATGACGATTAAAAAAATAAGCAAGCAATACTTTAATATGCAGGCCAGGAAATTTTCGATATCAAGATTAATTATGTGCTATAGTGTGATTCCTTTGGGTTCATTTTTGAAACTCCCACATTTCAATATTAGAAACACTGGAAAGAAAACTTTATCCAAGTTGGGAAGGGTATTAAAGAGAGAACTGACCCAGAAAACAGCACACACTACTGTGAAACATTCAGAGTTACCTTCCCAGACATTTAATATCCATTCAGAGAGGAATCATTCCTTTGTACCTAAGTGAGTATGGGACATATTTTGTCCTCTAGGCCACTGTAGGTCCTTTTATTTTTTTCCCCGCCAAATGTCAATCTCTTTGTCTTATAAATAGTATCATAACACAGGGCAGCTGATGAAAGGTACTATGTACAACTCCCCAGTGGTTTTGGTTATTGAAAAGACACAGAAGGGGAGTTTCAAAAATCTAGTCCTGTCTCTGAAGGAATTGGTATTTAAACCTAGGTGTGCTGGCATGAACCAGCTAATGAAGTGAGGTGTTTGCTCTACTTTCTTTCTCATCTCTTTCTCAGATATCGAAATGAATATCCATGGGCCATTGCAATTAAGGAAAGAAAAACGTCCCTTTATCCTATTAAGATTTCTTTATACATGACAGTTGGATAGCAAAACATTTCTTTGAAGTAAGACGATAATTTAAAATAAAATCTATGTTTCTCAGTATCCCAAACATTTGAGATTTGTGGTGGTTCGCTGTCTTGTTCAAACACAGTATCATGCTGCGAGAGGCTGAGAACAAGAAAAAATGCAGTATCTGTCCCATGAAAATTGTTCAGGAAAGTTATGATGAAAGGGGCAGCCAGATGTTTAAGTTTGGCTTGAGAGCACTTTTCGTACATTTGCTGGGGCTTAAAGGAAATATAAGAAATGAACCTGCGTAAAAATAGGTACCGTTTATTGCGGGATTATGAGACAGTAATTAGCCACTTGATCTCATCTTTACTGTTGCAAACATCCCATAATGGTATGATCATTCTCATTTTAAAAGGAGTTAAACTAAACCTAAAAAAGATCAAATAACGTAAGTAAGCCATACCCCTAGTAAATGGGAGAGTAGAGATTTAAATCTAGATCTGATACCAAACTAGGTGCTCCTTTAGTCCAGTCATTTAGTTTCCTAATACTACATTCCTGAGATAACCAAGTGTAAATGTCACCTAAAATGATAAGGGAATGCTAGAAAGGTAAAAAGAAAAATATGTGTTAAGATACTTGGAACCTTACATTCATTAGAAATACCAAAGTAGACAATTAACTCAGGGAGATAGGTGATGTCTAAGTGAATAATATATGTATATATACCTGGAAAAGTGCTGATAGAAAAGTGGATAAAAAGTGAGACTGAGCATGCAAAAGTGCTTTTACCAAGATCTAACAGGATATGTCAAAAAAACAATTTAAACTATAATAAAGATGTAATGTTCCGTAGTGAAGGAAAATTACAATCTCTAAACTCTGAGATGTTTAATGTAAGATTGGATCAAAACAACAAAAATATATCAAAATTTATGTTATGTTCACCTGTTAATTACTATAAATCTGGCTGAAAATGTGAAACTATATTATTTTAATTAAAAAAAACCCTGTATATTCTTTGCTGGAGAAGGGATATTGTACAAGACATCTGTCAAAACAGGTTTATCAAATGTTATATTAAATGCAGCAGAGTACATCTGATCTTCATTTCTATTAGTGTCAAAAACTGATACAGTTTAGTTTGATTTTGTGAGTCAACTGTTTTATAAAGAGTAATGACTATTATATCTACCATATCAAATCTTATGCTTTCAGCACTAAAAAAGTTTCATCAAGCATTTTATCAGTCTCACTGATGGATGATAAATTATTTTTTGCTTAGATTTTCTGAATTGTGTCTAAGTATGCAGGAATTTTCTACCATCTCTACAACATTGTGTAATATTTTATTGGTGTGCAGATGATATCTTAAACATCAATATATGATATATAGTTTACAGCACATTTGGCCAATTATTAAATTATTAAAGTTAATCTTCATCTGACTAGTTGCTACTCACTTTTGTCTTAATATAATTGGAAATTGATTTCTAAAGGTTTTAGGTGACACTTATTTTGATCTATAGGTATAACCTCTTGCCCTTAGATATGCCAGGTACTGTGGAAACTGCTTTACATAATTTTTTATTGAATTATGACAAAAAAGACTGATGTGCTTAATCTCAGCAAATAACTCATACATTTGGAAAGCAATGGGTAAAATTATTCCTTTCATAACTAGCTAATTTGGTCAAAATCTGTAATCTCTCATGAGGTGGACAGTATTGATATGCCTCTGTTGCTTCCATGACCATTATTTAATTCATTCACCTCCAGCAGGAGAGATTTCCAGAACAATAAAATTATTTTTGTAGATAATTATTTGATAAATTTACTACTGGTAAGCAATATAGTGTTTTGCTAATCATAAGAGACATGTTTAAAAGACCATTCTTTAAGCTACCTACCAACTATCATGGTATGGCCATTAATGTTGGAAGCAGTAGTTGTCTCAGCTGTTTGTTCTATTAGTGCTATCAGATCAATATCCAAACTACAATAATCTCTTGACAGGAGAATGCCTATATAGAACAATAACATGAGAGCCTTCTTTGATATAAATAATCATTTTTCTCTTAAGGTTTTTTCTTTTTTAAGTTGTTTATGATGAAATGTTCATCATATATCTCTTGTAATTCTTTCTAAGATATTGGCCAACAGTATTATACTGTAACAATACAGAGAAAATAGAGGTATTGAAATAGTTAGAAATGAGACTTTTTAATGTAAGAAAAGAGTATATATAGCAAAGGGTATTGAGTTTTTTTTTTAAAGTGGAAATATCAGCATTAAAGGAATTTAACTTTGTTAAAAACAGATACCATAAAGCTTTGGTAAATTGTTTCATGGTGAATAATATAACTGGGGAAATGATTATTTTAGATTAGCTGTGTAAAATGGGAAAATGGTTATAGGCTACTTAAGCACATTCACAAAAATAGTTCTTTAGCTCCAGCAGAGATGCACTAAGGGTCTTTAAAATGACAAAATAAGTTTAAAGTGAATATGATTGTGTTATTTTCTATGTTTTCAACAAAATACATTTGCCACTCTTAAGCTGTTATTTTGAAATGTGGTGTCAGAGAAACTGCTGCTTAAATTGGAAATATATTAAAGAATAGTAATTAAGAAAGATAACTTTTTATAACAGTTAATGTTTTCTAAATCACTTGCTATAGCAGCTTTCTTTTTTTCTTCTTAACAAAAAGTATGAGGAAATAACAGAAACTATGAGAAGAGTTTAACTCTGAAGGGAGAATAAAAATCTACTGTAAACTGAACACTATCAAAAAGTGTGCATTATGGGTTTTCCATCCTCAGAGAAACCAGTACGTAGTAGTTCAGTCTATACTTTTATGACTGATCCTTGATTATTTTCCTTTCCTCATACACCAAACCATCAGCAGACTATGCTGATGTTACTTTCAAATTACATCCCAAATCCAGGCAATTTTTGACTGGACCTATCACCACCTGATGCCTGGACTACTGCCATTGCATCTTTTTTTTAAAAAAAAATATTTATTTTTTATACAGCAGGCTCTTATTAGTTATCTATTTCATATGTATTCGTGTATAGATGTCAATCTCCCAGTTCATCGCACCCCCACCCCCACCCCCCGCTTCCCCCCTTGGTGTCCATACGTTTGTCCTCGACATCTGTTTCTCTATTTCTGCCTTGCAAACCGGTTCATCTGTACCATTTTTCAAGATTCCACATATATGCGTTAGTATACGATATTTGTTTTTCTCTTTCTGACTTACTTTACTCTGTATGACAGTCTCTAGGTCCATCCACATCTCTACAAATGACCCACTTTCGTTCCTTTTTATGGCTCAGTAATATTCCACTGTATATATGTACCACATCTTCTTTATCCATTTGTCTGTTGATGGGCATTTAGGTTGCTTCCATGACCTGGCTATTGTAAATAATGCTGCAATGAACATTGGGGTGCATGTGTCTTTTTGAATTATGGTTTTCTCAGGGTATATGCCCAGTAGTGGGATTGCTGGGTCATATGGTAATTCTATTTTTAGTTTTTTAAGGAACCTCCATACTGTTCTCAATAGTAGCTGTATCAATTGACATTCCCACCAGAAGAGCAAGAGGCTTCCCTTTTCTCCACACCCTCTCTAGCATTTGCTGTTTATAGATTTTTTCTGATGATGCCCATTCTAACAGATGTGAGGTGATATCTCATTGTAGTTTTGATTTGCATTTCTCTAATCATTAGTGATGTTGAGTTCCATCACATCTTCTGCTCTTACCCACCTGCAAAATATGTTCACCATAGCCCTCAGAGTGATCTTTATAAAATATAAATCACAGTATGTGACTCTTCAGCTCTCAAATCCTAATGGCTTTCAATCTGGAGTTGACATTTTTTCCTCTGGAAAAGGACAGAAAATAAATATTTTTGGTCTCCTGCTCCACGTATAGTCTCTGCTACATGTTCTCCTTTTTTCTGATGTTTTATTAACAAACATTTAATAATGTAAACCCAAAAAATATATTATTGGCTTCATAGGCCATGTAAAGCTGTCTGGCCCAAGCACTATAGTTTACATGCCCTTAAACCTAATTCTGGACAATGATTAAGAAGCCTTGTGTGGTCCCAACCAATGTGGCAGCTGCTCTGACATCATCACCTATTTTGTTCCCCATCCTTTTCTGCCTTCAAGCTACATCACCCTTTTATTCTTCCTTGATCAAACAAAACGTATACTTCAATAAGGCCGTTGCACTTGATGTTCCTTCTGACCGTAGCATTTGACTGCCAGATATTCACCTGACTGATACTTTCACATCTTTCAAGTTTATGTTCAAATATAACTCCAAAGAATGGCCTAGCTTATATATTCATATCTGAAACAGTACCCCCGTTATTATTTATTAACTTGCCCTGATCTGTTTTTCTTCAAAGCTTTTAATGACATAAATATGCTTATTACTCTATCTCCTGTTTGTCACAACTCAAAGAGATTTTAAGTCTTCTGTGTGTATGGTCTTTGACTATCATGTTCATCACTTATTAAATATAGAAAGTGGCAAAATAGATTCTCAGTAAATATCAAATATAGGAAAAGTACATTTATCCACCTATTAATTCATGCTGAAGGTGAGTATAATTTATTTTTTATAACCTTAATGCTGATATAATTTTAATGACTCCATACCAAAATGTAGGATTGCTTAACTTAACTATCACAAACTGAGTTCTGAGGCATACATAAAAGAACTCCTAACGACTCTAATTTAGTGGTGAAGTACTATGCCATCAGCAACTTAATTGTAAATTATTCAGGAAAAAAGGAATTTATTTAAAAGTATATAAAAGAAGAGAAAATATGTGGCAAAATTTTAAAAATTCATAATTCTTGGTGAAAATACACGGGCATGTATGGTATGAGTCTCTTCTGTGCCTTTAATTGTTTTTCAGAATAAATTCAGGGAAACAAGTACTGGCATCTGTGGCTCCAGAATACATTTTTCGTGGGTTACATCAGCTGCCTATTCAGCCAACTGATTAAGTTAAAGTGAACCCATAATATATTATCCATACTAGCATACTTCTGAGAGTGAAAGATAGTAGAAAAATGATTATTTATGTGTAGCAATCATTTATTTATCACAGTGTTAGATTTATGAAATAAACTTTTAGAATTTTTGAATAAAACTCTGCCTAAAAAATGAACATGCATTCACGTATGTGGAGCAAAAAAAGAAATTATTTTGTTTATCTAAATATAAAAACATAACAGAAGAATTATTCTTGGTACATTTTCATGTACTTTAATCCATCCCTTAGCCCTTTCTCTAAAATCATGTTTATGGTATTTTTCTAAGAACATTATTTTTTTGACATTGTTTCATAATTTTTCATTTATTTACTAGAATAGCCTTCAATCTCCTCTTAAGTTGTATTTCATAATTAACAAATATAAAATTGTTGATATCTTTGACTCTTCTCTGTAGACTATTAATTTGTAATTGAGATATTCTTTCCCTACAAATTCCAAGGTAAGCCAGAAACAAAGTCCACTAAATGAAGGATAAGCTCAGTATAAGTTTTTTATATTGAAATGTGGTAATATTTCAATCCAAATAATTTCACAGGCACTGTCCTTTTTTCCTTTATATAGAGTACTTCTTTATGAAAATAGTTTTATGTAACAAAATTCAATATATATTACCTCTGTATGTGAGTCTTTTGAATTTTTTGACAAATTTAGATGCTGGAAAAAAATTAGAACACTTGTCACGCTTTTTTATTCAGGTACTGAAAATATTTTATCCACTCAAAAACTGGGAGTTCCATCAAAAGATTTTTTTCTATAAGGTATTCTAAAGAGTATTTATAGAATTTCAAAATAAAATTACTCTTTTACTTTTCATTTTTTATCTTGTTAAATCCCCCCCATAATTCTGTAGGGTCACATTTATATATCTTTTCCTTTACACAGTATTTATTCTTAAAAATTATAATTCACTAGAAGCTCCAAAAGTTGAATTTTTTAGTGTTGTTCTTTTTTTTTTTTTTTTTTTTTTTTCTGGCGTTACGCAGGCGTCTCACTGTTGTAGCCTCTCCCATTGTGGAGCATAGGCTCCGAACGCGCAGGCTCAGCGGCCATGGCTCACGGGCTCAGCCGCTCCTTGGCATGTGGGATCTTCCCGGACCGGGGCACGAACCCGTGTCCCCTGAATCGGCAGGCGGATTCTCACCCACTGCGCCACCAGGGAAGCCCAGGGGAGCCCTGGGGAGCCCTTTAGTGTTGTTCTTGCTGAATGATTCTATCGAGGATTCCAAGGGTATATTTTTTAAACAAAATGCAACCAGATTTTAGATGACTAGTTTATAGAAATAGTATTGTTTTAGGATACCTAAGTTGTTTTACAAAGTAGACCATCAAAGGTTCAAATATTTCTAACATCTGATTAATGAGGAGCTGCAGAAAGACAATGTGTGTACCACCTAGACATTTGTCTCAAAAATGTGTAGTCAATATCTCATTTGATCTGAACACGGTACCATGCTTCATGAATTATATGTAAATACACCTTATTGCATCTTATGCAGCTGCATGTGTTAAATCTTTGTTTTAGGGCATAATCTTATTAGTATAGCTATTCACTTCTGTAATTATTGCTACTGCTTCTTTAGCAATTTTATCTTCTACTTTGCATGCAGCCAATGATAAAATACAGTAAATGCCAACAAACACTGTATGCAAATGACATCAACTTTCTTGGGAAATGAACATTTACTTCCTTTTCATTACATATGTACTTTCGGGGGGGGTGGGCTGTTCATTGCAGAAAGGGTTTATGGCTAAAAATTAAATAAACACTAAAATACTAAATCAATAAATGAACATTCATTGTAGATTTACACCAAACCATAAATGACAAGTGTTGTGCAGTAAGAAGCCTTAGGTTACTTATATGCTCTATGGCAGGACCGTTGCATCTGTATTGCCTATGCTTATTTCACATCTACCAAAACTATAATTCTCTCATTTTCACACTAACCCCACATCCTACCAACTGTGCCTTGCGATTTCATGTATCTCACAGACTATGGCAGAACCCATGTCCCAACTGCCTAGTCAACTAAGTGGAGAGCCTTGGATAACAGCTTTGAATACTTCTCCCACTACATTCTTTATACCGGTGGAGGGCTGTATGTGAAATATTGGTTGGAGTTACCTTGTCTGGAAAGGACCAGGAAAAGAGAGATGTGTCTTATAGCTTATTAATTATTTATTTAACCATAGTTAAAGTGAGAACATAGTTCTTCACCCATTTGTGTTTTTGCATCTGGAAGTACAAAGTTGGGATCTATCAAAATGATCCTGACATGTTTTTATATATCTACTACTAGTAACATTTTGTGAAATAATGAGAAATCTGGGACAAAGGCTAAACAAAAGTGATGCAGGAAAAATAGGGGACTAGGACTGACCAGGACAAACAGAATGTGTGGTCTTCCCAGATATAATATAATTCACTAGATACCAAGAAGGTCTTAACCATTCATGTGATACTATAGATCACATTTTTCCAATTAGAAAAGAAAAATATAAATTTAGATTTTGCTATCATTACCTTTTTTTCCTGAAAGAGAGCAATGTAAAGGTTTGATTTTAGTATTAGTTTTTGAGTTTAACTTGTTTTCTTTAGCTAATTTATTAGATGTTCATAGCACTTTGTTTTAAAAACTACATGGTATACATGTTTCAGGGATATTTCTGTGACTTGTCTCAGATTTCTCATTTCATCGATGATAACTTAAAATGTGTATCAAGATTTGGAAATATCTACTACAATTCTTATCAATGTATAGTCTTAATCACAGTGTTATCGCTGCTCCTTAAAACATTTGACAATATTTCTTAAATGCAATGTTCATAATAAATGGTGTAATGCAAAATGTGTTATATTAAGAATGTGAAGAATTGGGTTTTAATACTAATTCTATAACTGAAAAGATTTTCACATTAGGTTATTTTTCTAAAAGCAGTTATAAAGATGCAATGTATAATATAATAACAATGACAATAATACAAGTTACAATAATGATACAAATACATACTACATCTATACCGCACAATGCATTTGGCCATCAGATGAGAATAAAAATAGGCAGGTATGAGGAAGGAGCCCGTATTTAGAACAATCAAAGGTAGCACCTGTACATTTCTCTCCGGCCAGGCTACGTAGTTTCTGCTCGGTTAGCTGCAAACCAAGTTTGCTTTGTTTTGAGAGTGGATGAATATTTAATACTTATATAAACATTACAAATGGTAGGTGTAAAGTGGAAGTGACCCCCTGTCACTGGGAATGGCAGAAGAGACTCGGGTCAGCAGGAGGCAGCTGCTGCAAACTCACACAAGGGAAGGCCAGGTGCTGTGGGAAGTGGTTCATCACATGGTCTCATTTCAAACTCAGGGCAGCCTTAAGAGGTAGGTGTCTTATTTCATCTTACACATGGGGAAATAGACCCAGAGAGATCAGCACAGCAAGGAGCTAACACAGAGGCTGAGGGACAGAGCTAGGATTCAAACGCAAGTCCTGCCATGTGCACTGACCCCTGGGGCCCAGCTCTGTTCGTGCTCACTGGGCCCTGCGATGGTGAGGCTCCCACACTCCCTGTCCTGGGTTGAGTATCAGAACCACATGGAGAGCTTGGGAATAGGCCCCAGCCCATGCCCAGGATGAAGGCAACCAAGTACAGCGAGTCACCCACCCCCAGAACAGGGGAGGACAATGGAGGCAGCAGGAAGAACAGATAGAAGGAGCTGAAAAGCCAGGTCAAGGGGTCTTTGAGTGACAAGTGCTGAGCTTCTCATTCCCACACCCACATGTGGCCTTCAGACATGCATTAGCCATCATCAGACAGTATGTTTTATTATTTATTTTTAACATCTTTATTGGAGTATAATTGATTTAAAATAGTGTTAGTTTCTGCTTAAAATAGAGTGAATCAGTTATACATATACGTATGTTCCCATATCTCTTCCCTGTTGCATCTCCCTCCCTCCCACCCTCCCTATCCCACCCCTCTAGGTGGTCACAAAGCACTGAGCTGATCTCCCTGTGCTATGCGGCTGCTTCCCACTAGCTATCTATTTTACGTTTGGTAGCTTATATATGTCCATGCCACTCTCTCACTTTATCACAGCTTCCCCTTCCCCTTCCTCATATCCTCAAGTCAATTCTCTAGTAGGTCTGTGTCTTTATTCCCATCTTGCCCCTAGGTTCTTCATGACAATTCTTTTTCCTTAGGTTCCATATATATGTTAGCATATGGTATTTGTTTTTCTCTTTCTGACTTACTTCACTCTGTATGACAGACTCTAGGTCCATCTACCTCACTACAAATGACTTGATTTCCTTTCTTTTTATGGCTGAGTAATACTCCAAAATTTACAAGCAGTGCATGCAGCTCAATATCAAAAAACAAACAACCCAATCCAAAAATAAACAGAAGACCTAAATAGACATTTCTCCAGAGAAGATATACAGATTGCCAACAAACACATGAAAGAATGCTCAACATCATTAATCATTAGAGAAATACAAATCAAAACTACAATGAGATATCATCTCACACTGGTCAGAATGGCCATCATCAAAAAATCTACAAACAATAAATGCTGGAGAGGGTGTGGAGAAAAGGGAACCCTCTTGTACTGTTGGTGGGAATGTAAACTGATACAGCCACTATGGAGAACAGTATGGAGGTTCCTTAAAAAAAACTAAAAGTAGAACTACCATATGACCCAGCAATCCCACTACTGGGCACATACCCTGAGAAAACCATAATTCAAAAAGAGTCATGTACCACCATGTTCACTGCAGCTCTATTTACAGTAGCCAGGACATGGAAGCAACCTAAGTGTCCACTGACAGATGAACGGATAAAGAAGATGTGGCACATATATACATCAGACAGTAATTTTTGACAATGACATAGGAGAACAGCCAGGCATATAGGCACCTTTCCCGAGCCTGCACAATGGCGGGGAGGGGCTGCTACTGGCAGGCCCTCCCTGGGGTGGTCGGGGAGAAGGCCTGCCCTGCAGACTTCAACTCCCTGCTCCCTCTTCTCCAGGAGCCCTCCGGGATTTCTACCCAGGGTTGAGTAGAATCTGCAGCTGTACTCCCATCACAGCACTGTCCTGTCACCTTGACCATCTCTCTCACTAGTCTATGATCTTCACAAATCATGAGGATACATCTTATGCCTCATTTGCAGTCCTAGTTCTAGGGCCCAACAAAACTTCCCTAACCAGGGCACTACCCAGAATCAGAGGAGCCAGTAAGTGGCAATGCTCCAGGACAGGTGCTCTGGTTGTCCTCACTGGTAGCTCATCTACCTGCTACAGGTGGGCCTGGATCTTGCCAACGGTCCTGCTCAGAAGAACCCTGGTGAGTATGAATGAGGTGAGCGGCTCACAAGCTGGGAAAAGGAAGAAACAGGGCTAGCTTTCATCGGCTCTGCAGCCACATCTGACGATCTCTCTGGAAGGAGCATGAAGCAAGGGCAATGCTTCCAAAACACCAGCTGGCCTCCTGAAGGGTCTGCTCTGAAAAGGGCACGTTTACAGGTGGGTCAAGATGCATTTTTCTTGAGAAAGAATTAATAACTTCTCCTATGTTGGACTCAGGCTGGGATCTGCTGGAAGCCTGGGGAGGCTGCCAGTTTGGGGAAGGGGAATTCTTCAGAACACATCTGCTTCCACTACTTAAATTTCAGCTGAGGAGACCAAAGAGACCAAGGAGAAGGGACAAGCCCAAAGTCTCAGCCAGTCGAAAGTACAGGCCAGGACTCCCCTGGTGGCGCAGTGGTTGAGAGTCCGCCTGCCGATGCGGGGGACGCGGGTTCGTGCCCCGGTCCGGGAGGATCCCACATGCCGCGGAGCGGCTGGGCCCGTGAGCCATGGCCACTGAGCCTGCGCGTCCGGAGCCTGTGCTCCGCAACGGGAGAGGCCACAACGGTGAGAGGCCCACGTACCGCAAAAAAAAAAAAAAAAAAAGTGCAGGCCAGCGCTGCTTACCCACCCTACCCCTACCCCAGCTGCCCGGTTTTCAGAGCAGCAGAGGGACTTGGATTCTGCCAGTGATGACACTGTTCTCCACTCTTGTTAGGGTGTCCACATCTAATACTACCCACAGGGAAAACTGCTGGAGAGTTAGGGATGCACTCACTCTCCCTAACCATTCCCACTTGACTTTGAAGGTTCCTCCCAGGAGAGGCCAGCTCTAAGCTGCCTGCTACTTCCGGGGAGGTCCTGGCATCCCAACCTTGGGCTGTGGCATCATCACCTCTGAGCCAGCAGTTAGGGGAACAGCTAAGCTGAGACAGGACAGGTCCAACCAGCCTAGTCTGGGCAGGGGCTGATTCCCAACTGTGCCAGGCTTTACCTGTCAGCTGGCTTCTGCCTGTATGAGTGGCCCTCTGGGTTTCTTGGTGGCGTCCTGAGCCTTCACGGATGTTCCTGCTTGACCTATTTTGCAACTGAGTCTGTGCACGCAGCAGTGCGGTGAGGGAGGATATCCTCTGGGATAGCAGTGGTCCCTGGAGTTCCTGGTTAAGGCTCAGCTTGGGTTTTCCATAGATGATGCAGCTTCCCCAGACCCGTGGCCGGCCCTTTGCTCAGGTGGCACGGTCAAAGGAGCCTGACCCCCAAGAAGTCCAGGTAGCTCCATGGTAGTTGCGGTGGCCGTGCAGTTGGGTGTTTGTACCGCAGGGACTCCGTCTTTGCCGTCACTAGCTGGTCCAGTTGTCTGTGTCTTCCAGTGGGTCCTGATGGCGCTTCTCCGGGAGCTTCTGCAGCTCCTCCTCCGCCGTTGCTTGGCCTCCTCCAGGGCTGCCGTCTTCCGCTCTCTCTTTGGCTTGGGGAAGCCTGGCAGGAGCACCCGCCACTCCTCCGCGTGGCTGCTGAGCATTTGACACTTGCTGCGCGGGGGTCCCGGCGTCACTGTCCTGCTGCTTCCGCGCTGGCCTGAGACCCTGCCCCATAGCACTCCTGGACGTGCCTCACAGCTGTGCTCCTGGCTCACTTTGCTTTTAAAGCCACAAAAAGTGAGATGCTTTTCAGTCTCTTTCTTGCTGTCTTGTCTGCTTTCTGACACACAGTCTTGCTACATGATTTCCTAACTTGACTGAACTCAATACATTTCTATAAACAAAAGTTAAAGCATTCTTTTCCTCCTAATAAAACCCCAGTTACCACCTGATTTCTCTCCCAAGACTTTCTGCTGCTATGTATTAAAATAGTAGTGGTAATGCTCTCCTTTAACATTTGCTTAGCGATGACTATTTATGAGGCACTGTTCTAGGTGATTTCCATATACTGATTCATTTAATTCTACAGCAATGTGCATTGTACAGCTTTACAGATCTGTTTATGGATGAGGAAAGTGAAGACAGAGAGGTTAAACGACCTGTCCAAGTTTACAACTATTCAGGGACAGAGCCAAGATTCATTCCAGGTAGTCCGATTCAAGAATCTGTGTAATTAAGCACTACATGTTGTGTACATGTGTAAGCATACGTGTATACGAGGGTGTGTGTGTATGTGTGTGTTTAGGTGGTAAGAGAATGTGTGTCTTTTAATGGTAGATACAGAGAAGGAGGACATAGGTAATTTTACATTCTAAGTCAGGTTTAATTTTTGTGTAGTCATTTTTATTCACTAGATATTGGTATAATTTTGTTTCCACATATGTAAAAATAAAATATCTCAAATGGCAGAGTTACTAACTTTCCTTAGAGCCTACATATGAAATAAGTATCCCCATGCCAGAAAAGTATTTGAACCTCATAATGGCAGAGATGACCTGTCTTTAACCAGATTTTTTTATGTGTTACATAAGACCCACTTGATCAGGCCAAAATTCTGCACCCTCCCCTCACGCAACAAAGAATTCTGAGGGAAGGACAATCCTTCCAAAGAAAGTGAGATGATAATAAATTTAAGTCCAGTGAGAGGTGAGGGGCAGATAGTACACATGTAATAATACTGTATTCCAAAAATTTTATTATGATGTCTAAAATTTGTAAATGATAGAATACTATTTAAATACCTATTTAATAAAAATTATTTTCTTTCATAAGAAAAAAGACTTAAAAAATATTTAGCTTCAAAAATTATATAAAATCATTTTTAAACTAATTTTCATGCAACCTGTCCTTAAATGGCTCTACAGGAAATATATAATAATTATAATGCCCTGTATATATTTACAGTACAAAATAACATTTGGATTCATGTAGGGTCCTTAAATTTTAGCCCTAGAAAATTTTTAAAATGATTGTACTCTCAGATAATTATTGTCAATAAATTTAAAATAGTCCTTAAACACTGACATATGGAAAAGGTTAACGATTAAGGTCCTGTTAACCAGGACTTATATGCAGACAAATTCACAGTCTGATATAACTATGATTCAAGGTCCCAATTTTGTCCTAATGCATAACTAAGGCCCACAATGCAGTGACATCATAAATAGAAAAGAATCATCAATTAGTATGTTTTAATAAGAGCATGCAAATTAAACACACAGGTTAAATGGAACTCGGGAAATTACTGTGGAAAACCCATTTGTTTAATGATTGTAAGATAGAGTCTAGTTAACTCAATATTGTCAGCTATTAATATCTTACATACACAAAATTAATATAAAATGCCACTTAGAAACTAATTACTAGAATAGAAAGCATGTTATTTTATGAATATGTTACCATTTTTGTTTTCTATCTTGTTTTTGTAAATACATTTTAGAAACCTCGTCTTATCAGGTTTCTCTGTTTCAAAGACTAGCTGCCAAGAAACTATGATATAAAACATTTTTGAAACCATTCTTTCAAAATGATTTTAAACTTTCAGTATTAAAAATAAAGGCAAACAATTATTTAAATGTGCTTACCAAAATCAGTAAATAAGAAAGCATAGAATTTGAGACTATTTTTTTTACAGCATGATTTTAACCTAATTCTCGTTGCCTGAACTGCTCTTTCTCTTAGATGTCTATCATCTTCACATACTTGAGGCCTCAGTTTAAATATCACTTCACCAGACTCCTCCGCCTTGACATATTATCTGAAGTAAGTCCCAACTGGAATCTCTATCTTAGGCCCTAGTACAATCTCTTACAAGCCAATTTCCTTCAAAGTTTATAAATGGTGTTTTCTCTATTTTTTTCTGACAGAGTGTGTTTCCCTCCACTAGATAAGTACTCAAGAATAGTTACACAATAATGTTCCATTAGCATCCAAGCAACGAAATATTCCCCGTGGGCTAATATAAATCTGGAACAGAATAATTTCCATATGAATGTTTACTGAAAACAAATTAAAATTTTTTTAAGTACCTGGAACGGGTAGAGAGGGGCCTCTTATCAATACTCTAAGACAGAGTGAGAAAAACTTGAATAATTTGCCCATTTGTTTATGATGTAATTAGTCTTATTTATCCACAGGGATTTTTGGTATTTTAGGGAAGTAAACCCTGGAACTGAAACATGAGTTGTACATATTTTTTGCAGCATGGCATTTAATTTACTTTCAAGATGTTTTACCCATGAAGCCAATTTTATAAATGTGCACCTAAATTTACAATCTGTTATTTTATGCATACTTTGTGCTTTCGTTGCTGTTGTTGTTGTTGTCATATGAGAAAAACATCTTCACATCCTATTTATGACAGGTAAATCTTACCAAGTTATTGCAGTCTATTAATTTCTGTGGGTGCAAACTCTGAACAATGCTTAGTTTATAGCAGGTACTTAATAAATCACTGCTGAATAGATGAACAAGTGAATGAATGCATGAATGAATGCAATTGCCTCTTAATTGTTCTCCCCCTTTATAATAAATTAGATTTTCTGCTAATAGCTTAATTTCCTGGTTCAGTACTGATCGATCTCTTATTGGAAGCAATCAAGTTAAAATCTCCCATCTCAAAGTTATAGGATCCAGGTTCTTGGGGCATTGCAGGTAGGCCTTTTTATGATCTGTCCCCCAAACTTTCTACAACCTGTACAGCTGGAGTGAAACCATATTATTTGAGAATTATTAACTAGGTCTCAAATTTTCCTGGCTTTGGTATTTATTGATTCTGATTTCTTCTTTCTTTACTGCTCTTGTGAATCTTACCATCTGCCAAAGTCGTGTCCAACGTCTCAGTGTTCTTTGAAGCCATCTCATGACTTCTTCCTGACTATTTCCCTCCCTGATTCTCTTCAGCGGTCAACAGTGTTCTGATTGTTTATCATTGTCTGCCTTAAATTATAAATATATGTGGGCAAGAGCCTACTGATCTCCTCAATTGGTAAACTCTCCAAGAACAGGGATTTGTGTCTCTGATTCTTTGTATCTTAGCTGAGCTTTAGATATTTGAAGCATTTTGATTGGCAATACCTAATTCAAATTGGTGGCACTTTTCATATTTAATAACAAACTAAAATGTACCCTCTAAAAATAACAATAAGCAAGGATCAATTTTAAAGTAGATTTAATGTCATTGTAGTCAAGAGTAGTTTCACAGTAATATTCCATTAGCAAAGATTTGAGAATACGATTCTACTTTTCTAACAAAGATCAAAATATTTCTCTGCAAAACTGGTTAAGGTTTCCATGATGAGTTAGCGAATTATAGTGCAAAGTGTGAAAGAAGCAAATTTTGAATGTAATAATTCATACTTTTGCACCCATCAACACCTTACATCAAAATCAATTTCAGATGTATGAAACAATTTGGTGTAAACTTTTCTAATATAAAAATAAATAGAAGTGAACATCAGATTTCTGTACTAAATAAGTTTTTAGTTTGAAAGAAGAAAATGAATGCAAATATTTTCAGTGTATAATCATTTAACATCTGTGTCAAATGCTATAAGATGAAGGTGTAGGGGAGACAAATTTTTGCATCTACCCTCCTAGGGTTATTCTCCTCGGCAAAACTTACATGCCTTTATAGTAGGTTGAACAAAGAGAGGCGTGTGTGGAAAAGTAACTAAACCATGTGGAGAGGCTAAAGGAAGATAAGAATTATTTTTTTTCAAATTGTACACTTCAATTTTTTCTGGGTTATTCAGTAGCTTTTCAGTTTTAAAAAATTCTATTTTATTTTATATTAGAGTATAGCTGATTTACAATGTTATGTTAGTTTCAGGTGTACAGCAAAGTGATTCAGTTATACATATATACATTCTTTTTCAGGTCCTTTTCCTATATAGGTTATTACAGAATATTTTGTAGAGTTCCCTATGCTATACAGTAGGTCCTTGTTATCTATTTTATATATAGTAGTGTGTATGTTAGTTCCAAACTCCTAATTTAGGAGATAAGAATTATTTTAACAAGGTCATCTTGTATAGAATTCTCTTGGTCTCAACTTCTCTCTCGTTGATAATAAGAATGTTACATTCTTATTATCTAGCTAGCTAAATCTAGGAAGGCTGGAAAACAATGGATGGCATGTAAGTTATCACAATTGTTTAAGATATTCATATATACAGTGTACTTCACCGATATCACTTTACTTACACATAGTCATACACATACTCAAACATATGATCTTTCTAACACAGAAGCAAACTTGATGCCTATATTGTCATCTTACCCCCATAACGTAAAATATTATAGTTCACTAAGGTCTTACTAGAGCTTTGCCAATTTAAATACAGAGATTCATTGGACCACTGGAGATAAAGAAAAACATTAAAAAGGTAGCTAGGAATTCGACAGTGTTTTTTTGTTGTTGTTGTTGTTGTTTGGGGCTTTTTTTTTGTTTGTGTTTTCTTTGCCAGTTATAAAGCATAATCAGTTATCTACAGGAATTCTTACTTTTCCCCAACATTTGTCAAAAGTAATTATATGGCTGTTTGTATGATAATGTATGAACTGGAATCTGAGTGAAAGTAAGCAGCTACTGGTCTCTGCAATATGTCTCAGCGGACTTTTGCTTAAGTTTGCATAAGATAAATCTTTTTTGTAGATCTTTGTGTTTAAAAGCCTTCTGGAACTGTGAACCTGTTTCCATCTTGCAAAGAACAATGCCTCTTTCTAATAAAAGCTCTCTCAAGCAAAGGCAATCTAAAAGAAAAATGTCTTAATAATATGTATGTTTAAATCCTACCTTTGTTTTAATATACATAAACTTGATTTCTCCTTCTTGCACCTTTGAATTTTTTCTTACATTCTAATGATACCATAAATATTCTATAAAATGTAATTTAAAAAATGGTGTGTTCTGTGTGAGCTCTCTAAGCAGGAAAAAGCAACGACAAGATGCACACTCTTGAACCATGCCAAAAATAATTTCATGGAGTTATTATAGCATGCTGAGTATTCAAAGGCCTTTTAGATTTCAAATTGGTATTGTACTGATTTATGATATCCAAATGCTCCAAAGTGGCCATTCATTGAACATCTTGTTATTCAAAATAGTCACTAAGCTTTCTGCAAAGTCATATACTAATCACTTTAGTCACAAACATAACCCTGTTCACTTAGCAGCTGTTTCTAGGATTTTATGCCTATCTTTGACTAAGTTAAAACTATAAAAACAAAATTTTAAACCATGCCTTCATTTGAACATATTTGTGTTCCTATTTTGAAAGGAAAAAGATCAGAATATTTTGATTAGATGTGTACTTAGGTTTAAAAATGACCTTGATAAATATAGTGACTAAGAATTTTTTTTAAGAATTTCTTTTCATAAAAAGTATTCTTTTTTGTCCATTCAACTTCTCTATTATATGCTGGTATTTTTTCTGAAATATAAATTTATTCTTCTGATTAACAATACCTATTTTATATTTCTTATGTCACTAAAAATACATTTTTCTAAGGGCTTTTAAGGAAAATAATTGCAATATTTTAGATTTTTTTGAGAATCTCTAGATTTTTAAGCAGATAAATGGTCATGAAATCCATTCCAAGACAACCAGGAAGAATTTATGTTATCTTCTCTAAAAGGTTTGATGTGTAGTATTCAAAATAGTTCTCCAATTTAAATGACCTTTATCACTTGGATTCAAGAAGGTCTTTTCTATTACTGAGAGATTCTTATTTTAACATTTTCTTTTTCTTTCTGGTTGAATCTACTGCAGATATGACAACTTTGTGACACAGATCACCACTACTCAGCCATTCCACATCCTGAACACAGCATCTTTCCCCAGATCAGTAATCAAATCCTCATTCACATAAAAATCCACTACCAAATGACTGCTATTAATTATTGAGTTGAAGCCAGTGTCCACTTCTGATTTAAAATTGCATGGTCTTGAATCACAGATCTGTAAGACATGTTAGAAGTCATCAGGTCCAACATACCGACTTTATAAATTAATAAGTTAGAGTATAGTTCAGCAAAGAACTTTGTCAAATGCCAAAAAGCATAGTGGGTTGACACCCTCCCTCCTTTTTTTAAACTATAGGCACCTCCATTGTATTACTCTGCTTTACTATTTCAATGGCTTAAAATATGTGGAGATTTTCTAAAGCTGGATGAAGTTGTTAGGGTGATGGTAAGAAAAGTGAAACAACAATGACATAATTTCATATTTTATCAATTTACACTTCTTTACTGCTTATACTGGATTCAAAATTCAAAGTGTCACCCTATTGTGAATGATGTTTTCAGAGACTGAAGTTCCTTTCTTGAAACACAAAGTCTTTTACCTTAATAAATCTCAAACCACTTCCTTTTCAGGTATTGTCAAGGTGGAGTGGTTACTTAGTTAGATCACACCATAAATCTATGTACATTTAATAGCATGGTTAAAGAGCTGAAATGCGGTTAAACTATCTTGTTGATTAAACACTGAATTACTACATCATAGAAGTCAATCATGAATAAGATTTTATAAAGCAAACAATTTTTGTAGCTAGTGATTCTAGCATTAGTTTGAGTTCATCAGATAACACATTTCCAAAGAGCTATGTGGAGTGGTGTGGGGTAAATAAATAGAATCTCTGCTTATGTTACTTATTCTAGCTAATATTGGGGCAGTTAGAAAAGCTTGGGTTTACTCCTGGTACTACACAGCACTCTAGAGGCGGTATTGTCGAAGTATCAATCTAGAAAATTAGGTTTTTTAAAAATTTAATAGTCAAAATAAATGAAATACCTCAGGAGTTGGTATTAACCTCAGATGTCACCTTTATCCTACCTCTCAATTTTTGTAAACATATAAACTGTTTATTGAAATCCTGCACTCTGGATATAAGTTCTGATTTCTAACTTCCCAAATCTAGGATTGATGATATGTGTTAAAAAAAAAAAAAAGTAAAATTTTAAGTCATTATTTGGTCTTTAAAAGTATAATGATAATGTATACGTACAGTCACATAAAATTAAGGTTTTTTACACATAATTTATATTGCTGAAATTGTACAAACTTCTGTTTCATTTGTCTTTCATTCCTTCAGTATTGAGGCATTAAATACTCTAAATATTAATTTACAAATCTTCTGCAGTTTCTTTTATATTTTATAACATGTAATCATTACTCAGAGATCATGGTGAGCAACTCTACTGTATTACCAAATAGACCCAAAGTACAGTGCATCGTGGTTTATTTAGAATGGAATTAATTGAGGGTTCAGCACTACTCAGATATGTAGAGAACCCCTAGAGAAAATCTAGCCATTTCTCTTCTTTGGAGCTATACTCAGAGCCCATGTACTTTCAGGAAGTCACTAGAATAATTGTCCTCTTATTATGATCAATGTTGATTAAATCAAATACAGTACCATATCCTTTTTTATAGTTGTTATTAAAGTCTGTGAAGAAATTATCTATGTCAGGAGTTTCCAAAATGTGTTCTATGAGGTCGTAGAGTTTTAAAAAAATGTCCTTGATGCTACCAAAGGGCCAGAGTGGGCCTGCGAGGTAGTGGTGTAAATTTTGAAGATCTTATCAAGCCCCATCCATAATTTGACTGTAAAGATTCAACTGATATGTTTTATATATTGATGTTAAGCTTACATTTTATTGTGAAAAAAATGAATATGCTGCTTAATTAAAAAAGATTAAAGCTGTCCTATTCAGTTTTTCCTTAATGTTAGATATTTCCTAGTCCCTAAAGAGCTATAAAAATTCACTTTTATGCTTTTCTTTTTATTTTGTTTATAAATCTTAATATATTCATGTAAACATACTATTTTCAAATTTTCAGTTGTGTGTTCTAAATTTTTATAAACAATTATCTCCTTTCTCATGATGTTATTTCCATTCTGCTATTTAATGTAGATCATTTTAGAAGTACTGTTTTAAGATATAATTTTTGTATATTTATCTCTACTTATTCAGTAGTTTACAAGTGAAGTTTAGTTTTGAGAAACAAAGGATTATTTTTGTTTTTCATAAATTAAGTGCATCTGTCAATCTCATATATTCTACAGAGCTTCAAGGGAACATGTTTAGGTGTTTGAAGCATACTATAGCTATTTCCATCTATATCTGTATGTATTTCCTGATATGTATATACTCAATGCAGCACTAACTAACAGAACTATAAGAATTATGAGTAATTAAGACAAAGTGTTCAATTTTGAGGAAGGTTAAAACCTAGTAGCAGTAATAACAATACCTAAATTGTCTTAGGATTTTTTATTACATTATCATAAAATTATCCATTTCTCCTTTGATAAAGCATAGGGACAAAATTTGTGAACCTAAGGAAATAATGGTATGGTATAACATTCTGAAGGCTAAAATTGCCATAGACTCAAAAGTAACCTTCAATCTATATAGTTGTCCTTAATTGTCTTGAATCTAACATATTATAAAACACCATATTTTTAAAGTATCATTGAAGGAGACTTTATACTGTGCTTCCTTGTTAACACTCTGGGCAAATAACATAAAAATTTGCAGGTGGTAGTGAAATTTTGTTTTCTAAGTAAAGAACAGTCATGGAGCATTTATGATGGTATGCATCCTGAGAGTTAAGTTTTCAATCAGAATATGTTGCTTCCATAACTTATAGTTATGATTGCAAGATTTGCTCTTCAGAATTTGCATAAAATCATTGTAAGCATAAGTATAATGTATAAGAAAATGAATTGCTTCTATGTTTTGCACCTGAACAAAGTGTTGCTTTTGATGTGGCATTGATGAATAACTCTGTTCTATAGGAAAATGGAAGCATTATTCACTACAAACAGTTGAAGTTGCCAGAACCACTGGTTGACAGAGGGACAAGACACAAGGGTGAGTAATGTTTATGTTTTTCTTAAAATTGTGTCCTTCATATAATATTTTTTTTCTCCTTTGGAGAAGAACAATACATAACATCTTTATTTTATGTTAAGTTCATTATGTATATATGGAGTTTAACTTCCAGACATTGCTCAACTTCTTTAAGCAGATATATGTAGGTCTGATTCATCTAAGCCAGAAAGAGAGAAAAGAGTTAATCGCAGAGTTTATAAAAGCCTTTCCCCAGAGAAATGAAACACCAGTATTTTCTCTTTTAATACATTTAAAACAAGCAAACCATCAGCCCAGTTTAGATTTATTATTCTTCACTGATTGTCTCATTCTCTTGGAGGACATTCTGGCAGTAAAGCAGTAGACACATTGCATCCATCATCATGTGTCATAGGGCCATCAGGTCGGTGGCTCTTTCTGAACTTTGCTGTTTCACAAAACCATAGCTGAGTATTATAGGCAGAAGTTTGACATTTTCAGGATGAAAATCAATTTTCTCTTATGTATTGGTGAAGTGAGACTTGTGCTTTGATTGCAGAAGAAATGGCTTTTAGAACTTTGGAATAACAAAGTAGGAATTAAGATAAAATTTGGCTAATAATAGCTTCAATGAAAGCAAGGAGAAGTATATTTTGTGGTCTAATAATATTTTAAATCCATGGAAATAGAACCAGAAATGGAAACTTATGGAAATAGGCATAGAAATAAAGAATTTCTTCCAAATTGAGATAGCAATGGGTGAAATTTATATTTAAGCAGCTCAGTTAAAAGTGGAACATGATGTTTCAGAAAAACAAATGCTTTTAAAGAAGAAATACATAATTGTAATCTGCAATTCATAAAAAAAATAGTGTGTTTATACATGCCTGCTTAGTTTTGAATTCGTCTCACTCCTAGCAGAATGTAGGCTCCTGAAAGATAAAGAACGTGTCTCTTTTGTCCACCATTGTACTTATAGCATCTATCTTAATGCTGTGGCATAGTAGACACTGCATAAATATTTGCTATCTCAATATTTTAAAATATTAAAAATAATATATTTACAATGGTATGTTTTTTATTATATAACTATAAATGTGACATAAAAAGCAGCCTTGTGGGGGATTTATAGAATTTTGAAAATAAACAGTAGAAGTAATTTTCTCTTGTCAGTAATTATGAATTCATTTTTTAAAAAATCTGTTTTAAAAGTGCTACTCTAGGTATTTTTTTGTATACAAAAGATATGTCTGTGTAAGTGTATTTAAATATACATGAGGCATTGTAATCCCAGCAATAGCTTTATTCCTCATATATGCATAATTAAATTCCTGTGGAACAATGTATTTCAGATAATATGTTTTTCATACAATGGAGCATGTACATTTTTTAAAAAAATCATGATTGCATTTTGCTGATGAATTCATAAAAGCATGAAAATAATAATTGAAGAGATTAATATCCTGTCCTAAAGATTCTTGCTGTTTATAGTTCAAGATAAATTCCAATGAATTTTCTCTGACTATTGAAAGAAAATGT
This sequence comes from Kogia breviceps, assembly GCF_026419965.1. Lineage (NCBI taxonomy): Eukaryota > Metazoa > Chordata > Mammalia > Artiodactyla > Physeteridae > Kogia > Kogia breviceps. The sequence continues at coordinate 42,926,198 of NC_081311.1, read as the reverse complement.
GTAAATAGCTTATTATTTGCGGAATTATCTTTAACATATGTTATTAACATACCAATTCATGTGTTTGCATATGTGCGTAAATAAAAATAGACAGATAATCTTAGAGCAGGATCAAAGTTTCCAGCACAAACACTCTCATACGCAACAGCTCTCAGTTCTCCACCTTTCAGTAAAGTAAATTCCTTGAAGCCTGAGAATAAGTATGCTTGATGTGCACCTCCCTACCCCACTTGTATAGTAGGAGTGTGTTCAGATATTGAATAATAAAGATGAGGCCATTATAACTCTATTTTACTAAGGTAAAAAGAGTATACTTAAAAACTATAGTAAAATATAGTATATTTTTGTTTTTCCTTTTTGAGATTTTAGGGAAATTCTTTCTTTGTGTGTGTATGTGTCCTGACCTTAGTGTAAAGAATATCTGTGTCTCTCCTTGGGTAATTGATACACTGTTGGCACTGTTATGTAACAAATTACCAAGAAAACAATCAAGTTGGAAAGGAATTTAGTAATTTTGCAGAAATATCCTCAATATGTATTTCAACTACTTAAGTTTTATAAGCTGTTACCTTCCCTATGCTCTGATTTTACTACTTAATATTTTATCTTAAAGCATTGTGTGAATCTATTTCAAATCATTTTTGTAATTAAGTATCATATTAAATAAATGTATTTAACAGCTAAGGTATTCAAAGAAACATTTACATTTATAGGTATTATTAATAGTGTTCTCAGTTGTACTAATAGGGCAAAGAAACAAAACATTGACCAAAGAGAGTATTTTAGAGACCATCAGTGAAGGAACTTTATGAGGAATAGGTGTAGTCAGATAATACCACTGCCAAAATGTGGGATAAAGTTCCCTGAGTACATTAGTACTGAGTGCCTAAGTACTCAGGCTTTACTTGTCAGTTGATTTTTGCTCACTTAAAAGCTTAAGTTGGAAGGACAGAGGAACTGAGGCTCAAACCGGGGTCTGACTCTAAAACCAGAAGAGGGTCTAATACACCTTGCTGTCTCTCCTTTGATAATCGGAAGGCATCTGGTCTGGTTTAGAGTAAATGAGTTGCACGATTTATAAATCCGAGGCCGTGGATCATTATATATCGAATTTACCTTTGTGAGGTAATCCTAGATAGTCTCTTTGGAGTATACATGTGTCAACTTAAGTATAATTATTTTTGTAACAACTATTAGATTAAATGAATGGAATAACTAAATAAACTGTGCACATTTCTAAGCCTTTGGGAAAATAATGTATTTTGAGTTAGCATCTCTTTACATCATCAACATCTTTCCTTCAGTTGAAGAAAAAACGTCTAAAGGAATAGAAGTGAGGCAAACTATATTTACTAAGGGAAGAATTGAGATTGAAGAAAGCGGTAATATAAGAACTAATAAGAAAACACAGAAAGTAGTTTCTACGTCTAATACGGCTATTGATTGTGTAATCAATCACATTAATGTACCTAAACCTGGTATTACTGGCTCCATTTATGTTAGATTAAATAATTTTAAACCTGAGATCGAAGATTTTCCTCTCAAGTACATTTGCAGCTGTTTTGATGTTAATTATCCATGTCACTGAGATAATTACTGCCTTACTTGTTTATAGTACAAGGTATGTTTTAACTTTTACCTGAAGAAAGCTTAAGTAGTCCTTTTATCAAGGGTCAGGGAAGTTTGCTAAGGGGCTTAATTATATTAGAAAAAATCACTAGAAGAATACGTGAATTCACAGAGAGTTAAATATTATCAGATGAGGGCAATACTTTAAAGGAAAAACTGCAATTCAGTTTTTTGCTTTTTATTCTTGAACTTCCCTAAAGCAGCATTAGCCAAACTGATGATCCTCAGGTAACTGGGCCTGAGATACAGTCCATTAAAAAAAATTCCATTGATCAAAAATATTTGGGAAGTCAGAGAAATGACCTGAAAATTAGTAATACGTAATAGGAATACAAGTAATATTTAATAGGAATCACAGGTTCAGAGAAGGTCTGCCTTATGAAAACTGTTAAATTTTATTTCTCTAACTTATTTGACCATTGAATTATTGTTGCTTTGACCATTTTAATAACAAGATTTAAGTAAACTTTTCTGTAAGGGGCCAGATAGTAAATATCGGTGGCTTTGTGGGCTTATATATAATATATGGTCTCTGGGGTAACTACTCAGCCTTTGTAGTACAAAAGTGGCCTTAGATCATACATGAACAAATTAGCCTGGCTGGGTTCCAATGCAACTTCACCAAAAGAGCCAGTGGGCTGGATTTGGCCTGTGTACAGTAGTTTGCCTACCCTGCTAGAGATATGCAGGGGTTCTTTTTGGAAATCTTTATTCTTGAGATCCTTCTTTATTTATAAAACCAAAACTCTCTAAATGTTAAGATTCAAGGAGATAACTCATCCTCTTTTCTGACTATAATTTTTGACAAGTATGTAGCAGTCAAGAAGGACATGGTGAAGATAATCACTTTTTATAGAGAAATCAACTCTATCAACCCCTGGTATCCGTGGCTATCACACCAATATCAGGTTCTGTGCCAGGTACTGTGTGGCTAAGGAAAATGAATCACATACTCTCTCCCTGCCCTCAAAGAGCTTTTTGCTCTACTGGGAGTGATGGTGATAATTTTGCAGAGGGCAGGGAATGGAACTAGTACACTCAAAAAATTAATAATGTGTGTGATAATAAATGTCACATGAGAAGTAAAACATTTTCCAAGGAGATTAAAAGGAAAAAAAATGGTTTGGTTATAGGTATAACGCAGGCTCTGTATAAGAGATATTGTTTCAGACAAGCTTGAAAGACTGTAACTAGACTTCAACAGGCAGTGCTATGGAAGAGACGATAATGAGAAGGCATTGTTGCTAGATGGAAGGGTGTGAATAGGGGAAAGGTGGTGGCAGTGGGGAAAGCGAGTTACTTTTGCAGCAAATATTCAGGAGGCAGGAGCATATGACATAAGACTGAAAAAAAAGTCTTCATCAACAAGATACTTAATCCAACAGAAATGCCAAACCCCTGAAGGATATTAGCATGGTAGAGACAAATTTGTTCTTTGATTAAGGGGTACCTATTTGCCCCCAGGCAAATGTGTATGATGCATATATGTATATTGCCTAATGATGCTGTTTAGACTGTCTGTTCTAAATTGTGACATAAAGCATACTTAACATGTTTTAAGTAGTTTTGAGGGTTTCAGGGACCGAAGAACATTATCTGGATAATGTTTGATTAGTGATTGATTGCTGCTGCCTTTGCGGTCATTGGGCCCAAAATTAAAGCAAGAAGGGAAAAGATGCACCAAATGTGGTAACTCTCTTTACTGGGGGGAAGTCAAACTTTCCAGAAGCACTAACCAGATCTTTCCACTTATGTTTTGTGACCCAGAAATGGATCAAATGGCCACTCCTTGATCTACGGGATATGGGGAAAACAGCTATTTGGCTTTTCTAACTTTCATGCAGGAAGTGAAGGGGTATCAGAGGATTTAGAGTAGCTTTAAAGATGCGCACAGAGACAGCTATAGGAATTCTTAAGTATTTTATAAGAATTTTCAAAAGATGATTTTAGCCAAACTATATGTTACAGTTATTTCCAAGAGTAATCAATATAATCTGATAAATTTATTGAGAGAGAAAGGGAAAACAGTCTTTTGAAATAAGAAGGTAAACAAAGATACATCAGAGCCAAGCAATAGAGCTGAAACCTGTTAAACTAGGATATGACAATGTATTCAAAGCTTTTCCATTTGTAATTATAATAGCATCTTCTTAGACTCAATACTTATTTGTGGTTTATGAGTGGTGTATTATAATGTAGAATTGATATAAAACTTCTGAGAATTTGCAGTCAGAAGATCTGAAATATAATCCCAAGTCCACCGTTTACTAGCTATTTAGCTGTACTAAAGTCATTTAGCCACACAGGACATCAGCCTCCCTTTCATCATTTCTAAAATGAGGATGATAATAATTGCCTTTCACACCATGTAGGTTTGTTGCAAAACCCAAATGAGGTGGTATTTTTTAAATTGCTTCATCAACAGCAAAACACGTTAAGGCTTCTCTCTCTCTCGATCTGTCGCTCCCTTTTTTCTTCTCTCCCAGTCATATATTTTCAGACATAAAACTCTCCCCCTTAAAATCTTGAGATTATAAATGCCATCATAGAGATATATCCAGTGCATCTCCAATAGCTTCTGTTACTCTGTTTGTTTTTTTCTGCTTAGACCAAATTGAATCATGCTATTAGGTGCTCCTTCTTTAATGATTACGTCTATTTCTCACTTCAAATGCTTTTATCTCTGACCCCAGCCCCTCTGAAATCCTGTCAGATATAATCAGCTATTATTCTGTTTGTTTGTACATTGAGGTTCCTATATCAAGAATAGGGAAGCTGGTAGTGGAGGCACTTCTGTCTTGGAATATAATTAATGGCTGGCATGATTTTGCATCATTAAGAATGGGAGAGTTTCCTTCTTCAAGGTAACTGAGGACTCGTGAACCTTTGAAATGTGTAAGGTCAATGATATTTCCTCTTCACTGCAATTACTTCTGTCTTATATCTGTTTATCACATCAGTAAAACCCCACGGAATTTGTATTCACATATCAGATCAGAAATCCAAACCTAGCACTCATCAGCACTAGTTTTATTAAAAGTTTTAAAAATTATTGAGTGTACTCTCTAGAAGATAATAAGAAATATATACACACATTTATATATGATTTTAAATATAAGTGCTTTTAAAGTGATAGACTATGATTAATTTACAAAAAAATTGTGTAATATTTATGTGTAATACATTTTTAATGATTTTCTATACACACATCCCTGTCTATAATTATAAGTACCTTCACATATGTGTTAAGATTATTTATAGTGAAAGTAACAGAAAATGCAACTCAAATTAGCATAAACAAAGTAAGTTTATTGACTTATGAATCTGAGATTCTAGAATTCATCTTTAGGCTTCAGGAGAGGATTGATCCAAGAGCTCAGTGATTTTAAGCTTAAATTTCAAGCTTTGATTTCATTGGTGATAACTTCATTTTAAGACAGGCATTCCTTATATCTCAGTCTAACCTATCTATTCTCCATGTTCTATATGCTTCCAAATTAATATCTTTAGCATTCCCCCCAAAGTCATTAATCCCTTCTGTTTAGCCCATTCTGTCACATGCCCACCTCTGAGCCAACCAATCACTGTGACCAGTGCTTACTGTCTTAGCTTAGGTTATAAACTCCACCTCTGGAATAAGGTGACTGTCAGCATGCCCAGATCACAGAAATAGAAACTCTTGAAAACAGAAAGAAGGATGCCAGGGTGCCCAGTAAACAAAGTGCTCTCTACTTCCATGATAAGAGAGTCAATTTTAACTATGCATATAGGTATATTTAGTGTCTGGATTCTAACTCCTGATATAAAGAATAAAGACAGATATTCTCCCAGGAGGAGAGGAAATAATTTTGTTATCATGAACTATTAAGTTGAACGACATAAAATCACCACTTGGAGGGGTCAAAATGGTAAAAATCAGCGACTTCGTATAGATTAACAAATATCAGCTTTAATGGAAAACTGGGCATGATTGCCTCAGCTATTCCAAAGATCACAATCATTAGTCAGTACATATTATATAATATCTTCCAGTGTTTAACTAGCTTATTTATTAATATATGATTGCAGTAATGAATTTCATTAAGTTTCCTAGAGTTATATATTTTCTCAATTTATTTAAAAATTTCAGCAAGACTGGAACTTCTTAAGGTTAGATATTCATTGGATACTGTATTGGAATATTTGAAGCTCAAAAATGACCTATAGTAAAATTATCTTTAAATATATATCAGATACAAATGATTTGGCTGTGTTCATGAATTGGAGTGTGGATCCCTTATCTTCTATTTTTATATGCATGAAATAAACCGCTTTATTTCTGGGGAAGCATTTACTCTCTTCTTGGGTTCCCTGGATTTGTATATCTATGCATGAGTCCTCTCTGGACACCTCTTGATGAGTCAGTCTTGACTTTGTCTTGGTTAACTCATGAACCATTTGGATGGGGCCTTACTGAAAAGTATCTACGTTCAGATCCTTGTCAGAAAGCAATAATTTCTGATCTTTATTCATAAATACATATCAAAACTTGCTTTTACAAAGCATTCTTTAAGGACTTTGCCTCTTCATTTTATAGGCATACTAAGTGCACTGTGGCAACAGCTCATGCCCTCACGGAATTGGTGGGAATTGCCACCATCCTTGAAATACCTACATGTGGAGAAGTTCTTGAGGGAAAAAACTTCAAAATCATGTTACTGTTTCTACCAAAGGGACGTTGTTAAAAATGTTAGTTACAACACAACCTTAAATGACCTCATTGAGAAAAGTTTTTCTTTGCCCTCTGAGGCTGAAAATAAGTTTTGTCTTTTTGACCAGTGATTTTCTTGATTATTAAATACACATAACTACAATTGTTACATCTTGTTGTTTTTGCTAATTGCTAGAAAACTCAGAGCCAAATCTGTGGTCACTTTCTTAGAACGCCATGCGAGACCTTTGGTGTTCATTTAATTTTGCCCATCCTTCTCCACCCTCTTCCTAAATTTTTGGCCAAAATAACACTTTTCTTAATAATCAAAATGAGAATTAAATAAATGTAGAACATAAAAAACAATAAAAACAATAAAATTATATACCAAAAGAAAGAAAAACATGAATAAAAATTAAATAGAGACAACACCTATAGTCACACTCCACTAAAGTAACCACTGTTAACTCCACTAAAATAACCACTGTTAACATCTCTAATGTCTCACTTATCATTTTATTTATCATTTACAAATTGGACCATGTCACTATAAGCTTCCTAAAATCCTCTTTGGAACAATATGGTATCTATCTTCACTTATATATTTATCAACGTTTATACTTTGACATTCCATCTTTCCCCTCTATACTCCTAAAAAAATCTTGTCCCTCCTTTGGTGGCTGTAAGAAATAAGGACAGGTGTGTTACAGAAGCAGGCTGTCACTATCATAACAAGCTCAATTCAAATCCTAAGCATGTCAAGGAAGTGAAGTCCCTCATTGTGCAATCTGAGAACCACTTCCTCAATGATACTGATTGGTACAGGAGGAAGCAAAGCAGGTATCACCAATAGTTCAGCCTGATTCAGCTGATTTATTTAGTGGAGGAGAATTGGTCAGAAGTAGAAAGATGTCAGTGGTATCCTAGAAGTTCTTAACATGCATGCTTCAATTTCTATATTTATATGGGATGAAAAATCCCTCCTTTCTATATTTCCTTTTATGCTCTATCTAATTATCCACTAAGTACCTTCCTCATAGTGGTTGACAGCAATTTCTGAGGGATTCCTGAGTACTGCTTACTTCCTAAAAGGGGGAAGTATTGCGATATTCTAGACGTTCTCTTTGAAGCTGCTGCACACCTCCCTAAGTGATAACTTGAATAATAGTTGCTTTACTTTGAACCAAGTGCTAAGCATTTTAAGCTTCTGTAATCCAAATTTTGCAAAAAATAATACACTGATTTTTATTTTAAATTAAAAGTCTTTTTTTGGTGTGAATCTATTTACTAGTTTTTGAAAACCTTTTCTCTAAGGCACCATTAGTCTCCTTGAACATTTTATTCTGTATTTTCCTCATTATACTCTTCATATGCATATATACACACATATAAATGTAGACATTATATGTACATACAAATGCACATGGAACTTTGCAACTGCGTATTTTTAAAGTTGATTTCCTTTGACTAATACTGAACTTGTTTTTACTTTAATATGAAATATACGTATATCTATCTATCTATCCCTACAGGATTTCTGGATAACTTGAAACACTGACACTTGAAACCTTTTCACAGTTATTAAAAATAACTCTTACATAGTAAATGCAGGAAAACCTGTAAGGTCTTTATTTCTCATAGACATGCTATTTTAATTTTAAAGTGACTTCTAACACCCTGAAAAATAAAATTTATATTTTCTTATGAACTTAAGTGCTATGAAAATTTTCTTCATATTAACATTTCAGTTTAACTCCTAGTGGTCTCACTTTTTTCTGAGCATATATTACAAATAATGTACTTCAAACCCAAGCCAGAAATTAGGCTGTATTAAAGGAAAATGTATATAGTAATGACCCATATAATGAGTTTTTACATTGTGATTTCTGATTCTGTGTGTACAAATTGAGTTATAGATTTAGTCATTTTCAGAACATAACTCAGTTTGTAAAAGTGTGAATGTGCTTCTTTCTATAACGATTTGACAACTTCTGGCTTAAGTCCATAGTCACAGCAGTTCTTCTGATGACTTGTTGGAGCAGAACCTGACTCCTTATCTTCAATGTGTGTACATGTTGCCTGATGGCAACACTTAGGCTATAACGCGGCAGATCCAGAGACGTTTATGTTCTTGAACCTCAAGAACCAATGCCGATGTAGGTTTCACTACACGAAACCAGTTATGTGGAAGATAAATTAGAAAGGAGTGGTTCTTGATATAGTTAAACCTGATAAGACAATAAGCAGGTGAAAGGTGGCTTGGCACAAGGCTAATTCTAGGTACCGGCACAAAGGGTCCTTTGAGAATTTGTAAAAGATCCTTCTCTGAGAAGAAAACTTAATCTCCCTCACCCCAGTAATGATTACAAAAATTCAATCACTGTGCATGAAACATTTTAGAGAGGTGAACTCTTACTCCACACTGATGTAGCCCATGCCAAGGTGTACAGCCTGATGAAGGAAGGAGCAGACTGGATTTCGGCCTTCCACTTGGGTAATCTTCTGGGGGCACTGATGGGCAGGATGCAGTGTGGGCAGCCTTAGGATAGTCTCTGTGTTTAGGTCCTCAATCTCATTCTCTATATCTGGACTAATTTTTTTTTTTTATTGATAGAGACATTTCAGATATATGAGACATATATGTGGGTAATTAGATAAAGTTGATCATTTAGATGATACAGATGAAAGATAACTATGCTTTCAAAATATTAAAATCATTCATTATTTTGGATTTTAATCTTATTTTGTATTTTTTAAAAGATCACTTGTATTTTGACTATCCTATATGCTCCTCTAATCATAAGGTTACATATTTCAATTAAAATAAAGAAATCATGGTGATGGGAGGAAAGTGTATAACTCTAACCCTAAACAACTCATGGAATTGCATGCATGTATATGTATATGTATATGTATACAGAAACACACATGCATACACTACACACACACACACACACACACACACACACACACACATATAAAATTAAGAAGGCCATGTACTTTTTATTTTATGATAGAGTCCTTTTATTTAAGTTAAAATATTGCAATTATTTTTTCCCATTCAAATACTAACTGCTTTCTTAGGGCAAGTTTGAATTGCTCTTTAAAAAGTCTAATTAAGATATTCAACTCTTCTTAGTTCTTTGAACCTGTCTTCTCTGTCATAGTTCAAGTTTTCATCATCTCTGACTGGAATTGTTTCCCCTAAATATCTTTCACCTTTTAGGTAGTCCTTCATATATGACCAGTGTCATTTAGCAGGGAAGATGGACCTGAGTGTTAATCTCATTCATTTTCAAATCTTTGCTCTAACATTTATGAGCTTTATGATCTCTAACCTCTGCAATACTCTCCAACTTATCTGTTTCAATTCCCTCTTTATTCCCTTATAAATTATCACCAATTAAGCATGAATTGAAGAACTATAGGTTTATAGTCCCTGATTTACAATTTTAAAATTTAAAGACATTCTGAACAATTAATTTTTTTGTTGTTCATCAGGTGACAAAACCAATCCTGACCTGTTGTGAGGCTCATATTGACTCTATGTACCTGCTTAATGTAGATACTCATACCTATTTGATTATGAGATACAGCCCCAGACCCCAATGAAATGTTGCATAATCTTCTATATATGGACTAAACTACTTATTATAAAAAAAATCTGTATTTTGACACCCACCTGTTGGCAAGGTTTTCAGAGAAAGGATGTGAATTTATAATTGCAGCAACACCTGGTATAGCCAAGCCTCTGTGTACTTGTCCATTGTTGGAATGGTTCTACCACAACTGTACCCTCTCTGTACAATTGACCCTTGAACTATACAGTTTGAACTGTGTGGGTCCACTTATACATGGATTTTTTTCAATAAATATATTGAAACACTCTTCGGAGATTTCTAAATATTTGAAAAAAACTTGCAGATGAACCATGTAGCCTAGACATATTGAAAAAAATTAAGAAAAAGGTGAGTCATGAATGCATAAAATATATGTAGATACTAGTCTGTCTTTACATAGGCATAAGGTGAGTGATATTTAATATAAAATTAATAGTGTGTTTGTTTTCTTACTGTTTTATAACTTTGGTTTCAAAGAATTTCAGTACTATACAGTATAACTCTCTCATAATTGGAGAAATGCATATTAGCCTATCATCACAGGTAAGAGCTTTTTTAAAAAAAGTAACAGTTTCCAATACTGCATTGTGAATATGACCATAATACTGTATGCCATAAAAATTTTTATAATGATTTATTCATTAGTTTAGAGGTGAGGCTGTTGTGAAGCAATCATATGGATTACTCTAGGCTACCATAAAGCAATCATATTTCTGTTTCTTTGTTGTCAGTGCATAGATCATCAGACCTGTAAATAAATATGAATTTTGCTTTTCACATTGTCTTATTTTTTATGCCTAGTGTTAGTAATATGTATAATATCTACAGTGTTTTATATCTTATAAAACAATATTGATGTAAATATTGACAGAATTCTTGTAAACAGGTGGTGTAAACTCACCTTATTGATAAATACATTATAGTACTGGAAATGTATTTTCTCTTCCTTATGATTTTCTTGACATTTTCTTTTCTCTAGCTTACTTTATTGTAAGAATATAGTGTGGAATGCATGTGTGAATTGCCTATGTTATTGGTAAGGCTTCCAGTCAACAGTAATCTATTAATAGTTAAGTTTTGGAGGAGTCAAAAGTTATACTCAGATTTTCAACTGCATGGGGGTCAGGGCCCCTAACCTCCATATTGTTCAAGAGTCAACTGTACTCCCTTCTCTCCCATCCTCTTACAAAAATCCCATTATTTCCATCAAAATCCATCTTAGTCATTACTTCTTCCCTGACTCACCTCTCATCCTTGTTGATTATTGAAAGACATCATTTCTACATCCTGTCTTTATTCTTGCCACGCAGTATTGTGCTTACCTATTTATATGTGTCATTTCTACTAAATCCTAAAATATGTGAGAATTAGAACTGTGGCTTTTTTGTCTTTATATCATTGGTTCTTATCATTGTCTTAATAAATAGCAGGGTCTTACAAAATGTTGGTTTAATGCTTATTGAAAAATATTTATGGGAAATAATCTTAGCAAGAATAGAAGTCTTATTTTTCCCCCCAAATACTTAACCACATTGTCCTCTGAGACAGGGCTCTGTGGGATCACTAACAAATTTTTACATCAGGCTATCTCAGAATAAATTTAAAACAAATAAATAAACGTAAAACATTCTTGTTGTATGCCTAACATATATTTTGACTGCTTATTAACTGCTACCTAACTCACCCACACGGAAAGAGTGAATAACTATTATTCACAGCCTTATGTATTTTTAGATAACTAGCATTTATTAGTCATAACAATAATATGAACAAGAGACTAAATTTTTAATACTCTCATTAAAATTGTTTAACAGAATACTTACTCTCACATCTCTGCCTTCTTTTTAATTTTGAGACTACTTAGTGTACTGAAAATTTTTGAAGAAGGTAGTCAATTGCATTTTTCTGTCAGTTGAAGGAAAAAATGCTACTATCCTTAAGTATTTAAATGTAAATTATCAGTGGTATCAAAGTGCATCTCTCCTAGATTTGCTATATGATAGGAATTACTCACTACCATATAAAGCAACTGAGAGAGAAGAATTTCTGCCCAGTTTGACATTTGTTTTTCCTTCTGAGTTTTCTACTTAAAAAGATATGCTAGGGTCTTATGGAAGGCAAAATAGCGTGTATGTATCTTTGCTGAAAAGGTAGATGCTTGGCTTTGTTCAAAAACATTATCCTACTGTTAACTGTGATATTCAATTTATCTACTTCAGAAGGATGAAGAGATAAATTGACTGCAAATGTAAAATTGTGATTCTACAGAGCCTCAGTTACGATCCAAACATACATTGCATTTGATTTTCTTATTTTAATATTCAACAACTTCAAAATAAAACTGAGAGATCTTGGCTTTTTATTCCTGCTGTGTGAAGCATTAGCAATATTGCATTCACTGATCGTATTTTTTTCTGAACAATTATTAGTAAAACTTGAATACCAGTGATAGTTAACATTTTTGAAAGATATTTTTCTACCATCAAGGGGTTACTCCATTTAAGTGAAATATCATGACATTCTCATTTTTAAGATTTATACTCACTTTTCAATATTATGTGGCTATGTAAGCTGGTTAACAGGCTATGTAATCCCCAATTTGTGATATCATATCAAATATATAGCTTTGTTATGTGCATTAATTGAATCATTTGCCTGTGGCATGTTTTTGTGCAAATAGACTGTAACTATAAAATAAGGAGCAGTATATTTCTTTGGGAACACTTTTACATCTATATTTTGAGATTTAAATGATTAAGTTTTCAGCTACTGTTTATCTTGACTTTGCTGTTGCCAAAAAGCAAGCAACTTAAAAATTAGAGGTAAGGGTAATAGTATTTTAACTTTCAGAAATTTTAACTTTCTTGAACTTTCAGAAATTTTGTTTTGGTTTGTGTAGAATTGCCTTTAAATTGTGTAAAGTTCCAGTAACTAAAACATTTTTGTCATTAAAATACTTTCTTTATTGTTCTAAAAGCCTGTGGATTGGCAGGTTTTAGTAAATATCTATAGCCTCTCCAGCATCCATTCAGCTCCTTTTCTCTTTTCCTCTCTCCTGCCCTGCCCAAATTGAACTCAGCTTTTCCATCATGTACTTTGGGTGAGAATTCTCCCAGTGTTTTGTGTGGGCTCTGAGTAGTTTAACCACTCAGAATAATTCAATATGTGCCTAACATCCTCTTGGCCATAATTCAAGAATGAGAACATGAGACCTTTCAGGTCAGTCAGAACCAACTGGACTCAATTCTGGGGCTTTGAATCTAGAACAGAATGTAAAAGTAGCTCAAGGAACTGTCAAAGTCCTTTTTGGATGTTAATACTACAGAAGCAGATCTGAAAAAAAAAAGAGAAAGGTACTTTGCTTGGGTCACAACTTGAAACTACTTGATAAATAGTAATCTGATAACTTGTATCTAGAACCTTTAATTATGTGAAACTATAAGTGACTGTCCAAGCCAATTTGAATTGTTTCTTTCTGTCACTTTCAATATAGATTTCTAACTATTACAGAGGGTATTGAGTTTTTATTGCCTAATAATGTTTTTCTTATCAGAAAGTATTCATAAAATGATTTTACTTTATAGCTGTACTTTGTAGCTTCTGACACTTAACTTGAGAATCAATATAAATGTGTACCTGTTGATATGTTATACTGGGTCTTTAACCAGGATTTTAAGACTTTCACTGAGTACAGATAAATTAATTTTTTACATGAAAAGTATTGAATAAGTACTAGAATTGTTTTTAGTGTTTTTGAATTTATTTACATTTAGTTTCAATCAATTAAGAAATACTCTTGAGAGGCTGTTCCATTTTAACACTTTCAAATGATCATGAGTTTTTCTGCCATTTAAATTAGTATAAACTAATTAAATACACTGAAATATGTTTAAGCAATATTGCCTATTTTTTAGGCATCATATTTTATATTTGTATCTATTATTTCTAGTCTGAGAGAATTAAGGTCAAAAACTAAAGGGAACCCTGTATTCCCATCAAGAGATAATAAAGCTCATATTAATGTGATGATAACAGACACATTTCCCTAAGTTTTATTCTTATTTAGTTTCTAAAATTTAATCATAACTTATCTTAAAATTCTGTCATTAACTGCACTTGAGCTTTTCAATAATTCTTGTTGAGAACCCATTGTGTATGTCTTAGTAGAAACTTATTGAAAGAGGCTGTTTTATAAAGATTAATTCATGTTTTGTGTATATTATATGACTTTTGAAGATTTGCTTAAGAAAAATAAAGGCTAAAGTGAAATCTTAAGAGGAGATATTATTTCTCTGCCCTTCAGACAATTTTCTGAAATGGATTTTCCAATAAAATGCTGGAAAGCATTTTCAATAGTGAAACTTTATATGCTAACCAAATTTAAGGGCTGTAATTTACTTTTAATTGTAGATCTGAAAGGTTAATTTTTTTTTCCAAATTAAATTCATATTTATTTATTTATTTTAATAGGTTTTTATTGGAACATAATTGCTTCACAATACTGTGTTAGTTTCTGTGGGACAACAGAGTGAATTAGCCATATGCATGCACATGTCCCCATATCCCCTCCCTCTTATCCTCCCTATCCTACCCCTCTAGGTCATCGCAAAGCCCAGAGCTGATCTCCCTGTGCTATGCTGCTGTTTCCCAGCAGCCGACTATTTTACATTCGATAGTGTATATATGTCGATACTACTCTCACTTCATCCCAGCTTTGCCCTCCCACCCCATGTCCTCAAGTCCAGTAATTTTAATACTAATCTTAAACAGCTACTGTGAAATCATGGGGTTGATCCTGCCAAGTAGGTCAACTTTTCCCTGGGTTATAAATTGAAATGTTCTCCATTAATTTAAATGAATTAATGTGATGTTATATATCTCTTGAGTAATGGATGTATACTGTAGGATCTAGTTCACCATATCTGAAAAATGTTAATACTTCTGTCACTGTGATTTAATCTTTATTTGATTAATGTAATTCATTTTGGGGATCATTTGTGATTTACTATTTTCTGGGTCAGTTCATATATGCTCATTACATTTTGACATAATCTCAATTTGTTAAACATTAAGACCTCACCTCAGATACCAACACCTCACTCAAATGAAGCATTTTGTCATTATTTTCCTAAAATTTAGTAAAGAATTGTCTTTGGGAGGATGTTGAAGCTGAAGACACAGGGATAATAAGTAGCATTTTCAGTAATATTTGCAGAGTGAGAGTGGAAAAGCCCATCATTATCTGTAGGAAACAGAGTATTATTTCTGTCAGGATACTTCCTTTAGCTTTAAACATTTTTAAAGCACAAGATTAAATGGAACATAAGAGGACACAGGTAGACTTGGAGAAAAAAGTTTATTTATTTTCCCTTTGGGAAATTATATGTCAGAAATCAGTAATTACCTTACTAGTTCTGAGTTACCAAGGGAGAAGCAAATGAAATATGAAAATCTTCTCCTTAAAGTTAAAGACCATCTCATGAAAGAGACAGAAACACAGAAAGAGAGAAAAAGAAGGAAGAGGATGAGAAAGAAAATAAGAAAGAAAAAGAGAGATGGGGAGGAAAGGAAGGTTAGACAAAGGAGGGAAAGAGAGGAAGGAGGAAAGGAAGAGGAAGTATATGAATTTATTTGAATCTGTCTACAATATCTAGAAAAAACATTTTTCTAGCACTTTGTATTTTCTAGCTAAATGCAAAATATTTTTATCCCTAACATAAAGTTATTTTATTTTAAAATTAGATGCTATTTAAAAGTATAGAAAATAAAACATTTAACATCTGTACCCGATGCATTTTACAGCAATTAATATTTTATTGTCTATTTTTCCTCTTTTATACAATGGTATAAATCATTATGTGAAGTTTTTACTCTATAATAATTATCATGAAAATTCTTTATTTCTTTTGATCATTTTATTTTTCAAATTAATAAGCCATGGGTTATTTATCCTCAATTGACAGCAAACCTAAAAGGTACAATTTACCACTGTTTATTTAAAAAGTGTAGATATATCAATCATACAATATCTTCTGTTAAATGTTTTCTTCTAATTCTATAATTCATTTTATTTTCCCTTAAATTTAAATTGATAAAAAACAATTGTTAAATAATATACTATTAGATAACAAAAATATTTATTAGGAGTTTCTCAAAATATTTCAGATAAAAACCTTACAAACCAGAATTCATAGTATTTGAATACCCAAGCACAAACGCTTTATAAGTATCTTGGTTTAAAAGGTATTTGTGTGTGTGTGTGTGTGTGTGTGTATGTGTGTGTATGTAAATGCTGAGAGGAAAAAAACCCCAGTAAACCGAACTTTTCCTTGAATGCTATTTAGTTAAATTGAGTACATACATTATTATAAACTAATATTTATTATTCACTTTCCAAAAGAGATTTTCTTTTTTACCAAAAAAGGCTCTTCAATATTTTGACTTTATTAAATATATACCAAATATTAAGTGAAAATCATGCATCTGGTTTAAATGATGTACCTAGAACACTAGTTAACTTTCTCTCTCTACAAATGTATATATTTGGTAGACATCTTTTCAAGTATTTTGTTATTTTTACAGTAGTTTTTTATATTATTTAAATTTTATATAATTACATGTTACATTTCATTAGGTCAAAGTAATTTACATGGTCTATTGTGATTCAAACAGTATCCATAAGTAAAATAGCAGAGACTGAGAAGACCCATAACAAATCATTTGAGATAAGAAGAGTTTCTTGAATGGACAAATTATTAGAAAGGTATAACATTCCAAGACTGAACCAGGAAGAAATAGAAAATATGAACAGACCGATCACAAGTAATGAAAGTGAAACAGTGATTAAAAATCTTACAACAAACAAATTCCAGGACCAGATGGCTTCACAGGTGAATTCTATCAAACATTTAGAGAAGAGCTAACACCCATTCTTCTCAAACTCTTCCAAAACATTGCAGAGAAAGGAACACTCCAAAATGCATTCTATGAGGCCACCATCACCCTGATACCAAAACCAGAAAAAGATACTACAAAAAAAGAAAATTAGAGACCAATATCACTGAAGAATACAGATGCAAAAATCCTCAACAAAATACTAGCAAACAGAATCTAACAACACATTAAAAGCATCATACTCCATGATCAAGTGGGATTTATCCCAGGGATGCAAGAATTATTTAATATATGCAAATCAATCAATGTGATACACCATATTAACAAATTGAAGAATAAAAACCTTATGATCATCTCAGTAGATGCAGAAAAAGCTTTTGACAAAATTCAACACCAATTTATGATAAAAACTCTCCAGAAAGTGGGCATAGAGGGAATCTACCTCAACATAATAAAGGCCATATATGACAGACCTACAGCAAACATCATTCTCAATGGTGAAAAAGTGAAACCATTTCCTCTAAGATCAGGAACAGGACAAGGGTGTCCACTCTCGCCACTTTTATTCAACATAGTTTTGGAAGTCCTAGCCACGGCAGTCAGAGAAGAAAAAGAAATAAAAGGAATACAAATTGGAAAAGAAGAAGTAAAACTGTAACTGTTTGCAGATGACATGATACTATACGTAGACAATCCTAAAGATGCTACCAGAAAACTAGAGCTAATCAATGAATTTGGTAGAGTTGCAGGATGCAAAATTAATGCACAGAAATCTCTTGCATTCTTATACATTAATGATGAAAATTCTAAAAGAGAAATTAAGGAAACACTCCCATTTACCATCGCAAAAAAAAAAAAAAAAAAAAAAAAAAAAAAAAAAAAAAAAAAAAGAATAAAATACCTAGGAATAAACCTACCTAGGGAGAGAAAAGACCTGTATGCAGAAGACTATAAGACACTGAAGAAAGAAATTAAAGATGATATAAACAGATGGGAGATATACCATGTTCTTGGATTGGAAGAAAGCAATCTACAGATTCAATGCAATCCCTATCAAATTACCAGTAACATTTTTTACAGAACTAGAACAAAAAATCTTAAAATTTGTATGGAGTCACAAAAGACCCCAAATAGCCAAAGCAGCCTTGAAAAAGAAAAACAGAGCTTGAGGAATTATACTCCCTGACTTCAGACTCTACTACAAATCTACTACTTGATTATTACAGTAATCAAGACAATATGGTACTGGCACAAAAACAGACATATAGATCAATGGAACCAGATAGAAAGCCCAGAGATAAATCCACACACCTATGGTCAACTAATCTATGACAAAGGAGGCAAGGATATACAATGGAGAAAACACAGTCTTTTCAATAAGTGGTGCCGGAAAAACTGGACAACTACATGTAAAAGAATGAAATTAGAATACTCCCTAACACCATACACAAAAATAAACTCAAAATGGATTAGAGAGCTAAATATAAGACCGGACACTATAAAACTCTTAGAGGAAAACATAGGAAGAGCACTCTTTGACATAAATCACAGCAAGACCTTTTTTGATCCACCTCCTAGAGTAATGGAAATAAAAACAAAAATAAACAAATGGGACCTAATGAAATTTCAAGGCTTTTGCAAAGCAAAGGAAACTACAAACAAGATGAAAAGACAACCATCAGAATGGGAGAAAATATTTGCAAATGAATCAATGGACCAGGATTAATCTCCACAATATATCAACAGCTTATGCAGCTCAATATTAAAAAAACAAACATCCCAATCCAAAAATGGGCAGAAGACCTAAATAGACATTTCTCCAAAGAAAACATACAGATGGCCAAGAAGCACATGAAAAGCTGCTCAGCATCACTAATTGTTAGAGAAATGCAAATCAAAACTACAATAAGGTATCACCTCACACCAGTTAGAATGGGCATCATCAGAAAATCTACAAACAACAAATTCTGGAGAGAGTGTGGATAAAAGGGAATCCTCTTGCACTGTTTGTGAGAATGTAAATTGATACAGCCAGTATGGAGAACAGTATGGAGGTTCCTTAAAAAACTAAAAATAGAATTACCATATGACCTAGCAATCCCACTACTGGGCATATACCCAAAGAAAACCATAACTCAAAAAGACATATGCACCCCAATGTTCATTGCAGCACTAATTACAATAGCCAGGTCATGGAAGCAACCTTAATGCCCATTGACAGACGAATGGATAAAGAAGATGTTGTACATATATACAATGGAGTATTACTCAGCCATAAAAGGAACGAAATTGGATCGTTTGTAGAAATGTGGATGGATCTAGAGACTGTCATACAGAGTGAAGTAATTCAGAAAGGGAAAAACAAATATTGTATATTAATGAATTTATGTGGAACCTAAAAAAATGGTACAGATGAAATGGTTTGCAGGGCAGATATAGAGACACAGATATAGAGAACCAATGCATGGACACAAAGGGGGTAAGTGGTAGGGGGGTGATGGTGTGATGAATTGGGAGATTGGGATTGACATATATACACTAATATGTATAAAATGGATAACAAATAACCTTCTGTATAAAAATAAATAAAATTCAAAAATAGTAGTTTCTTGGAGTGGAGGAGAAAATATCAAGAAAGAATTAATTGATTGACTTAAATAATATATTTCTAACTGGAAATGTTGGCAGACAAAGTTGAGCACATTAATTAAAATGTCACATTCTTCTTACACGTGGAACTTAAAATATATTGTAATAAGAAATATACTTGCTTAAAGGTACTAACTTCTAGTTATAAAATGAATAAGTCATGGGTATGTAATGTTCAGCATGGTGACTATAGTTAATACTGTACTGCATGTTTGAAAGTTGCTAAGAGAGTAGATTGTAAAAGTTCTCATTACGTACACACACAGTTTTTGTAACTATGGTGACAAATGTTAACTAGACTTATTGTGGTGATCATTTCACAGTATACATAAATATTGAATCATTGTGTTGTACACATGAAACTAATGTTATATATCAATTACACCTCAATAAAAATGTGTATATTTGCTTCTATGTGAAATTAAAAATATTCACAAATATTTTAAAAGTATAATTTTTATTACAAAATGTATTGTGATAAATATTCATTTATAAAGAGATAAATCCACTATAAATGTCTTTCCAACATAACAGATTGACTTCTATAGGTTTCTCTTTGATTTTAATGTTTTTCCATTCTGATACTGTTATTCAGATATGACAACATAGGTAGGTCATAATTTTGAAAACGGAATGTAATTCTAGACTTCTTTTTTTAACTTGTGTGTAATTTCAGAGTTTACTTGTTTCTGCTGTTTTTATTTTCCATATCTTGCAACTGAATCCAGAGCAAGTGTGCCTGACAGAGTCAACAGTCAGTTAGTTGTAGAATTAGGTCTATAATTCAAAACTACTGATACCCAACTAATTACCTCCCAGTGATCTAATTGATGTCCTCATTGAGATGTATAATTGGCTGTTATCACCAATTTTGGGACTTTATATTATTGTTTAATTAGGCTTTTCACTTTCTCAAACAAATATTGGAGATAATAGTATAAATCCTTTGAAATACTGGGTAATATAATTTAAATCTTTAGTCTCTTGATATTGAATGGCATACATTTTAATACATATTTAAAGAAAATAATCTTTAGTGTAATTTAGTTTCTTATAATAGTTAAATTTGCATACTCAGATATATGTGGTTAAATGTTTGCATAGATAGATATGATAGATGATAAATAGGTAGATAGGTAGACAGACAGAGGTATGCAGTAGTCTTTCCTTATGTGTGGTTTCACTTTCCATGGTTTCAGTTACAGTCAACCACAGTCTAAAAATGTTAAACAGAAAGTTGCAGAAGTAACCAATGCATAAGTTTTAACTTGAGCACTGTTCTGAGTAGCATAGTGAAATCTGCTGTCCAGGGACATGAATCATCCCTTTATCCATCCTATTCAGGCTGTATAGGTTACCAACCTGTTAGTCATTTAGTAGCCATCTTGGTTATTAGATCAACTGTCATGGTATTGCAGTGCTTGTGTTCAAGTAGCCCTTATTCTACTTAATAATGGCCCCAAAGCACAAGAGTAGTGATGCTGGCAATTCATATATGCCAAAGAGCAGCTATTAAGTGCTTCCTTTAAGTGAAGAGGTGAAAGTTCTCCACTTAATAAGGAAAGAAAAAAATTAAATGCCGAGGTTTCTAAAATTAACAGTAAGAACAAATCTTCTATCTGTGAAATTGTGAAGAAGGAAAAAGAAATTTGTCCTAGTTTTGCTGTCACATCTCCAACTACAAAAGTTAGAGCCCCAGTGCATGATAAGTGCTTAGTTAAGATGGAAAAGACATTAAATTTATGAGTGGAAGTTATGAACAGAAAATATACTCCGACTGATAAGGAAGTGTTGTGCCAGAAAGAATGGAGCCTTTAGAAGGCTCAGCAAGACATCCCCTGAAGCGAGTGACACCAAGCCATTTACTGCAAACTATAACATAGGTATGTACGTATAGGAAAAAACATAGTATGTATAAGGCTTGGTACTATGATTGGTTTCAAGTCATCTACTGGGGGTCTTGGAACGTAAACCCTGTGGATAAGAGGAGACTACTGTGTGTGTGTGTGTGTTTGTGTGTGAGTGTGTATGTGTATGTATCTTCTGTGAAAGGCCCACTGATATAAGAAAAAAAATGGTACAGTAACATTTTGAAATCTAACAATGTATAATGCGTAACATGGGGTAGTTTTCTATCTGTCAGTGAAGTGCATTTGTAGAAATAATAGTGCCACACTGTACCAGTTGGTCAGGGTTTCTTAACCTTGAGAGTGTTGACATTTCGAGCCAGATAATCTTTGTTGTGGGAAGATGTCTTGCATATTATAGGATGCTTAGCAGTATCCCTGGCCTTTGGTCATTAGATGCCTGTAGCATAAAATACCCTTACCCTAAGTGAGACAAACAAAATATCGCCAGATATTGCAAGATATCTTCTGGGGAACACAATCATCTCCAGTTGACAGTGACAACAACAGGTGGAAAGAGATAATCTATCTTCCAAGGTACATTTGTATTACATTAAGAGAACAGAGATCAAAATTGCTTTTAAAATGAAAAACTGACTGCTTAGTTTTAATAAGGGCCCTGGAGTATGAAATACAAATTTTGTTAGAAATAAGCAAAAGTGTATATTTAATATGAATCTTGTAATAACAATGGCCTTTGCTTCTCATGAACAAATATTATTAGATAATAAAGTATATTATTTAACAAATATTTTTCCTAACATAGTTGTTTTTCATTTTAGCTATTGACTCATTTGTGTTTAGCGTACATATGTTTGTTTATTTATTTATTTATTTTTGGTGATGAAGGAGGGTGCAGGGTTTATTGCAGTGCACCAAGCAAGGAGTCCAGGCAGCTAGTTCTTAAAAGACCTGAACTCCTGGGTAGCATTCAGAGGAAGGTTTTCAAAGACAGGTTGAGGGAGAGGGGGGTTGTAGGGTATGTGATCAGCTCATGGACATTCTTCTGATTGGTTGGTGGTGAGGTAGTCCAGAGTCAACATCATCACCTTCTGGTTCCAGCTGGTCTGGGGCAGCATACAGTTAACTTCTTCCACCGGTGGGGGTTTCACTCTCTGTTTTTCTGTTTGTATTATTTTCTTATCTTCAGCACATAAAACCATATTAGACTTGTATAAGCTAATTAGTATATGCTTGTTGATTGAATGTATCCATTTTTCCATTTATATTCCTTAGGATAAGGCCTTAATGAGAACTTCTAAGTCCTTGAATCCATTAATTATAAAATTAATTTTAAAAATGTCTTTGGACTTTGAGAGTATTTTTTTAACAAGAAGCAAAGTTTTGTTTGTTTTCACATTTTCTAAAATACTTTGGAGAGCTAAATGCAACAGTTATTAAGATTTCAGCCAAAGCTGTGTATTAATTCTTACAAATACAGTCAAAGCTTCAAGATGGCTCACTTTATGTTTTAAAACCATGCTGACATTTTTCTGAAGATCTGAGGGGTTTTGCAGAACTTCATGAAAGAAAGTGAGTCTCTGACCATCTTCTCCAGTTTTCTTATTAAATGTTTACTTGTTTAATTTAGCTTGTATAAAATCTTTCTGTAAAGAAAGATGTGACTTGTTGAATTGATTACAATTTTGCTTGAATCATTATATTTTTCTTCCAATGTTTGCCTTTAGATTAAAATATTTCTTAGTTTCTTTCAAGTGCTGGAGTTTTTCTTGATATTGAGCTTATAGGATTAGCTGAAGCAATTAGTTATAAATTCCTTTTAAAATTGTAAGTCTGAATGCCAACTAAGAACTTACTTATCTCACTTATTTCCTCTAGTCCTTTTTGATTTGTTGTATATCCAACTCAATCTGGTTCAGTAACATATTAAACTACCTATTTTGTAAACTAGATAGAACATCTTCTATAATATTATTTCTCCTTTGGAAAGGAAATACCACCCTGATTCTTTATTTTTTTAAAATTGTATTGAATTATAGTTGATTTACAATGTTGTGTTAGTTTCAGGTGTACAGCAAAGTGAATTAGTTATACATATATATACATCCACTCTTTTTTTATATTCTTTTCCCATATAGGCCATTGAAGGGTATTGTATAGAGTTCCCTGTGTTATACAGTAGGTCCTTACTAGTTATCTATTTTATATATAGTAGTGTGTATATGTTAATCCCAATCTCCCAATTTATCCCTCTCCCCCCTTATCCCCTGGTAACCATAAGCTTGTTTTCTACATCTGTGACTCTACATCCCTTTTGTAAATAAGTTCATTTGTACTCTTTTTTTAGTTTCCACATGTAAGTGATGTCATATGATATTTGTCTTTCTCTGTCTGATTTACTTCATTCATTATAACAATCTAGATCCATCCATGTTGCTGCAAATTACATTATTTCATTCTTTTATATGGCTGAGTAACATTCCATTGTACATATGTATCTTTATTTTCTTTACCCATTATCCATTCCTCTGTTGATGGACATTTTGATTGCTTCCATATCTTGGCTATGGTAAATAGTGCTGCAGTGAACATTGGGGTAAATGTGTCTTTTTGAATTGTGGTTTTCTCCGGGTATATACCTAGGAGTGGGATTGCTTGGTCAGATGGTAGTTCTATTCTTAGTTTTTTAAGGAATCTCCATATTGTTCTCCATAGTGGCTGTACCAGTTTACATTCCTACCAACAGCATAAGAAGGTTCCCTTTTCTCCACACCCTCTCCAGCCTTTATTGTTTATAGATTTTTTGATGATGGCCATTTTGACCACTGTGAGTTGATACTTCATTGTAATTTTGATTTGCATTTCTCTAATAATTAGTGATGTTGAGCATCTTTTCATGTGCTTTCTGGCCATCTGTATGTCTTCTTTGTAGAATTGTCTATTTAGATCTTCCACCCATTTTCTGATTGGATTGTTTGTTTTTTTGATATTGAGCTTCATGAGCTGTTTGTATATTTTGGAGATTAATCCCTTGTCGGTTGATTCATTTGCACTGCACTCATTCTTTAAAAATTTGTTTTTTCTCAATATCCATGGCCAAGAGTATTTTCATTGTCAGTACTGCAGGAGGTTTGGGGTTTTTTTTTTAAAGTGTTCTCCTTGAAAATAAAAAGCACATCTTCAAATTGTAAGATTGAAAAGAAACTCGGTATTAGTTCAGTCCCTTGTTTAACAGAAAACAAAACATTTGCTAGCATATGTAGTACCTTGCCCAAATCACATAGCTATTTAGTGATAGACTTAGGTTTTTTGACTTACAGCCTGCTGATCCTTCTACTATAAAAGAATGATGCTAATTTATTATATTTACATAAATGCATTTATGTGTTATGTTAGAATTATTATTTTCGTATCACTCATTCATTTTTGGTTTGCTTTGTGGTTGTTACTAACTTAAAAGCTCAGATATGAAATTCACTAAGAGCATTTTCTTGTACTTCACTGTTGTGCATTTTGCCTCCTATTGTGGTCATGCTGTGAAGAAGGGATAGACTTGGACACCCCTACCCCAATTGTGTTCAGATTTCGAGATGCTTTGCATTTACTAAAAAAAAAAAAGTATGAACAAGGCTTATTAATAGCACAAAAAAGTTTTTTAGGGAGAACAGGACAGCCTCCCAAGCAGGCAGGTCTGAAAAATGGCTTGAGAGAACAGGGAAAGAAGACTGACTTCATTTTTACTGTGTTTAGGGAAGGGGCTGGGGTGAGGATTCCTACCTGCATGTGGGCCTGGGCTTTCATAGTTTGAAATTAATACCAGATATAGTAAGGCTTGCCCAGGTATAAGGCAGAAAGAAAAGGTAGAGTGGAGGGGCTGGAAAGTGGTTAACAGTGAAACATCAAACATGGAGTCACATCCTTTATTAAACCTCTGATTATATTCTTTATAATCATTAACATTACCGTACTAGTTGTTCAGTCTTTAAGATAATATAACAATATTTAAATAATGGATATTTTAGTAATGTATTGAAAAGTAAATTAGTAGGCTACAAAGGATGAAACTCAGTGGTTATTCAATATGTTAGGTGTCTATTCAAATAACTATTAATATCTTTTTTTCCATGTGACACAGGTTATTATATATACCGTATATTTAAGCATAGTTTAATGTACATTTTTAAACCTTTGAACATCTCCATCACAGACTTCAGCTAATACTGTTTTTTTCTTGATTTCTAAATACTTTATTGTCAAACAGTATAATGATGACATTAAATAATATTGAAAAGAAAACACAATTCCCATATTAAAATGACCTTTATAGGGGCTTCCCTGGTGGCGCAGTGGTTGAGAATCCACCTGCCGATGCAGGGGATACGGGTTCGTGCCCCGGTCCGGGAAGATCCCACATGCCGCGGAGCAGCTGGGCCCATGAGCCATGGCCGCTGAGCCTGCGCATCCGGAGCCTGTGCCCCGCAACAGGAGAGGCCACAACAGTGAGAGGCCCGCATACCACAAAAAAAAAAAAAAAAAAAAAAAAAATGACCTTTATAAATTTTGTTCATTTCCTTTTTCCCCCACAGATAAGGAACTTTATTACAGCTGAACAAGCAGCAAAAACTTCATGTTCTTGTCAATTCTCCTTGCCCCCCAAGACAATGAATTGTTATTGTTAATGTGTTAGATCTAAAAGAACAAAGAGAAAAATTTCCTGATGGCACTTATATAGGAGTGACCACATAAATAACTACTGTGTAAAGTTAAGATCTTGTCCCTTAATTGACAACATGTAGAAGCTCATACGCCTTCTTAAGCTTTCTAAAGAGGCTGGTAAACATGCTAAATCTACCTTACTTAAATTCTGCAGTTGTATTATAAGTGTCATACCTGAGAGCTTTAAAAATCCTACCTGTGGTCTTGTCAGCACAAGTTACATTCTAAGGCTGATTGTTCTAAAATTAAAAATGAGCACAGACAGAAACAATCTCTCAATCACTAGGCTGATCATGCAAAGCTCTTCTGAACTAAGATTAAGTCTAGCTAACAGTTTTTTGTTATTTTAAAAATAAATTTATGTACTCATTTATTTTTGGCTGCTTTGGGTCCTTGTTGCTGTGCGTGGGCTTTCTCTAGTTGCAGTGAGCGAGGGCTACTCTTCATTGCAGTGCGCAGGCTTCTCATTGCAGTGGCTTCTCTTGTTGCGGAGCATGGGCTCTGGGCATGCAGGCTTCAGTAGTTGTGGCTCGCAGGCCCTAGTGGGCTGGCTCAGTAGCTGTGGCACAAGGGCTTAGTTGCTCTGCGACATGTGGGATCTTCCCGGACCAGGGCTCAAACCCATGTCCCCTGCGTTGTCAAGCAGATTCTTTACCACTACAACACCAGGGAAGTCTTAGCTAACAGTTTTTAAATTCTTGCAAAACATAAATATCGAATGATAACCTACCTAATGCTACCTCTAAATTAAATAAAATCAGAGAACAACAGATGACCAAGAACCAGAGGATCAAATGACATTAATCTTAGTTAGAGAGGACATGCCAAGATCCCAGGTGCATAATGATTAAAAAATAAGTAGACACAATATACAGAGTCTGAGACAACAGATAGTTCCTTTCTACAACTGTGATAGGTATCACTAATATTTTTTCCTTTGAAAGCATGACTTGGCAACTCATAATAATGAGTAAATGATCTGCTATGAGGTAAATGCTATGAAAAGAGAAAGAATAAAGCAGGATATATGAGATCAGGCATGGGTAGAACATGGGGGTGGAGGTGATTTATTTGTGTCATTAAGAAATTAACATGGGCTTCCCTGGTGGCGCAGTGGTTGAGAGTCTGCCTGCCGATGCAGGGCACAGGGGTTCGTGCCCCGGTCCGGGAAGATCCCACATGCCGCGGAGCGGCTGGGCCTGTGAGCCATGGCCGCTGAGCCTGCGCGTCCGGAGCCTGTGCTCTGCAACGGGAGAGGCCACAACAGTGAGGGGTTAGCGTACTGCAAAAAAAAAAAAAAAAAAAAAAAAAGAAAGAAATTAACATTTAGGCCAAGACTTGAAGGAATGGAGGAAATTAACTGTACAGGTATCTGGAGAAAGAGCTTTCAGGAGGAGTGAACAACCAATTCAACATCTTTGAGGTTGGAACGTGAACTGGTGTTTTAGAGGACTATTAGAAGGCCTTGCAGCTGGAGTATTGTAAGTGTCTGGGATAGTAGTAGAGGAAAGACAGAAAGGAATGTGAGAAAGTATCATGTAGGAATTTATAGGCCATTAATGGAATTTGTCTTTATTCTTACAGAAATGGGGATGTATTGCAGGATATACAGTAGAGGAATGACATGATCTTATGTTGATATTTAAAGCATTATTTTAATTGCTGTATTGATAATAAACTATAAGGAAACAAGGGCAAAAGCAGGGAAACCTGATGAGAGGTTAATGCTTAAATCCATAGGAACCATGATGCTGGTTGGATAGGAGGTCAGTACTGCAGGGGCTAAGAAGTGGTAAGATTCCAGATAACTTTGAAGATAGAGCCAATGGGCTCT
Source organism: Kogia breviceps (assembly GCF_026419965.1). Taxonomy (NCBI): domain Eukaryota; kingdom Metazoa; phylum Chordata; class Mammalia; order Artiodactyla; family Physeteridae; genus Kogia; species Kogia breviceps. The sequence continues at coordinate 42,898,298 of NC_081311.1, read as the reverse complement.
ATCAGGATTTCTTGATGAATTAGGTGTGGTATGTAAAAAACAAAACCAAAACCAAAGAATGACCAAGCTCTAAGGTTTTGCACTGAGCAACTAAGGGATTAAAGTTGCCAAAAACTAAGATGGTTAAGGCAGTAGGTGAAGCATGTTTGAGGGAAGAATGTCCATAATTCAGTTTTTGATAATATTAACTTTTAGCCACCTACTGGATATCTATTAGACATTAAAGTGGACACGACTAAAAGTTAGTGGTATATATGGATCTAGAGTTTGGGGAAGAGGTCAGGGCTGGAAATTTAGGGTTCATCAGTATAAAGCTGTGAATGCAGATAGAGAATAGAAGACAAACTCTTTGTCAGGGAGATAAAACACGAGAAAAGAAGTCTTGGAAGGAGTGGTCAGTTAAGTAGGGGAACATAAAGAGGGTATGATATCTTGGAATCCTAATAAAGAAGAGGTTTCACAGAGGCAGGAGTGAGCCACTGTATCAAAAGTCACTGATACTTGAAATACAGTGAAAACTGAGAATTTACCCTTTCATTTGGCAACATGAAAGTAATTGGTAACCTTGACAAGAACAGTGACCTTGACCAGAGCTGCTTTTCTGTACATTACCTCATTTGATCTTTCCAACAACTGTTACTGATAATTCAACTTAAACTCCAGTGGCTTAAGGTTCTTTTTCAAGGCTACAGAGTGATTACATGATTAAGCATCAATTTAATCCAGATCTGTGTGTTCCCAAAGCCCATGCTTTTCTCATATGCCAAATTCTCTCCTGAGGGTAGCAGAATATTTTACATTTTATTTTTCCCAAGTATGTTTTTATAATATATTATGTTACTTGTCAACATTTGGCTTAAAGAAAAACAACAATGAAACAATAAAATCAGCCTAAGACATTTAAAAGTATCTTGTAGTCTCCCTCCAGACAGCATTAACTCTCCTGGCCTCACTCTGGAAAGTAAATGCTTACAGTCTTAACCTAATTACATGTGACATGAAGATGAATAGAATATGTCAGAGCATTGTTTATCAGTAGAATTTAGTATACCTATCTATTGATACTTCAGTATAACTAGGAAATAATTTATATGGATATATTGTCATATACACTGAGGTACTATCAATCTTTATATGAAATACAATAATGATCCAAATTTCCATTTTCCTTCTGTTTATTTTTATAATATCTATTTTAAGAAAAACTTTTAAAATATTGACCTCATTTTTCAAACTGGGGTAGAAATTTATAAGTATGAAATTGTGGATGCTAATGCTTTAGATTTCCAAGATGTGTAAGAGGGTGGTTTTGCAGGAAACTGCCTGAGTGCTCTGTTACAGTAATCAGTAGGTATTATGTGTTTGTTTGTTTTTTCTCTTAAAATTTAAAATGCTACTGCTCTCTTGCATTAGGCAATGGTGGAAATCACTTTTCCACAGAAAGCAGAACAACGTTTCTTCTGGTGGCACTTCACCTCCTCACTTATAGTCACCAAGGGATATAATGTTCTTTTCTGCCAATGTTTCCAAACATGTACTGCAAAAAATCAGCTTTATGAGTACGCAGTATAATAGAGCCGCTTTGGATGTTCTGGAAACAAGTAAGCGTAAAAATTTAGTCAGATATACAATCAAGCAATTGTATTTCTTGGAATTTACCCTATGAGCTGAAAATATATTTCTACACAAAAACCTGCATGTGAATGTTTATAGCAGCTTTATTCATAATTGCCCAAGCTTGAAAGCAACCAAGCTGTCCTTTGCTGGGTGAATGGACAAATAAACCATGGTACATCCTTGCTAAAAACAAATGAGTTATCAAGTCATGAAAGACAAGAAGAAACCCTAAATTCATATTACTAAGTGAAAGAAGCCAAACTGGAAAGGCGACATACTGTATGACTCCAACTATATAACGTTCTGGAAAAGGCAAAAATATGGTGACAGTAAAAATGTTCAGTTGTTGTTGGGGGTTAGGGAGGAGGGAGAGATGAAAAGGCAGAACACTGAGGATTTTTAAGGCAGTGAAAGTTTTCTGTATGATACACTGTAATAGTGGATATGTGTCCTTTTACATTTGTCCAAACCATAGAATATACACCATCAACAATGAACTCTAATGCAAACTAGGGATTTGGGGTAATTTTAAATAAATTTAGTTAAGAAATAAGGCTGTTGTTATAAATTGACTGTCTCATAACTGTCCTTGAAAGAGTAAGTATGAATTTTCTTTGCAGAGTTGAATTCACTTAGGCTGGTCCATATAAAATCTATATTTAGAAATCAGTTAAGGTTTCTTTATAATCATTCTTCTCCTCTCCCATAAAGAATAAATCTATTTTTAAACTTATTTTTGACTAGTGTGAACCATACAAAAGAGCCTGTCAATGACTAAAATTATATCTATAAAAAACATATATATTTATATAAGGGCTAATATCTATATATTTATTGAAGTATAGTTGATTTATAATATTGTGTTAGTTTCAGGTGTACAGCAAAGTGATTCAGTTATATATATATATTTTCAGATTACTTTCCATTATAAGTTATTACCAGATATTGCATGTAGTTCCTTGTGCTATACAGTAAATACTTGTTGCTTATCAATTTTATGTAAAGTAGTTTGTATCTGTTAATCCCATACACCAAATTTATCCCTTCCCTTCCTCTCTTTTCCCTTTGGTAACCATAAGTTTGTTTTCTATGCCTTGTGAGTCTGTTTCTGTTTTTCTATAGATTCATTTGCCATTTTTTTAGATTCCACATACAGGTGATATCATATAGTATTTGTCTCATTTACTTCACTTAGTATGATATTCTCTGGGTCTATATATGTTCTTCAAATGGCAATATTTCATTATTTTTATGGCTGAGTAATATTCTATTATGTACGTAGACCACATCTTTTTACCAGTCGTCTGTAGATGGACACTTGGGTTGTTTCCATGTCTTGGCTATTGCAAATAGTGCTGCTATGAATATTGGGTGCATGCATCATTTAGAATCAGAGTTTTCATCTTTTCAAGATATATGCCCAGGAGTGGCTGCACCAATTGATTCCCACCAAGTGCAGGAGGGTTCCCTTTTCTCCACACCCTCTCAGGCATTTATTATTTGTAAACTTTTTGATGATAGGCACTCTGCCTAGTGTGAGGTGATACCTCACTGTGGTTAGTTTTTTTTTTTTTTTTTTTTTTTTTTTTTTTTTGTGGTACACGGGCCTCTCACTGTTGTGGCCTCTCCCGTTACGGAGCACAGGCTCCGGATGCGCAGGCTCAGCGGCCATGGCTCACGGGCCCAGCCGCTCCGCGGCATGTGGGATCTTCCCGGACCGGGGCACGAACCCGTGTGCCCTGCATCGGCAGGCAGACCCTCAACCACTGCGCCACCAGGGAAGCCCCATGTGGTTAGTTTTGATTTGCGTTTCTCTAATGAGCAATGTTGGGCATCCTTTCATGTGCCTGATGGCTATCAGTATGTCTTCTTTGAAGAGGTGCTTGTTTAGGTCTTCTGCTCATTTTTTGATTTTTTTTTAATGATATTGAGTTATATACACTGTGTATTTTGTATATTAACCCCTTGTCAGTAGCATCATTTGCAAATATTTTCTCCCATTCTATAGGTTGTCTTTTTACTTTGTTGATGGCTTCCTTTGCTGTGTAAAAGCTTATAAGTTTGATTAGGTCCCATTTGTATATTTTTGCTTTTATTTATTTTGCCTTGGGAGACTGATTCTAAGAAAGCACTGTTATGATTTATGTCTGAGAGTGTTTTGCCCATGTTCTCTTTTATGAGTTTTATGGTGTCATGTCTTAAATTTAGGCCTTTCAACCATTTGGAGCTTATTTTTGGATATGGTGTGAGAGAGTGTTCTAATTTCATTGATTTACATGCAGCTGTCCAACTTTCCCAGCACCACTTGCTGAAGAGACAGTCTTTTCTCCATTGTATATTCTTGCCTCCTTTGTCATAGATTAATTTGACCTTAGGTGTGTGGGTTTATTTCTGGAATTTCTACTCTGTTCCATTGATCTACATAAGACAATTTTTTTTTTAATGTTTTTTCATTCCCCACCTTTAGAAGTGCTTGGCTCCTCATGTGTGTATATATGTGTATATGTGATTTTACACATATGTGTAGTTTCAAATACACATATCTAATATTATGCATAATATATATTAAATTATATATTATTTTTTTTAACTTTTCTTGATGTTGGCTATCTGGTCAATGATCCATTTGATGATCTTAACTTCTAAAATATCTGTACCCAGCTACTAACTATAGAATTAATTAAATGAAATCTATTTGACAATTTTTTCTCAAAATTATTTTTTTACCTTCTGGTGGTGTTTCCCTGGTGGTGCAGTGGTTGAGAGTCCGCCTGCCAATGCAGGGGACATGGGTTCATGCCCCGGTCTGGGATGATCCCACATGCAGCGGAGCGGCTAGACCTGTGACCCATGGCTGCTGGGCCTGCGCGTCCGGAGCCTGTGCTCCACAATGGGAGAGGCCACAACAGTGAGAGGCCCGCGTACCACAAAAAAAATAAAATGAAAAAAACACACTACTACTGTTTTCCTAACTTTAAGGTTTTTAAAGCTTGATAGTATAAACACACCAAATATAGGGGAATCTTTATATTATCATATTTCCATTTGACCTGTAAAGGTGCTGATGTGAAATGTTGTCTTTTCCAAGTTCTAGAAGGTCCTTCAGGATCTGGCTCTTGAATATTAATTATCGTAACTTTCACTGAGGACATATATACCACAACCTTGTTTAAAGGGCAAGATATGAATGAATTAATTTAATCCTCTCAGTAGCCCAAAGATTTAGGCACCTTTTTTATGTCCACCTTGCATATGAGGATATTACATCACAAAGAGGTTATTTTCCCAACATTATGCTCTATAAACTGACAAAGCTGGGCTTCTACCTCAGGCAGTCTATCTCCAAAAGCTGTGACTACTAATCAGTACTGTTTCACGTGGTGACTTACTCTTTTATCTTCGTAACTCTGTCATAACTAGCCACAGTGGCCTCTTTGCACTTTTCTAGCAACCTTTATGTTGGAGGCTTTGCTTTCACTGTTTGCCTTAAGCCTTGACTGCTCCTTTTCAGATATGAGCATGACTAGCACATTTATATCCTTTCAGAATTTGTGTATTTCATGGTTCCCTTGACCACCTACCTAAAATAACATAAACGCCCATCCACAAACATGTCAACCACTCCTTACCTTCCCCATAGTGCTGGGTTTTTCTTCCTAACACTTACTGCAATGGTTCTCAACCCTCACCTACAGCTTGATAAAATGGCAAAATTATGCACAGTCAAACCCAGGGATGCCAAATTATTTAATTTAGGATGGTATCTGAACAGATGGAATTTTTTTGAGTCATCTATAATTCCAATCTTCAGCTAGGAATGCCCCTCACTTTTATTGTATATGATTTAACATTATACATGTATTTGTATACTGTCTGTCTTCCCAGTGGGTATATGAACTCTAGGTATAGAAGATATTATTTTACACACTTTTATGTTACCAGTTCCTGGATCCAAGTTGGACACATAAATATCTGTTAAATGAATGAATACGTATTTATTATATAAATAAATAAACTGCACAAGAAAATCAACTACAGCACCATTAGCATAAGTCTTCTTTAGAAATGTCAGATGTGACAATACTTCAAAGAAACACCCTACCTTGCAGGAGGAGGTGAAATATTTTATGAGACTTTAGCAGGAGGGGTACCATCAGAATAAGCTTGGAAAAAATAAGTTTGGAAAAAAAATTAGGTAAGGAGTATTCTCAGAAGAAGGAAGAATTGACTGTGCAGATTTGCCACCTTTGATTCGTCAATTTGAATTTTATCAGGAGAGATGACAGGATGTGTTAGAAGGTAAAGTCATGTGCAGGAGGGGTTAGGGGAAAAGCTGAAATTCTAAGGATGTGTGGAAATCACCATGGAAAATTCTCAGTCCTTCATTGTCTCTCAGTCCTTTTCTCGGTCATCAGGGAAAGAGAGTCTCATTATGTGACCTCCATCTCAATTTGTTCAGTTCTCTAGATCTACACCTCTCATGTCTGTGAAGAGACAGTTCTTCATCGGTTTCTCCTGCTTCTGTACATCTTACAAGTCATGTGTTGAATGCATTTGTTCTGGACAATCTTTTAAAGAATGTTTGTACAGAAAATAGCACTAGAAGAGAGGGATAGTGTTACCTTTTGGAGCAAAGAGCAAGCATGCTTACCCTCCATTTATAAAAGATGAGGACTCCCTAATCTGAGGTTTCTTCGCTTGTAATGGAACTATTAATCGTGCAAACTTCTGTGTGATCCCATCTGCCTTGATCCCATGGGAACTGGGGCAAGAGGAACTGACTTGAATATCCTGATATGCAGACTACTGCTATTGATTTAAGTAATAAACTCCTGACCCAGGAGTTTTGTGTTTTCTGTCATCATTCTTGACACTGTGACAGGCTAACTTGTAAGCTTGTAAGTAGGGTAGAGTCTTATACCCTTCAAAATTCTTGTGTGTGTGTGTGTGTGTGTGTGTGTGTGTGTGTGTGTGTGTGTGTGTGTGGTATGCGGGCCTCTCACTGTTGTGGCCTCTCCCGTTGTGGAGCACATGCTCTGGATGCGCAGGCCCAGTGGCCATGGCTCACGGGCCCAGCCGCTCCGCGGCACATGGGATCTTCCCAGACCGGAGCAAGAACCCATGTCCCCTGCATCGGCAGGCGGACTCTCAACCACTGCGCCACCAGGGAAGTCCTCAAAATTCTTGAGAGTGTTGGTTGCAGTCTTAGACTCTTTAGTGATGACTTCCACCACAGCATCCCATGAATTTTGCCTTTATAACTGAATGTAAATGATTTGTCAAGTGAGTGCCTGCACACACGCATTTATAATTCTATAGATAACAGAGTTTAAAGGAGATCAGAGTGAGACAAGGAAAATTCTGAATAAGTGTATGACAGTCATTGAGGTTTCCATCTTTTGGGAGAGAAAGAAAAATAGCAGTTTAAGATATTGCAATGATAGAAATATGCATGAGTGAAAAAAGTATTTCACAGGCCATTTTAGAAGCATAAAAATGGTAGATGTTTCTAGTCAAAAGTAAGGTCTAACCCACATGAGGGACCTTGAGGTTAAGCAGGAATTAAGTACACAGAGGCTTCAGTTAACTCTGCTGTTGCTATGGCTGCTGCCCCTGATAGCAAACAAATAATGTAGTCTTTTATTGCAGGATCAAGTGAGAGACTGGGACCTATAAGCACTGGGTCTGTGATGTGCACTGTGCTGTTGAATTAGAATCCCCAAAGCTTGTCCCAACCTTAAATATCTTTTGATATTTTTGAAAAACTTGGGAGGTAGGTTCACCCACCTCCCACACAGTGGAAAACTCATTACTCTCAGTGAATAACTTTTGACTCACCCAAAACTAAACTGCTAGCAGCCTATTGTTGACCAGAAGCCTTATCAATAACATGAACAATCGATTAATACATATTTTGTATGATAGTGTATTACATACTGTATTCCTACAATAAAGTAAGCTAGAGAAAAAAGAATGTTATTAAGAAAATTATAAGGAAGCGAACATACATTTACAGTACTGTACTGTATTTATTGATACCCTAAGTTTATGTTGTCTGTTTACAAGATGAATTGTCTGTCAGTACCTACATCATTATTATCATATATGATACAAAAAACTGTGGTTGTTACATGTGTTACTAACACTAGACATCAAAAATGAAAAGGTAATGTGAAAAAGAAATTGTTATTTATTTACAGATATGATTCATGCATTGATAATAAAGAAGCAGCATTATGATTGCTTTATGGCAGCATACCCTATACAGGAATCATTATAAAAATTTTATGGCATACAGTATTATAGTTATATTCATAATACTGTATTGGAAACGTTGCATTTAGAAAAAGGCACTTACCTGTGATGACAGGCTGATATGCAGTTTCTCCAATTATAAGAGAGAGACATACTATATGGTAATGTAATTCTTTGAAAGCAAAGTTGTAAAACAGTAAGAAAACACATTATTAATTTTAGATTTAATATCACTCACCTTATACCTATATAAGGATACACTTGTATCTACATGTATTTTATGCGTATGACATATCTAACATTTCCATAATTTTTAAAATATTTTCGGCTACACAGTTCATCTTCCAGTTTTTTTCAGATTGTCACAAATATCCAAAATAAATTTTCCAATGTATTTATTAAAAAAAAAAAATTTGTCAAAAAAAAAAGAAAAAGAAAAAGGGCTTCCCTGGTGGCGCAGTGGTTGAGAATCCGCCTGCCGATGCAGGGGACGCGGGTTCGTGCCCCGGTCCGGGAAGATCCCACATGCCGCGGAGCGGCTGGGCCCGTGAGCCATGGCCACTGAGCCTGTGCGTCCGGAGCCTGTGCTCCGCAACGGGAGAGGCCACAACAGTGAGAGGCCCGCGTACCACAAAAACCAAAAAAAAAAAAAAATTTGTGTATAAGTGAACCTGCATAGTTCAAACCCTTGTTGTTCAAGGGTCAAAAGTGTAAATAGAAAGAAAGGTGGATGGTAGTTAGAGCGTCTAAGTATATGGTGTGGGTTGAGGGGTGAGGGGGGCAGCTTTAAGTTCGGAAGACAGTGTTAATGCATCTGTCAAGGGCAAGGTATAAGTAAGAATGTATGTAATTTTGTATGTTAATTTTGTTAGCAAATAGCAGGAATCAAGTCTGCAAGATTTTCAGACTGGAGAGTATAATGGAAGATCATTGTAAGCCCTGACAATTGCCTTTTCTTTTCATAATGCAAGTGCCTGATTTAAACTTTGATTTCCCAGGTATCCACTTTAAAGATGGTAGTCTCTGATAAACACACTGCCAGTCACAGACTCAATAAAGAGCCAGGCTTCAACCTCCCTCCCCACCAGGCTTCTTTGTTTCTTAGAGATCTTGGTTAATTTCACTAACTGACAATTTGAGCTGCTTGTATTTTTTCTCTTTCTACACTTTAAATTTCCCTGCTTATATTTGAAATTCACCAATCAAGAGTGAGCCCCTGAAACCTTAGGCCCCCACTCTGGGCCTCAGTAAAAGCAGAACTCCTGGCCTGCATGTCCCCACTCTCCACCCCCCGAACCCAGGATGCCATGTAATTTCCAGGACCTGTAGTTAATAAACTTTCTGTTTTTTTTCAGTTTCCTGATGGTTATTGCTGAGGGTGTGTTGCAACCATAATAAGAATCACAAGGGCCAATCCAGCCACAGTATTGGTTATCGATAGGCTGAGACTGGCACAAAACAATCATCCACATATTGTATAAGATTGGTGTTGTAAACAACAAATTTAATGTTTCTAAGGCCATGGTTAAATAATTACAAGAAGTAAGAGGGCATTTTTGTAAAACTTTAAGGGCGTAAATATCCAATTGATTTTCTCAACTGAAGATAAATAGATATTACAGTCTGTATGCAATAGAATATATACCATGTAGATCTGCCACTATTTCTGAGAATGAAGATAGGAAGCTATTAGGGGGACTACACAGAAATGAGGAAGAGTGATCTTTTCAATGGGTCTTAAATTTTGTACAAAACAGTAGCAGTGACTATCTTTTTGATGGGTAGAAGGGCCTGTTCTAGTCAGTCAATAGAGGATAATGAATGCATTTGAAAATATGTAAACAGGTGGCAACAGTCTTTTAAGAAACTCATTTTTCTTGGGTTTGGGGATAGTTGTAGTAAGAGCATACCCAGTTACCTGGTTCAGCCTTCACCGTGTGTCCCATATCTGCAATATATTCGGCCCAGAGTAAATAAGGAGCCACTTAGAGGTATAAAATGTTGATAGGGGAGGCACCAGGTAGTGGTTAATTAATCTGTGTCATCATCAAATTATAATTTTTTCTGCAAGTGTCAGGAACAGGATGTTCTGACTATATCTAATGGTAGCATCCCATCTACAAGGTATATCCTGCTTCAACTGATCCCCTGGAATGGCATAACCAAGCAGGAAAGCATGTGAATAATGAGAGTGAGAGTGTTGACTAGTGATAAAGAAGCTAAGACAAAGGCATAGTCAATGTGTTATTTCACATTTAAGACTATCAATAAAGGGGGACGATAAGACTGTGGTAGCTTCACCTATATGGAGATCTGAGTATTTTTGGAAGGTTCTTGTTAAGCAGTTTCTGCAATAAGTGATGGAGTCATTTTTTCCAGTTTGCAGGATTAGATTCCTCACCAATCAGTCTTGAAGGAAAGTCTTCAGGAATAGCCGCTAAGAAATCTTGTCCTACCTTTATACTCTTTTGTTACGCAAATGTGATCTTGACCAAGGTTTGTAGGCAATAAGACGATTAGGTTGTTCATCATCACTACCTACTTTACAAAACTTTAGGAGGGAATTTTGTCCAGTGAGAAGGATGTGTTTGGGGGGGGGGCGGAGGGAAGAAAGGGAAGAGGGTCCTGTGAAGCTGTAAGAGGAGAGGGAGCGAGTAGGAAAAGAGAGGAAATCAAGGTACAAGGGACCAGAATGGAAGTTGACAAGGAAAGGGAAAGAGAGAGATTAGTATTTTTTCATATTGAGGCAAAGATGACTATGTTTAGAATACAGGGTCTTCATTAGGATACCTCTTCCCTTGCTCAGAAGTCCTGGTCAATGAAAAACAATTCAACTCAATAAAGAAAGAACCTCCAAGCATATTATGTGGATTGAGATTTGGGTCATAATACTAGGTAAAGAACACCTTCTGGCCAAGGTACTGTTCTAGAGGAACAGGAGATGTGTGGTAGAATATGGAAACCATGCCTACCAAGCTAAACCTTGTAACAAGCTGTGGAAGCAGATATTGTAGCAGTTATGCTTCATTAATGATGGTGACTTCTAATCTTCCATTTCCTCCCTGCTATTCTTAAAGCCAAACAAACAATAACATGACATTTTGGTTTTCAGGGGTGAGAATGAGATATAACCAAATTAACACCACGATGATATGGTAGCTGTTGGATTTTGTTTGTCTTCTTTGTTGGAGGACAAAAACTTTTCATCCAAACGAAAAGAACACTGGTCAGTACTGGACAGCATCTGTGACTCCTCCAGATACGTTCTACAATACTTTTCCATTCTTCTCAGGAAGCTAATCTGTTTGGGTTACACCATCAGGTTCCCTTGCCTTCTGACTGCCACTTGTGTTGGAAAATGGGAAGACTTTGCAGGTGATTAGAGGAATTTCTGAGAAATTCAGAAATTCAGGAAATTCTGAGAAATACTGAGAAATTTTGAATTGAGTACTTTCCTGAGAAAGGGGTGTCATCATGGTCTGATGTGTGTCCCTCTAGCTAATATCCTAACTTTTCACACATTCTGTCTGCTTTGGGATTTCATTAGCTATTACCTTTAATAACTTCAGGTGTAATAATGGTGCTTGGGGTCCTATATTATTTCTTGTGGATAACTGTACTTTGCCTAACACATATTTTTAAATAATCCCATTTAAAAAAAATTTTTTAAGTATACTAATCTGATTTTGCCATCTGTTTCCTACTGAGAAATCGGCTGATATTGTGATAGCCATAGCTATGTCTAAAGTTAGTTCGCTTAGTCTCACTTCTAGAATCTGTTGGTTATTTGAGCCAATAATTCCCTTTCTTATGTAAAGGATTTTAAATAGGCTTTTGTGCCACATGTAACCCTGGAGTCCTAATTCAAATACCTTTTAATGAAGAAATATGAATTGTTTTAGAGATCAGTCTCTATTGTGCTAATTACTTTTGACCTGTCACTCGATCTCTGTAAACCTCAGTTTCTTCATCTGCAAATTGCCACAACTGAAATATATCCTGTCCAAGGATAGAGAGAGTTTTAACAATGATTTACCATGTTAAGCATTTTGGAACAGATAAAATAAACTGAAAATTTCTCTTAATTCTTTAGACTATTATCTCTAATAGTATTTGAGGTCTAGCAATTTAGTTATTATTTCTTACACATTTTTGCCCTAAATATTAGGGAAGCTGCTGACAGAAAAGAAGGTGATGGTCTGATGAAAAGAACCTATGTCTTTTGAAATTTTAGACAAAATAAGGAAAGGATCAGAGTTGAAAGAGAAAGTGATCAGTGTCAAAAGTCCTTATTACAAGTCACAATGTTATTTTAAGCGGTATGAGTTTAGCTCTGTTTTATTAAATAATAACAATTTTAATACATAAAATATGTGCATTTTAACACAATTCAAAATAATAAATTATTTTACTTTGTAAATCTTTACATTGTAGATCATTAAGACTCTGTCTTCATAGAACCTGTGAATGTCTATAATATCCATCCTAGCTTAGTAGGATCCAGAACATTAAGTAATCTGTGACCAGGAGAGACACCGTAATCCTTGTAATTCTGTGCCTTTATTAAAACTGCTCCTGTGAGAAAAGGGCCGAATATAAAGTAACCATTTCAAATAGAACACATTTTATTTAAATGTCCATATTAATATTTGTGTCATTTGCATATTTGAATTCATCTTTGGAAATGGTGGCTAATAATAGTACCCAGTTATGATTTGTATCAGTATCATCAGGGATAAAAAAAAAAAAAGCCAACCATGACCAATTTATGTAAAAGGTACAAAGGTCATCTCTTATCTTAGACACTGCTATGGTTACATGTTCCGCAGTCTCCAGTCAGCTCCAGGCTCCATGCCTTTCTTCTTGTCCAGGGCTTCTCTGTTGATGCCAAAAGGAAACTCACATTTTGGGATGCCAAGCTCATACCTAGAGGTCAGAAGTGTTAATAATCTGTTGAATGAAATTTTGACCAATGAAGATCAGGAGTTGATAACTCTTCCTCGCTTAATTTCCCTGGAAAGAAGTTTCTGAAACATATTTCATCTGGCTCTGTGTGTGTTCTAAGGGGTTGATCTAGCAGGCATTCCTACTGAGGTCCAACTCAGTAATGCACCTTTGATTGGCTCCCCTCCTTCTCTGCTTAGCTCTCCACCCTACACTCCATCTCGCAGAATCCTATTCCCCAAAATAAAACATTAGCCATTCAGCATTTACCTCAGGTTCTAGGGCAGGGGGCTTTAAAGTTACCCATGAACAGAGTCTCTTCTTTTCATTATAATGATATAAAATGTGTCAAATATATATACTTACAATACTCTGTTCAGTTGATGGGGAAACATTTTTTTATAAGAACAATTTTGAGCCTTAGTTAAAACTACTTTTTCTCACTGTGTAGTATTTTCTGTACTAAAGTTATCAGATTCTAAAATTCATATTCAGGAGAGAGGAATGTTCCTAAAAAAAAAAAAGAAATGTTGTGAAAAAGGAATATATATTAATTCCTATTATTATAAATATAATGCATGCTTATAATTTGAATAATATGAATTATAAGGCAGGAAAAATTTTCTATTTTAACCAAAGATAAAGTATATTTAATTTTATATTTTACTTTAAATATATTTTTAAAATATGAAAATTATTGTTTGTGCCTATAGATATCCTGCCTTTTCCCACATTTCATGCATGAGCATTTTCTCCTTTTGTTGAATAGTATAGAAAAATGTGATTTTTAAAAAAATGGTAAAAAAAAATCATGATTATATGATTTTATCAAAGTTTATTTTATTAGTTCATTTTTGATGAATATTTAAGTTTATGTGCTTTTCTAGATATTTTCTTATAATTTTCTGGAAGTTGAGGTACTCTACCAAGGTCTAAGTATCTTTTATTTTGTATGCATGTGTATTTCTCACCTATTCTTTTTCAAAAATTATAGTTTCTCTTTGCATGCATTTAAGAATTGTTCAGCTACCAACTAGTACCCTATTGTTATCATCCACCTAACTTTTGTGATTCTACTTGTTCATGGATAATTTTAACACATGACACTCTCCCTTTATTTTCACCATTTTTTCCTATCATTGACTTTATAGATTTCAATGTTCCTGAAGATCATACATTCATAAACTGATCTTATCAATTCAAACAGTATTTATTTTCATTCTCTCCTATATTCAGTCCTACAATGACCTTCAACTCTCAATTGTATGTTTATTTTAATACTGAAATCCAGCCCAGTCAATTTACCCAATTATACATTTACACTCAGTAATCCTTATCATGCCTGTACTTCTGTCCTTACTCAGCTTTACTTATTAACCATCTCCTTTTGGGAAAAGCCACTTGAACATCAGAATTTCTTATACAAACTTCTCACAGGAAACTGGACTTCACAAGGCCTATATTTGCATAACTGAAGGAAACTACTCAAAGGACTTTTTTTCCAGCATTAAGAAACACTGGGGAAATCTGCTGCAAAGTGATTTTTCTGTTTCTTCTTAGACATAGATGCAGCTGAACACTTATCCTACCAGAGGAGACAAAAAAATCAAAGTTGACCCTGTAGAACAACCCATTTATGGCACCCTATTATGGTATTTTAATGCTTCTTCAGCTTTTGATGCCCTATTCATTTAGTTTTTCCGTGTTTGTTAGGTTCTACTGCCTAACAGCCTTTACAAATTAGCTCCTTTACCTCTTTAGAAGCTCTTTCTGGTATCAGGTACTGATGTTTGTGCCAGGCTGATTCTTGAGTCTGAATGGTGCAAAAAACATTTTGTTTCCCTCAGGACATTGAGCTTCAAATGAGGACACTGCCAGAATGAAACTGGACAAGCTATTCACACCTCCTAGAAAATGAGAGGACTCTGGTTTTTTGGAGCCCAGAAAATAGTACCTCTATGCCACAGTAATTGGTCTATGACCCTTGTTTTCTTTTGTCCCTTAGAGCAAAACATTGGGTATTTTGGTTGACAGATTGAGGCTAATAGCTTTTGCCTGTTTAAAAAAAATACTATAGATACTGTTAAAGATTTGTAGGACTTAGCTGCTTTTTCTATTGATAGCTGCTTTTTCTATTGACTACCATAGAAGGCTAGATTCTCTGCAGATTCACCACAATAACAATGATGATTTTTTATTAAATAAAGGAGAACCTGCATTTTCCTTTTCCATAATTCTATTTTGACAGCTAGTCAGAATATCTACACTCTGTTATATTCTAGCAGCAGAATTACTACAATATGTATTTGGTCTGTACTATACCTCTTTATCCACAACCAATTCTTTTTCATTATCACTGTGACTTTTACCTTCTCTTTATGCATTCATTTCCATGTTTCCCCTGAACTTTGGTATTGAATCTTTGCAGTGTACCAATAGATTATTAGACACATTAGAATAAATTTAGGGATTAGTAGAGAAAGATTTTGCTTGCATATTAGATTGACCCATGTGAAACTCCTAGTATTTGAATATTTTGGCATTCAAAAATGACATTTAAGTATTGACCAAATAAGCAAACAAATAAATAACATATTCTATTGTAAAGAATCTTACTAGATTTTAGCTACTGAATTGAGGATAGATAAAGGGTTATTTTTCATTAAATAAAATAATAATATGAGGCATTATTTATTTATCCACGTATCTTAGTCACTTGGTTATATTTTGACTCACAATCCTATAGCTACTTCATTTGTGCATCATATCTTTTTCGATTATCTTTTCATTAAGTCACTGGCCCTGATCAATAGAATCCTTTAGATTGCAACTTCTGCTAATTATATTTAAATAGGGCAGAGGTTAGGGTACTGTATCTGGCTTTCGATACTTTCTACGTTGAATGGATACTGTTACCTGTAAGAATCATTTCTGAGAATCTGAGTGCATTTGGGAATATGAGTTGGATATGGGGTCTAGTAAAAGGCTACTCTGCATAAACTTAAACTTAAAGGGAGATTGGAGTTGCTGGATTTAGGCCATTTAGTCTACTACATGATCACTTTTTTAATTCCCGTAACTCTTTAAGAATGTGATAAAACTCAAAAAATATAATTGGATTGCTCTTGAAAACTAGAAAAAGGGCTGATATTCCTCGTATGGTGACATGGCAGATGGAAGATTAAGTCACAGAAGCAGAGTAGGCTCAGTATTATATGTCCCTAGATACAAGTAGATCATGGGGCTTTGCACAGACAATAGAATTGGGTTTTCCAGCTCTCTGGGGAGTAGGAACCCCTTAACTGATATCTGAGTTACACAACCCATTAAGTAGCCTCAGGGATGATGCCACTATCAGACTAACAAAGAATTTTTTGGTGATCCAGCTGCATTACGCAGTCAAAATACACAGTATATCAAATAGTTATGCACAAAAATAGCCTCTATTTTTATGCTCATTGTTCCAAGGCTGAATGCTTTCAACTATTGCTATATATGTGAAAAGTAAATATTTAATGAAGTAACAGGAGATTTTTTATTCCAGACTGCATAGATTCTTTCAGTTTTGAAGGTCTTTTCTTCTAAGAGTATCTCTTGTCTTAAGATCTTTTTTTCTAAGAGTATCTTTTACTTTAAGTCAAATAATGGCTTAGAGGCAGGTACTTTCAAATTAATTCCCAAAATCAAGGCATTTTTGGAATCCATTTCAAAATAAATCTGTATTTTATACATTTATAGTTAACAATAAGAGAAAAATAACAAACAGTTCAAGTATAAACTTCCTCACTTTTAGGAATAGATATATGAATTTCTACATAAAATTAATTTTTCAAAGCTTTTCAGTTGAGCACTCCAAAATAAGTGTTATTGATACAACTTAACATTAACTATTCCATCTTTGGCAATATTCTAGTACTTTCAAATTTAATCTTTTTCATTAGCGCATTTAAAATTTGAATTTCTAACCATTTAGTTTTGTACTGTATCAGTTATGGTACATGATAAATTATTATTATAACAGACACTCAAGATTATAAGGGTGTTAATAATATCAAAGTTTACTTCTTTCACTTATTTATTTACTTAATTTATTTAGGCTGCACCACATGGCATGTGGGATCTTAGTTCCCTGACCAGGGATCAAATCCATGCCCTTGCATTGAAATCACAGAGTCTTAACCACTGGACCACCAGGGAAGTCCCTACTTCTTTCCTTTACAGTGGCCCAGCGGTCAGTAGTATAGGGCAGATGGGATAAGCTCTGCTCCATGAGGTTATTGAGAGATCCAGATCACTTGCATCCTGTGACTCTTCCATCTTCTAGATTTGTGGAATTCATATTGAGTGCAGTGAGTGAGCTCATAAGCCCAAGGAAAGGAGAAGGAATACACCTAAGCATGAATTTGAAGGAGGTGACCTAGAAGTGACTTCAACATTACTTCCTTTCACATCACATTGGCCTGACTTAGTCATATTGCTTTACCTAGCTGCAAGGGGGCTGGAACATACAGACCCTAGCTGGGTAGCTGTGTGTTCTGCTGAAATTCGAGATGTTTTCTTACTATATGGAGGGAGAGAATGTAAATGAGGGACAACTAGCGGCCTTTGCCACTCTAATCATTCTTTTTTACTTGTTGGAAGTATTAGTATATCAGCTTGGGGATTTGGGTACAACCTTCTTCCATGTCTTTCAGTTATTTTACATAAGAAAGGAGAGTATAAGCCTTCACTTTTTTTTAGCATAGAACTCACATGTAAAATGTGGGGCCTTGAAACTAAATGTGCATCACAAGCAAGAGGAGCCTAAAGAGACATGATGACTAAATGCAATAGAGTGTCCTGAATATAATCCAGGAAGAGAAGAGTGACAATAAGAAGAATAGGAAAGAATAGGGGAAGAATAGAAAATACGAATAATGTATGGACTAATAATAGTGTACAATATTGGTTCATTAATTGTGACAATATGCAATACTAAATGACTAAGATGTCAATAATAGATAAACAGAGTATGTGGTAACACAGTAAATCTCTATACTATCTTTGTATTATTCTATAAATCTAAAAAACTTCTAAAATAAAAAGTTTTTTAATAAAAATAAATGTGTATTATTGTATACTAAATGACTATTTACATACTTTATCAAATGCAGGACATAAGCACAGGTAACAGTGAAACAGCAATTTGAGAAAGAACTAGTTTTAGATAATATTCCTGGACTCCAAATTGAGTTAAGTATAAAATAGCAAAGGATAAAATGAAGTGAAGATTTCATACAATGATGAAGTACCAGTTTCCCCTTCAAATCAGTTTGCTTTATTCAACTGTGCTATATTGAGGACAGGAGTTTATTTTGCTCATTTGTGTTTATAAGAAAGTCTGTCTTTATTTAAAAGTTGTGTGGTTAAAATATACTTCCTCCATTAAACTAGCTGTAAATTATCTAATTTGTTATAAGAAGACTTGCAGTTTGCTTTAATAGCTATTAATTCATCTGTACCACCTTCCTAAGATGACTATAGAGTCACATATATATGAAGAAAAAAATTGCCAAAGTGCTCAATTACTTTCTTATTCTAGTGGATCAAGTGAACTCTCAAATGTTGCATGTTAGGAGCAAGAGATTTTTATTTCATGAAATCATTTTAGAAATGAAGAGACTATGTTTTACATTAATTTTATTACCCCATTTAAGATAAAAAAAAATGAATCCATTTAAATTTAACTTAGATTTAGATCTAATCACCATAAGAAAAGCAAACTAAATTTTGTTAGATCAAAATGATATGGAGTGGGTTACCTTAAATAAATAAGGAAAGAATCCAGGACCTGCAACAGCACTCTCATAATTAAAGAAGGGAATTTCCAAAGTAACTTGTATATTCTCTACATGACGTTCGTTTTCTTTTCCAAGTTATTCTTTCTCATTTCTTGGAGCAGTAATGGCATGTATTTTCTTCAAATGAATGACATCAAATCTTTACTGAACTCTTTTTAGGTAAGGATTACATTTTGGTTAAGCTATTTTTGGTTTTAAGAAGCAGAAGCTCTTTAAAGTTATCTTATTTAATTGAGGGTATATTGATAGATATAAATATATTCTAGACCTCACACAGAGCAATTAACTTGACAATTCAAAGTTTAGAACCATAGATAAATCTAATTGTCATGGAATTAGAACTGTTTGCAAGCAAGCCTTGAAGACCTTAGAATCAAGTTATGTGGGACTTAGTTCTAACAAACATGCACTAAGGCAACTAGCTGTTTATACTAACTCACTCTCACAAATGCCACTCAGCTATCATTTATTAAATGTTCACAATGTGCCAGACTCTGTTCTAATATACACTAAGTATCTAATTAAAACTTCACAAACCCTTATAAGTTAAGTTCCCATATTATTATTGTGATTTCTGTGCCACTGTAAATTGTATTAATTTGCCCGAGAAGACTAAGTATGGAAGAAGGTAGAGTCAGGACAGGAAACCATAAAGTCCTTATTCTCTACATCTGCTGGTCCCTTAAGGAATTAAGAAATTTTGGCAAATATCTTGTAATGTTATGCAGGCACTGGAAATGTTATTTAAAATATTTAATGATAGAAAAATCTATGCTATAATGTTAATGAAAAAGTACAGTTAATATATTGAATAAAATATGTACATCTGTATGCATAGATTAAATGTGTGAAAGAACTGCATTAAATGTTTACAGTACCTATGTCTTGATAATTGACGTGAAAGTGCTTATTTTTTTTCCTGCTTATTTGATTTTGGTGGAATTGTCCTTCTTTATATTAAGTATGTAATTTTGTAAAATTGGGAAAAATATAATAATTATAAAACACAATCTGCTTTTTTATTTAAAAATTTTATTGAAATACAGTCGATGTACAATATTATATGTTACAGGTATACAATACAGTGATTCAAAATTTAAGATTATACTCCATTTATAGTTATTATAAAATATTGGCTATATTCCCTGTGTTGTACAATATTTCCTTGTAGCTTATTTTATACATAATAGTTTGTACCTACTAATCCCCTCCAACTATATTGCCCTTTCCCCCTTCCCTCTCCTCTTGGTAACCACTAGTTTGTTCTCTATTTCTGTGAATCTGTTTCTTTGTTGTTATATTACAAAAAATATAGTTTGTTGTATTTTTTAGATTCCACGTATCAGTGATATCATACAGTATTCATCTTTCTCCATCTGACTTATTTCACTTAGCATAATATCCTTCAGGTCCATCCCTGTGTTTTTTATTTTTATGGATATATATTTAGAATATTTTATGGATACACACATACACACACAAACACACACACACACGTATACGGAAATAATTATTTCTCCTGAATGTCTATACTACTGAATGAATCAGAGATGGAAAGAACTTTAAGAATTCTCTACTTAAAAGCAATAGCATTAACCTGGAAAGCTGAAGGAAAAGGAAGACACGTATTTATTAGATAGTGAAAAATGGTTTAGGATTTTCACTAACCTCATAACCTTTCACTCTTTGAGGTAGAGTCAGATTATATTTGTAGTAGAATTGAGGGGAAATGAGTAACTTTATATCCATTCCATTGAGATATTTTTGTTGTCGATATTGATTTTCTTTTTTCTGATATATCTGAGAATGTATCTCTAGATTTGTAAGCAATGGAGTTGAAAAAAATAATGTGGAATGTTTCCAGTCATAATCACTTATCATGCTTCAATCATGTTTATTTTAGAATTAAATAGGAGTCAGTTCAAAGTAACAAGATATGTTTTATTGTGTGAAATTGGACTCTGTGAAGAAGTTATAAATGCAAGCTATTAATAAGCAAATGTTTAAATATGTAAGAAATTTGCAAAGCAAATTTTCTGGAGATAAAAGTACTTCTGCAAACTACAGATTCTCTGGTAAACTCTGAAGTAGCATGAATCTTAATCCATAAGCACCGGTATTCAATGCGTAACACATTCCTTTTTAAAAACAAATTATTTAAATATGAGTGAAGCTAACTATCATTCTTGGCTCATGGAAAATTCAGTCTCACTCCACACAATTTTGAATGAGGGCTCTGGAATTTTAAGTATGCAACAAAGCATCAGATGTCACTGGTCTTTGTTTATTGATTAAAACACAGAAAATCATAGTCTGTTCATGTCAAGGATTCTGCTGCTTCTGTGAGGCACTTGAATATGGAAATCATCATCATAATAGGGACCTCTGTCTATCTTCTAAAATTCATTCTTTCCTCTTTTCTAATAATGTAATTATAGCTGGGGACATTGCAACATTTCCAGGCATTCTTTGAATCTATGTATGACTATATGACTAAGCTCTCTTCAATAGAATGTGAAAGGAAATAATATTTTAGTTCTGTACCTGTGGATTGATGATGATTTCTCATTACCAACATTTAACTGGTATTTCAGTAGGAAACTTAGGCAATTAAAAAGGGTTTACACTTAACGATACATTAATTTGAAAAATACTGAAAATTTAACTTTACCTATAGTTTATAAAGTTTAATTCCCAGTTTCTTTTGTTTAAAAAAATTATGTAGGGCTTCCCTGGTGGCGCAGTGGTTGAGAGTCCGCCTGCTGATGCAGGGCACACGGGTTCGTGCCCCGGTCCGGGAAGATCCCACGTGCCGCGGAGCGGCTGGGCCCGTGAGCCATGGTCACTGAGCTTGCGCGTCCGGAGCCTGTGCTCCGCAGTGGGAGAGGCCACAACAGTGAGAGGCCCGCGTACAGCAAAAAGAAAAAAAAAAAAAATTATGTACAGCAGTAAAGTATATTTTTAGAAGAAAAAAAATCATACCTGACTGCAACATCTTAATACTATCCTCAGTATAGCAAAATGTCCTTCTAACCCATGTCCCTTTGAACAAATTGAATAGGAAAAGTGTAATCAGAAAGCAAATTTCTTTTTTCACATCACTGTGAAACATTAACTTTTCTCTATACCTCGGGATATTTGTGGTATAAATCCATAGTTTATCTGGCCTTACACAATATTGTAAAAATTTCTCATGTATGATCTAATAAGTATCCTGATAAGCCTATTATCAATGTTTCAGTCTCTTTTCCAACCATGCCTCTCTCTATCATCTAATCAACCATCAGCAGACTGAAGTTTGACATTCATACTCTTAGAGAACCCAATTAGGCCTGTATTTAATGAACAATCAAGGTAATCTCCAGGCTTTCAAATTCAAACAAGCAGCAAGTATTTTAATACTAATGGTTGCAGCCTATAAAAGAGAATCCTTTCTGATGCATATATCTGATAAGAGATACCTTTTTAGGAAGCAAACCTGAGCAGTGAAATTGACTCAAAATCCATTGCAGAAGGCAGAGGGTAGGTGCTTTCTATGTTTAAAAGCAATCAGTCTGTTTTATGGACTAGAGATTACTCTATGTGCTATTAACTTCTGTTCTTTACTACATGTATGTACTAACATTTTCCATTTCCCCCCACCATCTCTTATTGAATTTGTTGGGGTAAATTAAATTGATCAGTTAACCACAATGAGCTAAATCCATACTTGACCAAAAGGAATTCACAAAGAAATCCTAGTCTTGGAATTAGATTTAATAATAGGATAAGTCTCTGGAATGTTCTTTTTTTGTGGAGGGAATTAGTATGTTTTTCTTGTACTTTGGACAATTGCATTATAGTTGAGAAGGCTTTAAAAAATATTTGTGTGTGGAATATATGTTCATGTTTGTCTCACTTCTCTTTATCATATAGTTTAATTATGTCTGTAGTTTCCCTGTAGTTTAATTTTTTGTCTGACAACAAAAACCTTTACTCTGTTTTTTGTGTGGACATATTAATCAGGGCTGATTCGTGGCATTTACTGATACACAGGTGGTGAAATTGTCCCACCATGGCTGATTCCAAGTTAAAAAGGTTTTAATAACAAGTGTGCAAAATTCCTGAAAACTTACCAATCAGCTCTTAAAAATCAGCACTCACCCAGGGTTCCTAGGATTTCTTCTTTTTATATCCTTCAGAGAATGTCCATTCAACAAAAATCATTCTTTCTTAGGTTGATTGTATTTCAGTGAAAAAATGACAAATTGCTTCACGTTATCCAATATTATATTTCCTGTTACATATGCAGATAAGCATACAACAAAAGGAGATCCCTATTCTATTTAGTAGATCCATAATAGATAAAATATTACTAGGCTTTCTGCCCATTTTTGGACTGGGTTGTTTGTTTTTCTGATATTGAGCTGCATGAGCTGCTTGTAAATTTTGGAGATTAATCCTTTGTCAGTTGCTTCATTTGAAAATATTTTCTCCCATTCTGAGGGTTGTCTTTTCATCTTGTTTATGTTTCCTTTGCTTGCAAAAGATTTTAAGTTTCATTAGGTCCCATCTGTTTATTTTTGTTTTTATTTCCATTTTTCTAGGACGTGGGTCAAAAAGGATCTTGCTGTGATTTATGTCATAGAGTGTTTTACATATGTTTTCCTCTAAGAGTTTTATATTATCTGGCCTTACATTTAGGTCTTTAATCCATTTTGAGTTTATTTTTGTGTATGACGTTAGGGAGTGTTCTAATATCATTCTTTTACATGTAGCAGCCCAATTTTTCACAGCACCACTTATTGAAGAAGCTGTCTTTTCTCCAATGTATGGTCCTGCTTCCTTTGCAAAGATAAGGTGACCATATGTGCATGGGTTTATCTCTGGGCTTTCTGTCCTCTTCCATCGATCTATATTTCTGTTTTGTGCCAGTACCATACTGTCTTCATTACTGTAGCTTTCTAGTGTAGTCTGAAGTCCGGGAGCCTGACTGCTCCAGCCCCGTTTTTCTTTCTCAAGATTGCTTTGGCTATTCAGGGTCTTTTGTGTTTCCATACAAATTGTGAAATTTTTGTTCTAGTTCTGTGAAAAATGCCATTGGTAATTTGATAGGGATTGCATTGCATCTGTAGATTGCTTTGGGTAGTAGAGTCATTTTCACAATGTTGATTCTTCCAATCCAAGAACATGGTATATCTTTCCATCTGTTTGTATCATCTTTAGTTTCTTTCATCAGTGTTTTATAGTTTTCTGAGTACAAGTCTTTTGCCTCCTCAGGTAGGTTTATTCTTAGATATTTTATTCTTTTTGTTGCAATGGTAAATGGGAGTGTTTCCTTAATTTCTCTTTCAGATTTTTCATCATTAGTGTATAAGGATGCAAGAGATTTCTGTGCATTAATTTTGTATCCTGGTACTGTACCAAATTCATTGATTAGCTCTAGTAGTTTTCTGGTAGCCTCTTTAGGATTGTCTGTGTATAGTATCATGTCATCTGCAAACAGTGACAGCTTTACTTCTTCTTTTCTGATTTGTATTCCTTTTATTTATTTATTTTCTCTGATTGCTGTAGTAAAACTTCCAAAACTATGTTGAGTAACAGTGGTGAGAGTGGGCAACCTTCTCTTGTTCCTGATCTTAGTGGAAATGGTTTCAGTTTCTAATCATTGAGAATGATGTTGGATGTGGGTTTGTCATACATGGCCTTTATTTTGTTGAGGTAAGTTCCCTCTGTGCCTACTTTCTGCAGGGTTTTTATCATAAATCGGTGTTGAATTTTGTCAAAAGCTTTTTCTGTATCTATTGAGATGATCATATGGTTTTTCTCCTTCAATGTGTTAATATGGTTTATCACATTGATTGACTTGCGAATATTGAAGAATCCTTCCAATCCTGGGATAAACCCCACTTGATCATGGTGTATGATCCTTTTAATGTGCTGTTGGGTTCTGTCTGCTAGTATTTTGTTGAGGATTTTTGTATCTATATTCATCAGTGACATTGGCCTGTAGTTTTCTTTCTTTGTGACCTCTTTGTCTGGTTTTGGTATCATGGTAATGGTGGCCTCATAGAATGAGTCTGGGAGTGTTCCTCCCTCTGCTATGTTTTGGAAGAGTTTGAGGAGGATAGGTGTTAGCTCTTCTCTAAATGTTTGATAGAATTCACCTGTGAAGCCATCTGGTCCTGGGCTTTTGTTTGCTAGAAGATTTTTAATCACAGTGCTTGTGATTAGTCTGTTTATATTTTCTATTTCTTCATGGTTCAGTCTCGGCAGGTTGTGTTTTCTAAGAATTTATCCCTTTCTTCCAGGTTGTCCATTTTATTGGCATACATATAGTTGCTTGTAGTAATCTTTCATGTAGTGTCAGTTGTTACTTCCCCTTTTTCATTTCTTATTTATTTATTTATTTTTGGCTGTGTTGGGTCTTCGTTGCTGTGCACAGGCTTTCTCTAGTTGCGGCGAGCGGGGGCTACTCTTCCTTGTAGTGCACAGGCTTCTTATTTTGGTGGCTTCTCTTGTTGCTGAGCACAGGCTCTAGGCGCATGGGCTTCAGTAGTTGTGGCACATGCGCTCAGTAGTTGTGGCTCGTGGGCTCTAGAGCGCAGGCTCAGTTGTTGTGGTGCACGGGCTTAGTTGCTCCGTGGCATGTGGGATCTTCCCAGACCAGGGCTTGAACCCGTGTCCCCTGCATTGGCAAGTGGATTCTTAACCACTGCATCACCAGGGAAGTCCCTCCTTTTTCATTTCTAATTCTATTAATTTGAGTCTTTTTCCTTTTTTTTCTTTAATGAGTCTGGCTTGGTTTATCAATTTTGTTTATCTTCTAAAAGAACCAGCTTTTAGTTTTATTGATCTTTGCTATTGTTTCCTTCATTCCTTTTTCATTTATTTCTGATCTGATCTTTCTGATTTCTCTCCTTCTGCTAACTTTGGGGTTTTTTTGTTCTTCTTTCTCTAATTGCTTTAGGTGTAAGGTTAGGTTGTTTCTTTGAGATGTTTCTTGTTTCTTAAGGTAGGGTTGTATTGCTATAAACTTCCTTCTTAGAACGGCTTTTGCTGCATCCCATAGGTTTGGGGTCATTGTGTTTTTATTGTCATTTGTTTCTAGGTATTTTTTGATTTCCTCTTTGATTTCTTCAGTGATCACTTCGTTATTAAGTAGTGTATTGTTTAGCCTCCATGTGTTTGTATTTCTTACAGGTTTATTCCTTAATTGATATCTAGTCTCATAGCATTGTGGTCAGAAAAGATACTTGATATGATTTCAATTTTCTTAAATTTGCTATCAAACACATGCAAGGATGTTCAACCTCACTAATCATTAGAGAAATGCACATCAAAACTACAATGAGGTATCAACTCACACCAGTCAGAATGGCCATCATCAAAAAATCTACAAACAATAAATACTGAAGAGGGTATGGAGAAAAGGGAATCCTCTTGCACTGTTGGTGGGAATGTAATTTGATACAGTCACTATGGAGAACAGTATGGAGATTCCTTAAAAAACTACAAATAGAACTACCATACGACCCAGCAATCCTGCTACTGGGCATATACCCTGAGAAAACCATAATTCAAAAAGAGTCATGTACCACAGTGTTCACTGCAGCTCTATTTACAATAACCAGGACATGGAAGCAACCTAAGTGTCCATCAACAGATGAATGGATAAAGAAGATGTGGCACATATATACAATGGAATATTACTCAGCCATAAAAAGAAACAAAATTGAGTTATTTATAGTGAGGTGGATGGACTTACAGACTGTCATACAGAGTGAAGTAAGTCAGAAAGAGAAACACAAATACCATATGTTAACACATATATATGGAACCTAAGAAAATAAAAATGAAAAAATAATGATTCTGAGGAACCTAGGGGCAGGTCAGGAATGAAGACGTAGACACAGAGAATGGACTTGAGGACACGGGGAGGGGGAAGGGTAAGCTGGGACAAAGTGAGAGAGTGGCATGGACATATTCACACTACCAAATGTAAAAAGATAACCTGTGGGAAGCAGCCACATAGCACAGGGAGATCAGCTTTGTGCTTTGTGACCATCTAGAGGTGTGGGATAGGGAGGGAGGGAGACACAAGAGGGAAGAGATGTGGGGACATATGTATATGTGTAGCTGATTCACTTTGTTATAAAGCAGAAACTAACACACCATTGTAAAGCAAAGGAATTATATCCTAATAAAGATGCTAAAAAAATTAGTAGGCAATGGGCATTTTGTTGTGAGCTTCAGAAAATAAAAATGCCTCCTGCCTAAAACTTGAATTAAGTTTTCTGAAACAGCCAGATGGCCTGAAGAGAATCCAATTTCCTTGTTAATGGAAATTAGCAGATTAATACTGATACTTCATATTAAATACTCATTATAAGGCATTTAAAAATATTCTGCAACAAAAGCAAATGTGTACTTTATACTCATGATGCAAAACATCTTAATTTTTTGATCAGGTAGCATTTATTTTTTAATTTTGTCTTATTTTTGTACAGTTCTAAAGGTTACTTTCCATTTACAGTTATTACAAAATATTGGCCATATTCTCTGTGTTGTACAGTATATCCTTGAGCCTATCTACACCCAGTAGGTTGTACCTCCTACTTCTTCACCCCTATTCCGTCCCCTCCCTCCTCCCCACTGGTAACCACTAGTTTGTTCTCTATATCTGTGAGTCTCTTTCTTTTATCTTATATTCACTAGTTTGCTGTATTTTTTAGATTCCACATATTGATGGTATCTTACTGTATTTTTCTTTGTCTGGCTTATTGCATTTAGCATAATGCCCTCCAAGTCCATCCATGTTGCTGCAAATGGCAAAGTTTCATTCATTTTTATGGCTGAGTAGTATTCCATTGTATTTATATACCATATCTTCTTTATCCATTCATCTGTTGATGGAACCTTAGGTTATTTCCATGTCTTGGCAATTGTAAATAATGCTGCTATGAACACTAGGGTGCAGGTATTGATATCTTTTCGAATTAGTGTTTTTCTTTTTTTCCCATATACATGTGGGAGTGGAATTGCTGGGTCATTTTATAGTTATATTTTTAGTTTATTGAGAAACCACCATGCTATTTTCCACAGTGGTTGCATCGGTTTACATTCCCATCAACACAAGTGTTCCTGTTTCTCCACATCCTTGCCAGTATTTGTTATCTGTGTTCTTTTTGATAATATCCATTCTGATAGTTGAGAGGTGATATCTCCTTGTGATTTTGATTTGCATTTCCCTGAAATTAGTGATGGTGAGCATCTTTTCATTTGCCTGTTTGCCATCTGCATTTTCTCTTTGGAAAAATGTCTGTTCAGTTCTTCTGCCCATCTTTAATCAGGTTGCTTGTTTTGCAAAAATCTCATTTTTATTAGTATTTACTATAGTAGAAAAGAAATGCTTGGCTTGTATAAAAAGTCTAGAAATAACTAAAATAAGTGAACAAAACTGAAATGCAAAGTCAATGGCTAAGATATTTATGGTTGAGACAGATAATTTTAAGTGAATATCCAAAGAAATATTTTTTAATTAAAAAATTAAAAACCCTGAATTTCAACATGAAGAAAAAAAATATTGAAAACAACAGTTGTTAAATTGTTAATGCAAACTATTAAGTAAAATTAGAAAAATATATAGGTTTGATTATGCTTTTAAAATGATTTATAAACATGACATCATAAAATGCCATGCTCTACAAAATTATGTTAAAGTATAACATAGAGAAGATAAAACTAACATTATAAGATTGTAAAAGCAATTGAGTAAGAAACTTCATATTCGTAAATTGAATATGTAAAAATAAATAGAAGTATACCATTTTATGGTATATTTCATACTAAAATGTAAATATTATTTAATATTAATAAATCTAACTATATAAATAACTACATAAATTGCTCTAAGAAAAAGGTATATCTACTCCAAGGATGGTGAAAATATGTTTAGTAAGGTAAAATAGTTCTGTATGTCCTAGTAAGTGGAATAAAGTGTGAAAAGTAATAGAAAAACTATAAAATATATATATACAGTTCACTGTTATAGTATATTGTGTTGTTTTAACAAAAGAAACTCTGAGAATCAAGTTTATCTTTTTAAACAAGAGCTAAAGTCTAATATCCAGAATTTTTAAAATTTCTAAGGAAGTGATAAATATACCAATTCACAATCCCTTTATTTTATATCAGTTTTGATGGCAAAGACTGAGAATTTGCTGTAGCCTGTTGGCCTTTTTCGTGTGGCCGTGGAGGAGGTATATTCATTAAATATCACTCATGTGTTTTAGTGGATGAAAGGAGTGACATGTTAGCATGATTTTAATCCCAATATTTGAGGCATAAATTTAAAACTTAAGAAAACAAATTGAACAGAGGTGATGATTAGCAAAACTTTCAAAACTCTCAAACTGAAGAGACTTTCAATTCCTAGGATAAAGATACATAATACACCAAGGGAAAGGAGGTAGTTTCTTTTTTATGAGTTGCCATGAATTATGCTTTTTTTGTCCCACCTCCCTTATCCCAGATCATGATTTCCTTCTGCTTTTACAGAAGGGAAGATCCTTTAAAATTGTAGTTCCAAGAGTATGGTAATAATTGAATTAAAAACACAAGGTAGGAGTCATGTCTTTGAATAAACACTTCTCACTCAATGTTTAAACATTATTAAAATACATATTTAACATCTAAAGAAGCTTCCATTTAATTATATTAACTTTTTCAAAAAATATAGAAACGTTGTTCAGGGTCTCTAAAACCCATGACTAAGAAGAGACCTAAGTCATTTTGCATGCAACTTTCTCATTAGAAAATATATGTTGAATAAGAGTGTAAAGTAGGTCGTATTTAGATAATAGCTGTTTATGAAGCACGGTGTCTGTTTATCATTGTATTTTCTATATAAATGCTCTTAAATATTCATTAGGCATATAGTAAATTAATTTAGGGGAAATTGTGTTGAATCTGTGTTATTCTCCTGTCATTAAGGACAGCACACTTTTCTCAAGGGGTTGTAAATTGAGGAATGTGAATTTTACCTGGCAAGTCATTTCAGAATATTTGAGGAAAATAATAAATTGTCTTTGCTATTTAGTTTACATTTCACTTAGGATTTGCTCCTAAGGGGTTTCTGTATATCTACTGTTATGAGTAACTGAAGAAAGTTGATAATGAGAAAGATAATAATCATCTCTTTCTTTCAGCACTTAAAGCTTATTTTCCTTCTTCTCTTGCTTCCCACTTTATCAGCTGGAAAAGCAACTTTTCTCATGAACAAATTTTTCACAGTAAGCAAACAAATATTATGGATACTGCAGACATAGTTCTGTTAAGCTGCATGCATGTTACCAGGGGATATAAGTAGGAAGTATTCTAATTTTTATATGTTGTAATGAAGATATATCATTCAAAAGTTGATGCCTGCTGTGATTGAAATATATTATAATCACATGATGTTACAGTAATAATTCACCAAGTGATGAGGCATATTGTACAATTAAAATTTTTCATTGTTTTTCTATGACACTACCTGTTTAGTTCAGAATTTTTTTAATTGTATGTTAGTAGCAGTTGCTTATGATAGACCAATTTCTTTAATCTACACTCTTTCCCCAAATGCCTACAGATATCCATAACAAACATTTTCCACTTGTGTGTGTTTAAGACAATTATGAATTTGGAATATGAGGAATGAGGAATACGTACATAGATTTACTTAACAATTAATGAATGGCCATTTATGGCAGTTTTTCTGTATAGAGGAAGGCCGCATAAAGTAGCTGTTAAGAATTCTTGAAGTTGAATCTTGGTTCTGCCACTTAACGGCATATGGCATTCAACAAATTACATAAACTCTATGTATCTCAATTTCCTCATCTGGAAATGAGGATTATAATATCTTCCTCAGATTTTTGTGAGGATTAAATTAGTTACATAAGCCATTCTTAGTACACAGCGAATCCTATAAATGTGTTTGTTAAGTAATATATAGATGTGGTATCAGTGTAACCCATAAAAGTCATATAATGATTTTTTCCTTCCAGTTCTTCCTCTCTGTAAAATCCTTTGTCATGAATGACCAGACAGAGCCTCTATTCTTTTCTTGGCACTTCCTTTTCTGCTTTCATCATCTTGTTCTGTTTTTGAGAGTGATGTTGAATACTCAGGTCGTATCTAGGGTGTTGAGTGTACACATATTACCAAGAACTCCATTTCTCTGTTAATAATGGAGGTCAATTTTTAAAGTACAAATTGCCTCTCTCCCAACTATAAGTTCATTAACCACCATTTTCTATTCAAGATTATGTCTAGCAGAAAAATTTTGGATGTGACTCTTCCACATCCTGCTATACTTCATTTCTTTTT